>NC_088846.1:15393084-15993084 GCF_904066995.2 Poecilia reticulata | reverse complement strand
ATTAAACAATACTGAAAACATATCTCACCTTTCAGACTTTTCTTTTTGAAAATGTGGAAAAGTGCATCATTTCCTTTTGACGTCATTGTTATGAGCTACGCTGTCTCACAAAGCCCCCGGAAACACATTAAAATTTAAGGTTGCAATATAAAAATGCAAAGAATTTCAAGGGATACGAGATGTTTTGCAATTATAAAAAGGCATAAGAAGATGAGTCATTAGCTAGATAGCAGAGCATTTTTGGTTTGAATCTGTGGAGCAGCACATTTAGTCTAACTGCCTGCGTTATTTACGTAGGAGGCAGAAGGACCCAATCCTGACTGAGACTTTGAGGCTAATTTTGATGTGTAATGAACTGAGAAAATGAGATACTGGTGCAAACTGCTCACAGAAGTCAACACTGACAAGATGAGGAAAGGAGTAGGGCTTCAGAGACAGAGTCTTAGCCTACTGTTATGCTCTTCCTCGTCTTGAGAATTGCTCCTTCTTTCAAGTACTTACAGCTGAATTATTCCCAACAAAAAAAAAAACTACCAGATCTCAGCATAGAATTAAGAAGACGTCACAGGCGACTGTCCTCTGGTGTAATGTGGAGATGTGGGCGTGATCATATTACAATATTCCTGGATCCTTGCTAACAAGCTGAGTGGAAAATAAAAGGGTTAAGCCTAATCAGTTTCTTATCCTGAGGGTTTTATTTTGGGAACATAATCAAAAATATGAAATTTTGTGGATCAGGTTATTGTTTTATTTTTTTTATTTTTATTTTTTGTATAAGCAAGTGCTGAATGTGGACTTAAAATTATTAAAACATAGAGAGGAAATGAAAAAAATGCTCAATTTACCAGGTAAGTGAACATCAGACACTGATTAAACTAAAAACTGGTTTAAATGTCAACTTCTGATTTTGTGTGACTATTCCTCACTTGGTCTGGTGGACCTTACGCTACTCTCAAAATACAAGGAAGATATTTTTTTCTGTACTGATGAAGCACATGAAAATTAATCACTGCTCTATGAAAAAAAAAAGAAATTGAAGCTGAGGGGGTTTGATACTCTTCTGGCTTATACACAAGCTTAAAAGTAAGAAGTCTTCTGAGTGCAGTGATGAACAATTCTATTGCCCATGGCTGGAAGAGCTAATTAGAATCTATTTATAATCATAGGGGAACATATCCAAAGAGTTAGGGGAGAATAGGGGACAGAGAACAAAAAGGGGGTTGCTCTAAGAAAATTTCTGCAAATGGTGGAACAGTGAAAGGTTCAGCACAGGATGACCAGGTTTTAGTCAAGACTTTCCTCCCTGAGGAATAAAACTGCTGTTTACTTGAGACTCAAGGTGTGGATCGTCAAGAAGGCTGTTTAACTGATTTAAAGGTATACTTTTCTGAAACGTTTCATGACATCTGAGACTGGATGTTATGCAATGATCTCAAGGGACAACACAAAAAGAAAAAGCGAGTCATGGGGAAAAAAAAAAAGTTTAAAAAAGAAAGCAAGGAAGCGACGAAGAAAACTGTTCTTATTTTGCTTCATACTTTAGTATCAACATTTTGCAATAAAATACAGTACATATTAAACAAGAGAGGCGAGAAAGACTAATTTCCTTTTTTCTCTGAGTCTCTCTGGCTTAATTTTCCCTCAGCACTTTCATCATCAAAGATTCCTGTGAAGAATTGGCTCTTCTTTAGGACTGCAAACATACATCTAAGTTGCCGGCTCTCTGCTGGCTGCAGCTTATTGTTTATGCGGTGATGCAGTTAAGAACAGAGACAAAGTTCACTGTGGATCACCCATCATCTGCTTGTAGGCATTAAAAGTCTTAGAATCACAAGCAAACACCAAACGGTCTGGTGCTGTGCCTTGCAACAAGGATTTCCAAACTTTTTATAAGATCTTACAATCATGAATTCCAAATTATTTTATTCAGATTTTATGTGTTAGACCAACATATAGTAGTGACTGTAGTCATTTTGAGATGTCAATACTTGCAAGGCACCGTATAGACAACAATGTCACAAACACTGCCACATAATTATCACATAATTTGAACTGTACTGTATTTAATTTAAAACAGCATTCGGATGTATTGCACTGGTATGAACTGGATAGATTTTATTTTATTTTTCTGCATAACTGGATGTAAATTGGGCCTTTTTATCTTGTGAAAGTGTCTTTGGAATACATTTGTCATAAACTGGAGCTTTCCAAACAAGCAGAACTAAATTGAAAACTATTCGAATCTACCCTGCTTTCACAGAAAGTTGATGAAACACTATGAAATACGAAGCAGTAGCCTAGAAGAAAAACTGATTTGGGGTTATTATGACCAAATGTTTTTTTTTTAATGTTTTTTTTTATGCTTCCTATGTTTTTTAGACGACATAAAAAAAATAAATCATTCTTTTATATTAAACACAGTGGCCTGTGTCCACTGTGGGGTCAAGACATTCAAAACTATACGGAAAGAATCGGGGAGAAAGGTGACAGAAAAAAACCCAAAGTGCTGCAGAGAACGTAATTATAGTTAAGGATAAAAATAGTTTTGACTAAAATAGTTCAGTGTTATTGGATGTGATGAGAAGAAACATCTACTCAGCTTTTAAATGGAGCATTCTGTCTATTAAACATGCTGCTGACCTGTAATGCCTTTCCTTCTGTCGCAGTGTAGAGCCACTGTGCCCTGCTCCAAGTTTTTTATGTAAAAAAAACAGTAAGAAAAGCAGTGAGCTCCCACACATGCATCCCCAAGAGGCCCTATTAAAGTCAAGGTTAAATCCCATTCTGCGCTGTCTCACACTTCACACTAACACCCTCTCTGAAAGTTCTCTAATATCAAGGATCCTTTGCGGCACTTGAAATCCTCAGAGACACACAGACATTGGTATAATACTACTGGTGGTGTTCTTGCAATCCAAGGTGAGCTTTTCGCCCATTTTTGCCTGCAACCTACCCTCACAATGACCCACCATATATTTTTTAAGCAAAATAAAGCATTTCAGACTTTTTTTTGGCTTGAGTCTATTTCTTTTCATCTTTCAAAGTAGACTTTTTTCTTTCATTTTGACAGAAAGAGGGAATCAATCTTCCAGGACTCCCATGTGGGAGTTCAGCATTGTCATTTTTTGTTGTTGTTAAGATACATTTGTGGAAAAAAATAAAAGATTTTCTGCCTCAGAGACTTTGCTTGTGAGAAATGTCATGTAGGATTGTCTTGAGTTTCCAGAAAATTTCATTTGTGACATTGACCATTTAATGTAGTGTTTTTGCAAATACATTTATCAGATGTATGAATCAGTCGAATAATGCTTGTAATTTCTCAAACCTGATGCTGCAACATAACAGAGATGAATTTATGGAAAGCATGCTTTTAGTGTAATCCCAGCAGAGAAGGGAACTGGACTGTGACAGAGCTGGACTGATGCAGTTTCACCTGAGTTACATAGGAAAATGAAGTGAATGTGAGAGAGAAAATTGAGATGGGTTTATGATATTATGTAAGTCTATAGATTGCAGAAACTCTATATCAACCAAGGGGATGAATGCATAAATCTAAAAAAAAAAAAAAAAAATTCCCCATGGGGTTAGTAAATTTGCTCTACCTCTTCAGGATTATGTTGTTCATAATGTTGATAAAACTATGATAAGATGTTCTATAACACTTGCTGCTAAGTATATTTAAACCGATGTGATCTTTCACGTATATGTTCAAATGTTCCTGAACATTTAACTTTTCAGCTTTTGAAACATTTGAACATCTCAGTGTGAAATTAAAATCTTCTGAATCCATATTAATGTTGTTGCTTGCAAAACTGCTGGCGATTCCAAAGCTTTGCAAAAGTGATTTCTTAGATAGCACAGTAGCAGACTTTCAAAGTGAAAGGAAAATCATTCATTGGTCAAATGAGACCGTAATGGAACTTTTTGGAGCAAATACACATGACTCTGATTCCTGCATGACGATGGCAGCATCATGCAATGGGGATGTTTTCTTCGACAGAAGTATGAAAACTGATTAGAGCTAACGGGAAGATAACAAAGTGATCCTGCCATATGAAGGCCTCATAAAATAAATTTTAGCCTTTGATGTTAAATTGCTAAAATGTGAGAAAGGCAACTTTTGCAAAAAAGTCACTCGAAAAAATACTTTAGAATTTGTTTCAGTTTTCAAGCTTTCTCGTGCATTAAATCTAATACTGATGAAGCTGTTACACACACTGTTTCCATAATGAACACTGAACCCTCTAGCCTTCACGTTAATATTCTATTGACTTTTTTTCCGACTGCTAATTAGAACCAATTAATGAAAACTGTTGTGCTCATTTCCCTGTTTTGCTTTGTGTGACAGCAGAAGGAAAGTTTTTTTAAAGAATAATCACACATCACAAGAAACGAAGGTGGATTTATGTGTGTTATACAGCCTGTTGTCCATGAAAATGAGACTGCAGAATCGCTGAATATTCACACAGTGCACTGCAAGTGTGATACTGAATACCAGACAGGAAGAATAGTTTGCTCATATTTCACCTTTCACACTGGTGTGTTGTGTGCTTACAAAGCAATGAGTGAAAGCGTTGACTTGTTTTTCGAAGTGATTTCCAGACATTTATATTTCTCTCATTACCGCTCTGAACAGGGCAATATGTCAGACACAATATTGCAGATTAATAACTGTTATGTTAGTTGTTTTTTTTTATAATAAATGTTGCCTGAGTTCTTCTGCATGACTCTGTGTTTATTATTATGCATGCTGCTTGAACAGGACAAGCAGTTAATGGAAATTATGCCTTGTGGATTTAATTGTTGGAAAGAGAAAAGTGAAATGCTGCCACCAGGCACTTAGCAGAGTGGGAAGTTAAGAATGAAAGAACAATTTCTGTAATAATTTGTTCATCTGCTTATGAAGCATGCACTGTGTGAGAGATGGACAAGTTATTCTACTAATAAATGTGCAACTCTGATTCATGCAGAACTAATAAATGTGATGACTTTCATGGATGACCAATTAGGTATGATTCCTCATTCTGGTGCCTATTTCTAGTGGTCATCTGTTGGATGCAGGAGATACCCTGAACAGGTTTCCAGTGACTATATTAACTTGCAAACAGTAAAGATTTTTTTTTACATACATGTTCCTGTGGTGCACCTAAAATGCCACCACAGTATTTTTTTATTTTTTAAATTTTTTTATGATTTTGAAATATTTTCTTGTACAATTTATTATATTTTCTTAAAAAAAATTAACAAATTACATTTTATTTGCAGTTCGGTATGTCAATCTGCCTGCATTTATAGTACTTTCCTGAAGTGGGAAACGGAACCTTTGCTTGGGGGCGTTTCTTCCAGGTTGGTTTTGGAATGGACTTAAAAACTCAATCCATAGACATAATATAAGAATAGATGCCTCATGGACTGCTCTCGCCATGTTGTTAAATGTTTTCCTTATGAACAGAGCAAGCAATTAAGGCAAGACATGATATGTTTAAGGGGATCCTCCTCGCTCACAGTTTAAAATAGATCAAGCAGATGGCTTAGAGCCAGTTTCTAAATGTGACTCATGTGTGTCTAACTTCTGGAACTTACTCTATAAAATACTTGTATTAATTTGTTTGTTTATGGTTATTGTCATAGGTAAAATCTTAGATTTTTACATGTATGTATGAGTTGAAAAACAGGACAAATACAAAACTTAAATTTATACACATTTATTGACTTGCATTCACAAATTTAGATGTCTACGCATGCATTTTTAATTGACAGTAGTCTTATCTTATACATAACTCCTTGTGTTTCCATAGCAGCTAAAACAAACAAGAACCTGACACAGGTTGCTTGACATCATCATGTCATCAATGTTCTCATCGAGGATGTCATAAAGGTTCAAAAGATTATTATTATCATTTGGAATACAATAATTCTCAGTTTGCTTTTCAACTTTGTTGGAGATGCACTTTGAGAGACGGACAATTTCAAACGCCAATTTTAGAAACTATTTCAAATTCAGTGAAAATGATTCTTACTATCAGTTGGGGCCTTGGTTATCTGGTCACAAAGGGAGCTAAAAAATTACTCTGACAAAGTATTGAAGAAGAAGAAGACACCACCACAGAGAGCTTATTCTGACGAGAGATTTGAAAATGGTTTTGCTGAAGAATCCGAAGAATACATGAGATGGAAATACTTCGGTTTTGAAGAACTTATTCCTGAAGATCATAGTGACATGGACGATTCCGCTACAATTTTCAGTACCTCTTCAGGTATCTTGACATATTTTACAGTCAAGACTCCTGAGGACATTGTGGATTTGGAAATCGTAAGTGTTCTTGATATGGAGCTGGACTTGGAAACTTGCTCTGGGGACACAGACTGATTGTGAAAGTGTTGACATTCCCGTTGAACAAATGGACCTGGCTGTTGAAGCGAGCTGTGACAGCAAGGAAGATGTGATTAATGTTGAACATGTCTGAGGATTCATCAGTGGAAGAAACCTCTTCTGTTGATGGAAACTCAAAACATACAGTTCAAGATTACGCAGACCATTTTGATGGAATGGACGCTGAAGATATGGACGTTTCCTCTAAGGAAGTCCATTCTGTAAACACAATTGCTGAGGATGTTGTGGCACATATTGAAGATGTTTCTGAGGATTCTTCAGAAGAACTATATTCAGAAGAAGAACTCCTCCCATGTCTGAGATTTTGCCAAAAAAACTCGGGAGAGGCCATGGAGACCACAAAACACATGTAGTCTCCATGGCTACATGGCTCCACCCATGTCTGAGTTTTTGGCAAAAACTCGGGATTGAGAGGAGTTTGGAGAGGCCATGGAGAAAGTCTTCCGTACAGCTTCGAGGCAATTCTGGTCCACCATCTGGCATCTCAGGAGGGGATAGCAGTGCAGCACCAACACTGTTTATAGTGGGGATGGTGTGCTGCTGACCTCGACTCAGGACGTTGTGGGCCGGTGGGCAGAATACTTCGAAGACCTCCTCAATCCCACCAACATGCCTTCCACTGAGGAAGCTGAGCCTGGGGACTCTGGGTCGGGCTCTCCAATCTCTTGGGACGAGGTCATTGAGGTGGTTAATAAGCTCCTCAGAGGCAGGGCCCCGGGGGTGAATGAGATTCGGCCAGAGTTCCTTAAGGCTCTAGATGTTGTAGGGTTGTGTTGGCTGATGCGACTCTGCAATATTGCATGGACATCGGGGGCAGTTCCCCTGGATTGGCAGACTAGGGTGGTGGTCCCCCTGTTCAAAAAGGGGGACCGGAGGATGTGCTCCAATTACAGAGGGGTCACACTCTTAAGCCTCCCTGGCAAGGTCTATTCAGGGGTCCTGGAGAGGAGGGTTCGTCAGATAGTTGAACCTCGGATTCAGGTTTGTCCTGGCCGTGGAATGCTGGACCAGCTCTACAACCTCAGCAGGGTCCTGGAGGGTGCGTGGGAGTTCGCCCAACCGGTCTACATGTGTTTTGTGGACTTGGAGAAGGCGTTCAATCGCGTCCCTTGGGGAGTCCTGTGGGGCGGTCCTCCGAGAGTATGGGGTACCGGGCCCTTTGATACACGCTGTCAGGTCCCTGTACGATCGGTGTCAGAGTCTGGTCCGCATTGCCGGCAGTAAGTCGGGCTCGTTTCCGGTGAGAGTTGGACTCTGCCAAGGCTGCCCTTTGTCACTGATTCTGATCATTACTTTCATGGACAGAATTTCTAGCCGCAGCCAAGGTGTTGAGGGGATCCGTTTTGGTGGCCTTAGGATCGCATCTCTGCTTTTTGCTGATGATGTGGTCCTGTTGGCTTCATCAGGTCGTGATCTGCAGCTCTCGCTGGAGCGGTTTGCAGCCTAGGGTGAAGCAGCCGGGATGAGAATCAGTGTCTCCAAATCTGAGGCCATGGTCTTGAGCCGGAAAAGGGTAGAGTGCCTTCTCCGGGTCGGGAGGGTGTCCAGCCCCAAGTGGAGGAGTTTAAGTATCTGGGGATGAATGAGGGAAGAAGGGAGTGGGAGATCGACAGGCGGATTGGCGCTGCGTCTGCAGTGAAGCGGGCGCTGTACCAGTCCGTCGTAGTGAAGAGAGAACTGAGTCAAAAAGCCAAGCTATCAATTTACCGGACGATCTACATTCCTACCCTCATCTATGGTCACAAGCTTTGGGTGATGACCAAAAGAACGAGGTCCTGTATACAAGAGGCCGAAATGGGTTTTCTCCGTAGGGTGTCTGGGCTCTCCCTTAGAGATAGGGTGAGAAGCTCGGTCATCTGGGAGGGACTCAGTGTAGAGTCACTGCTCCTTCAAGTCGAGAGGATCCCGTTGAGGTGGCTTGGGGTCAGGATGCCTTCTGGACGTCTCCCTGGTGAGGTGTTCTGGGCACGTCCCACCGTGAGGAAGACCCAGGACACGCTGGAGGGACTATGTTTCTCTGCTGGCCTGGGAACGCCTTAGGATTCCCCAAGAGGAGTAGGAAGATAGATGGATGGATGGATGGATGGATGGATGGATGGATGGATGGATGGATGGATGGATGGATGGATGGATGGATGGATGGATGGATGGATGGATGGATGGATGGATGGATGGATGGATGGATGGATGGATGGATGGATGGATGGATGGATGGATGGATGGATGGATGGATGGTTGGATGGATGGATGGATGGATGGATGGATGGATGGATGGTTGGTTGGTTGGTTGGTTGGTTGGTTGGTTGGTTGGTTGGTTGGTTGGTTGGTTGGTTGGTTGGTTGGTTGGTTGGTTGGTTGGTTGGTTGGTTGGTTGGTTGGTTGGTTGGTTGGTTGGTTGGTTGGTTGGTTGGTTGGTTGGTTGGTTGGTTGGTTGGTTGGTTGGTTGGTTGTTGGTTGGTTGGTTGGTTGGTTGGTTGGTTGGTTGGTTGGTTGGTTGGTTGGTTGGTTGGTTGGATGGATGGTTGGTTGGATGGATGGATGGATGGATGGATGGATGGATGGATGGATGGATGGATGGATGGATGGATAACTTATTACGTTATTACTATCTATCTATCTATCTATCTATCTATCTATCTATCTATCTATCTATCTATCTATCTATCTATCTATCTATCTATCTATCTATCTATCTATCTATCTATCTATCTATCTATCTATCTATCTATCTATCTATCTATCTATCTATCTATCTATCTATCTATCTATCTATCTATCTATCTATCTATCTATCTATCTATCTATCTATCTATCTATCGGGCGGGCGGGCGGGCGGGCGGGCGGAGGGGCACCGGACTTATCTTCTATTTGCAAAAGAAGATAAGTGAGAGTCCAAAGAAAAACACAAGGAAAAAAAATCAACTCTGTCCAAAAGAAAACAAATCAACATGGTCAGGGCGAGGCCTGCCATGCACTGTCTGGTGGATCACGCAGGAGGCGGACCCATGGTGGCGAGTCTGGAGGCAACGAACGGCACAGGAGGCAGACCTGTTGTGGCGAGTCCGAAGGCCAACAACGGCGCAGGCTGGACCCCCGAAGAGCCAGAGGCTGGCGGCCAGGTGGCTGCACAGACCCACGAAGAGGCGGAGATGGAGGCTGGGCGCTCTGGCGCAACTGGCAGATGGATCATGAGCTCCGACAGACTGGAGTCTGCCTGACTCCAAGCAGACTCCGGGGCTCGAAGGGAGCACTGGAAGGCTCACTGGGAGAGCTGGAAAACTTACTGGGAGTGCTGGTAGGAGATGAGTAGTCACTGAGAGGAGACAAGGAGTCACTGGGAGGAGACGAGGAATTACTGGATTACTTTATCCTGGTGGTTTTATTGTGCTGCTGACTGCAGTCAAGTGAACCTCTGAACGCTTGAGCAGGGAGTTAGAGAGTGGCTGGCCAAAATTAGCAATCATATATCAGATCAACCTTGAGCAAAACTCCTTTGCTCGGCGAATATTGAAAAATTAAATATCCAACTCTAAACTAACTTCACTGCAGTCGGTAACACAACAAAACCACCGGGATGAAGTTTGTTTTGGTCTGTGGCCTGCAAAGATGGCACCGAGCGACTGCACCTAAATGCCCCACAATGTCTGATGCAGTGACGTTGGTTCCAAAGACGAGATTTAGGGCAGCAATCTTGGAGCGGTCAACCGCTCCATTCAGCGTTGTATGTTTGGCAGGCACAATGACGTATCAGCGCATTTAATCGATTATAACATGCTTTGTTGTTACTGGAAACCATAGTCAAACATCTATCAGAACTACATTTATAAACAATTTTATTTTTTAATTGTATTGTTACATAGTTTTTAAAGTATTTTTTAATTGGATTGTTACATAGTTCAGCATATGCTTAGTGGGGAAAACAATAGAATAGGAATAGAATATTCTGATGTATGATGAGCATTTTACAAAGCACACAGCCATTCATAATTTATTTAATAAATTATTTAGTAATATCAATACATATATAAATATACAAACACAAACAAATAATGATTAATACTGAATAATATATATTAGATACATGTTTATATTTATATGTACATACATAAACATGCAGAGTCTAATATATATTATCTGTCGGGTGTTTTCCAGTTATAGCTTCAGAGTGATTCAGCATCTGAGACTGAGTCCAAAATCCGATGCGAGATTCATCCGTGCTGCAGTGAATCCGTCTCTCTTTAAAGATATCTCCCTCTTCTTCCTCACATTGTGTCTTTATGAAACCTTAAAAACAAAAAAGGAAGATTTGTGAGGTATCTTACTTTTGACAGAGTGAAAGAATTACATATAAATACCAGTCTTTACCACCTGTGTAAGCTTTGCTGATGAATGTTATAACAAGTAATATAAGTTTTATAATATATGTTACATTGTCACGTTTCTAATGTAGGCTCTTGTGTCAAATAATCAAAGTCTGAGCCCCGGTATTACACCAAGCACTATAGCTAGTAATAGGTATCTCACCGGTGGACATAAATATAGTAAAGTGATGTTCTAAACACAATATATAATATGTCCATCTTACTTGTGAAATGTTGTCTCGAGCCCTCACATCAATAGTCCATCAATCCGAACCACAATATTCCTCAGTGCTGAAGCATCTAATGCTGTTTTGGTTGAGCAAAGTAGGAGGGACGACCCATCCAAGATGGCCGCCGTATTTCCTGCGCCGGAGCAGCCAATGCGGGGTCTACTCTTATATTATGTCTATGACGCAATCTGGATGCTAACGACAGCGCTTCGGTCGTCACCGCTGACTTCTGTTTATTTGTCCTTCAGGTCAGTATACGGTAAAAAAAAAAAACCCAAAAAAACAACAAAAAACACCAAAACTACCCTGTAAGATGCTTTAATCGACCAGAATATATCACTGAGTTATGGTGGGTAACGTATGAGGTTCATTGTTGCCTGTGATGGAAGTAGACCAAGTTTATAAGACAATGGTAATGTAAAACATTAATATATTGTAAAAGGTTTGTTTGTTAACAAATAAAAAAAAGCAATCTGGATGCTAACGGCAGAGCTTCGGTTGTCATTGCTGACTTCTGTTTATTTGTCCTTCAGATTGTGTCATCACTATTACAGCAGTCCTGACACTCGGGACTTGTAACATTTCCATAAAACACTTGTTTTTTTGCAATTGTTGTTGGCTTTTATTATGATGGTATGCCATAAGCCAACACAAACTAGTGTGTATTATGAGAACATAAACTATACATACATTTTATATGTATTCTAGAATTGACTCAAACACCTTTGAGTCAATACTTTGCATACCCATTTAAGTGTTAAATGGGTAACATATCTCTAAGACAAGAGGTAACCAAAACCCTTTTGGTATATTTAGTTCAGTTTTATTATTTGAAATGTTGACTTAATTTACCTATTAAGCCTAGGAGAGTCCCAGGTTAAGTTATTCCAAAAGGGCATAAGACTAGCTAATTTAAGGTTCTGTGTCCAAAACATTCTTTTAGTTAGAAAAAAAGTAAATTTATGTTTTTTATATATTGCTGAAAGATAAAAAAAACCAAACAAAAAAAAACAAACCTATTTGTGCAATAAGTCGTGCTCATCTCCAGAGATAAATAAAAGCAAGCTTAGAATCGATAATTTAGCTAAATATTATATGTGAAGTTCAAATGCTTTTTTAATTCTCATGATCATAAATATGGTTTTGAACAATCCATCCAGGGAACAAAACAAGGAATAAATAAGTGGGTGAAAACTATTTCAAATTCTAGTGTGGAGCTGAATGTGAGTCTGCTGAATAAGTCATGCAAACCCGGAGTCCATTAGGGGATTGCCAGAATTCTTTTTGCTGGCTTGCAAGGGATCACTTCAAAGTTTGATGAGGCAGGTGATGAGACTGAGGCAACACACATCTAACAAATGTTTTTCCAGTTTTTTTTTTGGTTAATCTACTTGAGGGTAACAAAAAGTAAAGTAACAATCTTTTGTTGAATTCTATATTTATTGACCTGATGAGCTGTCTGACATACACACACGCACACACACACGCGCGCACGCACATACACCTATACATATATGTATATATTGTATATAGCTATAACCCTCCAGATAAAAAACGATGAGGAACCACAGGGATTCTCTGGGAGGAAGAAGAACATTTCTGTTTGGTGAATCGCTGAATTTTATAAATTATGAATTGATGTTTAACAAAAAGCAGTGCTTTAGGTCTCCTCTGAGCCTCAAATAAACACGTCAGGAAGTGAGTGGATTTTCATTTTGGAGGGAGGTTGTAGGATGTAATCTGTTCATATTAGAAAGGAAGACACAAAGGCATATTTGCTTCCCCGTAGCATCTCCTCTGTTTTTTTTTTTACCAATGAATTCTAGGTTGAAAAAAACTTTTCATTTTGCTGTACTGGTAACACACAACCTAATGTTTTGAGGCTCTCTTTGTTAGATTTTTTTTAAATTTCAAAATGCACCAAAGTTATCTGGAAGTCACATAAATACACAACAGTATTTTGTAGGTGTTTGGTTTAGATTAAGCAAGCATCAAGTAGTTTTTTCATATAAATGAAAGCCATACAATGAAAGTTCATTTCTTTGGAGGGAAGCTTTTCTCTGTCATAATTCATGATGGCCAAGGCAGTAGGAGGACTTAACCAAGCAATCGCCATGACTTTCAAATCTTCAATGTCTAACCCATTAGCTGTTTTCAACCTCCATGGACACCAACTGAGGTACTTGTGTATTTGTGGCGGTACCACCACATCTTCTGTCTTTGCTTTGTGGATTCAGCTCAGATTCCCCACTGTGTCAGGATCAGCACTGCGACTTTAGGCTTGTGTTTTTTCTTAAGTTGCATTCAGATCTTGTGAAAGCAATTTTTTGGGCTTGTTTTAAAATGTAAACTTGCATATTTGAACTTAGGATTTTGTTTGAGAAAGCCCCTTTAGCTCCCAGCTCCCAACAATTACAGCAAAACACTAGTGGCAGGTAGTTTGTCCTTCCAATGCTTCCATTTTGGCATCTCAAACAACTAGTTTATTCAACTGGATTCAGAGATTTGCCATGAGCTGGTCCAAACAAAACACAGCAGTCTCTTAGTTGTGTGTTGTAAGTAATCTGTCCTATCATTAGCTTTGTTGGCTAACAATAGCATGCTATGGTATAATTAGGTTAAAATGCTAGCATAAGCTACTTTTATTTCTAAGACTAAATGGTTTAACTTGCTAAAAAAGCTAACACTAAAACTCACATTATTAGGTATTGTGCCTCCAACAGTATGTTAGCAACTATGTAGAAGATTGAAGTAGCATGTATCTGAAGAGTGTGATTTTGAATCCTTTAAATTATCATGTAATGTTTTGAAAGCGGAGCTATAAACATTGTTTTCTTCTTAATAATTCTTGTGTCTCCTGGGTTTGTAAACAATAACAAATTTTCTCATTTGTCCAAAATTTCCACAGCTCACTGTAGTGTAGTAATGTCCAGCAGTGTCTGTTTATTAGTTCATTGTTTTGTCCTCCAATAAAGTTAATAAAGTTAATTAAGTTAAAAGAAACAACCAAACCTTCATAGATGCATTTGGTAATGCGGTTTGATTAAAGTATATGTACTTCTGATCCACCGTAAAGTATGGTCAAATACTGTAGATTCATTCAGGGAGAAAATGTTACATCAGCTAGTTGCAATGAACAAAACAAGAAATAAAAGAGTCAAATAGCTACAATTTTCTGTATCCTAGTAAACATTTCACAATCTCTCATGTTTGCCCCTTCCATACTACTTACAGCAAACTCAATATGAATGTTTGTTTTGCAATGAAATATTCATAAACACAATACCGATTATTCCCAAATCCCAAATATCATTTATCATAAGCCACAAATCACCTCAACTTCAAATCTAAATATCTGGCTTTTCAGAGTTAGATTAGCAAAAGTAAAGCAGCAAAGAATCCACAGTGTCTCCTTACATTCATAATGATGAATGGCTCATCCTCATTTCATCAAAACAACAAAGCACCCAGAAACAAAAGGCGTTGGTAGTGAATAATTGTCCTGAGTTGGAAGATGTAGACCTTTGTATGTGTAGAGCATTTCTGTCAACATGAGCTATTTCGTTCACTTTACCCTTTATAATTCCACTCCATAAAGTGAACTCAATGCACTGCCAAGGTGATGCATGAAATGGGTGTCCACAGAATAATGAGATGGAACTATGTCAGAGTGCAACTTAGCTTTGTGAGGTGACCTGATTGGAGTAGAGATGACATCTTGGCCTCCTGATGCCTGCGATAGGCATCAGGAGGCCTTACCGTCGTACCAATATTACCCCTAGAATTCAACTCATTCAAGAAGGCATAATAAAACTCAACAACATCTACAGCACTGTAGGCCTCACTTGCCCCAGTTAAGGTCAGTGCTCAACAATACGATTCAACAATAAGAAATGGACTGGGCAAAACTGGCATCTATGAGAAATTGAGCAAATAATGTGTCAAAAAAAGTCCCCAGAATCAGTTTCATAAAAAATTTTGACTGCAGTTTTAGCAAAGGTGGCATAAGCTGTTATTCCTTTTACATGTATTGCTTTTAAATAGATGGTTTGAACAGATTTAGTTTATTTAATAAATAAACTTTACATAGCTTGACATAACTTACGTCATTTCTGTGTGATATTAATTTCAGTTTGGTGATCAGGAGCATTTTAGTGTCACAAAAAAAAGCAAAAACTGAAGAAATCTGTGAGGGAGAAAAGACTTTTCACATCACTTTAGTGAAGCTGACAGGATTGAAGCTCAGATGATAAAATTGAGAGATTTAGCCATGAAATATGAAGCTTTCGTGACAGCCACTCTCGGTGTGTGTACTTTGTTCATGTTATTTGGTCTGCTTTTAAGCGCTAAACGTAATCATTTGAGCCCACACAAATCAGATTTCTTCCAGGCTTATTTTGGGCCCTATTCGTCTCTTCTCATCGACTAGTGGATAAATTCTATAACGGAGCATGACAGCTTGTACAATATTGAATTGTTGGCTCATTTTAAAGATTTATCCAGGCCAATGTGTTCCTTGTGGCAATGTAAAGCAACACAACCACACAATGACACACAATTTATTCCCCAATCACAGTCACTGAGAATTCCTGACTGTGAAGGGAAGTTGTCGTTATTTCCGTGGGGTTATTGCATCTGTGAAAGTTTTGTCAAAACTTTATAAAGACATTTGGCTGATTGGCAACAAAAGCAAATGCAAATAAGCATCTTTATTAAACAGTGGCACATAAGCACTTCCACATAATAAAAGAGAAATGTTTCCGTCTCTGGTCTGTGCCTGATAAGTAAACTCTCCCAACACCCATGTCTACTTCCATTCTGCAATAAATGGCTTAGCAGAAGAAGTTTCACTACCTTCAGAGTGGATATTTCATTTCTTATTACACTAATGCACTACAGTATCTTGAAAGGCTTCCACATAAAGAGCCACATTATTTCCTTAGAAATCCAGGACATACAGTCTTGTAAAGATGCTCTGTAATTACCGATTGGTTGTCTGTGGTAAATAGGAGCTCTCTGGAGATGTGCAGCTGAAATACGATAGGAGAGGAAGTCTACATGTTACTCTTGATCACAGGCTTGGATTAAATTGCAGGAAGGTCAGTGACTTGGCCCTGAAAACTGATGCAGGCTGTAGGTCAATGTGGGATCATTTCTGGTGTGTTGGTTTACGTGTAGTATTTGGTTTCAAATATTTTAAGAGAGTCTTGATTTAGAGTTTGTAGGAGAAGAAAAATCAGTAGAATCCATATACTGCCCAGGACTGGGAAATCAATGTCATGTTTGTTCCATCTATGGACTGAATGAATATGAATAAATTATTGACATTGTTCTCAGCTATGCCATTTAAATTAAAATTAAGGTAGATCTAGTAATTGAAAAATTAAATGAAATGTCTAACTATGAAACTAGTCTAATAACAAATAATTGAATTAATCTGAAAACCCTGAAGATGCCAATGCTATTTCTGTTTCACATGTTGCTTTCTACAATTTAAAATAGCTTTTGATAAGGAATTAAACTTTGTAGTTAAAAGATTGAGGACCAGAGCTGATATGAGGTACTGACATCAAACTTCATGGCTGCCAGGGCTCGCCTGCATGCTTAGAGGCGACAGAATATGTCTTTTTTAGATTGGTGGTGCTTGTGGCTTAACTCAGAGACGGGAAAGAAGACATGCAGATATGCTGCAATGATCTGAGTTTTTTTTTAGTTACACCCGGGGAGCTGAGCCTTGCTGTGCCCCATCCTGGAGAAAACTGAATTCACACACAATATGCTAAAGAAGAACATCACAATTTGACAGTTTTGTTACCGAACTGGGCTGCACAGTGGCGCCGTTGGTAGAGCTGTTGCCTTGCAGCAAGAAGGTTCTGGGTTTGATTCTTTTTGCATGGAGTTTGCATGTTCTCCCTGTGCATGCGTGGGTTTTCTCCGGGTACTCCGGTTTTCTCCCACAGTCCAAAAACATGACTGTCAGGTTAATTGGCCTCTCCAAATTGCCCCTAGGTGTGAGTGTGTGTGTGTGTGCATGGTTGTTTGTCCTGTATGTCTCTGTGTTGCCCTGCGACAGAGTGGCGACCAGTCCAGGGTGTACCCCGCCTCTCGCCCGAAACGTTAGCTGGAGATAGGCACCAGCAAACCTCCCGACCCCATTAAGGGATAAGGGTGCAAGAAAATGGATGGATGGATGGATGTTACCGAACTGAGACATTGTAGTCTGGCCTTCATATTTTTCATATTTTTCTTAGCGAGATGATCTTTATACCCTTAAAACATGGCACACTTAAAGGTGGAGATTGTGAATGAATGTATGCTGGTTGATTGAAATCATTTTATTTACCTTCATTTCCAGAAACCAAACGTTTTTGTCTTCTAGAACGGCACTTTTATTTCATTTTTTGTGAAATTTTTGCAGTTAGTATAAAAAAACTGAGCTTTGACTGTTGAATTGAAAATAGGAAATAATTGATGGATGAAAATAAAACAGTTTTAACCCGACCTTTAAAGATAATGTGTATTAACTGTACTGAAGCTCTTCTCAAAATGGATCTTTGGAATGTGACTCAGCTGCTAAAGTGCTTTTCTCCAGGCATTACAGACATTACATGACCTGTGCGTCAACAGTACTTCCAGGTAAAATGTGGGAGTGAAAATGAAAGTTGAGGACACTGGCATGCTGTCAGGTCATTCATGTCAGCACTTTATCAGCCATTATATTGACATCTTTTTTTTTTTTTCCAATGCCACGGTTTTGTCCAGTTGTTAAAGTCTTCGTCAGGACAGGACTTGATTTTCCACATTTGTTTTTTGTTCCCCAGATGTTAACAATGAGGCATCAAGTTCATTAAGTCAAACATTTTGAAGCAAAACCTTCTCTGCTGGCCCAACAGTTCCCGTGGTCAGTGTTGCTGGTATTTTAATGAGAAAAAGGGAAGACCCACAGGGAAAGAAATTGGATTTTCAGCAAGGGCTTAATGGTTTATTTCCTGTTGGCGTTTTAAAATTGAAGCTGGAATAAATAACTCACATTTAGGAGAAATGCATTCTGATTGCAAAAATAACGTTGGGTAGCTACTGGATTTTTGATTTATTAATGTTAAAACTGCAGCAATTTATAACATTTTCTTCAAATCTCTTTTGAGCTTGCAAATGAAAAAAAAAATGCTTCCATGTTCACTTCATAGAAGCAAGTACCGTACTTAGTCTCAGGTAATTTAAGGTCTTTTGCAGACACAGAAGCACGATCTAATACATGCAGCAGAAGCTTCACAGTTCTCTCTAATCTGAAAGGAAATGTGTTACTGATAGCAAGGTTATGGGAGTTCAGTGATGATTTTAATCAGAACTTTCAGTTACACTTATCAGGAAAGCAAATTACTCACATGTATCAGTAGATATAGCTTTAAATCTGTTTCCCACGAGTAATCCAAAAATGTGTATTCATTGACATGTTGATAAAGCTGCAAAAACAAAGTCATAAACAAGAGCAAGAGTAATAGACATAACATCTGTTATGCAGATGTGCCCTTCTTCTGCCCCTTCCACTCGATTTAATCCATCTAAAATCCCAATTTATTTGTGTTCTGTGTAATTCAGTTCCTGGTCTGAAACCTCTACTCCACTTGAGCATTTCCACTACACTATAACAACTATAATTGGTCTCCTGTGGCTACAGAACACCCTTCCCAGTTCTTCCATTAACACCGCCACAGTGCTGCCTGGCTGCTGTCCATGGTGCTGATCTGTAACCGATATGGGATTGGGAAGGAATGCTTTCATGTTACCAAGTTCACTGTCTCGTATATCACACACATTTTGATACCTCCAGCCATGACATTTGTGATTTTTTTTCCCCTTAAAAAAACGTTGAACAGAAAAAGCATACATTTACATGCAAATTAAAGTGCGATAAGTAGAATGCATGTATGCTCACAAGTTCCTGAAGAGATTCCTGCTTTTTAATCCAATCTTTTTAAGTGTTTCATGAATTCTACTGAGGTATTCTTCAATTACAGCACAGATTGCTCAGTGTATGACAGAGAAGTTGCAGGAGTTTGCATGTTGTTGTGAACATCTGTGTGTGTGGTTTGGGGGGGGGGGAGGGGGATCAGGTCTTAATATCAGTCATATTTTTCTAGGACAGGTAAAGAGTCATGCTTTATTTCATGCAATAATCTGTCTGATATAGCTTACCTCTTTAAACTATCCAGCCCAGGATAATTCGTATTTGGAGAAAGCACCACTTTTCCTCCTTCAGCTTAGCTAAATTCACTTACTTTGCTTTCGGCAAAGAACTCTTCAGCATCCTCTACCTCATTAAGCTCCTGGAGAAATCCTAACCACTGTGGGGCTGAAAGGTGACACGGTTTTGTCTTTAATCACTAGCCACGACTAAAAGCTGCTAATTACCTGCTAAACGTGGGAGTCACTGTAAAATAAATGCAGAGGGTTAACGCTCTGCACACAGAGACGGATACTTTTTACCCGGCTCTAAATGGCTACAAAGATATTTAAGTTACAAACATGAGTATATTTGCTTCCACCACAGATATCTGTGTAGGCATGTAGGTTAGATCACTTATAAGCACGATCTTATATATATATATATATATATATATATATATATATATATATATATATATATATATATATATATATATATATATATATATATATATATATATATATATAAATAAAAATTTTGACATATTCTTGACCAATTTATGTAGAGAAGCTCAGGCTCATTGTCATAAAATAGTCCTACATTCTATGAAAAAAAAAACAATAACAAATTAGGTCATGCAAAGTCATTCCAAAATACTTGCCCAATGAGCCAGTAGTTCAGTCACACTCATCATGCTTATCAGGGGTTGAGTGGAGTGGAGAAAAATTCAGCCACTTTAGAAAGTGAAAATTGTTGGCTACTTATGCTGCATGTAACCTATTTCTATCAGAAATAGAATCTGAGAAAAGCATCAACTCCAAAGCCTTGTGGAAATGTGATTACATACAAACTAACAGAAGAGTTTATTATTGCAGCTGCCACCATGTTTCAAACACACAGCAGCTATATTAGATTTTCAGGTAAGGTTGGTGAGAAAATTCATCCCTACCTGAAATTCAGGGCTTCAGGAACCCTTATTGATGCCCCCCCTTCCCGGCCCCCTCTCTTTACTTTCGAGTGGGAACTTTTGGGTGACGGTCTACCTTTGCGCATGCACAAAACGCGCACAGCTACCTGGAATGAGTTTGCGCATACTTTGATTTATCATTGGACAACACTTTGAAAAAACACATCGCCACAGGTGGGTGGTACGTCGCTCATAGTTGGACTCCTCTCACTGGTAGGCGGGTGTTGCGATTCTTCTTTCCCCGTGTGCCTCACCGTGCAGGTTTGTTTTCTTTTTTTTTCCAGACGAAAACCCACCGCGTTTAACTGGCTTTGTGACCGTAGGCGTGTTTTTAAGCGAGCCACTGACAAGAAAAGAAAGCGAAAGAGAGAGATTGCAGGTCCGACGTGATCATTCAGGCGACTTGTGCTGATTATTCTTCTCCTGCAGACGGGGTTTTAGATAGGACCATGAACTCATCAGCAGGTGCGGGAAACTACCGCAGGGGATCCCCCAAAGGAGACACGGTAAGATGCATATCAGTTTAGCTGGAAATTAATTTGTATGCATTGATCTAAGATCCACTGTATGACAAAAAAAAAAAAAAAAAAAATCTTGCTGATAAAGCGCTGCATCTCATCTCCAGTGAAAGAGGACGATCAGACTCTGTAGAAATGCAGCGTTGACACAGTTTTGTTCTTAAAAAGACTAGGAGATTTTCTGAGAGTAGTATGTGCTGGAATGAAGGAGTAAAAAGATTTGATCTTTTACTTGCTGAAACTTTTTGGTTCCGATTCAGCAGAAAGAGGCTCTGTGACTAGATGTGTGGGGGGAAATCGCTTTCTGGTGCAACTTTTTCTAAGATTTGAAAACAAAACCTTAATTCGCAGCTTTACTTTTAATTTATTATAACATTTGTAAATTATGCTCATTTTTAAAATTGTGTAGCTCTACATCTCCATGGAGCAGTTCATTTAGGTATACTTTTTATATCTCTCCCTTTCTTTTGACCCAAAATAAAACATAACAAGTGAACATACTGTGGGTAAAAACGATCTTTTTTTCCCCCTCTCGTGTTTCCAGTAATGGTTCAGCAAAGCTCTGCTATAATGTCATTTCCAACTCACAAAATGGAAGGTAACTCATATTACACAGAAGTCACATCGATTGTCATTTCAAAAGGGGCAAAATATGCTGACACACAAAATCAGGTTTCTTTCTTGTGATGCTCTGGGGAATCTTTATGACAATTTCGTCCTGTTGATGTCACTACAAGGAAAACGTATCATATGTTATGGAGAGCTGCTTTTACAATAACAATGTTGCAAGGGTTGTTTTAAGTTGTATCTTTTAAAAGTTATATAGGCCTATATATATATTTACTAATATTAATGAACAGAATAAGTAGATTGTTGTTTTTCCACTTAATCCATTATAGCATGTATTTTTCCTTTAAGTTGTGTGTTTGAGGTTCTTTCGTGGCTTTTGTAGTCTGTTGGTGCCAAACTGTCTTTACATGATTTTAAAGGACTCTTTGAAGAACAGTTCAGGTTAGAGTTAGTCTGCCCTCTGCTGGAGAGACCACGCTGTTATCAGGCTTTCTTGCTCGCTGCACAACCCAGATTGATTCAAACATATTTAACCACTTTCAGGAGAAACTCCGCCCTCGCACCTATATCTGGTCACACCACTCACAGCTTAATGCCACGAAAGCCCTGACTTCTGGAGTTTCTGAGACCAATTTTAGTCTTCAAAGATACCTTAGAATATTCTTCCATAATCTCCTGTCAATTTGCATAGAAAAAAAAAAATTCATTAAGTGTCACTGGGATTTCTGGACAGCTCAGCCATCTCTCAGGACAGAACAGCTTCTGGAGTAAGTGCTTGAATATATTTCTTAAATTTGTTACGCATCATTTAGTTGGGTTTCTTGGCAGAAAAAAATAAGGAGAAAAAGATAGCTCCTTTTTTTTTTTTACAAAGACTATTATTGTTAGCTTATATAAAATGCACCCACATTAATTTTTCTCCCTTTTATTCCCTCTTGCTTCTTACATGATAAAATTAAACTGATACAGTAATGCTGCTGCTCAAAACAAAATCAGATCTCATTACTTATTCCGTTTCAAGTTATTTGTTATGTAAGTAATTTATTATCTGTCATTAATTATCAAAGGGTGAATATCAAGCTCCAACTGAAAAGTTTTTAATATATCCTGAAGCTCTTTAGGAAATCAAGAAATTCAACAAAGATAAATTTGTGAGCACATTTAAAGACAGCATTCATTTGAGAAAAAAGCTAGAGGAATCTTCCAAAAGACATAAAAAATGAACAAAGAGTGTGTGTGGAAAAAAGCACCATGTTAAAAATTATTTTTGTCCTTCTTAATATTTTATGCAAAAAATAAAAAATAAAATCCACTGGCAAGTTATTCCAGAAAACGGCAATCAGTGCAGCAGCAGATATTAACCAGTGTATAGTCAGTGAGGGTTCTTGGTGGCTTAGAGGTGCAACATGGGCAGCTGCCATTCGCTGCATGTTTTCCTCCTCTCTCCTTCCTATTTCCTTTCTATGTACTTTTCAATAAAGACCACTAGATCAAGAAAATCTTAAAAAAAAAAAAACTAATTGATTTGATCAAACTTATATTCAGTGTCAGTCTTAATCATTTAGTGTAGACATAGAAGTGGCTTGGCTGAGACATAGCAACATCGCTGCCTGTAGATGTTTAATATCTGCCTATACTATGCTCTACACTATGGTTGTGAATATTTTCAGTTTGACCTAATTTATTTTGACTTCCACCACTGATGATTTATTTGCTTGTTTTACAAACTCACTGTTTCTTTTAACAGGTAAAGGAATTATTACTGTAGATAACACTCAAAAGACCGAATGAACCTGGAGCCCCAACCTTCGGTTTAATATTTTTAAAATCAATGTCAGCTATTTTTGGAGGAGATCTTGCTGAAATGAATGGCTTTATTTTGGATCTTCGAAACAAAATACTTTTTCTCATTTTCCAGTGTTATTTCTGAGCTGTCAGTCTTGCTGGATGGAGGACAACTTGACATTTTAAATGGCAGCGGGTTTCCACAGGGATTTTCGCTGTTTACATTTATTAAGAGGCCAGGAGGCATGAGTCTGGAGGCGAAGCCGATTCCGTTTTACTGTCTCGTAGTCGGGCAAAAATGCCTTGCAGCACATATCTTTCTGAGAACATAGGTTTTTGCTAATACTTTGTAGCACTTTTTTGGCTCTGGTTTTGGTCATTTTTGCATTAGGAAAAAAAAAAAGAAACCTTGACCATGAGTTTAGTTTTTAGTTTCCAGTCAGTTTGTATCAAGTCAAGAGTGGCTCAAGGGGTGGAGCTACACTAATGTATGCAGCAGTGTTCGTACCAACGAACAGCCTTTCCGAAGCTCTCAGCATTCATCAGGTGAGTCTTCAGTTCTTCTGCATTGAACCAATGCAATTTGAATGTTTGTATTGCTTTGCAGCAGCATAGTAACCATTACAGAATGACTCCTCTTTCCTCAAGTGCACGTAAACACAGCGCTTACTTCGATACCGTCTGCCTATTCTGCCCAATGACTGCAATGACGGCGATAACGCAGCCACGAAAAATAGCACATTGTTCAATGGAATGAAATTTGTAGACAGAGAAGCAATCAGGGATGCGTGGTAGAAAGGGACAACACCACTCAACAGCAGTCATTTGTCACCACTAACTGCAATGCTGCGTTTTGGCTCCTTGGGGAGGCTCTGGCACAGATGAGAGCCTTGTTTACAAAAACTTTCCAGGTTCTGCAGCTCCTGGCTACCCTCTGGCACATAAGGCTTTTAATCCCAGACCCTATCATGCTCCTGCATTGATCCCGGGGGCGAAGGTCTTCTTCTGTCCCTGTCACTTGTGACAGATGACCAGATAGCTGCTCATCTTGAGGAATGGGGGTGCGGGGGCTGAGCTCTTGCATCTGGATGATACAAACACAGCAGAGGCTGATAAGCATGCACACTTCGACTCATTCCTATTCTGACAAATGTCGATGTGTTTTCTATTCATATCTTTGCACCACTGCCCTGCCCTAAGATGGAGCCGGAGAGCATACTAAATAGAGCAGCGTCTTTGGGTGGAGTTTTGGCTGCTTGGAGCTTTTGATTCGATTAGCAAGGGAAGGGCACTCCAGTTTGCCTGAAGGTCAAGACTGGACCGGGGCTGAGGACATATCGGAGTGTTCTGCAGTCAAAATGTAAACTCGGCACAAACTGAGCACTCAAAATTGACAACAGCATACACGGGGGAGCTACATTTACATTTCTGAATAGCTTGCCTTTTAAAGTCGTCTTAAAGATTAAGTGGTCTATTTTGCTTGTTTAAAATTCATACCATTCCTAACCTTAGTTCACACATTTTAGAAAAAAAAATTCTAGATTTAGGATTTTAGTATTCTCACAACACTAAATATTAGTTCTTGTGTCTTTGAAGGACTAAACTTGAAGGTTTAGGTAAATCACTGATGAAGAGCATCAGCCTTCTGCTATTATAACCACAAAGTTTAAGATATTTTATTTTGCTTTAGTGAAATGTGGTTGATCAAGACAACATTTTACATTTTTGTGAAATAAAAGAAGCTTTACGTCTTTCAGATTTTCACACATATTATCAAATGGATTTACTGTAAAAATGCTTTGATCTAACCATTCTATCTTATCTCTGGCTGTATGTCTAAGGTCTTTGGTCGGCTGAAAGATGAACCTCTGCCTGAGTCTTAATTCTTTTGCAGCCTCTAAAAGATTTTCTTCCAGGAATGTTCTGTTTCATTCACTTTAACAATCACTCTGACAAGCTTCCCTGTCCCTTTTAAAGAAACAGTACCCCCACAGCATGATGAAACCACTGCAGTGTTTGCCGTAGAGATTATGTTAAGAGAAATGTGCAACGTTAACTTTGCGTGCAAAGTTAACTTCTCCTTGTAGGCTTCAGCTCAGTTAAACAGGAAAACAAAGGCTGGATGGTCTTTAATTCTTTCCTTGCACATCCTTTCTGTTTAGGCTGACTACCATGTCTCTGGTTTGAAAATGTGCCGTTTTATTTCCATTTTCAGATCAAGGTTTGAACAATAAATCATGAGGTGTTCACAGCTGTGATTGTTGCTTTAGAACATAAAAATCCTGGAAGCATTTCCGTAACTTTATTCCTAATCTATCTGGTGTATTCCTCAGTCTCTGTGACGCTGTTTCATCACTAATGTGAATTACTAACTGAGATTAAATGATGCACATGTGGACTCCTTTTACAGATAAAACGGACTGAACCAACAGCAGGTAAAATAAGTATTGAACAATTTAACGTTTTTCTCATTTTAGATATCCCCAATGAAGCTGTTGATACACGATTCACACCAAATGTTGGGAACCATTCAAGTTATCCACAAATACAAGGACATCAAATGAAATTAATCCACAAATGAAGTTATCTGTTAAAACAATGTACACAGTTAATAAGTATTGAACAAATGAAGAAAGTAACACACAACTTTTAAAGAAAACGAAATAGCAAGTCATTTGCTTTATGCAAATCAGCATCAGTATCAGGTTTAATGTTAAATGATGGACCACGAAAGGGTTTCTCGTTACCAACAAATTGCAGAGTGGTGTGATTGTTGAAAAATTAAAGAGACCTTCAGAAAACGTCTTTCAACTTCAAAAAATGCCAATGCCAATGATAACAGCTGCATTTCTAGACCTCTGAATGTTCCAGGAAATGCATTTTAAAAGAACATACTTTCACCAGAAATCAGGCACCCCACATGAGTTTACTGACAGAGGACTCAAAAGAATCATTAAAAAAGTTGAAGTAGCCCGCAAGAACTCTCAAAGAGCTTCTGAAAGACCGCTCTTAACCAAAATGGTCTCTTTGCACAATCACAGCGTAAGACTTGCTGAAGTAAAAGGCTTTCAAAGGCTGTTTAAAGTTTGCTGCGAACAATAAGAAAAACGCTGTGAACCACTGGAAGGAAATTACTTTGGTTAGATGAGGCTATGAAAATTGTCATTGCCATACAAGGCTTTCCACAAAGTATTTCATACATTTTCCACAAAAGTTGTATATATATTTTTTTGTAAATGATTACTGATTTCTTTGTCTGCGTGGATTATGTGGGTTGTTCTGGAGTGAACAACCCACATGCCTCTGACATTTTGTTGTCAGAGGCAACAAAATGTATGGAATACATATTGACATATTCAGTTTTCTTTTTACATTGTTTTGCTGTAATTTTTCTAGTTATATTGAGGGATTGCATTGTGGAGCAATTTCTATCACTGTGATATTGACTGGGTGATACTGACTACTCAAAGCTCAAGGTAGATCAATGTAAATGCACACTTAATTTTACTTCATTTGTAAAAAAATAAATAAATATGCATATCGTTTCCTCCACTTCTGCTTTGTGTTGGTAAATCATTTCAGATATCAATAAATGAAACTGAAGTTTGTGATTTTAAAATATTAAAATGCAAAAAAAGTTCAAATGCACATGGATATTTTAAGCACACACTTTGATGCTTTCCTTTGGTAAACTCCATCAATTATGCCAAAGATATCGATGTACAGCAAATGTTTTGTAAAGAAAACGCAAGGACTATCCTAAAAGGAGTGAAAAAGCATCCAAATTCTAAAAAGCCTTCTAAGATGGTGAGAGTTTGACTCATTTAAGTGCTATTTTTTAGGTGAGGTATGTTAATTAAAAAGCAAAGCAAGATTATTTTGAATTTCTAAGTGTGAATAGGAACAAATTCCTTTCCCATATATATAAGAATTTTTAAGTGACAGCAGCTTCTAAAATGCTTTGACAGCAGCTCCACACTGTGGGGATCAGCCTAAGGAGAAGGACTGCAGGTGACGACACGAGGGGCAAAAAAACCCCAAAAAAACAAACACAAAGAAATCCAGGCTGTGAATTGTTAATGTTCTGTCAGTATGATAAAATGGCCCGTCACCTCCATGCTTTGGAGCAATAACCGCGCTGACCTTTTACGCTAATTGCAATTAAAGTGACTTACTGTGAGCCGGCGATATTCATAATCATGGAAGTGTGTGTCAGGGCCGTTAATGTGGCAAAAATGAATAAAGAGGATGACCAAAGCAGAGCTTGTTTAAAAGGCCTCGGGAGGGAACGCGGCGGCATAAAATCAGCTTGTTACCAGCGGTGGCTCTAAGTATAACCACCATGTCCTGTATGAACTCAAAGACTTTATTATTCCCCATACAGGCAACTGGGCAATTACTCTTTGTGATGAGAACCTAATCTCTTGTGGTGTGCATGCAAATAAGAACTTCAGCTCATCTTTATCTTGTCTTTACATGACAGGCTTTTTTATTTATTTATTTTTTTTACAGAGAAAAAGAAAAGCGCAGCTGTTGCTCGTTCTATTTTTTTATTGTCTTATGTTCTGTGATTATACGGCCTGTCTGTAAATACGCAGCCGTAGCTGCTGTTGAGTGATTGTTGTAGGTGTTGGAATCAAGCACGTAAAATATGAACCCATCAGCCATTAGAGATAAACTGCTGCAGCTGCGGAAGGGAGATTCCTGCTATAAGTGGACCCATGAGCCACGGTGGATAAGAGATTTGGCTGACTTTTTATATAAAAGTATTTATGAGGTGCTGTGAAACCCCAAGCCAGTTAAGGGTATAAAACATGCCGCTGTCCGTGAAATAAAAAAAGTTTGGCGCCTCAAACTTTATTGTAATTCACTTTTTTGCTGAGTGATTGTGAAGGTCACGCTGAAATAGTGAACATTTTGCTCATGGCCATAAAATTATACAACTTCTGTATGGGAGTGTTAAAAGTCCAGGTCGCACTTTGCAATATGCAAGAACTTTAATGTCCCCACTTTGGTGTGTGCTCTCTTGTTCCAGGCTTATTTAATGTGCAAGCAAATGGTTAAATGGCAGCAACAGTCTGAGGAGTGATTTGGTTTCTGAGTCCATTTCTGCTGAGAGTGAAGGAGAGAGTGTGTCTGTGGGAAGCTTTGTGACTCACCCATTTTTAAATCCACATTTTGAAGGGCAAATGTCACATTTCAGTCTCATAAAACCTACAAATTTTGAAACAGTGTAACGTAAACAAGTCATAATCACCCATTCCATTGTTTTCAAACCAGATAAGTTATTCTAATGTGAATATTTGTTATGGATGTGTGGCTGTTTATGTTTTACACAGAAAGTAAGTGCAAGTTGTAGTTTGCTACTAAAATCATCTAAGTAAGAAAGGTTGGTGTTCTCTGGGAAAGTAAACAGAGGAAGAAGACAGATTTCTCCAGAAAGTCTCTCAGTTGTAATAAACATTTTGCTTCAGGTTTAGGAAATAATTGGAAACTTTAGTTTGTGTGGATTTTTTTTTTTTTTTTGTGGTTTATGAATGACAGTATATTGCTTCAACGAAGCACTTTGTTGCCTTTAGCTGGGAAAAGTGCGACGTCAACAGATTTTACTTACTTTTATTTGTCAACTTAATTTGCTGTAGTGTATAAAACCAGGATGATTATGCGGAGAAAACTGAGAATTACTGAATCTTTGCATGGTTGGCTAACATAAATGATGGCTATTCTGGTCACATATTTTATAGGGCGGAACACACTGATGCATACCTATGAGTGACAAAATAACAATGCACACCAGAAGTCATGTTGAACTAGTGCATTGGCATTTCAAATGACAGATTTAGCCTCAAGTTGTCTTTTTCAATATGGATCACAACATAAAGGCTTTTAAATGCGTTCATAAAGTGTTGGTTTGTTTGATTCTCTAAGCTACTGCTCTCACTAGTTTAGCAGGCAAGATTTTTCCTGACTTTCTCCTCCGCCCTGAATAAATTGCCATATAAATCTTCATTTTCTTAACCTGAATTTGAGCAGGGGAATTTGCTACTACTACTGTCATCGTGGACACCCATTGTGTTATGTGCTAATATCCAAGTACGGCGTCATGTATAAAGTTATGATTCTCAACTTACTTTTCCTTTATGCCCTCTTACATTTTTCTCCATTCTATGCATCTCCATGAGAGGCATGTGACTTTCTCCTAACTGCATTGAAGCTATGAGCCTGAAGGTAATTAAAAGTTGTAAAAATATTGAATTAATGAGTTATCAGTACTTATCCAAACAGCCTCCAACATTTCCACTTTCCAAAGAGGCAGAGTGATTTTTGAGTTTTCATTAAGAAACGTTTGTTTCTTCATCTCTTAAGGCGGTGGCATAATTTTAGATGAATGGGCCGCTTAGTCAACTTCATCCCTGAAAATTTCAATATACAAGACATAAATGCAACATATATAAATCAGATGTGTTTCCTTTGCCAGGTTCCTGTCCTGTTAGCATGACTTGATGAGTGGCTGTGTGTGACTGGGAGAAGGAAGGGAGGAGGCGTGTTTTATGATGTGGAGGACAGGCGGCATAAATATTACTTGTGCCTAATCAAAACCCAGCTGCAAAACCGGCTGAATTGATCTGTTTTTTTTGATGTGCATACACCAGCATTTGGAAAACACAACAACCAGGACGTGCATACACAGAGGAAAAAATGCAGAGTATGCAGTATTGGTTCTGATGGTTAGAGCCCCATTACTAAGTGTGTGTGTTTGCGTGTGTGTGTGCGCGTGTGTTTGTAGAGGAAAGGGAGGGAGAAAGAAAGGCTTTCTCACATTGAGCTCCATTTTGTTCTGTGAAAACTCTTGCTAAGAGAGTTTACGATTATGTGTGAAAGTAAAGCTGAAAAAAGAGGAGTGTTGGTATGGGGGGCGGGGGGTGTAGTAAGGACCAGAGAGATAAGTAGTGTTTGGAGCAGCCTCAGCAGATGAGACGGACCCTCCTCCTCTTCCCTCTTTCTTATCCTAAACCCGTCAACGCCCCCCCTCCCCTCCTGTGTAGGCAATGCCAGCGTGTGTGTGATTGATTCACCCGGCGCAGAGGAAGGAAAGTGTTGTGGTTGGGCTTCTGGACCCCCAGGTCATCCCTTGCTTGTAAGCTGCAGGGGAGGGCTGGAGTTGAAGGAACAGAGGGAGAGAGGAGGGGTGGTGTCTGAGACACCTCCAGCAGCCCCCAAACTTCACTGCACAAAAGGTGGGAGAGTGGGAAGAGGGGACTGCGATTGGCACTTCTCAACATGTCCGTCCTCATTGCCACCCAGCTGAAGATAGACACCAGCACTTCTTCCAGAAGGGTAAGGGGCCCTTTTAGCATGCACGGCACGCTGTGGGGGAATGTCTGTATTTATGGGTGAGTCTCCTGCTGCTGACGAGAAAAGGCTGCTGGCTGTTTTTGATAACAAGTGGACAGGCAGGAGGAGAGCAGTGGGTCCCGGTGTCCCCCTTTGAAGATTCTGATTGATAAATGCTTGTTGTTTACATTTGCTTTCCAGTGCCGACTTTTAATGAAGGCTTGGTTACATATGCTGTGGAGAACACCTACCCGCCTCATTGTTATTCTTTGTGATACCGCCACTTAATGATTTGAGCGAGGACTGGACATGTTGGACAAAAGTTGCGCATAGTTGCGCGCATGCATTGAATGCAAGGGGTTTGTGTAATACAATTCTTGAGACGTTAAAGGAAACATTCAACCACACTTTCATTCTTTGTTTTGAGAAATTTAGACTAAGCATTGGTCTCGTTTTGGCAAACAAACTGGGTGTAATTGATGCACAGAGGAAGTTTGGAATAACTAAAGAGAATTTCCTGGAAGTGTTTTTGCTGTTGCTATATAAGCTTTGAAGCTAAAAAAAAATCTATCTCAGACAGAGAAGCAGTGTGATATTGATGGGATTTGTTTATATCCGAGAACATATTTTTCAAGGCACAGGGGGAAACCAAAAGAGCTGTTTGCAACTGAAAAATCAGGAGATGCAGAATAGTTTAGATTGTGCCTCACTCTAGCAATACAAGCTTTTTCATTTCATTCATCACAAACACTTTCACGCCCATCCCTTGGTTATGCATACTTCCTTTCCTCACATATGACAAAATTGTTTTGTTTTTTTTTCTTTCTGGTTGCTCTCTCCCTCTCTCTTAGTTTTTCTTCCTCACCATCCACCACCATCCATAGCTGTCGTCTGCAACTTCCCTTAAAAAAAAAAAAAAAAGCCAGTCAAAGTCTATTCGTACAAGATCAGCCAGCATTAAACTCCATTTCCTCGCTGACTTATCTTCTGCCATTTCAATTTGGGCTCAGTGCATAGCTCCTATTCATTTGGAATATGTTGCACTTATCCTGCGTGGAAGATAAGATTCCAACAGGCAACTTGCTCATGCAAAATAAAAAAATTAAAATAAATGCACACAGGGCTTAGAAAATTATGGATTTATTGTGAGTTATAAATATCATCTGCTGGAAAATCTTGTTATTTTCATTAACTCGCAGAAAAACTTTGATGAAATCCATTAAAAAAAATGGATAAATCTCCATGTTCGTGGGTTTGTATTGCTTGAGTAAGCGTGCCGTCATGCAAACGTGCATTTGGGATGTGGTTTTTATTTGCTCATACATTAGAACTCCTGTTTTAGAGCTTCATGATTACTGCTTTATATTTGCCTTTCAAAACTATTGCATGCATTTGTTTTGGATAAATGGGCTTGTATCATCCTTTTTACAACTTTTCCTTTTCAGTTATCTTCGAGCTTGTAGCTCACAATAGTTGTATTTCCTTTCCTTTAAGTAAAAAACCTGAGTACAAGGGAACCAAGTGTAAGACAAACATTTGCTTAAAAGTGATCTTATAAACAGAAGACTGAAATGTGGTATTAATACATATAGAAAAAGGCAAACCAACCAAAAAGTAACAGCAAAGTCTCCCTTGTTAAATGTGAGTGCACGAGTTAAATATTTATTTGTCAAGTTAGGAGGAAAACTCAGGAGAAATATTTCTAATGAGGAGTCTGTTGTCCAAGCAACTGTCCACTCTCACCACATGCTTGTCCAGAAAGAGTGAATGCTGCAAATCAATGACTTGATGCAATCTGCTGAATTTGCTTAGATGGAAACATCTTTGAACCAACTTGAATGATAAACTAAACATTGTTTTTGATAACTAGGATCAAATGGATCAAATAGAAGTTCAATTGGATTGAACTGATTTTTTTAAAGTGCCTTGAGGTGACATGAATTGTGAATTGGTGCCATATAAATAAACTAAGTTGAACTGAATTATTAGATAAGTATGCTACCCAGGTATTTAAAAGAACTCTTGCAGATGTGATTTATGCTCCTCTTCTGACAAGCATTGTTACTCTTTTAGCCAGATGCAAGCTTTATTGTCTTACACCCCTCAAATTGGTCAGCAAAAAACTTGTCATTAGCAATTCATGCTGTAATTGTTTGGAACCCTTTCCTTGTATCACGATCTTTGGGTTGAAATTGTTGACAGCAGACTGTCTATGGTGGGTGAGAAGAACTCCTTCCTTTTCACCTGCTTGTTTCACAAATCACATCCACTTCTCCAAGCACCGCAGAATCTACGTATATGGAAGGTAAGAGAGATCTCTCCATAATTTTCTGAGTTCCCGATAAGCAGCTGCACATCCTGTTGACACATTTCCATTTGAGAGGTGTTTTTGTCAAGAAAATAATTTGAATTTGTGGAGAGGAGAGGGCTGTCGGGATTGAGATCGCGAGCTGTTTATAATTTTGCACATAATGTGGTTTTGTTGACATTTTTGAAATAAGCAAGTAAAAAAAAAATCCTTTCTTTCTTTAAACAGCTGAAAGTTGTACTCCGTTGTTACGCAATCATTAATGAAATTAATTCTTTGTACCCTTATGAAGGAATAGGCATCATTAAACTCTGACAATTGGATGCAACTGACTGACTTCACAATTTAGGTGGTTTTATGTTCACTTCCACCAAGTTTGAGGGTAAACTGGGGACAGACTGATGATAAGAGTCTATGTGTCCAGGCTGGAGTACAGAAGAGACTATAATCCGACACACATGCCGAAGGATGATAGACAGAAAAAAAAAAAGTTCTTGCCACGGTTGGCTCAGTTCAGCATTAAGGAAAATCATTAGAGTCCACCTAATACCAAATGGAAAATTGTGCAGAAATGTGATTATGGTGGGCTGGAAAGCCAATATATCAGCGACGTGTAGCGAGAGGGTTTGGTAATTTTCTTGTTCATCTGAGGGATGTTCAGAGGAAATTAAATATTACTGTAGTCCCTGCAGACACGACCTGATTGATCTGTTTTCTCCCCCCGTCTAATTAATTTGTGTCATTTTGTTGTGTTGAGCTGCATGCAAATCAAAACAGAGCAAAGTAGGGTCATTTCAGTTTATGCAAAATTCATCAATGTGCCTGTTGTAAGTATCTTGTGTTTTATGTTATTGGATATTGAACATTGCTAATAATGTTTTTAAAAGTTTTATAACTTAACTTTGTCTTCTCTGCAAAAAAGTGTTTATTCAGCTACCTGCATATTATCTGTCGTTCTTTGGAGCATAGTTAAAGCACATGAAATGACCTTAATGTTCATAAATCAACCAGTCTAAACATCAAAAATTGCCCTCGCAATTTGAAAATTAATTCCACATTTGCAGAATCATCACTAAAGTGAAGACATCAACTAACAACCATTAAAAGAATAAAAGAGAAGTGGGAGTGAGTAATTAATCTAATCTAACAGTAATAAATGAAAACATCAAAACTAATCTACACAACTGTTACTGTAAAAGTGTTTTTTTTTTCTTAGTAAAGAGGTTTATAATTTATCAAGAGTCTTTGGTCCTTCAGGAGTCAATGAAAATGAGTTTTACAGCTTATTTATTTAGCCCAAGAGAAGAGAGAAAAAACAGAGGAGGAACCTAAAGTTTTAGAAACTCCTGAATCTGTCAGCGTCCAACACCAGAGCTGCCAGGGGAAGGAATGGAAATGATCTATAACTAAGCTCTTAACTCACGTCCAGCCTCGATGGAAGAAAACAGAAATCTTAGACAGCTTTACACATAATCAGACAAACACAGACGTAACGTAGCAGACAGCTCAAACAACATTTTCTTAAAACAAATTGTGGGTTTTTCTCAGCTTTCATATAAATAGAATGTACAATGACAAAGAGCAAAGTATTTTTTTCATATTTTGGAGAATCTAGAGAAATAAAAGGCTTCCTTCACTGGATTTAAAAGTCTGGCAAGGGAATTTCAAGGTGAAAGAAAGCAACACTTTCTAAGTTAAAAGTCAGATCTAAGTTTGCTTGTGAACAGTGACGTGATCACACACACACACACCATCATTTGATTTCAAGAATTAGAAGAAAACTTTACTTTTTATTTATTTATTTGTTTATTTTGCAGTCCTGGAGTAGATTTCCCGGTAACACTTGTATGAATATTTCACTGCAACAGAAAATTAACTCACCCCGGGGAATTCATTGTATTGAAAAGCCTCATAAAACCCTCACTTGCCGTGTCATAAAGCTTTTAGATCCCGCACCTTATCACTCAGATTAAAATGCATCTGGTGTGTGCAGGAAATTTAATTACGCTGTTGCACAGGTCGTAGTTTGTTCCAGCTTCAACCACCGCTGTCGGCTACCCGCAGAGGCATTACACAAGCCAGTGCCGTCGTCGTTTTTATAGCTTTTATTACAAGCCTCTCCAAATATTCCACCACCCGTAATGCAGAACTTGACTGCAGCGGTGTTTGTGAGAGTACATAGCTTCAGCCGGCTGTTCCATCTGTTACACGGCGATAGGGAAGTCAAGCTGAGCTCTGGCTCCCTGGCTCGGTCCTGAGGGGAGCGTTAACGCAGTCAGGCAGTTCACAATAGCTCCCCAACAAGGTGAGGGAGATTGGAGGACATCTATCAGAGAGGCCGAGGTGGATGTCAAGTGGCTCGGACCTATTTCCCAGGGGCGCATGGGCCTGAGAAAGGCATTTATGAACCAGAGGAACAAATAATGACAGGGAACAGGAGTGTGGTTAGGGGAGACAGCAGGAAGCCAAAAGATTTTCAGTCCTCAAAACAACACAAGCATACAGAGAAATGTATACTCTTTGATGCATCAAGGGGAAATTGGTTTAAGCAACAGGAAGGATGATAGGAGGATTTGTTATCGTTTTTCAAACGTATATATTCTGTATTCTATACCCATTTCCTTTTATTTGGGTTACATTCATTATTCAATCTCAGAATCGGTGAGCCTCACGGAGCATGAGACGACTCACCATTTATTAAAGAAAATTAATGGAAACTCCCGCTTTGTTCACACTTCAAAACAGAATATTTTCATCTCCACCGCTGCACTTGCTCCATCTCAATAACCCTTTCTGTGAACGATTGCAAAGTAAACTTGATTTCACCTAATGGCAGACCCGCAGCAGTGGCATTCAACAAAAAGTCTTTTGAGCTGCTCTTTAAGTGCGGCTTTTGAAGTTGTGCCCCCGTGAAGATGACCTATTTCGCAGAAATACAACTTGGCTCGAGTGGAGTGATAGGTTGTGAGCTATCACACAGTGAGAGGCTGCCTGGATGTCGGCCTGGGTCATTCTTGACAGGGATGGCAGAAATTCTAACATTTTGACCCCAAAAAAGCCCCCACCCCCCGTCCCCCACTGTTTCCTTCCCGTGTAAAAGCCGTTATTAGAAAGCTACATAGAAGCGGGCGTTTCTGAGCATGAAATCACTTGCAGTATTCTGAGCTGAACGACGTGCAGGTGTGAGCTGACTGAAATGACAACAGATGAAAGAGATGTGTGGAGCAATTAAAAGATGTCAACAAGTATTTAATGCAACTACAATTTTATGTTAGCTGACATGCACAGGAGGCAAAAATACCACTTATGGTTATTTTGGGAGGATGTTTGATCTCTTCTTTACCCTCATAGGGCTTGCTTTTTCTACAGTGCTTTGCAGAAGTATTCATACTTTTTGAACTAAATAACATTCGTCATGTAACAACCACAAACTTGATATATTTCACAGCCTCTTTGCCGGTTCTTTTTCTTTTCTGCATTCAGCTCCAACCAGCTTCCGATTAACTTTGATCAGATTCCCTTTGCAGGGAAATCTTAACATGTATTTTTAATCTATTCTGATCGACTTCTTAGATTAATACGCTCCATGACTCGTCTGCCAGCTTAGGTGCATACAGGGTGTTGGAAGGTTTAGATTTGTGTGATACTCTTTCTGTTTTCACACGATGGACTGAACTCTGAGATGTTTAAAGGGCCATTGTTACAGGTTGGGATATTGTTTTAGGCCTTAAACTTGACGTAATCCGCTCAACATATTTACCCTGGCCTGTCTGGTGTATGCCTTAATCTTCACAATGCTGTTTGGTCACAGTTTTGCTCAAAAAGGACCTTTGATGTGTTGGCAGGAAAGATGTGTTTATTCAGAGATTGACCCTCATTTGTTCTCCACTAATGAACTGACTTCTGAAGGGCATAAATGATCAGACTTAAAGTGCCTGAACATAAATGCATGCAACACTTGTCATATTTTTCAAGTGAAAAGTTCCGAAAACCGGGCATCATCTTGCTTTTTTTGTTCCTCAACTCTCTGGTAGTTTGTGATGGTTTATCAATAAAGTCCAAAGATTTTTTTTTTTTTTACGTTTGAGGTTGTTATACGCATAACTAAAACGTCCAAGAAATGTGCATTTATATTAAACAATAAGTAAAGGAAAAACAGTATATTTTGTTTTTACACCCGAAGTAGAGTCCCTGCCAGGTGTGTGATCACCCCGTAGCGCCACAGAGAGGCACCAGTGCTCCGTCCTGTGGGACTACGTGCAATCATTTTTGGAGAAAGGGGGCTGGGGGGGAGTCGAGCCCTCACGTACGTAAAAGCATTAACAAATGACATTTGTTAAACAGAGCATTTAAATGAAAGCGCATTCAGAGAATCCGCGCACTATTGGCGAGTGATTGCGCGTTCGGCGGCGCGCAGACCCCCGGCAGCAAAAGCGACTCCTCTCTCCGTGCAGGTCACTTCTCATGCAGAGCGCGTCTGGGAAGAATACCGCCAGGCTCTCTCTGCGTCCTTCACACTTTTGTATTTTATCTCCCTCCCTGTGCATAAGAGCAGCGATGGAAAATTAGAGCCAAAAGAGACGAATGATTATCTTCGGCTCTTTTGTTTTTCTGGACAATCCCTCCGGGTCTGCTGAGGATCGAATATCTGATGGAAACTCAGCGCTTCCGCCTGCTATCTGGCTGTGAGGAGGCATCAGGAAACTGAAGACAGGAGACAACGTGTTCTGAATACAAAAGAGGGCAACTATTGACACCTTCAAGAGACCATCCGCCGTGCGCCTGGACAAAGGGGAAAGGACGTCTACAAAGGATTCAGTTTATTATCGGTTCATCACTTTGTTTGTCCTCTGCCAATACCATCTGTGGGCGCCTAATAATGAGCCAAACATTCTCATCTTATCAGAGGTAAAACTGCCTTCCCTTTTGTCTTCTTCGCATCTCCTAAAGCGCTCGAAAAACTAATACAAAACGAACAACGCAAGACTCGTCTGCAACCCTGCCATGCTGTAAAGTGTTTTTTAACCTGATTAAAAAGAAAACGCAGCACCGACATGGCTTCGCTGTATCAGAGATTCACCGGGAAGATCAATACGACCAATTCGTTTCCGCACCCACCTGAGGCCAGCCACCTTCTTGGAGGACAGGTCGCAGACGAGGAGAACGGAACCAAGTCATCTCACCAGGGAGCCGAGGGCCGAGCTCACGTCCAGTACAGGAAAAAGTGCTTACGGGAAGATGAGGATGTAAGACACTTGTTGTTTATTTGCACCATACTGACAGATTGTAATGTTCCCAAAAGGTGCTTTTTAGGTATTTTCCCTTTAGAAAGTCAGTGAAACGTAAACATGTTTTTGCAGATAAGTCTGAAGGTCCTTGCCTTGTGGTTGGTTTGAGCGATTACTTTGTGTGTCTCAGTTAAACATGGATCATTTCTTATCCAAGTTACTTCACTCTCGATTTGTTGCAATTCTTTACATGTGCACATAAGTGTGCATTTTCCGGGGGCGGGGGGGTTGTGATGATTTGGAGTTCTTTGTGGTGCTGACCGTGGTCCTGAAGCTGCACAGTACTTCAAAGTGGCAGAAATCTCTTCTTTTTTTTTCTCGTTACCTCACTCTGTGATTTGTTTAGAAAAATATGGGGCATCTGGATTATTTTTAACACTAATCCACCGGGCTCAGGCAAAATACATTTGCTATTCTGGCGTGTGCTTTCTGAGATAACTTACACTTCTGAGAAGGAAGTGCACCAACATAAAAGGGCCTTGTTCCCTTCTGCAGAGCAGTGTTTGGCTTTCGTATGTATTTATTGTAATAATAACTAAAGTGATCTTATGAAGACCTTTCAAACTGAGTATGGATTAATAAAAACAAATGACAAGGCTGAACACATACAACTAAATAATAATAATAAAAAAAAACAATCCAGATCTGTAATCCATTTTACGGTATAAATAGACTAAAGAAAGAACATAACAATCAAAATAAAGGTAAAATGGAATACTAAAGAAACAATTTAAACAATCATTGCATCATTAAAAGTACATACATTTAAAAAAAGCTATTTAAACAGAGTGAAAAAAAATGACAGCAATAATTGCTAATTGTTTAAAATATACAAGACACATTAAACAATGAATCAATAAGCTTTGCCTTAAAAACATCAAGTTACCTTTGATGTACACTTCTAATATCAATTACAAATGTTGTACATGTATTCAATCTACAGTGATAATTTGAATATTACTTTGGATGTAGATGCAATTTATCGGCGCCAAGTATGGTGTAGATTCGTTAGTCCTGTCCTGTGTGTGACGTGTGTCGACTTGCGGTTTGAGGTCTTTGTTGTTTGAATATTCATTCTGTGTTTGGACCTTATCAATAGAATTAAAGCAGTTCAAGATCTTTGCATAGTAAAAGTGAAATTACCAGCTGGGTTCATAAGATGCCCACAATAACCCTTTGAACTTTTGCATAGTTTTTTTTATTTTTTTTACAAAAAATAGCTGAAGATCAGTCAGGCATGGCTGAAAAAGGACTGGTGGAACATACAGCTAATAGTTGTCTTTGTCTGAGTTATAGTTTTCTAATTTATCTGACATGTCGGGTGCGTTCCTTGCTCTTTGTGATGCTGTTTGCTAACTAATCTGCCTGAGAAATATCTGAGGCCTTCAGAGTAAAGTTGTGTTTTTACTGAGATTAAATGTCACACAGCTATACTCTAGACTCTGAAGTCTGAAGGCAACTAGTTGCTCTAGGTTTTTCTTTGGGTTGGCTGTTTGTATCAGGGGTATGAATACATTTAGAACAATCTGTATAAAGCTTGTTTTTATCTTAGACAGTTTCTACTAAGCACAGTATAAAAACATCCTTTTAATTACATTTTTATCAATCAAAATTGTTCTTATCCAAATACCTTTTTTTGTAACTTTCTCTCAGGTTGGTAGAGCATAGAGCAGAGGTATTTACTAATTAACCATCCCTGGTATCAACCAACAAACCAAAACTGCAGAATGTTTTTGGTTTGCTCTGCTTGTTTGCAGAGAAAAAAAGTTTCCTGCCTTGAACAAATATGTATCTTTGAAGCTCCTTTGATTTATTCATTCCTGTTAGTCTAGTGAGTAGGCTGGCAACAGACTGAGTACTCACACTCTGCAGCCGTCAGTATCAATAACAAGAGGAACAGCTTAGCTTGACACAGAGCAGGCAAAAAAAAAGTAAAAAAAAGAAGGAAGATCCTTTCTCCACTCCTTCAATTCTGGCTCATTAAAACTCTTTTTTTTTACTTTAACAAACTTAAGATTGGATTTTACAGCTGTTATTGCCCCACTGGACTTCCAAGATATTCCTTAAGTTTAGGCTGTTAACCTTGAGGTGACATTCACTGCTGAGGTTCCCTGGAGTTGTGGTGGAGCATGAAATTGCCTTGTGCCTTCGGAGATGGGGAGTCCATTTCATGGAGCTCCATTTTTCCAAAACAAGTCTTGGTTAAAGATTTAAGACACTGCTGGTGTTGTCATTCATGCTGTGGATGGAAAAGCAGAAACAATAACTCAAATAGTTGTCAGGATTCACTTTTCTTTGATCTGAGCTTAACCCTTTACAAGCAACATTTTTGAAGCAATGCTGCTACTTCAAATGCTGGACTAATAGCATTTGAAGTTAAGGACACAAATAAAAGAGCTTACTTTTTTGCAAGCAATTGTGATATTTTATTAATGCGTTATTTTTTTTCTGGGCTTCTGAGAGACCTTTTGTGTTTGTTGTGAAATTGATCAATTGTTTTCATTGTCTGTATGCATCCATGAGGGTTTGCTGTTAAATCCAGAGTCACAGATAGGTTAGACTTTACAAACAGTTTATTTTTCTCCTCGCTTCCTTTTCTGCAAACACAAACCTAATTAACTGCCAAGCCTAAAGGTTAAACATTGAGATATTTTTGCCCACAGATCAAAGCCTGAGGGCCTCTGACAGAATCCTGCCTACATTAACCTTTTCTGGATGGTAGGATTAACATTGGAAAATGTAAACATTTCTGTTTCTTCACAATTGGGGCCGATATTTGAAACCCTTATGATCGACGTCAGTTTCTGCGATGTTTAAAACCTATTTGTACCTTCAGAGATGTCTCGTGTTTCACTTTTGTGTCACATTTAGATGTTGTAGATCATCAGTTTAAGATAAACTGATTAAAAACAAATAACTTTTAAAATTATGATTTAAACTAAATGGCTTAGTCAAAGTATGGACTTAAACCCAATGAACATACTGTTGGATGATCTGAGATAGAACTTTTATGATTGAAAACCCCCATTTTTAGCTGAAATAAAACAATTTGGCCAAGACTGGAGCAAAATTCTTCCACAGTGATGTAAACATAGTTATCAATTCCTCCTGATAGCATCAGTTACTAGGTATAGGGATTGTTTACTTCACCACATAGTGCTAGATTAGCTAGCTTTCCTCCCTAATAAATGAAATACTATTTTTTGAAAACTGCTTTTTGCTTAGTTAGGTTGGTTTTGTCTGATATTGAAATAGTTTGAAGGAAGATTAAAATGCAAAAGGAGAAGAAATGTGTAGCGTTCCAAATACTTTTTTCACAACGTCGTATAAAAACAATTACGCATCTAATTTTTCTTTCTCACCTGTTTAATCACCATTCTTTAATTAAGTCCCACTGAGAGAATAATTAGGATCAATTTAAGACAGAAATAAACAGTAATCAGATAAAAAAAAAGGAAGAAAAGTGAGAAAGCGATATATATTTTTCCTGCCGGTTTGTTGTGTTAACTGAATAGAAACAAATAGGCTCCTAAATCATATATCCCTCTTTTGATCGTGCGCTAAAAGTCTCTGACAGCTTGTGTGAACATCCCTGAATGATAACTATAACAATGCTTTTTTCAGCCCTAATTTTCTCCTGTGTTTGTATTTTGTACATAAAGCAGTCTTTTTTTCTCCAAAGACAGCTCCAACAGACCTCTCGCTGCTTGTGACTTAATAATGACAGCTGTGTATCCATGTGTAACTATTAGCAGTCATTAGTGAAAGCTCATTTCCCTCAGGGCCACCTTATTGTCAGGGTGGCACGCTGCAAATAAATGACTTGTTTTCTGCCCCAAGGCTGTTGTCTTAAACAACAAAATTATTCCAGAGAAGCACTTTAATTTCCTCTTTTTACCTTGCCTGTTATGGTTGCTACAGTGATACCTGTTTGATGCGTCCATGTTATACAGGAATCATGGGATTCAGTTTGAGGGGTGATCCTTAGTGCTACTGCATCTCCATGTACTCAGCTGTTTAAAAAGCAGACATACACATAACAGCAAGCACTGAATAAGTGTGCATGCTTCATTAAAAAACAAATAGTAGAGAACTTAGAGCCTCGATACGGTTAAAGGGGGCTAATTAGTGCGAACTATTTATGATCTCTTTCTGCAGAAGTGTGATGGAAATCCATTGAAAAGACACTGCCCTATGTTTAAGCTACATAGAATGTGGTTGAAAAGTGCACATGGAAATGTTCACTGACCTTGGATGTGGCTGAATCATTGTTAGACATAATCAAGCCTTGTTCAGACAGGGTTATATACAGGGTTAAAAGTCACATTTTCAACACGGTTTTCTGGTCTAAATTAAGGTACCACTTGGTACCAGACCTCAGTGTCACATCCAGCAGGTCGGAGGCCCATGTCGAAAGGTATCAGGTGAGGTGAATCAGGCATGTAATCAGGATGCCTCCTGTTCTCCTCTCTTTAGAGGCATATACCACCGGGAGGAGCACTGAGGGCAGGTCCAGAACTCACTGAAGGGGTTTATATCCAATCTAGCCAAGAATTTCACTGCTCCGCAATGAGCTAGACAGGGTTGGTGAAGAGAGGGATGTCTGATGTCACCCCCGTGATCCAATCACAGGTGGATAGACGGATGGATGGATAGACAGACAGACAGACAGTTTACAAATTTGGAAACGGAAACTAATGTTTTGTTTTAGATCTCTGTACTCCCAATGTGTTTTTAAAATGTTATCAGTAGTAAAGCATTTCTTACTCTTTGGAAGCGTCTGTCATTTTCTAATGAATGCCAGTAAATTGCATGTTTAGATTAAAGAAAAAAAATAACATAATAATTGTAAAGCAAGGCATTGCAAGTTGGAAATTACGAGTAAAAGAAGCAAGCCACAACTGTAAAGACTGTTAGACTTAAAAGTGAAATTTAATCACATTGCATGAGATCGCCCAGGGCTAACACACACACGCGCTCTATCTCAGACGCACACTCTGCCTATCCTCATACGCCTTCTGCTCAGAGATATTCCAGATTTGAGCGAGAGACTTTGGCCCAGTTCCAGAGTCTCGGCTCAGGTCTGTGCTTCCTTTGAGATGTGCAGCTGAGATAAGTCAGGCAGACGGAGCTCAACAAGAGCAGCCAGATAAAAGAAAAGAAGGCAGCGAAAAGCATTCGGCTATCCTTATCATCTCTGCGTTGAGGTTAAAAGTTTTCTTCAGGTGATGACTGCTCACTGAGGGCTGCACTAATCCAGAATGATCATCCGTCCGGAGACGCCAAAGCTCTCTCAACAGTGCAGCGAGGGATGGTTGTGCATTTTAACTATGTGAAATGGATGCAAAACTGGGAGTGACGGTGGCTTATGTTGTGCATGATCGAATGAATACAGTTTTAATTGAAAAGTAATTCTCGAAAGTAATATTCATTCTAAATGTTGCTATGCTAAAAAATACTAATTATCATAAACAAGTCAGCCTCATAATCTTTCAGAAAGCTGAATTTTATTTGTCACCCAGCAATCGCTATAGCAAATTAAAGAAGCAAACAAATGACTATGCATTTCTGAAGATTTATATTTATTTAGGATGAACAGTTATTTACACTACAATAAAAATTTCATTGAAGTGAGAAAATGATTGAAAAGCCCATAATCAAGAATGTATTCATTATTAATCAAAGAGCTATTCATAAGTAATTTCAGCAAAGGTTTGGTTTAGATTTTTTGAAGTTAGGTTCTGTGAAGTTGTTATTAATAATGTTAGTGGATATTGTCAATAATTTAGTAAGAGACAGTTCTATTTTTCTTTTTTTTTCATCTGAACAGCATCTTTGTGAATTTACACTGATTGATCCTGCCAGGTACATAATAATTAAGTTCAGTAAAATACAGGTTCAAAACTCAGAGTTTCACAAATTATTTATTATATAAAGCAGGGCTGCTTGATTTCAATAAAATATTTTATGCCAATAGTGTTGCGGAAAATTGTGGAATCGATTGTGAATAATGCTCATTTTCAAGCCACTTTTCTTTCTTCACTATGACACTGCGTCCCCAGCGTTCTCCATGAGCTCCAGCATCAGAAACCAAAGAAATACTCCTGGTTTGATTATTAAAGGCAGTTAAAGTCCCTTTAAATTATCAGATACATTTTAACCATGCAGATGATAAATGCGTGACACTTGTGGTGTCATATCCTGCTAAATAATACATCCAAGCAGAACTTTACAGTCGTGATGATGCAAAAAAGAAATTGCCACCACAATTTAGATTTAACAAATTGTGCTTCTTTAATTTAAAACTAATTACATGTAGGTATAGATTATTTCAAAGCTTTATTTCTAAATCAGCAATATAACATAATTCATAAAAGAAAACTTTGACACATATTCAGAAAATACTCTTTTGAGCGTCTATAAATTCATGTTGTGGAAATTTGGAGATGCTACTTGGGAGGGATAAGAGATTGCTCTGGCTAACTCTTAAAAAGTTCACAAGGACATTTTTGAGCGATCTGGAGGACAGCAGTCGTTGTATGCGACAGGTCAAATCTGTGTGTTCCTGTGCGCTAACCTATGAAGCTCAGCAGTGTTTATTTTGGTGCTGCTTCGGGCTGCTATCAACCTGGCAGGATTATATTATAAACTATATTTTAAATCTCCACAGTCCTTCCTGGTTTAATAATCTACTCACAATAAAATCTGAAACATATTTATTCTACAGCTAATTTAAAATGGTGCTGGATTATTTAACAAGTCAATGCAAAGAAGAAAAAATAGAGTAATAACACTTGTTAGAGCTGTTGCCTCGCACGTTCTAGGTTTGAATTTTGACCGTAATATTTCTGCACGGATCTACACATTGTCCCATGTGTGGGGTTTTCGCCATGTACTCTGACTTCCTCCCATAGTCCAAAAACATTCATGCATAGACATTTCTTCTAGTCTATTACTCACGATGTAAGAATATTAGAAGCATTTTATGAATAAGAACACTAGAAATTGTGATTGTTCTCATTGATATCCATCAGATAAAATCTCTAAGCTAAGCAGATGAAAAAGATTTATCACGTTTTCTAATGATCTTGTGAGTGAGTCCGCCATCAGACAAACACTGAGGAACAGTGCTGTGAGTGACAGATTTGGAAGGGCAAAGCCACCGCTGTCTAAAAATAAGTGTGCTGCTCAAGTGAAGTTTGATGAAGGCACAACAAGCCAGAGGGATGTTTAAAAAAACAAAGTTCCTGCTGTCAACAAAAACAAAACATTTTACATTGGACAGCTTATCATAAAAGAAGAAAAAAAAACCACACCGAAACCTAAACATAGCCATAAAACAAGATGATTATAGTTTTCAGGATTAGAAAGTCTGATCGAATAAATAATTTAGACTTAGATTTACTCCTACCTACAAAAGTAAAAAATGTTGCTTTGCAAAAGTATTCACACCCCTGGAAACATTTAAAATTTGCTGTTATACATCCGCAAAGCGTATTTTACGATTGTCGACACAAGGTGGCACATCTTAGTGAAATGAGAGGAAAAGGAAGCATGTTTTGAGATTTAGATTAGAGACCAGGACACATTTATTTTTTGTATGCTCAACTTAATTTTCTTGAACAAAAGAGTCCCGACCTTTTAAACACCAAACTAAAAGCCGAGACACAAAGACAGAGTATTTTGCTTTGGAAAGAGTGGCAAGTACAAATCCAAATCAGAAATCAAAACATTAGAGCTTACTGAACATTTCAGCCAGTATTTGGTAAAGGCCACTGAAGGCAGACATGCTGTCACCCAGTGCAGCTGCTCCCCGCAGGACAACAAAGCATCCCCAGCAGGACTTCCTGCTCAATGTTGCCATGGTTGCAAAGGTGGGGAGGGCGAGGCTGTGAGCCCTGTGGACTCACAAACACACACTCAGTATGTCTTTCTGTCTTCACAGGGACTTTGCATTGACTTCTCCTTCGCCTTACTCTTAACCTAACCATCACCAGTGCGTGCCTACCCCTAAACTCATTTCACACCTTAGTCCTAAACCTAAAACAGCACTTCTCCTCATTGATCCCCAAACTGTACAGTCGGTCCCCACAGCGTAGTATGTGTTAGCAAAATGGTCCCTACAATGTATCAAATACCAGACAATTCATACACACGCTGCAGTTTGCTGGTGGCTCAGAATGCCATCTGGAGATGACACAGCTTTCCCCTGCTCGTGTCACGGCAAATGCCATCCCCAGAGATGATCACATGTGGGTTTTTATTTTTTTGTAATAAATCCATGAATAAGTATTTGCTGATATATGCCCTCTCTTCTTTTCATGTGTTTTAGACCCCGCTGACAGACTTATTCACTATCGATCTTTGCTTTTCGGTTCCAGAAAGCATCTCAACAGGTTGTCCATCCCCCTGCCCAGCACCTCTGTGCTCTGGTGACACGCCATCGATCATCCCTCTCTCTCCCTGCTCCCCTCCAGCCCCCTCAGCAGACCTGTCAGCAGCATCTCAGCAGGCCGTCTGTCTCTCCGTTTAATGTCTCTCTACCTCTTTATGATTTACTGTGAGATTACGCAGGCAGACAGGTACTGTCATTCAGTGTTTCAATGCAGTAAAAGTCTCTTTATCCACTAATGATGGTGAGCTTTATTCTCCTGTGGTACATTTCCTGCTCTTAAAATCAGGTGAAATAACATTGCGAGGTGTCATTAAGCCTCCATATGAGAGTTTTTAGATCAATTTCATTCACATTACACTCCGAATGCCTGTTATTATGTTTCATTTATGCTTCAACTAGTTTGAGCTGGTTGAAAAAGGAAAAAGAAGAAAAAAAACAACCTTATTTTGTCCAAAATCATTTGCGTCATCGTAATGAAAGATCTGCTGTTGCTTCTTTTGTAGTTCACCTCTTAGAGGACCATAAAGATTTCTGCTGCTTTTAAACACTTTTATTTAGCTAAATATAACCCAGCTTGCTTCATGTCACCGTCTTCGCCTATTGTGTCCATATCAGGTTTTTATTTTAGAACCTCAGGTTGCATTCATTTTTTTAGATAAAGCTAGAAGAACCACAAAAATTGTAACATCTCGTGCCTTTGGAGTGCTTCAGGAGTTCTGCAGATCAGCCATTAGAGTGTATTTGTTGTATAAATCCTTCCCTTCACAGTAACAGATTTATTCCATGTACATGTTGTCTCCGAGGATATTTTAGATACAGGAAGCAATTTTTTTCCAGAGCTGCATGCACTGTGTCCACTTTACCACTAGAGACTGTTGTGTTACAGTCAATGGAGGACTGTGCGCTGCATAAAGCACCAGCAGTGGGAATATTCCTCCCTGTTATCTTTATATTACCTCCCTTACTCCAACACATAAAGAGTGTTTGCTGTCCCAGATAAGCTTCTGTAAATAAAGTCACGTAATTAAAGGATCCAATATTGAGCCAGGAGAAAACCGATAGTGTCACATCTCAAAGGGACTGAAAAAAAATATACAATCATGAAGTCACATAAAACATGCTTTGACCTGAGGATACAGAAAACAATCTTTGTTTGTTGCCCAAGTCACCAATACTGTTCTCACCTCTGACATGTAATTCAAGCAGGTGAGAGGCCAAGCCACCATATCGGTTGCAATGAGCGTGACAAGAAACCTGAAAGCAAGAGGTGCCGCAGCCCGTCATGCTTACTAATCTTTGTTTTTCGAATAAAACAGGAAGAATATTTGTTTGAATAACAAAGAGAGAGAGAGAGAGAGAGAGAAACGTCCATTTTTGTCAGCAACATTTCTGTTGGCTGGAATTACAGCAGCGGCTGTAGCTGCAGCGTCTCTTGAGTCCTTTCATACTTTTTTCCCCCCCTTCTGGGCTGAGACCAGGCAGCAGTAATGTGTTGTGTCACAGAGGCAGATTCGCTTATTGGCCCTGGCATAATATTCCTCCCCAAAGAGACACACGGATGCGCATGATGAACTGAGATGTAGACACATTCATAGGCTACCAACGGCATGAAAGATGGTCAGCGATGTCTTTTTGCAGGCTTGCTTGGCTTAATCTTTGCAAGACTTGGCAGAAACTTGAATTTAAGTGTTTTAGAAAATATCTTTGTAGTTCTTGAGAAAAAAGGATAATAACTCTCAAATCAACTACAATAATAAAGTTGTTTGCCAATGAGAAGCCCTAATCTAGTTAGATCGTGAAACAGGAGTTTGGCTAATCCCAGTTCATCACAAGGGTTTTAACTGATACTTAAAGTAGAAGCAGTTTTTGTCCACAGATTGAGACAGGACTGAAACTGCTGTTGGTTTTTGTGTTGTTAAATAAAAGAGGAAATATGTTAAAAGACATCAGTTGTGAGCTCTGTTTGTATAATTATCTATCTAAAGCCAAACTATTCCGGAATCTGTAATAAGAACTCAGCACCCTGCAATTTCACTATTTTCCACTTTTTGGATCCTGTGTAACAAGTTTAATTTTGGTATTGTGTTTTCAGGTCTTCCTGTTGGTTTAAATGATGGCACAGAGGGCTCTCTTCTGCCTCGGGGCTCTTGTTTTAGTCTTGTGATGAATAACACATGAGATAGGTTTTCACGCTGCGTCCTTGTTGGACCCGTGTGTGTGTCCCACTCTTCAGAGGAGTGACAGGAACATGACCGTTTGTCCCTCTTGCCATGAAGGTGGGTTTCTGGCTGTGGTATTCTACTTTATCTCCAAGCTGTTCTCTGTATCTGCTTTAGCAGTAACGCGTTGCATGTATCAGCTTTTATCTGTGGGGCTTTCCATTTGAGGACAGGCGCATGTCAGCTTGGACTACTTTCTTTGAAGACTCAGTTTGTATTTCATCACTTTTGCAGCAGGAAAATAATCATCTCCAGTCGATATTTCTCTCATGGATTCCTCTGAATCCAGGCTCAGGAGTCTGAATGAGGCGCAGAGCTCATTCAGGGGTGGGTCACCTCACTCCGAGCTGGCAGCCGAAGTGTTCAGCGTATGGCTCGCGTGGAGCTGAGCAGAGATGTGGGAAATAATGACTGTTTGGTGGGGAGCACTGTTGAGCGATTCAGTATTCTGAGAGTTGACAGGATGTCAAATGGTATATCCACCTAAAACAGGAGCGGCGAACTGCCTGGATTGATGTTTTTCTGCTCACCAGGTTTGCTTTTGCATTGTTGGGATGTATTTTCTAAATTTGCCCATTTGTTCATGATGGTATTTTCCAGCTGTGACATTGTCATTTGTAAGTTATGCAAAGTCATATAATCTGTCCAAGGCTCATCAATTCAGTCAAGACCTCTGTATCTCTGCCAGAGGGTCTGGATGGTATAATCTCCACGTAAAGCTTTTATTTTTTTGCCCGATAGCAATTTTATTATGTTTGTCAGTGATTTTTTTTTTTTTTCCTCTTAGGTAAAATGTTCTGTCGTCTTTGATTTTTAAATAATTTATAAGCCAAAAAAGCTTGACATGGAGTTGTCATGTCACACAGTGTATTTATCATTCCTGCAAAGCCTTGCGGGTGCAGATTGTGTGTACAGATTTGAGACACCTTATGGGTATCAGCTCCTGAGGGACACGCAGACTGCCTGCATCAGCACGTTGAAAGCGTTGAAAGCCCTGGATGCAGGGCTTCCAGCCCCATAAGATGAGTTGCTATCAGGACAGAGAAAGTTGGTATTGTGGGGGGAAACACTGCTGGCAAGGGAAAGTTGAGGAGAGACTTTTGACTGTTGAAATGGTCTATAAATTGGCAGAAGCTCTGTGTGTGTGGTGTGTAATGCTGATCTGTGCTGAAGGCAAGATGCAGCTAATGGCCCAGGTAAGTGGTTCAGTGCTGATTGTTGAGGAGGGCCTGAGCGCTCTGGCAGCACTCCTCACTCTCCTTTCGGCGTTGTGTTGCAGGAACGCGTGCGAGCGGCGGCGGCAGCAGCCACGATACGTCTGATGTTCCCTCAGTGATCCGACCTCCTCCACTGTGACTGTGGAGGTGTCGGATTTTATGCTCTTTTCTGGGGAGAAGCGGGGCAATATTGCAGTTAGGAACAGGCCACGGGGACAACACGCGCACGAACACGCCAAAACACTTTGTCTAATTGCGCGGAGTGTGGATGCTGATGCTGGGGTTACGCTTAGTGGCCTCCTGAGGTGTGTCTCTTTTGTTACTTTTTTACCGTTTCTTGCTGCTTCCACGTCACACGTTGTTGCCTCTCTGACAAAATGAAAACACACAAGTTGTCACGGGTGGAGAAACTCTGGAAGGTAAGTGTTAATTCCTCTCAGGTAAGTGTTTATCATTTGAGCCTCTTTTTAATTATATATCTCTGCAGTTTGGCATTGAGGGACATGTTTAGCTGAAACTTAAAAAAAAATGTAGGAGGTCTTGAGAAAGTGGCACGGCTGTTTATTTAAATATTTCGCTTTAAAAGAACTCTGATGATATAATGAGCACTTTGATGACAGCTCCCATTGTAGTCATTGACACTGGTGGGCACCAAATTATAGCCTGTAATTGTTAAACTTGTCAAATGTTAAGTTTAGGTCTTTCTGATTATGTATTGTAGGACAAGTTTGTGTTTAATTAATTGTTGCTGCATTGCTGTTTACAACTTAGTTGAGAGACTATTCACCGCCCAAACGATTAGGTACACCTCGTAATTACTGGGATGGACTCTTTTGTCTTCAAGACAATCTTAATTTATGACATCGATTTGTCAAGGTGTAGGAAGCCTCTCTCAGACATTTCGGTTCATATCAAGGTTATATTTGCTGTCTGCATATGCATGAAACCAATCCCTTATTCCACCACAACCTGAAAGGACTCTGTTGGATTTGGATCTGCTAACTGTGGAGGACATTGGACAGCAGTGAACTCATTGTAAATGTAATATGGTGCATCATCCTGCTGGAAGTAACCATCAGAAGTTAAATATTCAGTGGCTTTAAAGGAGTGAACACAGTCAGCAACCAACTCAAGCCAGGCATTTAAAGCATGCTCAGATGATGTTGCCCTAAAGTGTTCCAACACCATTACACTATACAGCAAATTTGGAAATGTTCCATCAACTCCTACAGAGTTAAATTCAACACTTTGAAAGTGTCTATATTGGTCCACTCAGGATGGTGTAGAAATTACACTTTTGAAAGTGTTGTTTTTGATATAGTTGAATCAACACTCACCGTAGTTGAAATTAAACACACATCAGTGTTGACTTACTCAACACTAGTGTATATTGTCAAAAGTTAACATTATGGATGTGTTAATGTAACACAGAACAGTGTAAATTATATATTAACATAGAAATCTGAGTTTTGAAATACTACGGGCAGGGTATGCTATGGTGGCACAGGGGTTAAGCACAACCCACATATGGAGGCTCTCGTTTTCAATGCAGCTGTTGTGGGTTTGCTTCCGGGTCTTCCCCTTCTCTCATTACTCACTTGTTTTGTCAATTTACTACCAAATAAAAGCCACTAGAGCACTTAAAACCATTTTTTATTCAGAAACTACTGACCATCAATAATCCCCAAATTCATTTTAAAAGACATTAGATGCCACTTGAATCAACAAAAACACCAGCACCAGTTGCAGTATATAATCTTTTATTTCAAAACATCATCAAAGAGCACTGACAGCAATATACAATATACAACCACAACAAAGGTCATACAATCATGGTACTTTGCACTGAAGGTGAAGTGTGCTTTGAAAGTTCATTGGAAGCGGCCATGGATGGTCTTGTGATCACTGATGGTGAAGTGTCTTTGGTGCTGCTCTTGTTTTTACCAACATGAAGGAGGACTTCCAGCTTGGAAAGAAAAACAGGAAATATAGCAGAAACATTAGGATAATAAATAAATATTTTAAAAAGAAGTGTGAACAAAACTAATCGGACTCACCTGTGTGTGCCACCGTCATATTCATTCAAATTACTCCGCCCACCCGGTTTACTAGATAAAGCATAAAAACGTCAGAAATAATTAAGAAATTAGTCAGCTTATAGAAAAAATTTTGGACAGCATTAAAAGTCGGGCCAACCTGTCTGAAGAAATGTGTTGAAGTCATCATAACAGGCTTCAGTCACCAACATGACACACTAGTGATGGGCTATCTGAAGCCAGGCTTCGCGGCATGTACCAGTAAAAAGGGGGCGTGTGCCATGAAACCCCGCTTCGAGGCTTGTGATGTCTTGCTGAAAACCACGTGACTGGCAACAAACGATGCCTCACATTGCATGGGTCACGTGACTGCTTCATTTTGCGTGTCGATTTTCAAAATAAAAGCGCGATGAGCCGTGCTGCTTCATGTGTAGTTGTCCATTTTGTCGCTCATCAGAGGAGAATATTTGCCTTCAGTGGCCAAAATAAAATATCTCTTTGAACTGCATTGTTGCTGAAACGTGCTACACAAATAAACTTGATTGATTGTCTGAAATGGAGCCAGCGAGAGGAAAATCTCTGACTTCTGAGAATTCTTTGAGATTATCACTCACAATAAAATTCTTCTTAGATAACAATAATTAACACCTCCACCTCCCAATTTCTCACCTTCTGGAAAGTTCCACTATTATTTGTAGTCTGATTAGCAAAGATATGACACACTAACAAAGAAAAAACATTTAGGCAGTTTTTAGATGTGCCACAGGTACAAAACACCAGAGTCAAATGGCTCAATTGCATAGATATGTTCTCCAGAGTCCTACTAATCACTTAATTATTGTATTCAGGTGTGGTGCAGCAGCAGCACATCAAATTGTTGCAGGACAGTGGCCCTCCAGGACTGGAGTTTGACACCTGTGGCATAGATCAAGAAAATCCCCCATTTTGCAGTCTACAGCCAAAAACTTAAAGAAAACGACCTCCGCAGCTAAATAACGTTAACTCAAATGGCCTCCAGATTTTCCTGACAGTTTTAATGTTTGGTTAAGATGATAAACAGTGGTATATACCGTGATATCTAAACAAATAAACGCACGTTTATTTGTTTACTCTTGCGTAAACGGACTATTGCCTCGAAGCCTGGCTTCAGATAGCCCATCACTAATCTATATGGTTTTCAACAGGTGAGGGCTCTCCTTTCACAGTTCTAATCAGATGTGATTAAAAAAAAAATTGGATCCCTGAAGGCATGTTCGGCCATGTGGGCTCCCTGTAGGTCCAGGCCAGGGGCCTGCTGCAACCCCTACCCTATCTGTTGCTCCTTCCCTGATGTGATGTCACAAATATGTTACAATTGTAGGAGGAACTGTCTGATGTTGATTTCTAAATCAACACCAGACTGAGTGTTGATTTAGACTGTTGGTGTTAATTTAGAAATCAACACTGGACTGGATTGCTTTTTGTTTAACTCTTTGGAACTCTTTGGTGAGTGTTAAGGAAACTAACACTCTTGTTATTGAATTAACACTGTATTTTTAACATGCAACACTTACACTGGAAATCTAACACCTGTCTACGCTTTTGACTGACTGAAGGATCCATGTTTTAATGTTTTGTACAACAAATTCTGTCTATATCATCTGAATGTGGCGACTGAAATCTAGACCCACTGGCCCAGGGAATACTTTTGTAATCTACTGCTTCTATCATGGTAAACTTGTGGGAATAGTAAGTTTTAGCTGACAATAGTGGCACTTGATGTTGTTTTCAGCTACTATAGCCTATATTTTTGAAGGTTTGACATGTTCAGAAATTACATTTGCATACATTGCCTTTAAATAGTGGTTATTTGAGCCATTGTTGCCTTTCTTTCACCTTGAACCACTTTGCAATTTTTCCTGGAAGCTACCAAAGTCATTTAAATCCCTTTTCTTATCTAAGGTGTCTGAAATCCATGTATGTCATTTATGTTGCAGATATTAGATGGTACACATCATATGGTTTGTTTTTATTTTTCTAAATATTCAACTTTACAGAAACATAAAAAGTACAGTTTGTGGTAGGATTTTGCCAAGTTTTGCAGATATTTTGCTCCTGAGTTCTTCCCAACTGTGAATTACGAAAGTAATTGCATTTTATTTGTTTAATATCTACCAAAAAACAAACAAACAAACAAAAACAGTCTCTAAGTAAAAAAAAAAAAAGACTACAACTTGTTTCAAGTTTCACAATCAGCCAAGGTTTCCTTTTGGCACTTTTGCTGATTTCTTTTGATTTTTCCATGATGTCAGACAAGGAAACAAAACAAGAACTCTTATGACAAAAAATATGTATGTATCCAAAAAGCCCTAAAACAGCCCTTTTATGTTTATACAATGAGAATTCATTTAACAAAAATGCATTCTGTTTTGAATATACAGGAAATTAGAAAATGTATAAGAAGCATCTGAAAATTCACATTAAGCATAACTATAAAATATGTAATGTAGTGTATTAGTATCCTAGGTTGGAATAAACATGTCAAATATATTTTTTTAAATGGAAGAATATTAAAGAAATTTCTGATTTAAACAAGTCCAGTATTTCTGAGTACTTCTGAATTTGAACTGCCCTTGCTATCTGATTAAAGATACAGTACTCCTGGTATCAGGTGCTGGTAGACACACTTTGAAGCTCTGCAGGGACGGATATTTTACCAAATCCTGGCAGGATCTCTCAGAGAGCACAGGGTGACAACTGTGTCTGTGTCTGATTTCGATAAACTCAGGCTACAGCTCATGAGCTGATGCTGATTCGGTCAGGCAGCCCCGGTCGGAGATATGCATCTGCTTTGACATGAACTTGAGCTGAGAAAGGAAACACATAAGTCCCCACAGAACTGGCAGCGTTCAGGCTGCATCAGTATTACCTGTTACTAATTCCAAGAAGCACTATCAAGTTCCCCAAATTTACTCAGCTTTTTAAAACATCATTCACATTAAATATTGTCGGTAAGATTGTGATGGACACTTTACCAAACTTGTAAATCTCATGAAATTTATACTAGTTGACAAAGATTCATGCTGTATCTCAAAAATAAGTGAGTGACATTATCAAATATTTGCAGAGAAAACTTGCCTTTCATACGTACATTTTATTATGAATATTATGCAGTACTGTATATATATTTAAGCAACAGTATATCTTGAGTGTTGCTTTGAGATCCATCAGCTTTAAGCTGTACATGTATTAAATTCTGTGCTGTAAGTGTTAGATAAATATTTAATGCAATGCAATATTGTGTGCAGGAGTAGCTGATGCAGCAATAGCTGCAACTTTTCCACTGTTCATCAGTGATTCTCATCAGCTCATTTTGAATCTGTTTTCTTACTTCTTATTAGAAGAGCAACTGTAGGATGACTGTAAGGTTTTGTTTTTCCTCGTGAACCTTTTCTTTCATTCTTTTCCACAGCAGTTCTTTAAATTAAGATTCTTCCTGGTTGATGATTTTTAAACTAAAATGTTTGGTGGTTTTGAGAAGTTACATGCATGAACATATTTTAATTATTGACTTAGAGACTTTAGATAAGTTGATATTTTTTAGTGTTTGCATTGTTTGTCTGCGAATTGTGTGCATGATGTTTAAAAACCTTTTTTCAGATCGATAACTTGGCAAAGTAATGCAGTGACCAAATAAAGCATTAAAGTTTCTCCCTCCACTAACTTTTTTATAAGAACAATCGGCATGAACAAGTAGAAAGAATCTGCCCCTTTATGGATTCCTTTTGTTTTGGCCTTTTTTATGTTCTTAAATGTTTTCTATCATCAAAAAATGTTTAAGAAAAGACAAAGTAACCTCAGTAATCACACAAATCACACTGTTTTTGTATTTAAGTCCAGTGTGGCCCAAACAGTGACTACAGTAGGTTTGGGGAGCAATTTTTATATTGGGTTATGTCAGCTTAATAAATTAAATTACATCAGCATTTGAAACCTGTGTTTTAAGTTTACTTAAGTCATGTTTGATAATAAAATAGTTTGACGATCTGAAAAAAAAAACCTAAAGAAACCTGTGATTAGAAATATAGTTTTTTACATCAATATAGAAAAAAAAAAAAAAAACTCTTTCTCATTTTTCAAAACTTGAACAATATTTAACATATTTTCAAAAGTCTCTTATTAAAACCAGTTGATGTTCTGGTTCATTAAAGGCTTGTTTCATCCAAATTACACAATGAAACTTAACATTTTTTTAACCTGACAAATTTAACCTTCCCTGCAGGCCCAAACTTTTAATTGACATTAAATGTGCAGCTGGAAGAAAAATGTGTAGTGTGTGTGTGTGTGGGGGGGGTGTATGCGTGCATGTTTAGGTGTGTGTGTGTGTGGGGGTGTATGCCTGCGTGTTTAGGTGTGTGTGTGTGCGCGCACGTGTGTGCCCTTAATTGTCTCCTGCTGTCCCTTGTTATCCTGATTACTCCTCTGTGTATTTAGTCACATGTGTCTGTGTCATGGCAAAATGAAACATATGTAATTTTGTGAATTAAAAAAAAAATCTATGTGGATTACTAGAACTAATAAAGAGATGGAGAGAATCTCTTTGTTAGTCAGGATATCTGTGGAGGCCACAATAAATGAATGAAGCTCTATTTACGCATAAGCTTTCAATTGCTATTAAACTATTCTCCAGTGTTTCTCTATCGATAACTCTTTAAAGTAATAAAAGAATACTGATAGATTTATGCAGCTTTTATTTTCCTTCTGGCAAACTGAGCTTCTGCAGTTATGACCTTTGCTATTTAATCTTTTGTAGCTCCCAGTTTTAAGCTGCTGCTGATTTCTGCTTTATTGCTTTTCACCATTCTTCTTGGTTTCCAACTAAATCCTTAAACAGCTGCAAAAATCTGCCTGCAACTTGAAACTTTCTTTTCCTTCTTCAATCTTACGACCCTCTTGTAAGCTATTGATGCCCACACAGAAAGTTTATGAGGCTTGCAAGTCCGGTTTACGAGGACTGAATCTGCAAATGATGCTCTGTAAACTCATTCTGACTCACTTTGCTTGTCTCTTTTTAATATGCATCTGCTGCCTGTGTGGCATCCTTAATGAACAAATTTATAGCTTCCGTGTTGCCAGCATTTTCTCACTTTTCTTTTTAATTATTTCACTTTCACCATCGAATGTCTTTAAGTTGTGCCCGGTGTGATCATTTGCTGTCTTCTGATTGTGTTTTCTCTCAGGGAGATCACACGGGTTTGTTAGCTAATACTGCCAACATCCAAGATAATTTTTAACGAATGAAGTCGGGACAGACATGGAGATATTTGGTTAAACACACTGAGTTGAAATGAAACACAATGACGACTGTTTTAAACATACATTGCATATTTTGTTTATGTCTGTCAGTTGAAAAGAAAACTTTCCTGACAGAATACACCCTGCTTTTTTTGTACCCCAATTTATTGCAATTGAAGTGATTATTACAGTGTTAAAAGGATGCCAATTTAACAAGTTCTTTTGTTTTTAATTTTTTTTGTGACACTGAAATGCTTTGTTAAATGAGTAACGCAAACTCAAAATGATGATTTAATTTATTACAGTAAAAGAGCTAGTCAAATGAATCTAGCCTTGTGTGAAAATATAATTGCTTTCCTTAATTGCTCATGAATTGAGGATTTAGAGCCACACTTTTAGTTACATAAATAAAACCTGTCTGACAACATTAAGAATGGAAAAAGAGCTCAAAACACATTATAGCCTTATCTAAAAAGTTTAAAGAACAGATGACAAAGTCACAGACATACATCAGTCTGGGAATAGTTACTAAGTGATGACACATCACAAGCGCTGCATGCTGAGCTTGCCTCAGTTAAAATCTGTGTGTGTGACTCAAAAATACCGTAGCACTTTTTAGGTAGAGCAAATAAACATGTTGGTCTCATATGACCAACATATTTGCGGTGTCCACTATGTGGGTGGTGGCACACTATAAATGAGACTTCCTATGGTTTTCTTCTTGAGAGTTTCCCAAAGAGGTCATTTTGTGGAGTCTACAACTTATTGTTGTCTTGTTGTTACAGCTGAGCTGTGCATCTCTGCAGCTCCTCCAAAGTTAGCAAAGTTTAGCCTGTCAGTTAAAACTGTGTAGATTCTGCTAAATCAAAGCTTGGGATGTTGTTTTATGACTTAACTCAAGTATTCAAAACCTACATCCCTAAGCCAGCTGTTGTATTCCCCATTGTTTATGATGCTGTTTGTTCATCACTGCTGTTTGTCAATAAGGAAAATGGATATTAAAGTAAATGGGGTTAAGTTCAATTGCATGTCACACCATTGATATTGTTTCTGTATGAAACAATGAAAACATGAAAAAATTATGTTGCGGTTCCAATGCGGCATCAAGTCAAAATAACTTTAAAAGGTGGATACTTTTGCAAGGCGCTACAGAAACAAGTTCTAATAACCGACAGCTTCTTTCTTTAACCTCTGGATGAAGATATCTGTGGTTTTCTCTGCACAACATCCCTCACTCTTCCAGCTTCCTGTCCAGCTTTTATCCTGTGAGCTCTGAGAGCTTTAGGATGGTTTCTACCAAGACTATTTTACTGAAGGATGCATTATCCTGGAAACGCCAGGGTGTGTCTTTGGGTTTCATCTGGAGGAGACTGAGATTCTGAATTTATAATAAGGACATAAGCTGCTTTGTGGTGAGATTAAAGTTCAACCTTATCTAAAACCGGAAAAGAATGAGGGTCTTGACATGCTATAAATGGACTGCAGGGATTGTGTGCAAAAGTTGAATAACCTCTCCAGTTTGATATTGACAGTCTACTTTAGAAAGTTTCTCTTATAGCTGTTTTCCCCAAGGACACAGTTTGTCCTCGTAGGAGTCACTTGCACCTTTGGCATTAGTTTATGTGTACATTTTTTCTGCTTTGTGGTGTGTTTTGTTGATGAAATCAAGTTTTACCTCAGAGACAAATGTTGCATTGACTCAGCTTTGGGCCTATGGGAGGCTTTGGGATCGTTGTAAAAGATTTATAGGGTAATTCTTTTATTATTGTATATGAAAGATATAGAAATTTATTCCAAGGGACAATTAGCAGCATACTACATTGTACTGCAGTGAAAGCTACTGTTTTCAGTCTGACGCAGTCATAAGAAAAAAAGCCTAAAGTAAACTACTATTCACAGAAACCTTAGGTTCAATATTGATTTACCTTGACACGCACACACACACACACACACACACACACTCACACACACACACACACACACACACACACACACACACACACACACACACGCACACACACACACACACACACACACACTCACACACATGTGATTTTATAGACTAAACTATTAGCTGTGATGTCAGGCTAATCACATCCAAAATTAAGATGACACAATTTGATAAGGCTCAAATTTGTCAAAATCTGATTTAATATGCATTCATGGACTTTTCTGTTATTGTCAGTGCATATAATTGAGACTAAAAGACCTGTAGTTAATGAGGTAACGTTTGTGTGTGTAGAAGCGCCTTCTGTGAACCCACACTGTGTGGTCAGAGGTTCTCTCAGTGTAGGTGCAATGCAGGTTATTTCTGAGCAGCAAAATCTCACAACTGTGAGAAAATAAAATGTTTTCAGATGCAGCCAGAGTTGATAGATAGGATGGAGTCAGTATAACCTAACGTGACCCGAAAAACATACTATGAAAGCAACGCTGGAGTCTTTGAAGGTAAAGAAGGAAGAAATGCTTTGAGGTTAAAGCTTTAAGGACTCACAAACATGTAATGACTGAAAAAAAAACTAAACTGCAGAAAAAACTTGTGAAGCAGAGCATCAGCAAAAAAAAACACTGTTTGATGGTCAGTTGATTTAAGCTTTCGGGCATGTTTTTTGTAAGATATATAGTATAGTGTTCTTTTCAGTTACAATTGTACACACATAGAAATAGTTTCTGCATCATCTTTCATTCCCTAAGCTTTAGAGCTGTTCAGTCTAAAGCTATTAATGCCTCTATTTAAATAAAACTTGTCTAGACACCCAAATGGTTCTGTAGAATTTGATTTAAACTAATACTATGTCATGTGAATGAAATGTTCATATCTTAAATGTTTTCATTTTTCAAAGTCACAGTTTCTTGAGTTTCATTTTAAAATGGGCTGCTTATAGTTACTACATTTTAGCATAATACAAGGCTGACAGCTGTACAAAACTATGAAGTCAGTTCTCATCATTTTTGATTATTTTCCTGTTCATCTATTGGCGTTTCATACATCAGCCCTAAATAGAGATTTTTTTTTTGCGTAAAGAAAGTGTTTATGTTGTAACACATGACATTTGAAAACTAAAAGCAGAACAAATAGAATAAAAATAAAAATAAAACAGTTTTTTGGGAGCCCTAGCTTTAGGGAGCTCATAAGGTGCCATTTTTCTCTCTTTATTAGAATTTTATCTTATATATATATATATATATATATATAAGTTGTTTTGCTGTTATGATCTCTTATTGCACATTAGGTTCAGTTTATTTGTTTAGCTCATCAGTGTGGGTAGGGGCAGTGGCCTTCATCTAATTCAATCAATACATCGGGATTTTATGTCATCCTCAATTTGCTTTGCTATGTGATGCATCATGCTGGACTCTCCACTCCACAGGTTTCTGGCACAAGAGGTGGTGCAGCTGTCAAGCAGCATTCATTCCACCTGAATCATGTGTTCTGTGCTTCTGTACTTGTTTGTGTGGACATTGAGTTCACCAGCAAGGGCGGTCATTTTGGAAAATCAAACTCGGCACATGCTGTTGCTAATTATAGAAATCCTCCTTATCTTGGTTGGTGCACGATTTGGATGTTATTATGAAAATATGATTAGGATTAACCCATAATCACATAATCACATGGATTGATTTCTGTTTTCTCTTTTAGATAGTTAGAGATCTTTTCTCATATGTAGATTTCTTTTTTGGGGGGGCTTTTATTGCTAAACGGGGCTTTGAAACTGAATTACTACCTGAATTAAATGTTTTAATGTGTATGTGTTGAATTTGCACCAAGAAGGACCTCGACTGCATTACAGCATCAGGTTATTTTCTGACAATATTTGTTGATGCATCGCACCTGAAAAATGTATCCAAGCAGTTTTAATATAAAGACATTGATACTAAATTCTGATTGTGATTAAGCAGTTCTAGTTGTTGCATAAACAGAAGTGATGTTCTATTTATTTGATGGCCAACGGTTCCTGGGTGGTTAGACGCCAGTTTTAATGCAGTGTTTGGAGAGCATTTTCTTTCAATCATCAAACAAATCTTGGCTTTACTCTCACCAGACTTATTGATCATCAACTTTATGTCCATGTCTGGTGTTACAAGATGGTAGACAAATGTCCATACTTGCTGCAAGCAGCTTTAGCCCAGCTAACAATCCATTTTCTACCAACACTCTGAGTTGCCAGTGCTGGTGCTCCCCCTGGAGGCAGCACCAGTAGTAGTGAGTAAGCAACAATTCAATAAAATCCATATGATTTATTTCCTCGTTTCTCCTTGTTTTCTGCTTATGGTCGACTTGGCGAGGTGCCACCCTCCTCCTTTTGCAGAGGAGCTCAAGGTTACCTGCTTCCTTTCTCCGTAATATAGGAATAACAACACATTATTGGGAAATGAGTCTGCCTCTGCGAGGAACATATTGGCAAGCCTCCTAAAATAAAAGCCCTAAAAGCCCTAATTTAAGTGAAATAGACCACTCAAAGAATAAGCATTATTTGCTTAAAGACAGAAAAGTATAAAATAAAATAGACTTGTGCATATTCCAAAAAAAAAGCATTATATGTTTAAAGTTTTAATGTAGTTTGTCTGTAAAAATTATACATTTCCTAAGTGCTCCATTGCAACTGAGCAGGCTTGCCTTCCCACAAGTATCGGTGAGGATAAAGAAGGGATTTTAAGAGGGCAGAGAGTTACACAAAGTTAATTTATTTTCTATTGTAAGCCCGTGTGCACGTATGTGTGTCCAAACAATTTTAGACAAGACAATGCTAGATTAATTGTTTCCTCTGAAACGTCCTCTCTTGGTAAAAGACCAATAATCAGCCTGATTAAAGACTCCAGTTCTTGTTAATTACCCATCTGTAATGTCCAGACAGTGAGAAAGTAGCTCTGCCTTCAGTCTGGGAACTTCTCTGCATTGAATCACTTTGCGATGCACAGAAGCGTGTGTATTTTTATTTAATTTTATTTTTTTCTTTTGTTTTGTTTTCAGTCGGATTGATGACCTGAGAGTACAGTAACGATCTGCGATGAAGTATGAGGCCGGGTCCACTCTGCGTTTCAATGTGATTTGCAGCAGCAAGAGAGAGAGACAGAGAAAGAGAGGAATTGAGAGAAAGACTGAAAGAAAGAGAGTTAGATGGCAGCTGCACTTTACCCAGAGTGAGACAGGTGCTCTGCCAGTCGGACAGCTGAAGGAGTCACGGCCGGCCAGAGGGCGAAGGCGGCATGACTGATGGCTGATTTGGCTGCACTGACAGCCGGCAGAGTGGCAGAGGGGGAACAGATTGTTCCTAAATCAACAGCCTCTAAAATCAGAATACATTATGCGCGGTTAAAACGTCACTCACGCTGATGTACTTTTATTTCCTTTCTTTGCGTGTTTTAAAGTCAATTTTCCCTCCTGTAAAGGGTCACCCTGTCTTGTTCCGGTTTTACTGAAGTCCAAACAAAGTCGAACAAGTTGTAATGAAACCAAGATCTTCAACGTCCAAGAACACAAAATTCACTTTTCATAGAGAATAATGATTGTCATCACTTTGATGCAATTAACTTCTGTTGAAATCCTTGAAATACATCTGGTGGTTAACATTTATGTGATGGACCAGTCATTAGTTTGTTCCAACCTGCACACCTTCAGCTCAGACTGTCTCGATGCAGTATGGAAACGCTGGATCACACCCAGTCCCATTTGTTAATCTTGACACCGACCCTTGCATAGTTTTAATATTGATCTTGCATGCTTGGCTTTGCATTATTATATGACTACGATAGTTAAATTGCTGATGTGCAGCATAAGTGTATGAGCCACAGTGGAGCCTGATCTTTGAGCACTTGTCTCCTCTAATATCTAAGCACTCTTGGATTACGTGAGACAACTGGACTGTTTCGGTGGACGTCTCTCTGGATTTTCTTTGAAGTTATTTTTCACAAATTTGATAAGAATTTTTTTTTTCCCAAAATCTTAACGTGTCTGTTATTCTTTTGGTGCATTTAAATGTTTACGTGTTTAAAATCCGTAATTTGATCTAAATGTCTTTGATCTAAATTTTCTTATCTGAAAGATTGAACAGTGTCATAAAAAAAAGGGCATTTTTAAAACGTAAGAATCGTATACTATTAGAAAAGTGCAGGAAACTAAATTCACTTTGCTTATAATGTTACTAAAACATAAAGGAAGGAGAGAATTGTATATGTAAAAGTAGCAGTAGCTGACTTACTCAGCTCTAAATTGTTACAGTGTTGTTAAAAAGAAGAGATAACACAACCACATTTTGAAACTCAAGGAACAATAATAAGAAAAAAAAAACATTCAAAAGACTTTTCACTGTACCAACTTGTGAGATTGGTACATTGGTTTAAAAAATGTAAACCAATGCCTTCTCTTTTAACAGTGTTTTTACAGTATCCCTGCATTTTCAGAAACAGATTTGTAGTATATTTATACATGTTGACCGAAGTTTCAGTAATATAAAACGACTTTTCTTTGACAACAGTAAGCCTTTTATGATCATAATACAGTTAGCGTCTTCCACTTTTTATTCCCTTTCATTTCTTCCGATGCCATTTGATAGAAGCGCAGTGTAAAGTGCTCACCATGATATTTATGACAAAGTCTGAAACAAACACGAGTCTTCAGGTGAAATGATCAATTTATAAACTAATCAAGTTTTTAAACTGACTTCATAAATGTCATAGATGCTGGGATGACTTTTTTTAATACCAAAGTGGAAAATCCTTTCAATATTCCATTGACTTTAACTACCCTTAAAGATCAGCAAATCTAATATTCATTGCAGCATTGGTTTATGTTGCATTAGATTGGCCAGGTATTGATGTCTTTCATCGGAGTAGCAGCACTACCCTGTCTTTATAATGGAAATAAAACTCCTCTGTGATGTATTTATGCAAACATGGAAGGATGATAGTTTTCCAGAGGGCAGCTGATAAGCATCACTTTTCCAGGAAATATGTACCAGCTTGTGTTTAGATGTGCTGCCTCATTTTTTCTCTCTCCTTATTCAGACTAGTGACTTTGGCTGCAGGTAAACCTAAGCAGAGGGTTTCATTTCCCATTCAGAAATCTTCTTACAGCTCGTGTAATAAGGTTTAATTTTTAGTTTCTGTAATTACAAAGAACTATGCACACAACACACTATTTTGTACCTCACGTTCTTGTTTAATTTTAGTCTGGACTAGCATAAAGATGTCAGATAAGTAGTGATCACTGGGGGGAGCTAGCATACAGTAGAAGAAGACTGTCAGGTCTATTGGCAGTTACATGAAGAGCTGAAAGATACTCCCTTGAAGAAAAAAACTTTAGTAGGAATGCATTCAAAGCTCAGAGCAGTTTTTAAGCTTCAATAGGATGGATTAATTTAACAAGGTCTGCCTGAAAATGCTTCATAGTGTAAGACATACTCACCATGATATGAGTATATCATATCATGGTGATATGATATACTCATATCACTTAGTACGGAGTACTAAGTCGTTGTAAAAAGGTGATACAGAAGTGATGCTCATATCCTCCTTTAGATTTTGAGTTGATCTGTTTTTTTTTTCTCAAAACAGATCTCAAAATTAATAATGAAAATTTTCAAGTTCAAATTCACTCCTATCCAGCATGTCGTGACTATTCCTCATGTTTCCCCTCTCTTGCTTTTTGTTTACCAGAGCCTGCCTCCTTTCTTCCGCTCTTCGGTTGGTTGCCTTCCTTTTTTAACTTAATGCCAGATTTATCTCCATTGCTGCTTTTTGTTTAGACTTTTTTTTTTTTTTTACCTCTTTGAGATCTCCAGATTGTGAGGCGAGATTTAATCTCTCACTAAATAACTTTTGGGAACATGTTGCTTTGAGCTTGAACAGATGATAAAGGGAGAGAAGTGACCGTCACACATAAAGGATTAAACAGGCTTTCAAGCTCAGGAGGCAGTGGAGCTGTTCACAGCAGTGGTGCTGAACTTAGTCTTGGCAGGGAGCTGTTCATGGACTTCCCTGCAGGCCATGAGATGAACTGTGCAACCATTGTTGGGGTTTTGTGCAGTCATGTTTAAAAGTGTTGTTGTTGCCAAAACATGGTTAATCTGCTGCATTTTGAAACGATATCTGTACACATCTGCAGGGTAAACGTAGGCCATGAAACTTTGTGACGCTGGAGTGTTTTTCTATTGTGTTTTGTCTTTTATGCAGCTGTGTTATGAACAATTTAGCTTTCTGTAACTCAGTGAGGTGTGAAGACAAGGAGAAAGCAAGGTGAGTTCAAGACCAGCTCAAAGCTGCGTGGGCCCCTCAGCAGTTTGATTCGGGAGCCATCTGGAAGTTAGTTCACTCATGGCCTCTAGGGGGAAAAAGCTTAAGACAGAGCATTCCACCTTAGCTTTTAATTTATTTTATTGTAGTTTAGTTTTAATCTGTCATATAAGATATTTTTACGATATTATTTTTATTGCGTTTTTAAATAATTATGTTTGTACTGTTTTTGGTTGGAAATATTTTTTTGTTTTGTGCTTATTTTGGCTAGCCTGGTATTTATGGTTCCTGTTCAAAGCACTGAGTCACATTTAGACAGGAAAGTGTTTATGTAAATAAATAAGCCCGCCTCCCACCAACCGCCACTGCTTAATTGTTTGAGCAGTTTGCATTGAGAACAGCATCTTAAAGGTTTAACAAGTGAGGCCCAAACTACTTTGCTTAAAGCACTGCTTGTGACCATCGTTAAGACGTTTGTTAGCTAAATGTCATACTTTTTGTTGGAACTAATAATACTTTTATTTTTAATGTTTGAATTAACTCAGTACATTTAACACACGGCTCATTCTTGAAATGTTCACTTTTTAGATTTTTATCATTTGCAAGATCTATATCATTTTCTTTTCACTTCACCACTGTGTGCTAGTGTGTGTTGGTCTATAGTGTAAAGTCCCAATAAAATACAACAAAGTTTGTGTTTGTAGCCAAAAAAAAAAGAGAAGTGGCAAATACTGTGAAAATTTAAGGACTCTCGGTGGCCCCCCGCTTAGCTCAGAGACCACAAGTGACGACTTAGTCTACTTACGCCTCCGGCTGGCTCTGGGTTAGTTGTGCTAGAAACGCTTTCTAGAACAACCCGAGGGACCGGGAGTGTGTTAATCAGTGGGATGCTCAGCTGAGTGGGTAATTTAGATGGCAGAACAAAGAGTTCATGAGGAGTTTCTAACTAAACCCCCCCCAAAGTGGCTGTTATTACTTTTCGTTCATTATTATTCTGCAGATATAAACTAATTCTGAGGTACATTTGCCTGTGGAAGTTGTCATTGTTTAGGATAATAGGGAGAGGAGCCAAACTTATTTTCTGCAAAGGTGATAATCTTCTACAAAATGCACTGCTTTGCATATGCAGAGAAAATATCCCCCTCAGATTGATACCCAGCATTTTCCTGTGCCACTGTTTCACATCATGGACTCTCTTTTTTTCTGTATCTGAGATTGTTTGTTCCTTTTCCTCTAACAGATGACTGGTTCAAAAGGCTAGGAGCGCTGCAGAGGCTGTGCACGACTTCTGAGGAAATACTTTCACGAGCAGGAGAGCACTTTGTGTGTGTGTGTGCGTGCGTGTGTGTGTGTGTGTGTGTGTGTGTGTGTGTGTGTGTGTGTGTGTGTGTGTGTGTGTGTGTGTGTGTGTGTGTGTTGTGTGCATAGCTCAAATAAGCAGACAAGCTGTGCTAACAGGGATGTGGATTGTGCATGCATAGATGTGACACATTCTTACAGCACAAACAGTGTTTTAGAACTGGAACTATTTCTGCTCGATGTGGGAGGACGGTAACTGTGCTTCTCCAGAGCCAGGCCAGCGGCAATGCTTTGTTTTACTGGCAGACAATACAGCAAACCTGCCAGGAAGCTGTGGTTGGAAATGATTTTTTGCAGGTATGGGCACACTATATGCAAAACTTTTATCTCCCCAACTTCATCAACCGTATGGTATAGAGAACATTTTTTAATCACAAATGCATTCTGACTTCAGCAAATTCCACAAATCCCACAAGAAACAAACCGCATCAAACGCACAAAGGCATTTTCTTTTTCTTGCATTGATTCCCGTTTCCATTTCCTGTGTAATGGTCTTGCCAGTAATGAGTGCCTATAATGATCTGATACAAGCTGACAGGTCTCCATATTATCAGTTACTGCAGCTCAGAGCTGAGCAGTTGCAAATGAACACTGGTATAATTTAATGCAAGTCCAAGTAGAAGGACGAAACCTTGGGCTCTCCATACCCAAGTGGAGCAAAAAATGGAGGTGTATCAGGCAGTGGTTCAATTTATGTGGGTAATGTGGCTCACCACACAGGGTGCTATTCTGTTAGGGGGTAGATACATTTTATTTGTTTATTTATTTTAAATTTTTTAAAAACAGGGACATTTTTGGTAAATTGAATTCCAAGTGGGTTTCCTGTTTTCTGTACATGTGTGTTCTCAGGAGCTAACCAAACCTAATTTAATGCTTCACACAGGAAGCCTTTACAGCTAAAATGCCATCAACTGCAGTTCTGACAGTATTAATTACTTTAATTTATAACTAAGAGAAATTCTGGGTTTGAGACAGGACAAACATCTAGTATCTAATGGAATATTGATCATTTCAGCCATTAGACAGAGCAAATAAAAAAAAAGAAATGATCTTGACTTAGACTGGAGGCAAAATACTCACAACTTAGAGTTTGGATAAGGGGTGAAGAACTTGGAAAAATGACTCAAATATATGTGGTTCTGCTACAGAGTAAGCACTGGCCATACACAACAAAAGACTAACAACATAAAAATGTTTATACACAGTGTTTCACTCACTTTTAATGAATGCATACTCCTTAGAACACAGTGTTAATTTGGAATGTAAAATTAATTTCAGGACCAAAAGGAAGGAGTTGCCAAGGGTGAACATCTCCTCTGCAGATTAAAACTTATTGTGCTCAGTAGTAATCTACCATAAGATATATACCTGAGTTTTACTTTGTTTGGTCTACGCTGTCTGAGAAATTATACAACTAAATGTATTTTGACATTTCATTTGTTTAATTGTGTCTGTTTCAGTAAGAATGATAAACAGACAACTTGGTAACGTCTCTGAGCTCTGAACATCTTGTACTTCTAGGAACTCCAGGTAGGTTGCACTCCTGGAATATAACAGAACTGGAAGACGGAGAGCTTCCTGGTGATTTCATGCTTGATTTCTCTGAAATCCATGGCAGTTAATTTGCAGGGTCTTCTCTCAACAGGTTTCTTGAGACCCTGTTGATTATTTACAGCAAAACATTTGGTGATTCTGTGATCGCACCCCAATATCTTAGCAATTTACAAGAGTGCTGCATCCCTCTGAGAGACTGTTGATAATTTATGACTTTTTTCAGAGTCAGTTAAAAAAAATCTCATTCTGGTTTATTTTGCCTAAAGAAACAAAAGTGCCTCACAGTTATGAAGATCTTGATACAACCTGTTGACCATGACGACCACCAGCATTATGCAGCTACACAACACCTGCTGTGCTTAAATTCATTAAGCATTCACGTTTATCCAGTTTTATTCCTCGAAATGATATGGTCAAAATACTGACTTGTCTAATAACTGTGCAAGCAATGTAAATTTTAAAAACCTGTAAAAAAATATTACCCCCTTTTCAAAGACAATGACTCAATTTTCAGCAGCTTGTTTTTTTGTTTGTTTGTTTGTTTTTTGCCTTGGGAGGGAATTTTTCACGCGTCCACTGAACCTGATTTGCGCTCAAATTGACGATATTTGAATAAATGCATCTGATTAAATGCCACACATTTCCAACAACAAACCCGAAAACAGTTTACAGTTTGCAGCCAGGAGTCAGTGATGATGACACCCTGAAAAGGTAGGTACACGCTGAACCTCCCACATCTCAGCGCCACGCAGCTTTTCAGCCACATCTGCTGCTGAACCCTGCGCCCACGGTCTCTTCATTATTTTACCAAATCACTGGATCTCCTTCAGCACTCCGAGCGGCTGTCTCTCCCTCCTCCTGTCTCTCCGTGTGTCGGTCTGTTAGTCTCCGCGCTCGCTCTCTCTCTCTCTCTCTCTCTCTCTCTCTCTCTCTCTCTCTCTCTCTCCCCGTCTATCTACCGCTTCATTATTCTGCACCTGCAGGCAGCAGACGTATTCTCCTCTTTCCCCCTATCCCTAAACGTCTTTTATTCACCGCCATGACTTCCACGAAAGACGCGACCGGGTCGGGAAAAGTGGCTCAGCAGCAGCAGCAGCAGCAGCAGCAGCACGACCAGGTGAGTCCCAAGGCGAAGTCGCTCGCTCGGTTTGTTCGCCTAATTACGCGTTTAGCGCTCATTAACGACACATCGCAGCTCTGCCGCAAACTGTGTGTCCAAATAAACTGCACATATTAAATTGGTGAAGGTTTGTTCCCGTTTCATCACTTTTCCCCTCACATGTTTATACTTTTATGATGTTCAGACCTGCTTCAGTTTGTATGTATGCAAGACTGTTAAACTTCCGCATCAACATCTTTGCCCGCTCCATAAGCCACAGTTGTTTTTTTTCATAATAACAGCCTGTTTGACTTTACAAAAACAGATGAGTGCAGTGGTTGTTACGGAGAGGTTTGCTAAGATAAACCTCACATGAAAATGAAAATGTCCAAAAATCAATTGCAGGAGAAACTTGTTATATTTTGTGCTTTTTTTGTTTTTACTGTATTATTTAGCTGTAGCAACTCATGCACTCAATTACGGAAGGTTAGTGGTATCAAATACGCTATTTATTCCTAGATTAAGTTGCGCAGACGTAGATTAAAACTTAGATTAAAAGGCATTTTAATCTAAGTCATTCCTTTCAAATGGATTAAAGTCTTTTTTTATGCCAGAGAAACTGCAGGGATGTTTTCTCCTGATTTATGAACCCTAGAGTCTGGCAGGATTGGCTCTCCCATCTGTTGCTGCGCAGTGCTGGTCAGCTGCCTGAACAAAAACTCCTATTTCCTGTTGACATGAGAGACTTAACTTATTGTTAGATATGTTTCCTGTCAGTTGTGGTGTTGGGGTGGGGGGAGCATTGTCTAGTAGCAACCTTTTTAAAAAGATGTCGCAACTAACTTCACTGCTATGATAGGCCTAGCTCTAGCTTTAACTCTGTCTATCATGTTATCGACAGTTAAAGTTTTTATTTAAAATATTTATCAATGACAAAAAAAAAAGCTTGTGGAGAATCGTTTTTGTAGGTGCTTCTTGGTAACACTGACCAATAAGCCACCAGCGACATGTTAATTAGCTGGGCTCAGGTAGCTACGCTAGCAGTTAGCCAGGCAAAAAACAAACACAGTTAATATCAACTTTATACTCCCAGTGTTACTATATGAAGAGCAACATGAAAAAAAGTATGAAATGTTGTGCAGTTAGCAAAATTTTGCAAGTCTTTGGTCTACTTTTTTTTAAGCGCATGCATCAAAGTCAAAATGCCTCTAAATAAATATTGCAGAAACCGTTAGATGTTTCGATCAAGCCGTGGATTTTGTTGAGAATTTTCTTTTACTTTTTTTGATATAAATGAAAGCAGTTAGATGTTGTGTATTTCATTTCATTTTTTTAGTTGAAAAACATGGCAACCATGATGTTTCTACTCAAGGCTATGTGACCAGGAAAACATCATACTGCTCCATACCTATTGCACTTCGTGTGAGGGAACAGAGGAACAAAAAATGGACAAAGCTGCATGTAGACAACCAGACCACTTCTGGGTTTACGTAACCGTGCTTCTAACACTCGTATCATAATTTAAGTTGAAAGGTGTTCTATAAAAATAAATCCATGTTTGCCCAAATGTGGAGGGAAGCCCTTGACTATTGCTTTAGTTGTGCAACAGCCGATAATCGTCGAGTATTTACCTCTAAAATGCATTTGCAAAGGCTGAAGTGGGAGCTTTTCATTACAGCAACTGAATGGGCATCAATTGAGAAGCCTTCTCTGCCTCTCCAACATTTCATTGTGTGATATTTTGTTGTTGTTTACTTTATTGGATGATGTTTTCCCTATTATTTCTGAACATTTCAAGCCTAAAATGTTTACTTTTGCATCCCACTTGCACACTTATGAAAGCAGAACTGCAGAGTCAACAGCAGCGCGACTGATCCCTAACCAAATTCTGATCAAAAATAAGGGAGCATGAGCTCCTTTTGAAGCTTGAAAGAAAATCGAAGCAGAAAGTGAGATGCACACGGGTTCGTCTGCACATCGAGGCGGCAACACGTGATCCTCAGTTGTTATTCGGCACAGGCAGCAATAATTTCACCTCTGCTAAAAGGAACCATATATGAATTTTATATCCGACTGACCTTAGTGCTCTCTTGTTTTCTTCCAGTATGGACAATTTGTACTTTTGCCTGAAAAACAGTCTTGCTCTTTGGTAATATCAGTTTCAGATACCTTCCTGTACATATGCTCTTCAATTATGCAAGGACTGAGAGATAGAGAGAAGGTGAACATATCGGTGCCAAGAAAGGAAGGCAGTGATAGATTTGTGAGTTGAAGTTCCTCCTCCTCTAAGAATCCACAGTGGAGGATTAAACAGTGTCAGTGGAGATTAAACAGCAAATCAGTCCATTCAGTTTTAATCTAAAGAACATGTGAATTGAAGGATTTTACTTTTCTTAGCAGCTGTGCTATAAACTGTCCCTAGCATTTCTGCAGATGATGTTGCTACAGCTGTCCTAAAGCAGTACGCTGTTGCTCTAATGTTGAGTTTGTTGTACGGAAACGCGTCTCCTTAATTACTGTACAGAACGCTGTTCAAAGCACACTGATTGTTTTGTTCAAGGCAGCATCAAAACAAACCTGTTGGCTGAGCTTTGGTACGACATGAACAGTTCACCCCACTTCAACACAAATATGCCATCATTAAATCCACTTTTTTAGTTCCATTTTTTTTCTTCTTCTTCAAACTTGCATCAAGCTGCATCTGTGCACAATTATTCTGAGAGCATAATAGAGCTCTTATCTTTTCTGTAACTCGGAGTGGATTTAATTTTCAGCTACATATTTTTCAGGAATATATTCAGCCGAGGGTAAAAAAGAAAGAAAGGTGGAGGAATAGCGAGAGACGTATTTTGAACTGATCTATTCTTCAGTGATTCAGCTTCAGTCGTGTTGTTGTGCACTGCGGTTCTTCTGATGATTAAAAGATACGACGGCAGTTTTGTCCAGACGCAGGCGGTAATTCATATGCTCTGAGAAGACACTTTTTTTCCCCCTCTTTCATTCTTTCTTTGTCTCGTTCATAGACTGATTAAAAGCAACAAAACGGGAGCGACATGCAAGTGGCCGTCTGAAGTTGTCATTTATTTGTGGACTTGAATGTCAAAGCAATATTGGGCTCACTATGGTTCATTTCCTCTTGAGGGGCAAAATGAGTGCATGTCTTCCATTTCTATCTGAAGAGCAAAACAATTTGGTGCAAGCTGAAAATTTAAATGAAATTTTCTCTTTTGAATCAAAACCTTGACCAGGTTCAAGTTTCTTATTGAATATGTCTATTTGGTCCTTTGGCAGAATCAGCAAAGTATTTTATCTGTAGGCTTCATGAAATGGATCTAAATCTTGAAGAAAGACTCATTTTAAAATTTTTCATTGTTAGCTTTTCTATTCTAACAAAAAAGGAACATGTTTTCATGTCCACTTTTATACTACAGTAGTTGTATTTCTTCATTATTCCATGCGATTTATTCAGTTTCTCTAATTCTATTTCAGAGCTTCACATGTAGCTTTCTTTTGGTGGCTGGAGGCAGCTAAAGGAGACATAGCTAGGAAGAGCATGCCATTGACTGACCTGCTCTGTTTAGACAAAACTGGGCAAGTGAAGTTTTAACTTTTACATCTGAGGTTTAGGGCGTTTTGTCGAGCAAAATTACACAACTGTGGAGCATATAAACTTTTAAGTCCACAAATGCTACCTTGGGCAACACACTGTACAGTGTAAAAGAATGCCGCTCTGTGTCACATCCGTGAGTACAGTGTTTGCTAATTGCTGCTGTCACTAGTCTAAAGGAGCTGAGAGGGGGTGGGGTTGGAGGAGGGGAGCTCTGTAAGGTTGAAGTTTGGCTGGAGACTGCAGCTCCAAGAAGGAGCTTTGTGGAAATATGCGGTGCTTCGTGAGAGCAAGCATTTAGGGATCCCAAATGACTGCAAGGGGACTTTGAAGAATACTTCAAACATGCATGAAAGAATCAAAGCAACACTCCAGGCATGCCTTCTGAGAGGATAGCGCTATAACATGAAATAAAGCTCAAAAAAGCTGATTTTGGATAATGCCTCACCTTTAAAATTTTACTTTTTGATTCTTAAGAGACTTAAGACCATTTCTGATTTTTAAAAAATCCTCTAAATGATTGGACATGAACAGAAACTCTAAGGTGGAATGAGGTGCAGATAGATGTACTTATGCCCTAACAATAAAATCACAGCTGTCTTGTCTCAGTCACCGCTCCAAAAGCTTTTTTTTAGGGTTTATACACAGAAACACTGGTGTTTTGCACCTCCCGATATCTTGCCAAATGTTACAAGTGGATTGGAGATCTTTGGCATGTGCCCATTCTGGCTTATTGAGCTTGAAACCATTCATTGACTTGCATTGTCACAGACTGTGCAGAAAGAGATGTTTTTCAAGCATAAAGGAAAAAGAGATCTGTTGAAAAAAAAAGATATCCAAAGTGAAGCTGGAGCCAGGAAATGCTATTAAAGGCTTCCCCTCTGCTCCTTTCTATAGGCAAAAGCAGTAAAATACTTTTTAATATGCAACTGCTTCTGTCTCGGATGACAACTTGGCAGTCTGGGGCATTATAAACCTCACTTTGCCTTTGTTGGTTCTTAAATTTAGATAATCTAAACCTCCATATTGTGAAACACTCTGTTTTGGATGTATTACTCTTGTTGGTGTACTTGTACTTTCATGACTCTGTGCGTTGCACATTTCAATGCGTGCTCTGTGCAAAAGCTTTGTGAACAAGCTACCAGCTGTTGCCACAAGCTGGCAGTTAGCAGAACCTCGCTCGATCATTGTCGTAACTTGAGGTCCTTCACAGGACAAAGAGAAAACAATAATTTAAACATTTTAGGTTCGGGTAAAATATTTATATGCGACTATTGAAGTGGGAATAAAGAGGTGAAGTTTGTATTGTGACAGTGCATCTCTGGGGATACAGTAAGCACTCCACAGCAAGAGAGAGGAAAACAAAACAAAACCTGTTAAATTCTTTTCCAGACATTTTCCTGCTGCTTTAATATTAATTTATTCCACATAGACTGGGATGGATTTTGTTGCCCATCTGTTTTGAGGACTCTTTCCAATAATTAACTTCAGCAGAGACGAGCCGGTGAATCGATGCGCTTTCACTACTGGCACACCATGTAAAGCCCATGAAGTCACCCTTAGCTGTGGTTTCACTTGTAAAACTGCAAATAACTGAGAAGTTGTTTGTGTAACATCTCCGAGGAAAAGAGCAATGTTTAAAACAGCAATTTATCATCTTTTAGATGTGCATAAGAACGTGGTCCCTCCTGTCCCTCGGGGGTTATTATTCAATGCCAGTGTTTCACTTCACTTGGCTTCACTGTCATTTCACTGCATGGATTCAAGCTTCTAAAACTCTGCAGTCACCACCACCTGCTGCTAACCAGTGGAGCTGAGCGCTGCTGCACAAATGAACGACGCACTTTAGAAAACATTTAGGTCTCATGAAAAACAGAAAAGTGGTAAGGGATGTTATTGTTAAATTATTTTGAACACATAACTAACATTTCTTTTTCAATAACATTGGACTTTTTTCTATTAAACTCAGATGGAGAATCATTTTTGAATCATTTCCCAACCCCACTCTTAGTGTGTCTTCATAAAGACATCTTATAGTCAAAGCTTCCGACAGTGTGTGTCTGCTTCTGTTATTATCAGTTCCAACTTCGGTGATCCCTTGAGTTTTCCTTCCCACACACTTGGTAAAGTTTCATAGGCACAACTTTGTTCCTTTGAGGCCATCCATAATAAGATTGCGTCGCTTACGGTATTTTTAACTGAGACGCACTGGCTGGGTTTAATTTAATTCAGGATTGTCAATTTAGGGAGTAGCGTAGTTGACTGGAAGGATTTAAGTGTCTGGACCACAGAGGAGAAAAACATCTCATCACTTATTAAATCATTTATTTCCATATGGGCTCAGATAATGGCATAAAAGCCAGAGGTCTAAATGATTTAAAGATATTTTCGACATGTTGTGAAAGATTTACTCCGTGCACTTGCAATGCATCTCCTTCTCACTTACTGCACTACATTTGTGTCACTGGCAAAAACCATATCATTACCTGTAGATCATAAAAAAGTATGAGCCCCGACGTCCAGGTGACCTCATTGGGTCGGCTCTATGATGGAGGGTAAAGTTTATCCCCAAGTGCAGTGAATGTGAGGGAATAGCAGAGTCTGGGTTAGGTAAGAATAACAATTCAGAACTGGTCAGGGTCAGGCCAAATCATTTTCTTGTGAAGATCGCCACAGATTTTTCTCATCTAAATGTGATGGAATGAACAGCTGGCCTAAATTCACACGTGCCAAGAACCAAACCAAGTCCAGGAGCAGTTACTAAACCAGAATATACGTAATCCCAAATTATGACTCTGCTTTTGCCCACTTCTGCTGCTCCGGCTAGTCTTTCCAGTGATATGTTCAGCTGAGTTCAACTATCCATCTTTAAACAACCTGTTGTTTCTGATAATAATGAGTATTAACTACATGACACTTGTCCTAATAATGTTAAAAAATTGTTTCCAATAAGCTGGGAGTTGATGATGAACATACTCAGTTTTGCCAAAAGAGCTTTTACAACGTGAACAGATTACATAAAAGAATTTAAAGGTGACATTACGTTCCTGAAAGCAATAGAGGAGAGTGACATAAAAGCTATAAAACAGAAGGTCTTTTCGCCTTTGTCACAAACTACGGCTTGAAAATTTTAATAATAACATGGCATCCATAGTTGAGAGGCTACAAACGAGGTCAATAGCTTTAATGTATTATTTTAAGGGCGTAGCCAGTAGGAATAAACGCAGTGGTGTATTTCTCTATGTTTGTCTTGGTAAAACGCTTCCAAAATGTTGTAAGAAATCTGAGAAAGAGGAGTCCATTCTACAGTAATCCAGGCAATAAAGAAAAATATATAATCTCTTAATAAGCACGTAAAGTCCCTTTCACCTAATGCGTATAGAATTATTAAACTGCTAAATTACTTGTACTTATCAAATAGTTTTTTCTCTGTGCTGTTTTTCCGCCGTACTGCCCTGCAGGTCTTATATAAACATATATTATATACATATGTAGCCTTAAGGGGAAACAGTGTCACAATAAATTTGTGGGACTTGCTTCAGTACAGGTCTTTCTGACTGTCCTTTTGAAAGCTAATCTTCACCACCTGAGCCACATTTTTCTTTGCCTTTATTCAGCTTCAATTGAGTTTGTCCCTCTGAGCCCGACTTTCCAAAAGAGTTCAAAGACCGGACAGTTAAATCTACAGACAGGCTGATGCCCGGCTATTCACGAAGCAAAAGGCAGGCTGCATGAATTCTTAATCTCACTCATGAATGCACATAATTTATTGATGCCGTTCCAGAGAAAAAGTTTATCCCCAAGTCTGCAGACTGCTGCTTTGCTCTCGGGTTTGCTGCTCCTAGACAGTGACTACATTACAACAGAGCTATATATCATGTGTCAAGTGTCCTGTATCTTTAGACAGCAGCGTTTTGCCTTTGTTTCCAGTGTTCCTCTTCTCTATTGTCTTTCTGGAGTCTTTGTGAGGACTTTATCTCTTCAGACCCCATGCTTCCTCCCACACTTAACAGCAATATTAGTTCTTGCTGTACTGTTCACCAGCAGACTCCATCTTTGCTGCAAATTTGACTCAAACAACTCTCTTGGTTCCCTTGGAAACCAGGTGCTCAGAGATCAGGAAAGATCCATTTCACACTTCAGCAGAGAGACAAAGAGATGGTTAGACAAAGGGGAGGTAGGAGGGAGAGAGGATTAGACGGAGTGAGAGGTGGGGGTAAAGGAAGCTTGACCTTAAAAGATGTGCCATTGTTTGAGCTTTTTTTCTTCCAAAAACAGAATGGAAATAGCAACAAATAGACAGAGAGAAATGTTGTTGACTCTCCTCGTGGGATTTGTCTGTCCTTTGTAGCTGTCAGAGCTGAAATGGCCTGGGTTTATTTAGAAGCGTTTGCGGAGAGGAGGTGAAAATGGCTGTTCTCATATGTTGATGCGCCTCCTGTTGTTCTAAAGCACCGATGCATGCTCCTAGAAGACGATGGCCAAAATGAAAATAATTGAAAACATTTCCCACAGGTTTTAAACTTAAATGTTTCCGGTCATCAAACTAATTTTCTTACCAGTCAAAAGATGATACAAAAGCTGTTTTCAGAGCTGTGCAAAGCAACCTTGTCCTTTGTGAAAATATACCCGTTCTCTTTTTAAATCAAGGATTAAAAGATTAACCCAATCATTTTGCCTCAATTTTATGAGCCACACCCAAGATTACCGTCTGACCTGTTAGGTCAAGAAATCAATTTAGGATGAATGACAAAGTGACATAAGTAATAAGATTCATAAAAGCAACACATGACGCCCTCCATATGAGGAAATTGAAGAAAAGAAATGACATCGATCATCTCAAACAAAGTTGGGATACGCAGATGGGGCTTTTTCCACATAGTGCCAGCTTTTTTACTTTCATTTGAAAACTATTAAAAAAGTAAAAAATGGAAGAACTCTGTAAGTCGGCAAATAATCTTTCAAGGCAGTGAGAGCTGCTTAAACACATCTCAGAACGTAAAGATGGATTTTGTGTGCCTGTGTGGGATTATTCTGGAAACAATGCTAATCTTTTTTTATACATTTTTTATGTGAGTGACTTCAGCCTGAGTTTGGAGCTTTGTTTTAGTGCCTGAGTAGGTGGGTGAAACGCTCTATATTTCACACAGAGATAAACCCCTCTGCACAGGCAAAGCAATCAGAGTGTATGTACTTAATAACAGCAGACTGTTTGAGAGTAAAGTGCAGTTTTAAAACGCGCTCCGCTACTTTCTAGTCTGACTCTTACATACCCCCTTTTTCAGAATTTGAAGTAGAAAGACAGAAATTGGGTGAATCATAAAGCGACACATTTGTCTACATATTTTTTTTTTTTAGATCGTAGCTGTAAGAGAGAACATGTTGTGTAGCTTTTTCTGTGTTTTCTGACAGTGATGGTGTTTTCAGAGAACATTGATGACATATCAGATTCATATCCACACTCTGTGGGAGATTTCACCAGGACAGCTGATCAAAAGTGCAGAAAAGTGGCCACTGTCAGAAAACTGGGTCACCTCTTCACTTATCAAATACACCCGTTTAGCTGCTTTATTATTCTACATTGTAACACTGTAAATGCCAGCGGCACACATGGGGATTATAAATACATGCATCAAAAATGGCAGAGATGCTTTAACTCTTGGACTAGACTGTCTTTTGCACCAAACAAAAATAGAACCACCCTCTTATTTGCAAGTAAACATTTTCTGAAAAAGAAAGCAAGAGATTCACGACTTTCCCCCTGCAATCATTCCCACATAGGAAAGGATTTCTTGCAGAGATTCTGTACATTCTTTTTCAAATGTAGGCTGTATTTATATAGTAAGTTGGAGTTTTTTGTTCCATGGTGTAAGTGCATACTTCGGCACTTCTTTGTCATTCCCTTTGTATCTTAAACTCAGTTACCTTTCTTAATGGGCTTTAGTTCACCCCGTTGCATATTAATACTCCAATTTTGTGCCCACACATTGCCATTTCTTCCCCGTCTACTTTCTTTTCATACTTATTAAAAGAAATCCATGCACTTAACCATGATGCATGAGTTTGGCTATGCATGGATGTAAATAAATACTACAATGTTCAATTCAAATAAATGTATTTATTTAAATTGTAGATTTAACATATGTTATATTGCAGCTTATTTTAATTATTGTGCCTTTAATAAGAATTATGTTCAGGTAAAATCTGACAGATTAGAAACCCTGATTAAAACTAACTCTAACTATAATAGACATATACGCATTTCTTCACATAATTACTTATCTTCAGCTTCCTTTAAATGCAGCTCATCTTTATGTACAAAAAGTTGTTTGAGACACAACCAACAGTGCAAAATTCCAACATGGTGGAGGGGGTGAAATGACTAGCAAGTGTTTTTGTTAAAGGTAATGAAAATGTGCATGTTTTATTAATTTTGAGGTGTAATCACCAGCTACATTTACCTGGAATTTGTTTAAAGAGATATGTTTTTCTTCTGTTTTTGACTCTCTCTCTGAGGGATTCAAAAAAACAACACTGTAAAATCTGTCATTCACCTGGTTATGTCACATTAAAAAACAAAATAACTGGGCCCAGAGCATAACTGAAAGTTTTTCATGCAAATTGACTTTATCTCACTTTTTTTTGACAGTACTTACCATTTCCTCATCCACATTTACGTTCCCATATTATGTCTGAACTTTTTTGGAAACAGAGTAATAGCAAGTAGCTCAACTTATCATATCTATAGATACCCCTATAGATACGCCTAATACATAGGCGTAGTGAACAGGACACCTCTCTGAGGGTGCGCTTCAACTCTTTGTCACTTTTAGATCACAAGGCAGCAGAAGCAAGAACAGCGTCGTTATCTGCAAACTTGCCAAAGTATTGGAAAATGTTATTTCTAGCTCAGGGAGAGGTCGGCATCAGCATGTCTCACCCATCAAAGAATGATATCGTATGGGAAATAGGATCATTTAAATCTAGGATGTTCACCTTATTCTGAACACATTTTTCCTCTGCAGCAATAAATCAGCTTATTGATGCAACTGCTGGTTTTCTATGTGTACTCACTGGCTCCAGTATTGATTTGCCTTGCTGTTAGGCAAACTGCAGAGACAAGAGGTACAAAGGCAAAGAAAACACAGGATCATTTTTAGCATTTAATTGAAAGTAACTGGCAGCGTTGCATTTTGGAGGCTTCAGAGACGCAGTGAACGCTCTCTGCCGAACAGTCGAGCTGTCTCGTTTTCACCTGTGCATGGACCCCTCGTTAACTTGTGGACGGTTCGCTGAGCTGCCCCATAAGCACTCTCGCCACGACAGGCAGCCGGAGACCAGGCCTAATTGGTAACATGGTTATGAACAGCTGGACCGATACGGGTGGCTGGAGCTCCTCAGTATCTGTGAGCAGGAAGATTAATGTGGAAAGTTGCTGTTTGTGTACACAGATCGTGACCTCCAATTTAAAATCTCTAGACAGAAGCCCTCTAGTTAAACCTTACATTTTATTCTGAAAGGGTATTTATTAAACCATTGAGTGAATATAGGTGCAATTATTCCAAACTTGCTCATAAGCAGAATAAACAATTCATGATTCAATATTTAGCTCAGGTGTGATGCAGACATTTTTAATGGCCCGTTTATGGACTTTGAGAGCCGGGTATGTGACCTCTTGCCTATTTGGATACTTTTGTTTTGGCCTTATCTTAACATTCACAATTTTGTCTTATTATTTGGCCTAAATCCAAACTCAGTAGTTTACTTGTACATGTCAAATCCTGCCTAATGTCTCCATACTATATAGATTCAAAATGTCAGATATCCTGTTGTCCTGAACTGCAGCATCACCCAAAACAAGGTCCAGCACAACTCTGAAGAAACTTTAGGTCAAGTCTCTCTAAGGAATAAAGTTTTAATAGTACGAACATGTGGACAGTCTTACCATTGGATGGAAGAATTATGATCAGGCCTGCCACAATAACACATTTTGCTGGATGAAAAGTTGTCCCAGAAGTTATTGCCATAAATGTCATTTTGAGACTATTGTTAACTAATAGCATAAAATGTTCTAAAAATGTAGGTACAACCTACATTCTTAGAACATAATTTCTAAAGAGCATTTAACACTGGAACTACAAGACATTTTAAATGCATTTTAATTAAGCAAACCAGAAACGAATAAAATTGATTATAAAGTCTTCGTAAACAAACTTGCCCTTCAAAATGTCCTGCAGTAAACAACCTTTTTTATTACCTTTGTTTAAAAAAAACTGCTCTGCTCTGTGGCATTTTGGGGAAAATTGCCACAGATTTTTGTTGCCTCCAAAGTGGAGGCAACATGTTGCTCCTGATCAGACTACCGGTCTACTGAATAAGTATGTAAATGAAGCAGTGCAAACACCTAACCAGGATTAACCTGATGAAATGAGGTTTTAATGCCACATAGACAAAATATGGAGTAGTTATTGTCTGAACTGTTCATTAGAATCCCAAGTCTGGTACCTTGCACACCCAGGTTGATTAGTTAGACACAGGAGCTCCTAACAGTGTTGATTTATAGTCACCTTTTCACTTCCCACTGGCAGCCTCTCCGCTACAAGCGTCAGCCTGACCTGGATCCCTGCTAAAACCAGATCTGCTTTTAGGAAGAACACAGCCTCATTAAAACACGAGGCTGCTGCAAATCGGTTGAATGTGGGTGTGAATAGCTGTACTTTTAGGTCATTAGTGAAGTTAGAAAATATCTTTCTTCTAAAATTATCTGTCAATTATTATAGGCTATTGAGGATAACTAATGAAATCGCTGATGCAAAAAATTACAAATGACATTTATCAATTTAGTTGCAAATATATGTTAACAAAACGGAGAAGGGGAAGAGAGAGAAAATCCAGGTAACCCTTATTTTTTTTAAAGTTAGCAGTAACTTAAATGTCTTGTTAATTCGTGCAAATATGAAAAAACACTGAGAGGATTCGGGACATTTTTAATGAGTCGTTCACGGCATTCATATAAGCTTATTAGACTGATGTCTTAGGTTTGACTAGGTCACTCAAAGGAGCTTAAATGTCACTGTAAGACACTTTAACGATGCCTTAGTGGTATGCTTACAGTCATTTCATGTTATTTCCACTGGATAACTCTGCCATCACCGTATCACTGCTACTTTGAGAATTGTGTTTTGGTACTGAAGACTTTGATTAAAGTAATCTTTGGTATTTACTGTAATATCTTTTTTTCATTTAAGGCCAGTCAAGCATCTTACAAAGATAATTTAAAATATCCAGTCTGTTTTGATCTATGTTTTTCCACAGAGATAATCTTTTTGGGGATCTTTCAGGGTAACGTCTCTGGGAAAGTGAAAGAGTTCCCATGTCTTTCCATAACCCATTCCAAGTATTTACTCTTCAGGTCTTTGTCTCTGACCTGCATTAAGAAATTCTTCATCTTCTTTTTGCTGCTTGATTGATTTCCTCTCCCCCATCCTCACACAATGACAGGTACAAATCTAATTATACCTTGTGACATTTAGATTCCCCACTGGTGCAGTCAGGTTTTGTTTTTGTTTTTTAAATTAGGTGACCTTGAAAGGTGAATGAAGCACCAGGTTTTTATTTAGGGCTTCGATTGAAGGAGGATGAGTTTAAGTGCATGCGTTTAAGAAACAAAATGAATTCAATTTAATTTGGAGTACTTTGTTTATGTGTTACATTCTTAAAAGAAAAGTAATTCAATCACATTTTCTATGGTAACAATGCTGTAAGAACAAAAGCAGGACCTGTTGGTTATCATGGAACTGGTCTGTCTATCATTTATCAGAAATTGATTCCTCAGTAGAAGGTTTTTATCATTTATCTACAGACTGGAACCACAGATAGCAGAGTAATCATTCAACAATGCCATGAGCCTGAACATTGAGTAAATTGGCGTTTAGCTCTCATCCATTGCTACTTAGTAGACCATCTGTTTCGAATGGACACAATATGTTTACAAGTGGTTGATGGTGTGTGTTTGTGCCAGGGGAATCGCACAATAACAGCACTCAGATTGCCTCCATAACCAAAAAAGTTGAAGACATATGCTTTTGGGTTTGGGCCAGTCATCTTTGGCTACCAGTCCGCCGCCTCCCACATGTCTGCTCTTAAAATGTTTTCTGTGTCCTGTGGATTTTTCCAGTAGATGCGCCTCAAACAGTGCTGATTAGCTATCTACCATCTGCTGGGCTGCGCGAGGGGAGCGGCTCATTATTCTGCCCGTTGCGCCTACTCTGAAGCCGTCGCTCCACTCCAGCTATCAGGCAAAGCTGCGGGGACTCCTCGCACGCGAGCAGCAGGGAGCGGCTCGATGATTGCAGAGTTATAGTGCACGAAAAGTGGTTGAGTTGTAAGCATCTGTCTGTCAGAGAATGGGCTGTTCTACGGCCAATCTCTGCTTCCCAGCTGCGGCGGCACAATATGCTTGTGTCTTATGTGTGATGAGATGAATTTTAAAACACCAAGTGCATCCAAGGTCATCCTGAGACATTATGTGAGATAGATCACCCCGTCTCGTGAAAATGTTGTGTTTGTGAAAGGGCTATATTTTATTTTTTTGTGATGCAACTCATGGCTATTTTAAATGACTTTATTGTCCAATGACCATGTTGTCTTTGTATTTATAAAAAATAAATAGAATACAATATACTTTATTGATCCACAAGGGGAAATTGCTTATTTGTTGAAAGCTACTCCATCTTAGATAATAAATACAAAGTCTGTAAAATATATTTATACCTAAGAGTGATAAGTTCAAAATGACTAGATATAAACAAATAAATAAATAAATAAATAAATAACAAGCAATCACATGCAATATATTAATCAATAAATGACCTATAAATGAGCGCAGAAAAAAATTGAATCAATTAGCACAGACTTGGGCATTGTAAAGCCTGATGGCAACAGGCAGAAATTACTTTCTGAGGCGCTCTGTGGTGCACTTTGGCATCCCTCATAATATATTCACATTAATTCCAATAAGTATTTCTGAGCCTTTTCAAGGCATTGCAACTGTACTGCAAGAAGTGTGGATTTTCTATAATTTTATGATTAAAATGCAAGAATATGTTTCACATTCCGTTGTTGCTAAAAATGTAAGCATTCACATCAGAATTCATGGAGGACAAGGCGTAAATCTGGATCGGACGTACTTCTCTGGCCACAGAGGACAGCATTGATACTATTGTTTGGTTTATGGTCTCTTTATGATGCGATGGTCTATTTTGCTCCGGGTTTGGGTTTGTGGAAGTTCTTCACTTTGGATTCAGACTCAGGTTGTGATTCCAAAGAGGGTGCACCAGAAAGGTTTTTGAAGAAAGCGACGCACTACAGAAGATGGATGGAAAACATCGTAATGGTGTCTTGCAGAGCTTAGAAGTTAAAGTAGTGAATGATGCAAAACAAAAAGGGTGATTAATGCTTAATGCTTGATTAAAAAATACTACAGTCATATGCAAGAGTTGAAAAGGACTAATTTAAGTAGACAAAGTAGTGTTTCACCACAATACCAGGTATGTGCTCATATCTGTCTGTTTGTACCGAACCTTGCAATATTTTTCTGAACTACTTCAACAGGGAGGGTGAAACTAGCCTGAAAAGTCACATGTTCTGTTTTTTTTTTTATTTTATTTTTTTTAGAAAAGTTTTATTTCAAGATAGGTGTTTTATTTTGACTGAATCATTAAACTCAGCTGACCAGCTTAAGCTGCCAGGAGCACAAAGAATTTTGTAATATTTAAAATGTCTATTAACATTGTATGTGTTTGTCATGTCATATTTTTGTCGTTTTAGGACCTTGTGGGTAGCGCGCCACCTCAGAGGAATTGGAAGGGAATAGCAATCGCCCTCCTGGTCATCCTGATCATATGTTCTCTGATTGTCACCTCTGTTATCTTACTGACCCCAAGTATGTATCACACAACAAAACTCTGCTGCTCAGTCAACACTTCCTTAAAAATAGTACTCTGCTTTATAATGCAAGACAACATGACCTCCTAGTGATGCATATAAATAGTGTATTTTTACATGTCATTTACTTGCATTTCAAGCTTTCTGGAGGCGCTTTCTTGCTCTTTAAATGACGACAAATCTTGTGGGTTTACTCAAACTGCAGGAAAATCTCCTCACTCTTCAACCAGACATGATTATTCGACATATTTTAACTGCGCTATTTTATCACACCGGGCATCAGAGTTTCATCTTTTCACAGAACTGCATGCGAGAAAACATAGAAAAAAAGGAAAATAAAGGAAGCACGCTGTAAACTTCTGTCCCCTGAGACATGCTTGTGTCAGCTGGTGTGATTTGCATTAAAACATGTCATTATATCTGCTCCAATTCTTCCAACCACTGCAGATGAACTGGGTCAAATTTTTAACTCAGGGTATTACCATAAATGTATTACTGATATTTAGACAATTAGTTTCTGTACTGCGTGTGTTCTAATTGAATTTTTCTAATCGGCAAACGATGCATAACAATGCAGATTCAAATGTACTGATTTGCATTAAGTGACAAAATATGTGTAGTTTGGACATTTTGTACAAATTTTATAAAAACTGATCAAAAATGTTAAACGTCTAGAGTACTTAAAAAAATGTTGCACCAAACTAAATTTTTCATTTGACTACATATTTCACACCATTTTACATATGCAGTGTTGGCCTCATTCTCTGCCTTTTGATGTCTGCAAACCTTTAACGTAAATGTCGTTTCATATATTCTTTCTGAATTTATTTTTAGAAATATCAAACTTTTAGTTTATATTTTATGTAAGTTATGAAAAGAAAAATTTAAATCATCCAATTTTCTTTGAGCTAATGTGTTAACTATGACTTCCTGTCTCTCTGGGGAACAAATCCTTCCTAGAACAAGATAACTGGTTCTAGATTCATCTCAGCCAAGTTAAGATGATTCATGCTCATAGTTTGACACAATAACAGTTTGGGCAAAGCTCACGGTTCCAAGTTGAACTAATTGTTGATTTATCATGTTTTGTCTGCAATGAAGCTTAAGGGTATATATATATAGAGGTCATAACATAAATCGCAAATTTGCATATTGATTACGCCATTTCCTGGAATCCTGTCATATTCCCTCATGGTGTATTTGCTTATTGAAGTTGTTCCATATTTTACTTTCTTATCGCTGGAATTTTATGTTTGTAAGTGCTGTCACTTTTGCCACTCTTACTGTCATCAAGTAAGCGGTGACGGGATTTTACATGAGTTTGTTGTTTGGCCTTTAAACTGTTATTTCACTGTCAGAAACACACAGGAATACTGAAGAATTGTCAGATACTGAAAGGTCAAAAAAACAGCAGCGGCACATGCTAATTGCACATCTTTGATAATTCTGCGGCCAGAAAAACTGAATAAATTCAGGTGACTCATGAGGGAGTTGAATTACCATAATGCTACTCTTTAATAAAATCCTGACTGTATTAAGCACATTAGAAGTCAAAGCAATAATGCAGTTAAATATTTATTTTAGGGCTTTAGGCACATGTAGTTGAGCCAATAAATGTAGCTGCTCTGTCATTATAATTCAAATTATGCTTTAGACTTGTGAATTAATAGTTTCTTGGAATATAATGTAAATAAAAAAAATAAATAAAAATTTCACTATGGGATTAAACATTTAAAGTGTACCAAATTAAATGATTTGATTAAACTGTAAGAGAGTTATCTAATATAGCTACTGACGGTAAAAAATTGTTAAAACAATCAGAAAGCAGAATGTTTTTTGGAGCTGTGATAAGAAAATGAATTGTCATATTAAAAAAACAACAACATTTACTTTAAAAAGGAAGGGACGTTTATCTTTTTGATACATGTCGACTGTTTTGCTACTCCAGATTAATGAAAATCTGTTAAATTTGTGAAACACTCATAATTGCCATGCAACCATGGGGACAAGATGAGACACCTGTTCAGCAGCATGAATACACACGTTTTCTTGCACCCATGGCTGACTTTACACTCAGCCCTGCAACCTGTAAACTCACCTCATATGATTTGTCACGGCAGCAGCGTTCTGCAGGCTCCTGCAGCTCAGGCAAGCTATTTTAATTTGATGACCCTCTTCCAGCAGGGCGCGTTATTACAGACAACACCATGTCTTTGGATGGTGATTCTGTGCTGGTTTATGCACAGAGACAGGCTCATCGTTTCACTGGATAAAAGGTCTTTTAATGTGCAATGCCATTTATGCCTGTATTAATTGGGATGATAATGCAGTAACAGCTCCAGCCTGATGTCAGATCCAATTTTCCTCTACAAATCAGCCTTCTCATGCTACCCCAGCTTGCAAGAGGAGAGAATTTCTCTGATTTCTTATATGCTGATAAACACTTTACAGTGTTTGACGTGGCTTCACACATTTATTGCTCGCAAACAACTTGAGGCCTGTCAAAAGATTTTAATTATCCATTTGCAAAATAATACCAAGCTGTCAGTCTTTGTGATAGCTGTTGTTTCTAAACGCAGATGCAACAGAAAACTCTGAAAGACTTCACATATTGGCCTTTTTTCCTTTCTCCTGGCCTGGCTCCCCCCGTCGTTTGCTCAAACCGCGGTTCATCTGCCAGCTTCACGTCTCATTTTGACCTTTGGGTTAACAAGGCGCTGCCAACCTTCTGCTAGATAAAAACCCCAGCATGCTACTCGCAGACCAATTGAACAACGCCAGAGATTTCTTTTTCTCTTTGCATTTTGCTTTACTTTCTAAGTTTAAGGCATGGAACAGATGTTAGAACTACTGTGATGTCTGCGAAATGGCAGATTATGCTAAAATGATAAAAATCTCACAGCAGCTTGATTTCTTACATTCTTTTCTTTGAAAATTGCTGAAGGAAAGCATTTAGAAGTTGACCTCAAAATCCCTGGAGCTTTTATAAATTCTAGCCAAAATCTTGGTTGTTTTTACTGCGATAAACCAACGGACAAAGAGAGAAAAAACAATGGTCATGTGTCTTAATTAAGCCTATCTGTATATTTGATTTCCTCAACAGAAGAGTTTATAAAGCATTTAATATATCCATGCTTATTTATCTAACTCTGATGCATTTGACAGGTGAAGATGACAGCCTCGCTCATAAGAAGAAAGTAACAGTCGAAGACATCTTCGGTGTGGACCTTCAAATCCATGACCCGGATGCTGAATGGCTCAGTGGTGCGTTTACAGTTCAGCTTTGACATTTAAAAACTGACTTCTTTGTCAAAACACAACCCACACTCAGACAGTTTGACATTTTCCTTTTTGACTCACAATGTACCATTGGTATTAAAATCTGACACATTTTTTTCAGAGGTGCAGCTTCCTGAATAACCAGCACTGATAAGAGCACATGAGTAGTGAGATTAGCGCAAATTTAAAACTCAAACAGGTTATTTTAATCATTTACAAAGCAGAGATCAAAATCAGATAAACTCATTTGCATCTAGATAAATTTAAAGTAGTTCAGGCAAGTGAACCTTGCACAGTGTGTATACAATTATCTTTTTTTTTTCCAAATTGTATCTATAGGATGTAGACCACAGATGAGATCTAATTCATTTAAAAAGCTGCAATAGTTTAGCTTTGTGAGTGAATATGAAAAACTGAACTTTCTTTGTTTTCAGACTCATTAATTCCAGAACAAGCATAGTTAAGTATTTAGTCTGTCTCTGTAGGTAATACTGTTTCTTAGTCACATATCTGTGACTATTTGCTTTCAGACAGCAAATACATTCTGACATAATGCAGACTAATTTCAGCTGCAAGTTTAAAGAATTAAAAACAGGCCATCATAACATGCAAAAAATGCTAAGCACTTTAGGTTTCTTGTTGTTTTTCTGAAGTAACAGCAGAGATCAAAACTGTCTATGTAGCTCATCCATGTTGGATCAGGAAATTTAGCGTCCCCTGGTGTTCACTAGGAAGATTGCTCCACATTATTTTAAACCACAACATGGTGCTTCTTCTTTCTTACATTTTCTGCAGACAGCAACAAACAATGTTGTTTTAATAAAAAGATTGAGATTATACTTGCTTAATTTCATTGAGAAACCACAAACTTATTTCAGTTTAGCAAGATAAAACACAGAGAAAATGCATTAAATGCTCCTTCAGGTATTGTTTCTGGTTAACTTATATCTGTGTTTAAGTTCCATTAATGAGACTTGCATAAAAGAAGCACGCTAGAAATGCACAATAAAGTAGGATTATTTCAGTACAAAACCACGACAAGTGTTGATTTTTTTCCCTCTGTTTTTGCATTACAGATTTGTATAAATTAAATAATTTGTAAGTTGCTCCTTGACAATAGCTTTTTATCCACTAGATGTTTTGGTATTGCTTTGTACACTGCTAGTGCAAAGAAAATGTCTGTTTTCAAAAACCAATTAGATAAAGTAATTCTTTATACTCATGTTAAGTATCTTGTTGTTTTTGTGTTTTTCTGCTGGTGCTAATTCAACAGAGCATTCAAGATATTTAAAGAAGGCCCCATGTGGGGGTCAGTTCAATTCAATTCAGTTAAAAAAATAATTAATCTCACAGGGAAATGAGAGCTCTCATCTCAGTTTCTTCAAAGAATCCTTATAGAACCTGATTGATGTGTAGCGCTCTGTGTTTCAGATATAGTGTTGTTTTAAACCTCAACTCATACAGGGCATTTCAATCAAAATCAGCTTTATTTGCCAAGCATGTGAACACAAACAAGCAATTTGACTTCGGTTTTGCTTTTGCACTCAAGGAAGACATTTAAAATATACATTTTGTAAAAAAAATAATAATAATAAAAAAAAATTTAATTGTAGAATTTAAGTACACAATTCTATGCTACACCACAGAACTTTAGAAAGTGACACCAAAACGAGAGTGAGAAATTTCAATCTATTACTAAAGTCTGCCATTTGGGAAAATTATGTTTCTCATTCAGCTAAAATTAAAGTAGGGTGGACCAGATCAAAACTGAATCATTTAAATGTCAAAACTCAAGTGACTTGATTTTTTTTTTAGTCACAAGTCATCTAAAAGTCTTATTTAGGCATTCCTGGACAACAACAACATGGCAATTTTCAAATGTTCTATAACGACTTCATTTATTTACATCTCTAGTAGGTTCTGGACATACTTTTTGAAACAATGGAAAATGTTGAGAATTACATAATTGTCCTAAAGTGCAAACATTCCCTCTTCACAGCTACAGAAAGTAAAAAAAAATGTCTTAATATACAACATTTGTCAACATATGTCTGATGTGCCCTTAATTCAATAAATGCAAATGTGCAGCAGGTGCAACATTCTCTGCCAAACATACACAGTGTTGAGGAGCAAAATCTGTTAATGACACTGCAAGGCAACCAGACCAAATACACTATTTGCCTTAGTTTTCATGGCATGAGCAAAACAAATAAGAAATCTAAGAAACAAAACAAAAGCAAAATCTAACAAATATAACATTTGTTTTCTGTCAGAAAACAAATGAAGTCAGCTGTGCCTAGCTGCACTAACTAAAGTAAACATGTATTCTGTTTAGGTTATCATCTTTACTTGTTATAATCCTCAAACTTGAACAGAACTCAGTGTTAAATAGAAAGAATAAACTAATCACAAATGAGTTAAAGCCGTTTCCTTTGGACTTGCTAACAACTCCACAGGAACTTGACCTGGTGACATAGGAAAGCTATTCACCAATAAAAGCTTTGCTAAATTATCATTGTGCCCTTTCAAAGGTTTGATTAAAAAATATATATGTTTTTAAGTTCAAACATCTAGTTAGCAGCTGGAAACATTACACTCAGCTTTGATCAGTTTCAGAGGTTGGACTGGTAAAACGGATGCAGTCTGGACTAAAAACTGCTGCAAAAGTTTGGAGAAGCTTGGAGAATTTTAGCTGTCAAACTGAACCATCCAATAAGAATAAAACAAAGAAGGAAACGATCACCAGGAAAAAAAAGACAGTGCCAGATTACAAACCAATTCATCCGAACATACAGATAAATTAACTCGACTTGTAAGCAAATACCATTGTTTAGTGAATCTACTTTGTGGTTTGACTTACTGCAGTGGTTTTAACCACAATGCTATAGCTTGTCTCATTAAATGCTGTTGCTCCCACACTTCTCCCGTCCACAAACACACTTGCTGCTCTAGGCTTGTTTTCAGTCTGCTGTGTGTGTGTTGACTCTACAATTAGTCTTGGCTTTGTCTGCTCTACACTAGGAGAGGATTAGAGTTGTTTATGTGACATTTATTTAAATTGGAGAAATGTTAAGGGGTCTTATTGTGTTTAGAGGTGTTCAAATAAAAAGACAAAGAAGTTTGTGCTGTCAAATAAAGACAGATCCAGGGCTCAATAAAGATTAGCCTTTTACTTTGTGAATCTTCAGGCGTTCCTTTAGAGAGAGCATAAATATTTTCTTTTCCTTATTTGACTGCAATCCGTTTCTTCTGCGTCCTCCATCCAATGAGGAAGGACCAAAATGTCAAAATGTAATAGAAATCATAGAGGAAAACCCAGTCAGTTGTTTCGCCATCTTAAAAATTAACTGCTATTCTTTACAAGCAACAAAAACTCATTTTTTTTTCCAGTGTGTTTGAAGATGCTTGCAGTCTATTGTCTTTAGAGAATTGGCTGCGGTGGAAAAGTGGCAGAAAGTCTTTAGAGTGCATGAAAAAGGCTGAATCCCATTTACTACTTTTGGGTCGTGGGCTGAATTTAATGTTTATTTTTGCTGTATTTTCATAAACTAACTGCAAACATTTCAAATATGTTATTTGTTGCCTTGACTTTGTTGAAGCCCTTAGCTTAGCTTAACTTCTAATACCTTCTGCTTAAAATCAACTTGCATGTGTACGTCTGATTGAGAGATGGCATGTAATGAACAGAACCATCTGTCCCCGTTTTCTGCCGAGCAGATTATCCTGTGATTACTTACATTACCTCCTTATTAACATATAATTACTTACATTCTCACGTGTCTGCGCCCTTCATTTGCAACTGTGATGAAAGCGCCTTCAGCACCTGACGAAACTCCCGCAATCAATTGTGTGACATTGCACTTGTCATTTAAGTTAATGCAATCAGCATTCATTTGTTGCTAATGACCTTCTGATAAGAAATCCGACGGGACAGCCTCTCACTCGGGCGGCTCTCATCAATATTTTGTAGACTTCATTCACAGAGGTGTGTAATTGATCCCTGTTGCTCTTTGATCACTTTCCGCCTCTGAAGTCTCTTGCTCACCTCAGAGTTTCTCACTCACTCCTGGCTCCAAACACAATGATTCAACCTTCACATTGATCTCTAAAACAAAGAGGCGCTGCCGTCTGTCTCACTGGCGTTCTTGTTTTTGAGATATGACGGAATATATAAAAAAAGAACGGTGGGCCCGCAGTGGTTTCAAGTCCCATCTATTTTATTAAAATATGGTTTAAAAAAAAAAAACCAAAAAACTTCTTCCAGATATAGTACAAAAAATATGGAAACTGCAAACATTTCACTGCTAATTAGTATTTGTTTTTGCCTTTTGTGCAAGGTAATATAGCTTGTTGGAATAATTCAAGAAACAGGATTCCTGCAGAAGTAGCTTTGTGGTTGCTGTTTTAAAAACATCAAAGGCATTAGAGATTTGGAGCATGGTTTTCTCTGACTTCTTTTTTTTTCCGCAGAATTTGTGTTTTAAAATTAATGCCTAACCCAGCACACTTCATACTCTACATTATCATTCAATGTGTGGGTCATGATTCAATGTTAAGATCCCACTGCTCTGTTCTCTTTCTGCACAATGAAAGCTGGCCACAGAAAAAAATGTGGCAGCTGTGCTCATCAATGCTCATCAATTTCACAGCCAAATTATTAAGACATAAATAAAACTAATATTTTGTTTCAGTTTTAATTTCTGCTACAATCCAAGTGCTTGAAATACTGTCCTATCTGTGGTTTATTTACAAAAATAAAAGCTTTTCAGTCAAGCATGCTTAGATATCGTAAATATCCACCTTCATTTTCTGTCATCTATTATACAGAACATTGCATAGAATATTACATAGAGCATGCTCTAGCTGGTTTAGTTTTAAAGCCTTTAAATAAAAAAATATATAAGCTACCACTCATTTGAGCATGAACACAGTTTGTAGAGTATGAACCACTCACACACACACACGCACACACACTTGATAAATAATGAGGATATCTTTTCACAGGCAGGCATTTTAATTAAGAGACGCAATTAATGCTAGTTTGTAATCTTTAATGTCTAACAGGAACACACTTCAGAGTAATGAGTCTCTGTTTTAGGTATAAAAGGATCAACTCTGCTGAGACATATCCCAGAGATTCCCAGTGAAATTAAGATGTGGGAGAAAAAAAAAGGAGTGTAAACAGCGTGTTTTAACTGCACCACCGGATGGCTGAGAGGCAGTAATTAATCAAAAAACCTAACTAGCTCCAGAGCATGTTAGGTGTCCAGCATCAGTGGCCATAGTGATGGACCCAATAAAGTGAGCCAACATAGTTACTGACCCAAAGTTATCTTAATAAGACACTGATTGGGGATGTCAGTGATTTGAGCATTCATCAATGAAAAAAATAAAAGACTTCTACCCTATTACAGAGTACATAACTAACAATGTGAACCGTAGCAGTTTTTAGATGAAACTTGAATTAAAGAGAAGGGAGCAAAATTACACCAAGCTTCATGAAAACTTGTTAAAAGCCGTTTTCTGACTGAGTTCAACGCTTCACCCAAAAGTTATTGGACATAATTAAGGCTCATGTTGAACCATGTCTGCATTTCTAAATGTTCTGTTCATTTCTATATAGTTTGGGAGCCATTGGTAATGGGACTGAAAAGTGTCACTTCACCTCTGCTTTACTCTGTTGACTGAGCCATGTATTCTCTCTCTCTGGTTATATTTACTGGATTTTTATTACTGTAATTATGTTTGTTTATTATTCAACAATCAAAAGGATTTATACTATCGATAAAGAGACAATTAAATCACAAATGAGTTCAGTGTGGCCTTGTGATGATAAAGAATTAATAAAATAAAATACTGTGACTATCTATGTAACTCAACAACGTTTGGAAATAAAGGATTGCTTTTAACCTTTAATCTTAATGAACAAAGGCTTGTTTACCATAGTTTTTGCTGGTTCATTCACAACTTTGTTCCGAATCTGGATCAAACAAAGTGAAAGAAAATGCTGTAGAAATGACTAGTGGAGTCATGAGATGTAAGTCTCAAACTGTAATGTCTGATTTCTGAATTGACAGACAAAGACCTGCTGTACCGATCGAGGAATGGGAACGTTCTCCGGCTTAATGTTGAGACGCAGAAAGAGGATACTATTGTGCCAAGTCAACTATTTGTGAGTATGCCTGACTGATACTGGTAGAATATGTTGCAAGAACTTGTCTTCTTAAAAAAAATAAAATTATATATATATATATATATATATATATATATATATATATATATATATATATATATATATATATATATATATATAAAACAAAAGTGTGAAAAAGAAAGAAAGAAAGTCCAGGGTTTTTAGGTGTAAGTTAAGGCATAGCTGAAGTATAGCTTTTGTGAACTTGAAGTTAGACCATTTACAAAACTAGATATTGACAGAGGCTGTTTTTACCAAGGCTTCAAATTGTTAACATGGCATTCACATGATAAAAAAAAGAAATGTCGCCACATATCAGTTCGTGACAAGAGCAGAAATTATGTTTCCAACTCTGAGGGGTTAAATAAAAACAAATGTAAACGGGTCAGTTTGTACGACATCAGTCATACGACACACTGAAAACAGCACTTGATGTTTTATAATGAGCGAGCTATCAGAACTTGAGAGGAAAGATAGATATATATATATATATAGAGAGAGAGAGAGAGAGAGATGAAGCATTAAGTGCTAAATTACACAAGAAGACAGGAGTGCATATTCTTCATCTCTGTCAAGTTACATCTTAGCGCTGATTCCTCCTTGAGCTCATACTACTCCACTCTGAAAAAGTGCACCTTTTGACTTGTTTTTTTTCTTACTACAACCACAAAGTTGAATGCATTTCATTACGGACTTTTTGTAATAGATCAATAAAATGTAGCGGACAAGTGTGATTTTAAAAGGAAAGTGATTTTCCATGGTTTTCAACATTTTTATCAATAGGATCTGGAAGGTTTTACAGAGACCGCCTGTCATTAATTTAATTTCAGTAAAACTCCAGCTATCCTGTGAATGCCCAAGTTTTTCTAAGAACATTAGTGACCAAACAGCATCATGAAGACTGAGAGACAGAGCAGACAGGAAGTTGTGGAAAAGTTTAAAGCAGAGTTAGGTTATAAAGCCCCTGCTGAACATCTCAACAAATACTGTTCAACCCATCATGGGAAAATAAAAAGCATGACCTAACTTCAAACCTACCAATACAAGTTTGTCCATCTAAACTTATGTCCACAGCATGAGCAGGAAAGCATTATGGCCCATGGTTGCTGTGGAGTCGGTGGATAGGTTCACAGATTAGGAAGAGGATTGTGTGCATTGTACTAATTTATATTAGAGTTTAGAGAAGAAATCTAATGTTGAAAGAAAGCCAAAAAATTCAGTTTGCTTTATTTTAGCTTTAAGTACATTTAAACATTTGGAAGAAGGGGCGCTGGGCAAATAAGACATGAACTCAACTTTGTCCCCACACTGAAAAGTGCTATATGTAGCATTATATTCGCCATTTAGACAAAATTATGGTGACAGCACCACATTTTCCTCCAGCATGGACAAGGAAGCTGGCGAAGGATGAAAAAACAAAAAATGAAGCTAAAAGAAAAATTGCTCCAGGCTGGAAAGGGCATAAGACTATGGTGGAAGTTCACAACAACCCAAAATACACAATCAGAGCTTAAATTGAATACTTTGTATCAATCTGTTATGACTGAGTTTGAGTTATTTTGGATAAGACTTTCAGTCAGCCAGCAGATGTTCAGAGCTGGTAGAGGTATGACCTGAAAGACTTGTTGCTATGATTGCAGAATATAGAGTCTGCATAAAGTAGATGCTCACATGCAACTCACACATTTGCTTCACTTTTCTGGATAGGTCTGTATCATAAAATCTCAATATAATACATTAAAGTTTGTGTGGCTCTAATGGGACAAAGGCTGAAATATTTCAGGGGTAGGGATAGTTTTGCAGTTTATATTCCCTCAACATTCAGGTTTCCCTTCCTGTCCCAGATATTCAATTTATCGAAGTTCGGCCATCAAATATCTGGGCACGTAATCCTCATGTTTTAAATGAGCTCCACAGTCAGCCAGCCTCAGTTCAAACACTGTCTGTGAGATCTATGAAGTGCACTCATGCAGACAAGTCGGCTCTGACAGTTCTGGATAATAAAAAAAGGATAATCTGTTTTCTGAAATTTGTAATAAATCACATACATCAACAAAGTTCTTCAAATCAGTACACACAAGAAAGTTTTATTATGACAACAGTTCTGAAAGTAAGATTAACCAAGCCTCACTGTATTACTAATGTTTCATTTTTTAAAACCTTTTTCAGGAGAGGTCAAAAGCTGCCAGATATCAGTTGTCTCCAGACATGAAGCATGTGCTGTTTGCCTTTGATATAAAACCGGTAAATAAACATCCACGATAATAAATATTACTGATGCATCCTATGGTGTTCGGATTGTGAGGTTTTGCCTGTCTAACCGATTCGGTTTGTTTCAACAGATCTACCAATACTCGTATTTGGCCAAGTACATCATTTACAGCCTCGTGACACAGTAAGAGTCTCCTCCCTCGTGCTTTCTCTCCTTCCTCCTTCCACTCACACATCTCTGCCCTTAATCTGACCTTCAGTTCACTGACGTCAGCCACATTTACCTGCTCCCATTGCTACGTTAAGGGACCTGCTTTCAGTTTAGTTCAGTTTGCTGAACTGCATTGTTTATTGCCTGTTCTTAACCCTGTACCCATCTGTGTCTGACCAAGCAGTGCTTGTCTTTAGAAACAATGTTGTGGATGGATTGGCCAGAGGAAGGGAACAAAGACAATTGAAGTGCATTGTTGATGTGCTTAAGTGTATATGTAAGTGCAGGTTCTATAAACTGTTCTCTTCACAGGGAGTCTTGGCCTTTAAATCCCCCCGAGGTGAATGAAGCTGTCCTGCAGTATGCTGGATGGGGACCCCAAGGCCAGCAGCTGGTAAGCACCCAAACCTGCTGATTGGTGGCACAGAGACAGAGACGCAGAGTCAGAATATGAAACGGTAGATATTTGTGATGCGTCTCAGTTGAATTGAAAAATGCTGTGGTGATAATCAACACTTTGTGTTGTACAGCGAAAATATTATGAGCGATAAAAGTTGAAACTCTGTCTGCTGTGACCTCCATCAATGTCAGGCAGTTTTATTTTTACACCACTCCTGAGCTGGTCGGAGCCACAGAGGCAGATGGCATCTCTGTGGCTCAACCAGTGGCTGACTCAAACGGAGGGCACGGGACTTTTTGGTTGAACTGCCAAATGTTAGTTAGCAGTACAACCTTATGCAGAGTACTGCTTAGGTATTCACATTTCACTTTTCAACCACAAACTGCAATGTGTTTTTAAAAGGTTGTATGTGATGAATCAACATAAAGTGTGCATGATTGTGAAGAGAAGAAGCAATAAAGTTTGTTTTTTTTTAGTACCAAAACATTTTTTTATAAGATTTAGAATCATCTTTCAGCTCTAAGTCGATACCCAGACCACTCCACTGAAGCTCTGGTTGTATATTTAAAGTTGATATACTGCAGTATAAGTCTTTTGCTGCCTCTAGCGGGTTTCTCACAGGATTGTCCCATTCTTGGCTCCATCTATTCTTTTATAATCTCATTGTTCCTGCTGAAGGAAAGTACTCCCACTGAATGATGTTTCCACCGCTATGCTTTGCACTGTCACTATGGTGGATAGTTGTTATTTTCAGCAGAATCTGCTTTATGTGTCACATATTTAAAAAATGTGAATATTTACTCCCAGGGTTCATTATTATACAGATATTTTGTTTTTGTTGCACATATGGTGGCCACAGTCATTTGTTGCCCTTTGGTACAGTTTTGATTTGAGGTTTCTTTGGTTTTCTAGTTAATGTCCAATATTGCAACATATTCTAAAACATCAACATTACATGAGTTAGGGGGTGGGGGGGTGGAACTATGTTTATCTACGTGATTTCCATGTTTCTGAATAATTTACTCTATAACCCTATATATAACTCTAATATAGTCTAAGGGACCTAAACCACGAATGAACCCTTAGCAGCAAACTCCTTTTAAATTAACATTTGAAAAACGCTTTGAAAATGTTGTACAACCAAAACGTGGAGCCATAGAAATGGTAAATTGCCTGCTCTTGGCTATGTACCACAAATAAATTACACACTAAATTGTAGCTGAGGGGCTCTAATATAAAATGCTTGCCTGCCATTTAGAGCAGCTTTGGATTTAGTGTTGGTACAGTAGGAAGCTGAACTGAAGCTTCTTATTAGTGGGCGGTGTGGTTCCTGATTTAAAAATATATATACATATTTGCATTAGATGGGAAAAGATGTCATTGTGAATTGCCCTTAACTGCATTAATTCGGTGAAGAAAAAAATACAACAAATTTTTAAATATAAAATTAAATTATTGTAAATTCAACAGCAGAAAACAAGTGGTTCTAAAAACATTCAAACACTGAATGAATGAAACGAGCTTTGAGGGTCTTTAATGGTCAGCTACATATTATTGGCCAAATCTGACATTCCTTCGCTTATGAAAATTAAAACAACTATCGGTTCAAACTGTTTATGCTTGTAAAAACAGTCGCCCTGTTTGAATTTTAGGGTTTTAGCTGGGACATAAGATTACCCATAATGTGGGTGTTTGGAAGGATTGCCAGGAGAAAGACTCCTCTCTACAGCAGAGTTTAGGTTTGCAGAACTGAATCCAAATGCATCACTAGATTGTGTCACTTTGACCAGTTGGAGCCAAAGAGATACTTTGCCATAATGCACATGTATGGAAAAAACAAAAAAGTGAATCTGCACAAATGCTTAATATTTGTTATGCAGCCATAGTCTTATCTGGCAAACTTAGATTCAACAATTTAAAATATTCTTGAGTCAAATTTAAAGCTGAAGAACTTGGTCATGCAACAGGATAATATCCCAACACCACAACTAATCTTTTACAACACACCAGCTGAAATAAAGAAACTCTTTGTAACAATGGACCAGACAAGTTGAGGTCATACTGTAGCATCATCCTACTGCCACTTCAGAAGCACATCAATTACAGCAATTCTCATTTTAAACCTTTAATCTCACAAAGACAGAGAAGTGCAGTAGAGCCCAAACGAGCAGAACATCCCAACCAACACAGCAGCACCATCAGTTTTGGCATTGTCAAGCCATTCTTGCAGCAAGCATCAATTTCTCATCAGATAGAACATATGCCTGTAAATATTAATGAGCCAAAGCTATGTAGTGATGAAATGGTTTAAGATTCATAAGCAACAATATGAGAAGGCCTATTGAAACAGCTAGTCTTAATGTTCCAAGCTAATGAATCATCTTTTAGTTTTTGACAGACAGCTTTTTTTGTTTTGCATTAATGTAGTTTTAATGACAGAGTGGAATATATGTTTCAGACACTTGAGCTTTAATTAAAAGAGTACCCAGAGAGAACTCATGTATGGACACGGAGAACATGTAAACTTCATGCAGAAAGGTCCCCGACAATTCAAACCCCGTTAATCTTGGGCAACAGTGCTACAAATGTACCAGCTTGTGGCCCTTTCATGTTCTATCAAATGAACGCAGTAAATACTCTGCTGTTATGAAGACCAAAACACATTTATGTCTTTAATTTTGTCTAACTAAATGCAGACCAGATCACTGGCTTTGCATTTTATAGTTTTATCTACTGAGAATGAGCAAAATATTTAACGCAAAATATATTTTTTTATATAATACACTTAAACATTTATGTTGTATTTTGAGTATTTCTTCGACTTAATCCTGTGGATTACTTATCTGCATATTTAGTATAGTTTATTATTTTTTACTTTGCTATTGTCAGGAAATTGTCTAATCCTTTTAGGCCACAAACTGCCTCCCTGGAGACAAATCTTTTGTCTGTGTTTTGTGTCTCTGTGCCGTTTTAAAGCTTTACATAGCCCATTTGAGAATATATTTGCAAAAAACAAGCCACAAGATAAACTCAGATTATCTTTTGTTATTTATAACAAGGCCTCTGCGGTCCACTTTGCATCTATTCCTACATTCAGTACATTGTGTTCAGCTCTACATTGGTGTGGTAATACTGTGCAGTTGGAAAAAGACTTGCTATTTTATCTTACTTCAGATGCATTTAGACCATGTTGTCGTTTCAGTAAAAAGAAATTCTTTCCCTCCTAATAAGATTCAAAAATAGCAATAAATTCAAGCATATACAATCTTTTTTATTATTCTTAACTTTTGTATTGATTTTTTTTGCTGTCTTTAAATTTGTTTTTTTTATGCATTTCTTTATCACACTCCCGTGTTTCCTCAGCTCCACTTTAAAGCATTCTCTTCTATCATAATTGCTCTTATTGGATAACGGCTGAGATTACAGATGCATTTCTCTGAGAAAACATTAACATTTTGAGCGTGTGATGAGACTCTGTCTGCTGGGAAAGACAGTAGATTCATTTACATACGGTAATGGTACACCTGATTGTTTCTTTCAGAGAGCTGTAGCTGCAGCTCTGCTCTTGATTTAATGAGCCTCTGAGGCTGTGCAGGAAAACAGAGATGAGCTCTTTTTTTGTCTCCATCTGACCCGGAGATGTCAGACATGTTTGCTTTTTTCCCTCCCATCCACAGTTTGTGAATGTAATGATTTCCCATTAAGTTTATCAGAACTGGAGCAATTCATCATCAAGTGTTACATCAGTGTATAAAAGCGAGGTGCGTGTTTGTGTGCGGCGGTGCGCTGTGAAGCATCAAATGTACAGGGAGATGGATCCTGCAGTGTTCTCCTCATTAAACGTCTAGCTTTTACTCTACCATGACACTCCAATCAGCCAAGCTAGGTCAACACACACCTAAAAAAAGAGGTCATCCTGACACAGCAGCCTGGATTTTACTGAATAAAATCGAAAGGAGTTTTGTGAGAATTGAGCATCTCACACCTGAATTTCAGGTACATAAACATGAGTCGTAAATGTGAGCTCCACGGCTATCTCTGATCTTTTGCTGCTTTAATCTTTGTGCCTTCAAGAATTGAGTCTTTTCAAATCTTTAATTCATCTTTAGTTCTCTCTTGTTCTTATAAAACCTAAAGGTGAATGCAGACTAAGGGAATAACACCTTTTTTTTTCCAAATTAGTGAAACTTCAGATTTTGGTAGCTTCTTAACCGCTGAGAGCTTCTTGTTCTCGTTCAGTCATTTGGTTTTAGTTCATCGAATGTAAGTTGATATTTTGAGCTTTGAGACGGCTTTAGATCATGAATCTTGACCTGGAGCTGTTTTGCAGCACAAGCAACCCAGCAGCTTTTCTCTTTTTTACCAGGTTCTGTATTGATTAGAGAAGCACTGATGAGAATGTTGATGACTTCCAACTCAGATTTCTTTTCATAGCTTCGACCTAGATTTCGGCCTATCACAGCTTCTCTGTTAGAGCCACAATGTAAAAGCCTTCCTGCTTCAACCAGGAGAAGCAACATCATATGCGGTAGTGCAAACATTGTGAAACAAGCTTTTGCTAGAGTTGACATATTAAACATCTTGTTAACATTTAGCATGGTTAACATGAAAAAACAGCAGCGTCTGTGTGCGTGTTCATGATGTTTAACTCAGATTTCCAAAAGATATCAACATGAGTGCTCAAATATGTTAAACACAGAAACTCTGCTGTACACCGGTTAGCCTTCCTGTTATCAACTGATAGTTTTGCTCTCCCAAGCTGTCTCTGACAGTATTAATGAACTTCATGTGTCGTAGAAAATGCAGTTTCCTGTTTAATAGCTTCCTACATCTCTGTGCTTCCTCTGACTTCAAATTCAAAAGTACTTATAATAACTAACGTTTGGTGTTCTTTCCTCCAAAGTGTCACGCACATTCAACAGTGAAAATTAGCTGATTCTGGTCAACACTCAACTTCTCTATATTCCTCTAATTTTCTAAGATTTGGTCTTCTTTTTCCCTTCAGGCTACAATCCCATATTAACCCAGGCTGGTTTTGTTTTAATTTGTTGTCATGTCACTGCTAATGTATTAGCAGCTTCCCACAAAATGTACACTTTCTGTGCAAATTAATCACACGACCATCTTTAATAATCACTGTACTCTAAGACAGTTTACTTGACATAGAAACTATTTTTTTTCCAGATCTTCATTTTTGAAAGCAACATCTACTACAGGGCAACATTGGATACCCGATCAATCCGTCTGGTTTCAACCGGTAAAGACGGGGTCGTCTTTAATGGTCTGACTGACTGGCTGTATGAAGGTAAGGTGTCAGTCGTCAACAGTTTGGGGATTTTTGTGATATAAAAATATGCAATTTGTTATTTGGCATCTTGGACACAAGTTTCTATTTTTTCAAAATATTCACTGTAGCCTCAATACTTGTAAAGATGTCACTTTTCAAAATGGGATTGAAAAGAAAACATGTCATTCAGATTTGGCGGATGTGGGTATAAAGACATCACTACTTGCTCAAAGTTGTTCACACACACAGTAAGAACAATGATTAATATGTTTTCATCAAAAGTGAATTATTCGTCAGGAGTTGTTTTACAATACCAAAATTTGTCAGATTTTACAGGCAAAAAGAAAATCGGACAAAGTTATACTCATGTTTGTCATGACATTTCACTGTCAAAGAAAAGACATTTTCCTTCAAATGCAGGTATAAATGTAAAACTTATGAAAGGTGAGTTAACCAAGAAAAATGTTTTATAGCTTTACAGAAAGTGTTGCACGTCTTACCATCATCATGCTACATGACTAACTATGCTGCCTGAGGTGCGTTCAAGTGCAATAGGAAATACTCACTGCTCACGTCAAATACGTAGTACTAATAAAAAAAAATTTTTACATAACAAATAATGACTGATTTCGTGGAATTCAAAGCTTAACTTAAAGTAATATAATTAACCTGTTACACTAGCATAATACTTTTAAATACAGCATTTGTTTTCACTCTCAGTTTGGTTACATTCAGGAATTTAAAACTATATTATGAGTTATTAAAAGCAGTACCCTTCTAAAGTATTCATTTCGCTTGAACACTTTATGACTTTGTCAGAAAATAACAATGAGAATTAAATTTCATGGGATTTATTTAATTTTCAATTCAAAACTTTAATAATAGATGTGGAACTCCATAATTACAGAAAATAGTTATAAGATTTCTATATTGAACTATTAATTAATTAAAGAGAACACAAATTAAATGCATAAAATAGATAAATGGTGTTTATTTTGAATAAACAAAAGCTTATACTTTAACGTGAAGTAAAAAGAAAGAAATCACTTCTTATTACGTTTTACACATAATAAGAATCTATATTTTGCATATTTTTTTAAAGTGCTCCTGTCATCCATACCCCTAAATAGCATGCAGTGCTTTTAGAAGAGCAGTAGTAGAATTAGCTATATGTTCATTCATTTGAGTATTAATTTAACTTTGTATAGCAACTCCTCAAATTGTGTAACAAGTTTATTCAGCTTATGGAGTATTTTTTAAAAATTCCTTTCACAGTATTTGTGAAATCTTTGCTCTTGTTCCTGTTCCATAATTCATATGTGAGCCAGTCTGCTGTCAAAATATTTCCATCCATTTCAGCTCAGCAAAGTGGGCAAACTATGAGAAAATTGAAAAATGTAGCATTTGGAGCTGCTTCCATACAAATCCTACTCGGCAACCACCGCTTTCTTCATCTGCCTCGAGTGCTGAATGATTACGATCACTGGGGCTCTTCCAGTGGAAACAGAAACCTGTTTGTCCATAATCTGCATCCTTGTTGACATGTGCTGTATTTACCCAACAACATTTGAAACAAATTTTTAATTGAGTCTTTGGATTCGTGCCTCTACCCACAGCAGCAGCCTCTCCCTGAGGTGAACGGTGTGCTGTGTGTGCATGGTTTGATCTGAAGCTGCACAGCTGGCTACATTTCAGTGCGCCTCCTTCCCTTTACCTCCCATCACTTGTCATTGTGTTCAAGCACTTTTAATTAATTCATGTGCACAGTGCTGCAATCTCATCCAACAGATGTTAAAAAGCCAGTAAACTTGTAATTTAATGTGAGACATTTTCTGATTACAGCATATGTGGGACAGACGTTCTAATTACAAGCCCCTTTGATAGCACTTTCTTTACAAATGCACTGAGAATAGTAATTCCATTTAATTTGTTTCTAATAAAGTTCATGCGCCTTTTGTTCCGAGTTCTCAATCCAGAATTATTAACTTGTAGTTGATTTCGAAGCAATTTGGGATGATGACTGTGAGGATAATGTGATTGTAAATTGCAGTTATTTTGAAGAAAACTTTGTTACAGTGCATGAACTTGGGGGAAGACTAAATTAGATTTTTTCTTTCATTAGATTATGTCTGTTTCAGACAACACAACATGACACATGTAATCTATATTCTTAAGTTAAGGAAAGATTTGGCTTCTTGGCTTCTGCTGCTGTTTAATCACAAGGATTTTTAACTAGAAAACAGCTAATTTACTTTTATTTTTACACTTTTATTATTTTTTTTATGTATAGCTTTACTTAGGTCAGTCAATACCTGTAAAAAGTTATTACGGATTTATGATGAAGTTGACAATCAACAAGGGCTATATAAATATCATAACATAGAATGTAACAAATATAGGACATTTTAGAGATAAAGAAGAGACACAACACAATCACTTCTAAAAACATAGAATATGACACAAATTTACAACTGTAACAAATGAAGAAACATAAAAATGACCAAAAAATTACAAAAAACTGTAAAAGAAATTGCCAGCGGCTAACAAAACCGGGAAAAAATCTTCAAACATATATGCCCAAAATACATACTTTTATTACTTACTACATAATCAGTGCTACAGTTTCATTACTTCTCTTTTGATAAAACTACTGGTTAAAAAAAAAACTTAGAATTATTATGGATGTCCCGATCAATTCCTTTGTCCCGGATAATAATTTGAATCAGCTGAGTTTGGGTATTTTTCAGATGTCATGTCTCAGTACCAAGTGCAGTTCAGTGAAATGTTTGACATCTTAAAAAGCACAATATATGCCACCTATTTCACCCTCTAAATGCAGCTTTCACTTTCCATTTATTTTAAGTTACTGCGATTTTGTACCAGAGTTTCAGCTCTTCCAACACACCATTGCCTAAGTTTTAATGTTCTCACATTGTTGTTTGTTTCGGTTGAATTCCAGGTTATTGTTTGAGAGCAAAACACAGAAAATCTTTTTTTGCTTCACAAACTTAGCACTTTGCTTTGAACACCATAAAACAAAATAATAACTAGTGTTTCAGCTGCTCTTTGTGCAGCTCTCCCCTGCAGAAATAGCCGGCAGAAAAATATCTAAGCTCATAGAACAGAACCACTCACATCATAAAAACAGGCAGAGATCTGCAGCAGCCAATATATTCTCTCTTTCATTGTAAACATCAGAGCTAAGTGTAAAAACATATGATTGACATGCAATCCTATCATTCATTAGATATCCAGAGTTGAGTTTAGTCTGGGACTCCGATATGGATCATTTTTAAAAACTTTGCTTTGCACATCCCTCATCTTAATCCATTCTCCCAAAGGCACTTTTGTGTGTACTGGGAACAGCCAAAAAAAGGTTTAAAAAGCAAGTTTTGAAATTACAGAATATCATGCTGATATTTAAAGAGAAAATGCAATTTACTGGCTTGGAATTGCTCTTTGATGTTTGACATCTTTGTCGTGTCGGCTACATTTTTCAGTTTCAACACCTGCCTTCAAGCAAAGAGTTTACACGTGATCTCTTGGGAACAGTTCTCAGCCAACTATAATCTGTAAGCTTTTGATGTGATTAGTGTTAGTAATTAGTCCTCAGTTGTCAAAACAGAAATCATACAAACTAAACATGACTTACGCTCATGACTGACGGATGAATACCACTAAATTCAGAGAATGGGACCTGAAAAGGCGTCATCAGGAGGTGGTGCGTTTGCATATCCTTTAAAGATCTGAACTGAGTGGCTAATTTAAAAAAAAAAAAAAAGGTTGAAAAGCTATTTTCTTTTCTGCTGTCCGAGGCTGTCATCGGACCATCGGATGCACAGCCAACGCCTGAAGTGAACATATTACAGGGTGTGTTAGGGTTCAAAACGTACAGTCTAATTCAACGGCCGCCAAAGAATAATGACTAACATTAATCACATTATTCATGCTCTGCTTTGTGCTCAGATGGTGTAGAAAGAGCTTATTTCAGCCACTAGCCTTGAAATTCCTTCTGCACTCCAACAAGCTCCACTCGACCTTAGAGTTAGAAATCTATTAAACGTACTCAGTGCTCAATGTTTTCCTGAGTCCACTCTGACCTCACATTTGGAGCAGTGTCAGAAATAATTATAGACTGATGACAAACATGACCACACTGCTCACCAAGGCTGATCCAATCTTTTTTGTACTGAGAGAAGGTTGTCGTTTGGAGCTCCACATGTGAGTGCTGTAGTCTGTTCTGTAGTTAAAGTGTTTTTAAAAGAGTTCTTCTGCCCCCTGCTGGAGGGAGTGTTGCACATTGGGGAGTAATATACAGTATTTTGTAAAGGGATTTAGTTAATTAAATATTTTTTATGCTTTATCTGAAAACTGATCCAATAATCATAAAATAGCAAAACATTTTGAAACTATAATTTGCTTATTTGGACTGGCTTTATAGAGGGAAAGTTTTGTTTCTATAGCATTTTTGTGGAAGGATTATTCGTAATTTAAAGGATGGTTGAAAATTTGATTTATCATATAGAATTTCTAATACCATATATATTTAAAAACAATGTAGGTACTGTTTCCACTGGCATTTAAATTAAGCCAACATTTTTTTAAAAGGACTTTTTCACATGATGTAAATGCCTTATTCAACTGCTGGGCTGCAATATCAATGCAATCAATATAACCAAGTTTTGTGTAGTTCTTGCTTGTTTCAGCATTTATTCTTACAAGATCGTTACATCTCCTGATGTCTAAATTTAAGAAGAATGCTTTAAAAACTATGTCAATTTATCAGAACGTATTAATTCTGTGATCATTTGTTTTGTTTTAGACAAATATGTCACTTTTGATCAATAAAAATGTTCTAAATAAGAGTATCATACATTAATGTTTGCCTTTTCTCAACTTTTCCTAAACTTTTACAGTATCCCAAACAAAACAAAAAAAACTTGTATATTCTTTGACACTCTCTATTCTTGTTTTAACAGAGGAGATCCTGCAGACCCACATTGCCCACTGGTGGTCTCCAGACGGACTCCGTTTGGCCTACATGACCATCAATGATACCCTGGTGCCAAAAATGGAAGTTCCATATTTCACTGGCACACCATATCCTGGCAGCCAGGACTATCATTACCCGAAGGTCAGACTGGGGCACAAACCATCACGATGGTTATACAGTTCAGCAAACTCAGGGTGTATTTAATTGATTTGCTTTGAATAAATGCATGAGATGAAAGGGAAGTCAAAGGGGGCAACTTGTAGCTGTAGTGAGGATCCTCCAGAGATGCAAACCTGCAGCATGACTTTAATAAGCAACAAACAAACACGCCGTCTCAGACCAGAGACATATGCAAGTGGAAGGGGCTTTCACAGTGTGATAAAAGGTGTTACTTTGAATCCCTTTGGTACAGGAAGTGAAAGTCCTACCCATCTTTTTTTTTTTTTAATGTTTGACGTCTGACACCTCATGAAACTCTCTCTTTGTTGAATACTCAGGGTGAATGTGTAAAACTGAATTTACACATTCAGTTTACAGTGTGAGTTAAACTTCACAAGAGGGAACAATTATGTAAGTGATGGGTATGAGGGAAAATTATGATCAGGTGGAGGGAAAAAAAATCTTTTGTGCTTTAAGATAAAAAAATATTAAGAACAAAATGAAAATCATATCTTGAAGAATTTATTTATTTATTTGCTAAAAGAGATGAAATTGCTCTATTGTTAAATCTTACAGTATGAAGTTTCAAGGCCATGTGAGCTTGAAACTTTATCCCGTACGCTGCTAACGCAGGTCTTTCCACGAGTGCTTTTAACAAGTTTTTCTCATTAATCCAACCATTTTCTTTCCTTAATTTGACTGCCTCTCTCATCATTTTGTCCATAATATTTAAACATAGATATATTACTTAATACAGGACACCATTCTGATGTTTAAATACATCTGTCTCTGGTTTTTGTCTCAGGCTGGAGAAGAGAATCCTGTAGTTCGCCTGTCTGTGGTGAGCCTCCATGGTCCTCTGCACACAGTGGTGATGAAGAAACCCGACGACCCTCGGATAGGGTAAGTGACAGAAGGGTAGCACCTCTGTGTTTGTGACACAACAAGTGACTACCGTCGAAGTAGTTTGTTAGAAGGGACGGAGGCTGTTAAAGGTGTGATATGTACTTTTCCAGGAGGGAATATTATATCACCATGGTGAAGTGGGCCACCAACACCAAGTTGGCTGTTAACTGGCTGAACAGAGCCCAGAACAACTCCATCCTCACGTTGTGTGAGACCACCACCGGAGTCTGCATCAAGGTGACGCAAACTGTGACACATTTCTGCTGCCACTTATGTTCCGTTGCCATATTTCACTTCTTGTATCCTTCTCCGTGTCTTCTTCTCTTTTGGCGCTGTAGTTCATTTTAAATAAAAACCTCACACACTATTCTGTTTAGAAACAGTCATCCGCTTTAGGTTTTTTTATTTAGTAATTTAGCCTGGAACTGAATGAAACACCATCCGGTCCAACACAAAAGCCTCTCTAAAAAGACACCAAAGTCAGGTTGTATGTCCTTTTCTTAAACCGTCAAACAAAATTAAAAGTAAAGTATGGCCATGTTTGAAATATTTAACAGACAAGACAAACCTAAACATTACATCCTTACTGCAAATTTTGTAAAGATTATATATCAAATGTTAAAATTTTGAAATATTTCATATGTTTCTTTTGACACAGTTAGCAATTGCTATGAATGTCCTGTTTGTAGACTATTTTTCACAACAGAGTGTGTTATATACATGTATATTAATATACACTTATTTTTCTTATCATTACGTTGGATACTGTTTTTTGTCAGTGATATCAACATCCCATAGAAAAACATTTTTCTTTATTTTAAAACCCAGAAATACAAGCCTATTGGAAGTTCTTTAAAGATGAGAATAATATCCGTGCAGATATTTATCAAAAATTATAAGTTGTCTTTTTGATTTGTTTAGTTTTGTTTTTTCCAAAAGTTTATGTTGCATTTGTGACTTTACTAGTTTTATTTCGCTTTAGTGAGGGCATTAATTGCCCTTATGATTGTAAGGATCGCAAACCCCTGGAATAAGAAAAGCAACATATTATTTCTATGCTTTTCTTGAATCACAATTCAGCTTCCTATTCCAATTATCTCTCCATGGCTCTCTGTAAAGAGGTGAATGACTAACATATTTTTATTTTCACTCTTGGTTTTTCCAATCAGGGTTGGTCGGGTTTTTGTGGCGCAGTTTTATGTTCTGACATTGTTATTCTTTCCAGAAACATGAAGATGAGAGTAATAGCTGGCTGCATCGACAGGTATGCGAAGGACAAAACCCCCTCCTGCTCCGTACCAAAGTAGTTGGTTATGAAATGCTCCCTCTGTTTATCTGAAGAAGTACAGAGATATTAAATTCAGAGTAAATGTTGTTTTTTTTCTAAAATTACTTCTCTCACCTGCGCAGAATGAACCTCCACTGTTTTCTAAAGATGGACACAAGTTTTTCTTCACCAGGGCAATCCCTCAGGGAGGGAGAGGGAAATTTTTCCACATCTCTGTTTCCACCTCTTTGGTAAAAGTGCAGGCATGACTCAGATTTTAAATTTTTGTTAAATACGTGAGGTTCAAGAAAAACATTTTCAGTGTGTTGTTATCGTTTAGCCTAACACCAGCGCAGACATCCTTCATTCTCTCACGTCTGGAAACTGGGACGTCACAAGCATCTTGGCCTACAGCCACGAAAAGAACCTCATGTAAGCAAAACCTCTGCACATGCGAGAGCGCTCGTTCTTCTAACCCACAGTTACTTGACGTCTTGATGATTTTCAGATATTTTCTGAGCACAGAAGACGACCCGAAGCGACGGCACTTGTACAGGTAGCGTTCTCGTAAAAGTCGTCTGGCTGCTTTTTGGAGTTTCTGGATGGCTTTGGAGGAGCGTATTAACGCCGTGTCATCCCACAGCTCCGACACGATCGCCCCTTTCAACCGCTGCTGCCTGTCCTGTGAATTCAAGTGTGGTTATGTGGACGTTTCATTCAGCCATAACATGGAGTACTTCTTGCTCAGCTGCAAAGGTGGGAGACATCTACATTCAACCGTCGCCCTGCAGTATTTCTGGTAGAGAAAATCCACAGGATTAAATCTGTATTCTGTGGAAAGCTCGATAGATTTTATTTTTTTATTGGTGTCAGACTGACGGTTAAAATCGAACAGGTTGTAAAAAGATAAGGTTAAGCCAGCTACTTACCGACTGAAAAGAGTGAATGATCTAATTCTGTGACAACTCTTACATTAGCATCGCTGATGACGTTTACTATGTGGGTGTATCTTAATAGACAAGATGATAAGTGTCAAAGTATGTTGCTTTTCATAATAAATTACTTTATATACTGTACTTTGTTAACCAATTGTGTCACTTATTATTCAGGTCCAGATATACCAAGTGTGGCTGTTTACAGAACAAGAGACAAAGAGAGTAAGTTTTTGATTTTCAGAGACAATGGCTCAACTGATTTTAGTTCCCAGCCAACATTTACATATTAGGGCTTCTGTTTGTTGGAAATCAGCTGAAAAATTGACTCCAGATGAAATTTTTCACAGTTTGTATAATAATTATTAGCTAATTACCTCTAAAGGGCTGATGACAGCTTTGAACTGATTCAGTAATTACCCATTTAAGATCTCACAAACAGCACCTTGCAAAAAGATTCATAGCACTTAAAGTCTTTTGTATTTTGTGACATTACGGCCACAAATTGTAATAGATTTTATTAGAACTTTATGTGAATGAAATACACAAAGTAGTGCATAATTGTTGAATTCTTTGTGAGGATGTCTCTACAAGCTTTGTAAAACTAGAGAGTAAAATTTGTGTCCTTCTCACTACGCAAAAAATAGCAAGATAAAATCCACTAGTTCAATCATAGTAGATGGAAAATATCAACAAACAGGAATTTTCAAGTGTTGCCACAGATTCTCACTTGGATTTACTGCTGGGCTTTCTTGCAACATTTCAATAATCCTGCCAATCCTCCAAAGAAGTCATATTTGCAGAGTGCACCAGTCATAGATGTCATTTTGAAAGATTTTCACACCTGAGCTCTGGATTTTTGCAGCTCCTCCAGAATGACCACAGACCTCCTGGCTGCTTCTCTGAGTAATGCTCTCCTTGCTTGGCCTGTCGGCTTGTTCTGCCAAATGGTCCGATAAAGGACCATTTGGGGCAAAATTCATTGAGCAGTCATCCTGCTTCAGCAGAACATCCACACGAGCTCCATACTGGCTGGATTACACTTACTGAGAGCGTCTGACTGACTGTTGTCTTGATCTGCAGAGGTGTTTGACGTGGAGACAAACAAGAAAGTAAACAACACGTACAACAACATGCAGATGCCTAAAGTGGAGAATAAGACCATCACCATCGATGATTACAGTATGTGACCCTGTACACAATATGTGTGTGTGGTCATTTCATGGGACGCCCACTGACCATGTCCTTTCTCTTGCAGCTCTGACGATGCAGATTCTAAAGCCAGCAGGTTTTACAAGCACAGCCCACTACCCTCTACTGCTAATAGTGTGAGTGTGACTGCACACTATCTATCTAGAAATGGATAGTGTGTTCTATCCATTTCCAAAAATGCTTTGTACATTTTTTCTGCTCCATCAATGCATGTAAAAGCTGTTACAGTGTTACAGGGCCTCCACCAATGAGAGCCTTTTGCCTTTGGAAAAGACAAAAAATCTAGTCTGTGTAAAATATTTTGCTTCTTGCACAAGGTCATCCTCTTTCTCTTGATGAAATAAAACGTCTCCCTTGAAAGTGGATACATAGAAATGAGCCAGTTTAATTGGCACATTTCAAAGTACGAGAACTGACTCAAATTTCACTGAAGTTCAAGTTGTCACTTAGAGAAAATGATTTTTAAAAGCTTAAGGGTTTTACAGAGATGAAAGCTATAATAAACAATCTTAGATACAATCTAAGATAGACGTTATGAAATTTCTTCTGCACAAAGCAAACCACAATGCTTGAAAAAGGAAATATGAAGAAGACCTAATTCTAGATATCCAATATACATACAAAATTACAGATAAACACAATGCAGGATATTAGAAAACACTATCTCTATCCCCTCACCGACATAATTGAATATCTGTGGACGAATACGTTTAAAGAAAATAGCCTGAGAACCTGAGATTTATATAAAGAGGCAAGTGAAAACATGGATTTCTAAAATAACCAAATTCTGTCTGTCAGTTTCAGGGCCCTTACAAAACATTAAAAGGAGAGATTAGGGTCTTTCCAGCCTCTTTTGTTCTGTTAAAAGCAGTTAATATCTTACCTGCAGCAGATTACTCTTATAGCATCTTCATTTAGCATAAAACCAGATTAGTTGATTCTGGAGGCTTAACCTTACAGCTAGTCAAAAAGAGACAAAGTTCAAAGCAGGCTTCTAGTGTCCTAAAATAACTCCTATCCCAAAAACTTCATGGCAAAATTGACTTTTCTGAGCTTTATATCATGTCTTCATTAAAACATACCTGGAGTTGCTTTGGTTCTCTCGTGTACTGTGCCTATTTACCCAAAGCTCCTTCTTGGAGCTGCAGTCTCCAGCCTCATTCATTTCAACGACACAGAAAGACACAATAGGAACGGAAAATAATCCTCTGGCATCGGCATCCTTCACATCTGACACTGTAGAACACACAACGTAATCCTCAGATTAACAGTCAGTCTGCAACTGAAAAATCTTATCAGTAATTACCCGATAATATTACTTGATCTCACCGTACACTTTGCTGTCTGCACTAAAGAAAATTTCCATATTGCATGCTGGCTTGACCTAGTGGCCTGGTTAACTGGGATAATATTTATTTGACTACTTAAAGTAGTCAAATAATGTAATACTTTAAACCTAGAAAAATAACAAATAAAAAAAAAATACATGGATGTTTTATGATATTGCAACTCGCCCAATCCGCCAGTAAAATACAATTCTTCCCTCACAGTGATGGCACACCTGGTGGGCAGATGGTGACGGAGCAGTTCCGAGTGGACTGGGCCACGGTTCTCGTCAGCAGCTTCAGCACCATCGTCATCCGCTTCGACGGCCATGGCAGCGGTTTCCAGGGCACCAACCTGCTCCACAAGGTCCGCAGGAGGCTGGGGAAGCTGGAGGAGAGGGACCAGCTGGAGGCACTCAGGTGAAACCTTTACTGCAAGTGTGAGAGGCTGCAACTCAAGGGCCTGGATATTTTCAAGCTCTCTTCGTTACCTTTTTTTTCTTTTTCTTTTATTCATTTCAGGTTCATATCCAAAGAGCCTTACATCGATAAGAATCGAATGGGAGTTTACGGGAAGGTAAAAGAGGGATGGCATTCATGTTAAATGGGATCTTCACTCCAGTTGGCCTCTGCTTTCATTGAACTAAAAAGCTTGCTCGGTGGATCTGTGTTTCTGTTTGTCCTTCTCTTTTCAGGCCTACGGCGGATACTTAGCCACAATGCTTCTGAGCTCTGAAGAGTTTACGCAGCTGAAATGCGGAGCGGCCGTCTCACCTATCACAGATTTTGAGCTTTACGGTATAATTTTCCAGGGTTTTTTTTAAGAGCAAGGGCCTGACTATTTTCACGTTGACATAACCTTGCAAGAACTTTGATGCTTCTTGAACAATTTCGCATGCTGTCTGTATTGTATCCGCACTCGATTGTCCGACAAGTAGAGGAGTAGTAGAGGACGGTATATGAAATTTAATTTTACCATTTTGCAAGGCTCTATAAATATGGGGAAATGAATTAATGTGGAAAAAAGCATTTGATTTACCTGAAAAAATCTCAAGGACAAGCTCTGATAATACAGAAAAAATGTTGTGGTCTTGATGGATTTAATGAGATTTAAATAATGCACTTATTTTCAATTAGAATCATGACAGGTTGATTTTATGGTTGTGGTGTATTTTAGCATTTTGGCTTTTGATTTACATACTGAATTCATTCTCATTAAGGAAAGGTTTGAACTCTAAATTCAGTTCTAACTGGGCCTTAGGTTCAGTTTCAATACAGTTTTTATTCATTTGTTTTTTTTTTGTGGGGAATGTCTGACAAAAGGTGTCGCTCCCTGACGAGTAAGAAGTCAATTTCTGCATTGTTCCATTTCATGAATTATGTGATCTAGAGAACAAAAGACTTGATTTCCACTCAAGTAGTTAAGGGTTCATATTTTGTGCTGAAAAGTAAAACTCCAGAATTGTGAGTTTAGAATTTTGAAATTCATCATGGTCTGTAAAACCATATTTTGTCAAAAAAAATTCAGAGATTTATATTCTTCTCCTTGCACTTTAAAATCATGCCCTATTTTGTGTTGGTCTGTTCAATAAATTCTCTATAAAACAAATAAATATGCTTCTGATAAAGTATCAGAATGTGAAAAAGTTCTAGGGTGTTATTATTTTGTTTTTCCATCTAATTTCTCCCCCCTCCCAACATTGCAGCATCTGCGTTTTCAGAGCGATACCTTGGCCCTAAGACAGATTCCAGAGTATATACGGTGAAGTGTTTTAATATTTACTACCCAAATTTTACCACACTTCTATATGCAAGTTAACGTTCAATACTGATTGAACTTCAGATACATTTTCCTTTTTCTCTCCTCTAGATGTCTAATTTGGCTCACAGAGCGGGTCGGTTGCTGGAGAAACAGTTCTTAATAATCCACCCGACAGCTGATGGTATCATATTCATAATTGTGTTTATGATTTAACGTTACAACATAAGAAGTGATAAGAGTCTGTGTCCCTCAGTCTCATGTGTGTCTTTGCTCTCGTTCTCTCCACCAACGCAGAAAAGGTTCACTTCCAGCACACAGCAAAATTCATCAACCATTTAATCAGTGAGAAGGCCAACTACACTCTACAGGTGAGCTTCTGTTACTGTAACTGTTTGTTTTTTTATGAAAACGTTTTTTTGTGACAATTTAACAGTGTCTTATCAGGCAAAATGAATTTAAAGATGATTATTTTCCAGTTAAAAATCACCTACTTGTAATTATGCTGCACTTTTGACTCAATGTTTTTGTGTGTATGAGACAAACATTTGTTTTCTTTGGCCACGTTATTCTACTACTACTACAGTTTAAACTTTACCTTAAATAACATAAAGTTACCTAATTTTTAAAGTGCAATCAGTAATACTTTTACAACAAATTGATATCAGTAATGATTTCTTGGTTAATGTTAAGTTGTCATAACAAAGACATTTTGAATAATGTCAACTTTGCATTAAAAGTGTCATACTTTACCGAATGACGCTCTATGACAACAGTCATAAATATTCATGAAGGCTTATTCATGTTCATGACAGGTGTTATGTCATGTTTATGACAGTGTCATGTGAGTCTTATTCACCCCCCTTCTAATAAAGTGTTACCGGTGAGGTTAATCTCTGTTAGCTAAGAGATTAGTTTTAACGTTTTTATAGCCATTTCCTGGTGGAGTGCCCCAGTTTCAATGTAGACTGGAGAAAATGCAGCTGCAATTGTTTGATCTGGACCTCTTTGGTCCTTGCTAACTTCAAACTGTTTTTGGTGGCAGGCTTGTGTATTATTATTTCTGAACATCTTGAAAAATGTATTTCTGGTGACATTAACAAAATGGGAATACATTCAAATGACTTGTTTGTAAATGTTTACTGATTTTGAAATCTCCAAATTTGACTCCCAGCAATTTTTCTTGATGTGTAGATTATGAATCCTTGTTTTTCTACTGTACGCTGAATCACTGCTTAAGTTTAAATAATAGTCCCATTCCTGTTTCACAGATCTACCCGGACGAAGGCCACTTCCTGCACAGCGAAGGCACACAGCAGCACCTGAGTCAGTCCCTTGTCAACTTCTTTGAGGAGTGTTTCCGAGAGCCAGAGACGCCCAAGGGTGACGACCAGGATGAGGTCGAGGAAGACAGTTAAACCTGGGCCTGCCAGGCAGCCGTGGCCACCTCCTCAATCACAGCACAATATGCAACAAATCTTTCTAACCTAAAGTCTACGCCGCCTGCCGTCCAATCTGATTTTAGCTCTATTCTGAAGCACCTGCATGTGCAAACAGGGCGTCGGGCCCGATCCCCCCTGTGCTCGACTCAACGCTGGCTACTGTTGAAGAAACCGGTCAGACAGAGGCTGAATAAAACTCCGCTAAGAGCAGCTGTTATCTCTCTCCGAAAAGCTGGACCAGTACTCCCTCTGGTGGACAAACAGAGGATCGACAACCCAAACAGGCAGGCTAAAACAAGTGCTTTGCAGATTATTCCCATGAGAAGATATAACTCTTTGATGGCTGCCAGTTCGTGATAATCTTGCCAACTAACTTAAATTATTGTGTTCCTGGTTATTCAGAGTTGTTTTTCAGATTCTCTGTTTAGTGTCTTACTGTGTGTAAGTGGATGCATCAGTCCATAGTGGCTTTAGAAGATGAAGGCACAACGTTTAAAGCTGTAACACTCAAAGATTGTATAAATAATGAAGTTTTAATAATTTCTTTGTGCCCACATTTCTCTATAGAGCTCTTGTTTTTGTCACTGTGCCTTACTGTGGGGAAGATGTTCACGTTATGAGCCCACACGACACTATGAAATGAGGAAACATGGTCCGAACAGAGACGTCTATGGATTTTAACTTTTCTTTTTGTTTTGTTTTCTCACAATACATCGGAAAGAGCGCCATATAAAATAAACAGACAACGGTATATTACAATCCCACATATGTAACCATTACTTAGTTTGCAGTTTCCCAACGTTAAACATAATTTTCTGCGTTTAGTAAGTTCTTTGCTGTATGTTCTACCAAGTCTTTTCTCCTCCCTTCATTTCTGTTTGTATTGTCTGTGGTTTCCAGTCAGCTGCTGTATAAAGTGTATAAAACTGACAAAGTCTCCATGTTATATGTTCAACTTGTATATAAAGCATTTTGAAATGTATTTTGTCTTAAATTTGTTTTCTAAATCTAAACCAACAGACTAACGCGTACAGCAAGAAATAATGCATCTTACCTGACAGATAAAAACTTCATTTCTATGACATTTACGATTAAAAACAGACTTCTAGTTTGAAAAGGGCTTATTCATTTCACGTAAAAGCAAAGTTGATGTTTGTTGTGGCCCTTTCAACATGGACCTTTTCCACATTCATCCCTGTTGTGGCGTTAAGATTACATGTAACCATGTTACACATTCATACATCAGCCGCTTAACATGAGCTTCCCAGTGAGATGCCCCAAATAAAAGAAAAAGTCGAATTTTGGGAGATTTCAGAATGTTTTTGAATTTGACACCTTTATAAAAAGCAGGAAGTACTTAAAGAAACAGGCCAATTTCAAGGCATCAAATTGCAAAGTTAAATTTCTTTTATGTTTGATATATTAAGTATTTTTATACAAACCGAAGGTAACAGTCACTTGATTATGCTACAAAATGCCTGGAAAGCTTGCAGTACGTCCTACAAGCTTCTTGCATGATTAAGGCCTACAATTGAACATAGATTCAAAAGATTTTATAAATCATCACTTTTTGTTTTACATAATGCCCCAACTTCATTATAATTGGGGTTGTATCAATGTTATAATTCAAGTTAATTTAAATTGGTTAATTTTCCTGGTACTAGTCCACATTTTTAAATAAAGTTCTCAAATCGTGTCATTTTTTATAACAAATATTCATATATCAATTAGGTTTCCATGCATATTTTTATACTAAGAAAGGACAAACAAACAAACAAACAAACAAAAAAATACTGAACACTTGAATTTCTACCATAAAATTTATTTCCAGTGTTTCAGGAGTCTGTGCACATTCTTCACAATCTGAGGAACATCATATACATACAAATAACCCCACTCAATGAAATATCCCTCCTCCGTCTCCCCACAGCGAACCTCTCTGCACAGAGAAGTACCAAACTGCCAACAACACCCACCATCATCGTTTTACAATACTGTACTTGAATCCTGGGATCTGATGGAGATGCAAAGTAAAGCAGCTAAAACATGGCATATTTGTACATTTAAATTACTCTCTTAATTTTCACAATGAACATTTAAAATTCAAGTGCCGTTAAAAACCAAGAGATGAAAAACGAGAGGGTGTATAAAACCTTTAAGACCAGAGTGGAATGCCTAAAGAATGGAAGCTCGGCATTTTTTTCCGTTACCAGCAGAATGACTGAATTGATGAAAAAAATTTAAAAAAAATAAAAATGTCATTCACAGCAACATCTTCAACAAAGACAGTATGGCACCCTTAACATTTCAATGTGAGGCACTTTCTTTTTGTAATTAAACGTTTCTTTTCCTGATTGATCCTCAGAACTTTTCATTTCATTCCACTGCCGCCCATTGAGAGATGCATGACCCATTAAATCCATCGAGTCTGAAAGCACAGCGTAACACGTGCATCGAAGGGATGTTTACTGCTTTTTTTCAACCACACAGCAGGAATGAACATGAACCGTATCAACTATTTGCATAAGTCCAGTGTCTTCTGGTCACCTTTATACCCTTGGAAAGGCCCCTTTGACAGCAGAGAGCTTGTAGGCAGTCAGTCGCACACAGGCTGTACCAAAAAACACTCTTCAAGTACACAGAAAAATAAGAATATGTACACTTTAGAATGAAAACAAGCATGTAAAGCTCTTAGTCAGTATTACAGCAAGCATGTCTGTACATTCTTCATTTGGTTACAGACAGCCTCGCTGACTTTAAACATTGTAACTTTCTTAACACAAAAATAGTTCCTCTGCGATACTAAAAATCTGTACTTTTCTTTTTTTAAACTACTTCCTATTTTTCTAAGTCGGATCCTCCTTATAGCCTTTCAACTGCACCTTATAACGTTCACTCATCCTTCAACATACTTCACTAGCTCATCGCTTCATTAGCAACAGGTCCTTTTTTTTTTGACTTATTTTGTCATTAAAAAATGAGAAAATTAAAAAGATACAAACATTTGTTCCATGCCTTGTTCAGAGGTTAGATAAATGGTTCATCTGTTTTAATAACCGCACTCACACCTGGTAAAAGACACACTCCAGACAACGTTTGTAAACATGCTCATTCACCAACATTGGTCACGTGACAGAGAATATAGAGACAGGAATACGTTTCACACACACACGCACACACACACATACAGACACACCTGTCACAGGTACTGGTAGAAGCGCGAATGGACCACCTGGGAACTGGTGAGTTTATGTGGGTGAGCGGTGGCTGACAGGCTCAGATTTTTGCTCTGTGAGATTTCTCCATTTAACGCCTCAGCGGGACCGCGCGCCAGCTCGGAGGAGGACGAGGCGCCGGAGTTCTGGGAGTTTGAGCCGCACAGCGCCCCGAGCTGCTCTGAGAGGTCCAGGCTGACCTCTGGGTTGCTGGTGCGGTGGCGCTCGCGGGCAATCCAATCCCCGATAGAGAAGTCCTGAGAGCTGCACTTTGGTTTAAGCCGATCTACGGCTGACAGCTCTGAGCGCGAGCCGACCGGCTGCGACCAGTCCCCCAGAACGGACAGCTCTGCGAAGTCTCTCTGCCCGCCCATCGTGTGTCTGCGCCTGATGTTCTTTTTCTTACTGCGCCTCTCTGGAGATCGGCTCCTCTGGCTGCCCACGCCGAACATGTCGTCCACGGACATTCGCAGGCGGACCTTCAGTCGGTCGGTTATCTTCAGCTTCCATGCCGGCTCCGTTTTATCCAGCTCGCTCCGTGACGACGAGCTAAGACTCCCGCTGGATCGACCTTTTGCCGAACCCATAGCCTGCGACAACCTGTTGGGATCTTTGTCGTCCAGGGAGGTTTCGCTTTCGGTTTTCTGTTTGCTGGATTTCTTCCTGGACAGCGTGTCACACTCGATGAGCCTGTGCGACGGCAGCGGTCGGGTGGACTCCAGAAGCTCGCTCTTCTCCGCTTTCCCGATGGTGAACACAGACAGGTCGCTCTCGCTGTCCGTCTCCACGGGCCGGCCCTCGCTGATGAGCTCGCTCCTCTCGTCGTCGGCGTCTTCACCCCCTCTGCTCTCAGACACAGACTGCACTTCGGGACTGAGCGTGCAGGTCTCGGCTCCGGTCAGGAACGTCATGGAGGACGTGGTGGAGTAGTCCGAGGTGATGGAGCAGACCTCGGCTCCCAGTCCGCCGGGGCACGCGTCCGCGCCCAGAATCGCGGTCGTGTTCCTCCTCACCCTGGGCACCGAGGCCTGAGAGCTGGTGCTGTTCATCGTACCGAGGTCCGACACGGTGTCGTCGTAGTTGGAGGGCGGGTCTGACAGAGACGACTGATGCGTTACCGTCATGCGGTAGTTGAGGTTTGGGGAACTGGAAGGTGAGGCGTATGGAGGCATCTGATGGCCGGAGGGAATGTGCTCTCCAGGGAGGGAGGCGACCGACTCAGATTCTTTCCTGATGGTTTCGTCTGAGCTGTTCCTGTGCTTGTCTTTTTTGCCGTCTTCATCCGTCTGGCCGCTGTCCTCCGCCTGGCTGGCCTGGGACCACAGAGGCCGCTGACCCACCTCCGGGAGCTCCTTTTTGTTGAAACCAGAGTCCAGGTCATCATCTGAACTGCTGAGTTGAGATTTTTCTTTATTCTTCTTGCGTTTCCGGTTGGCGAAGATTGAGGAGCGCAGCATTTCTTTGCTACACTGATTCCCTGAAATCCACAAGCCCTAGCGATAGAAAACATAAACATTATTATAGTCTTGGATATACATTTATGCTAAAAAAAAAAAAATCCCTGGTCAAATTTCATTTTTTATTTTTCTGAGAAACCAAAGATCAAATCACGCAACAAGAAACACCTGAAATGTACAAGTTAGACTTTTTAAATTAAAGGTACTGAGGTATTAAATGTTTTTTTGTTTTTCTTACCTTGGATTTATTGGAGTCAGGACATGCCGTGTCTGCATAAAAACAAGATACTCATCAGTAAACGAAGGAGCTTTAAATGACAAAAACAAGACACTTGAAGCAGAGATTAAAAGAGACAGGATGGATATAATGAGAGCAGCTGGACAAAAGCAGATGACACATTTCTGATTGAAGAAGAAGAAGACGACGACACAGGAATAGAATCAAGAAGTCAGCACTAAATGCAAAAAAGTGAACAGAGCAGCAGAAGGTGCCCGAGATGAAGGAGAGGAGGTGAAAAACCCGGCAGTAAACGACACAAAAAGCAGCTCATGCTCATGTATCGATGGAACGACGGCACATCGGGGACAAACACGGCAGTCACAGAGCATCACATGTAGCCACCGACCAGCTGAAGGCATTCTTTCCCAACTCAAGACGTCACAGAGGAGGGGGAGTCAATGAGTTTTCTCTAACTGGGGAAATTTCAGGAGGCCCTGAGTGTGTCGGATCGGTGAGTGTGTTGTGAGCTGAGCTGGTGCAGGCAAGCTTCAATGTAACAGATTTGTCTCGCTCAGAGAGCTCCTGCAGTGAGCTTAAACGTGTAGCCTGTCACTAAGAACAACATAAAAGGCAAAACAATATTGTGCAGGAAAACTTCAGACTTTAACTGCAGCTAACGACGAGAAGCAGACTAATATGCCTTTCTAAACAAGGACTTACAGAAGCTTTGGACGGCACAGAAACTATAGCAACTCCTGCTAATGACTCCAAAAAGCAACAAAAGGGAGATTAAAATAAAATCTAATAATTTATCAAAACGCTTTTAAAAAGGGCTACGTTTTACTTTATAGCATGTAAAAAATATGTATTTTTTGCACTAAAAAGCCACAAGATAAAAACCAAACTATAATAAGAAAATCCTGCTTTAATTTTCATTGTTGAATTTAAAAACCTTTCTTAAATGAACTTCTATGGTTTACAGCTGGACAAGCACCGATGAGTCTGACAGTTTTCAGTTCGACTTTCCCCGACAAGCAGATCAAAACTCCAGTCTGTTGCTAATCAATACAGACAAAAGTACAACTGCCGTTTCCAGGACTTTTTCCAAACTCAAATTTCCAGAACACTCAGTCCTTTGAGGCTATTTTAAGACAGAAAATGTAAAACCTCAGGATGCATTTATGGTTATTTAAATAGAGTGAGGAGGAAGGAAACAAGGAAAGGAGAGAAGACGAACCAAAGGAAGAAAGGAAGCACACAAAGAAGGGTGCAAGACAGATGGAAGGAGAAGGACGAAGAGGCGGTGAGACAAGAAAGGATGTTGGATATGAGGGAGGAAGGTGGGAAGAAATGAGTTACAGAGAAGGAGAGAAGAAAAAAATAGCAGGAAGAAAGGAAATGAGAATATATTTAGATATAAGAAAGGAAGAAGGGAGTGGGATGCTGGACTTATCTTAGTACCATTCAGCTAAATAAGCTGCAGGTTGAACAAACGGCAACAAACGACCTGGACAGCTCCACTGAGCCTCAAAAACCGACTGGTTCATAAATCATTTGTTCTTCTAATTAAACTCCGTGTAGGAGTCACAAAACAACAACCTCACTATCAGACTTCAAAAAACTCTTAGATGTTTTTCTTTTCTCCCCTTTGTGGTTTTAGGAACACAATAAGTGAGTGACGTGGTTCTCAAGAGTTATGCAACACAAAGAGATGACGTACTGTACAGCTAGGTGCGTCTGTAGTCAATGGTGTGAAGTTGGGAAATGTAAAACAGAGACAAAAATGTTCAAATAAAAACACCACAGACAACAAAATAAAATTTAAAAAAGCGGCACCTGAAAAAAAAAAAAAAGTAAAAAAAAAAAATTTTTTTTAAAAATCTACACGTAGAAACAATTTAGGCTCCATCTACATGCTCACGGTCACTTAATGTGCGACTTGAACGCCTGCACGCCTCTGCATCAGTAAGTTAGAACTGGGCTGGGATGTGGCTGTATGAGTGGATTGTTTGTGTGTGCCGGGGAACATCCAGCTCAGTCCCGACCCCACGACCCCGCCCTCAGACATCATGACAGATTATGCCACACAACCGGAAGAGAACCTGAGGTTGTCCGTACCATGCTACTTGTCCTTGCGATCAGCTTAAAAGACAACAAGAGACAGCAGAAGGGCTTTCAGAGAAAGTGCAGCAGTGTGGCTCTGTATCCCCTCAGTTTAGGGTACTGGTTTAAATATGAGATGTGCACAGCACAGGAACAATGACAAACATCGACTTCTCTTTCTTTCTTTATCTTTTTTTCCTCCTTTCGGCCAAATTTAAAAGAGCTGCGGGTTACTGCAGACTAGGCAGCTACACTGGGCACAACACTCGTCCTTCTTCCTACAGTCCCAGCTGTCCATCACTGACAAAACAGAGTCCATCAGGGACACCATCGAGTGATAGACGCCGCCCACTTGGCCTGTGTCAAGAGTGGGTAATGTGTGAGTGCTGGACAAGGATAAGGGAGGAGAAAGAACACACTATACAGAGAAGGGCACAGGTCAGAAAGGGTTACAACTTCCATTGTTTATGTTTGTTTTTTTTTGTCTCGTTCAAGATTTTCTTTGGGAAAGAACATGCCGGGATTATGCGAGAGATGATGAGGAGGGGAAGAAAAGAACTGAAAGAAAAGGAGTCGTCATTCAACATAGAAAAAGCACAGGGAGAAAAAAAAAAGAGTAAAGCAAAGAAATGAACAGAAATAAAACTTGGACAAATTTATATGGGCAGAAATAATAATTAATAATAATAATAACAATAATAATAACAAAACTAAACAAGAAACAAATGGTGACAAAACAAAACAGATTTTAAATTAGAAAATAAATCAATAAAAAAAGCTTTGCTGCAAGGTGTTTCTCAGCAATTGTTCAGTGATTAAGCTACTTGATGGTTTACACTGAAAAATGACTGAAAAGACTTGCTGTAAAAATACTCACAAAAACAAAGCTGATGTATTTGTTCTCACTAAAAGTATTTAAAACAATTAAAAGATGTTTTATAACATTCAGAATTCAAACTATCATCTATGTCATTTGATACATTTCTATCTGCTACTGTAATGCATACAGAATATGGCTGCCGAGGGGAAAAGCTGCTTCTGAGTTACCTGAGACTTCACCAGAAGAGGCAGGAACCCGGCTGATGTTAGTGAGCAGGTGGCCGATATTGGGCACAGGCTGAGACTGCACTGTGCTCTCCTGCTCAACCACAGCCTGCAGGATCGACAAGGGACACGGAAGAAGAGAGGAACATTATATTCAACCGCATTTTATTTGAAAGTATGCAGTCTAGTAAGAGCTAACTGTAAAGAAAACCCAAAAGGTGTTAGAGGCCACCGAAAATCCGAATCGGCAGCCATAAGACTGCGATTGGTGCAGAAACTGCAACTGTAATGTAGTAAAAAGTGAAACGGTTCAAAGAATCTGAGTACTTTTGCAGCATACTGAAAACAAAGTTCCACTTACAACGGGATCTTCACTGCCATCTTCCATAAAGAACCAGTCAAACTGCTGGACAAGGTTCTCAACAATCTTGCACTGGTCTGGCATGTGATTGACCATGTCGGTCATGTTGTCCTCCGACGTTCTGACCAGAGTCGGACCGAACACGATTGCCAGGTTGCGAGGCTCCATCTAAACACACCGCCAGATTAAGATGAGTCAGGTTATTTGACAAAGTCCTTAAAAGGGGTAAACTCAGGATCTGACGGCGACGGGTCCGACCTTATTCTGTTCACAGTTATCGGAAACCTTTTTTAGGTGAGCGGAAAGGAATTTGAGAGTTTCAAGGTGATGAGTGGGCAATTCATAAACCTGTAAAAGAAAAATAATAATAATAATAGTTTTGGTATCCATCAACACTTAGTGCTAATGCTAATTAAATGTCCCTTATGTCAGAATGTACTAACCAGCCTCTTGAGCTCCTTTAAACGCTCCACTGAGTCTTCTGTTCTACTGGCTTCAATAAATTTATCATACTTTTCTGAAAATAGGACAGAAAAAAAAAAAAAACATAACTTGGTACAAGCACAAAAACAAAGCTATTACTATATTTTGACTTTTATAATCTTACCATTTGTAAACAGAGGTTCTGGAAGTTTTCGGAAGAATGCCTTTAGTAGACTGCTAATCACGTTAATGTCCCTCCATTTCTGTAGAGATTTAGAAAATAAGCAGAGTTGCATGGCAGCAGGTCTTACAGAGGATAATATGAGACAAGTAAGCCGTCTGTCACTCACGTCTTCCTGGATGTCGATGTCGGCCATGCCTTTGGTGTTGAGCTCCTCCTGCATGTTGGAGATGGCAGCGTTGTTTCCAGGAACTCGGTAGATTCCAGTGTACTCCAGTCCTCGCTCCTCTACGACTTGACAGCACACCTCCACGAGCAGCGGAACAAACTGCACAACAATCAGTGGGACATAACTTCGCATACTTCAACAACAACGCAACAAGACGCACTGTTGAACAGTAATACCAAACAAACATTTAAAAAAAGAATCCCCACCGTGTTAGTTTGAGCAGGTGGACAATCTTCAAGACGGACACCGAAAGTGATGCCGGCTTGCTTCTTTTCAAATGGTTTCTTCATGATCCCAGCTATGCCGATTTTCCAGGCTCCCCTGTCTCGAGGCGGACTTGATTCATCTGTAAAAGGCCCCAGAAATAAATGAGCCACCTGAGATGACAGATGTTCTAACTACCGTGAATGACCCTGGTGATGTTACCTTTCAGCGCCCTTCGATCCTCTCCCGTTCTGGGCGAATGGGAGCTGTGGCTGCGGCCTTCTGTTTTACCTCCCAGGAATGCTTGCTTGATGCTGAGCGACTGCCGAGAGGACTTAGGGGAGGGCTCTGATCTGCTGCTGGGAGCACTGGCCAACATACAAAGTTAGAAAGATTAAAACAAAGACTTCACTTTTGTTTGGCATTCAATTTAAACAGTTGTTTCTTGCTCTAGGTAACCACTAGGGGGCAATGCAGTGCCCTGTATACCTCATCATGTTGTATTCTTTTATCTTTCTGCTGATCAAATCCTGGCTGGTAACAGAACCATTCTGCAAAAACAAGAGAAAATCAAGTGAGGATTCAGATAATGTAATTTATATATATATATATATATATATATATATATAAAATCATATGACAATTCATATAAAAGAAAATATAATAAAAAAACACAAAAAATAATTTTATGACCAGAATCTGTGAATTTTCTGCTACCACAGTTGTGACTGGCAAATATCCACTAAGAAACAAAAAGATCTGATATTTTTCTGATGCGTCAACGTCTCTAAGGTCTATCAGCTGGCATCAACCAGATAGATTTGTGGTGTGAAAGCTATTATCGATTGAAGCATTTTCAAAGTTATTTTTAGTAACAACTTAAAGTCAAAAGAAGCACAAAAGCTGTAAAAGAAAAATGTTTTGATAGGATCCCATCAACCACTCATTCAGGCTGATAGAACAGAACTGAACTATAGTGGGTGTTGGACATTTCCAATTTAGATTTTTTTAAATCAAGACTGGACACAGATATTGCCAGGTAAAAAAAAAAAATTAAAATTCAAAACTAACAACTAATATTAGATAAAGTAGAAGGTGTGTAAATGGCCATGGCCTTTTAGTTTTGTCACAGTGTAAAGTAAACAAAAACACCTGAATAGATCAACAAGATCCATAATAAATGTAACAAAAATTTTTGCATTTGTCAGGAAAATGCATTTCAAAAGAAAGCACTTAGTGAGAAACACACACATCTAAGAATCAGTAAAATGTAATTTTAGGTCCCATATAGAAAATCTGGTCAATATCTGAACATTTAAGACTTTCAAAATACTTTTCCGGTCCTTGTAGAAACCTTGAAATGATTTTTAAAAAGTCGGATAGTCAAAAGCCCTCAGTCTGAAACTCTATGTAACTACAGTGAATGAATGAATGAATGAATGAATGAATGAATGAATGAATGAATGAATGAATGAACATCCTTTTTGGCCTATGATGAACAAAGACCACTCCAAGTATCTAGCTGAAAGAAGTCTTTGTGATCAACTAATGCTATTGTCACGTTTCCCCTTCACACCCGTCCTTTTTTTTCCCACTCAGGTAAAACAGGTTTGAAACCAGCTTTTATTCAAGTCATTGTTGACCATTTTCTAAATGATGCTTTTGATCCTATCCCATCACTGATCTGTGTTTTGGTTACAGACATATTTGTAAAATCTTATCAGACAGCTTGTTTTTGTCCTCCATTAAACAGCTACTGGCCTCCACACTGATGATATCAGTGGAGGAAATAATGACAGCATGAGGGTCAACTCATCAGATGGTAATTAATGATCTGACTTGGCAACACACACACACACAAACACAACAAGAATCTGTCTACCCACACACACCTCCTCATCCGGGTTACTGTTTTCCTGGATGACCCTGATCCATGAGAGCATGTCTTCTCTCCCCTCCGCCTGGAACAGATACTCGCAGTCTGAGGTGGTTAACCGCAGCACATTCTTGCGTCTCGTTTCGCTGTAGGAGATGTCAATCAGACAGGCCTTGATGCTAATTCGGAGCGGGTCCTCATCAGACTGGGATGCGGCGTGAGACAGGGCATCCTTCTTATCTTTGTAGAGGGTCAGGGTGTGGCCTTGTAAGATAGCATACATCTGTTTCCAGGATCTCATGCCTCCACCAACACGCTGCAAATTGAAAGACAGAGAAATCCTTAAATGTCACATTTTGAGTAATGAACAGGGCTCATGCAGGACTGCTTGGGCATGACAGAGTACCTTATTCTTTTCTGTGCTAAGATGCCTGAAGTTAAGAAGCCCTTCTTTGGAAGAATCAGCAAATACATCTAAAGAAGACTCTCTACGAGATCCAGAGTCCCCAGTGGGTTTATGCCCGTCCAGTGTCTGGAAGGGTGAAAAATAAAGACATTTTCTGGCATTACTACATGACAGCAGAACATGACATGAAACTGAGTCAGAGGGGAGAATGACATACAACAACAATTTACAGATAGGAATAGACTTATCCAAACCTAAAAGAATTATTTTCACCAAGTAAGCACAACAAAGATTTAATACTAGAAAATTACAGCTTTTTGAAATACAATGGAGTGCATTAAAGTTCGTAACTTTGAGACGTGGATCAAATGGTTCTTTAGCTCCTTACCTTTCTCAGGCCTCTGAAACTGGCCATATGTTTGCTTGTAGATCTTTTGCACAGTGGTAAAGAAAAAGGCAAAGTCAGATGAATATGAATTGCCAAAGACAAAAGAACAAATCTCAGCATGCACTTACCCTCTTCTCTCCTCCTGATAGTTATCCAGACCCTCATCATAAGACTTTGATCGCTCTGTTTTACCAGCAGAGTCTGAGTCCAACAAAGCACTTCGCATAGACTCTGAACATACACGGTACAAATATGAAATTACGGTTTATTTTGCAACCCAAATGTCAGAAAAAGTTTCATTAAATCCAGGATCAATATCATCTATCAAGACAAAACAATGATGTGATATTACAGGGAAAAAAAAGAAGAAATGCACTATTATTAACCATAATGGCAATAGCCAACCCAATGGCATTTACCTTGGTCATGCGACAGCTGTCGATGAATAGTTGGACATGGTGAGCCTTGACTGGAGGGTGCTGTCGCTATGGACGGTGCAACAGATATCACAGCAGAGGGAGGGATGGGAGCAGCCTCTCGGTCAACACTGGGGCTGACTGGCTCATCTATGAATTGATAAAATATTCAGTGTGAGCATAGAGAAGCAAATTAACTTTAAATCGTTCTGTTCTCAGGTACAATGCATTTCTATACACTGTATATGCCTGCATTACAAAAGGCTCTTAGACTCACTGGGCTAAACTGAAAAGATTGTTACTTTAGCAATTATCTGAGGGAATTTCTCAGGGGAGGAGAAAAACAGCGGAGCAGATAGTTTTACAATGCAATTTTAATTAATTTTAAATACGTCCATCGACAACTGTTGTTGGGCTCTTTAGGCCTGAAACAGCTCAAAGTACAAAGCTGTTCTCTGTAGCCAAGGGGCTTTTGGAGCTAAATTTAAAAGCAACTGTCCTAGTTCCTGCCTGAACCCAACTTTGAAACTGGGCATAGAAATAAGGATGCCACCATCTCTCTAACAAGGCTATTTTTAAAAGTTATATCCATCATTGATAAACTCTAGGGGGTAACAGTCTTGTATTTTCTTCTAAGAAAGCAACCTACAGTAATTAAGAGCAATGTGCGATGAAGTGGTCCTTACAACATGATTCAGTAGGAAGTAGCCTTTGCAGAACAGAAGTTAAGTTTTACTGCGTCAAGAACTACCAAGCAGGAAAGTGTAAGTGTGATTCAGAATTAACGATTTAACGGAGAGGTTGGGTGTCCATGAAATCATCCCAAAAAAATATGAATACTGTAAGACTGACAGAACAGAAAGCAAAATCTGGGCCTAAGGGCCATGCCAATGTTTAGGGGTAAAGGAATTTCATCTTTTTTTAAAAATCTCTCCTCATGCGAAAAATCTTTGTAAACGATTGTGTGCGAGATTGTTTCTGACTGGGAGAATACAGTTGCATCCAGAATTACAAAATGCCTTCTGCAACCCCTTCATGACAAGCATCTTTAGCATTTAGTAGAGCCCTGTTGGCTGAAACAAAGCTGATTCATAGATACCAGCTGTTGGCAAGGTGCCTGAGGAATCCCCTCTCCCCCAAAATCTCATGAATAGAGGCATCTTGTTTAATTGTATATTTTTGGGTTAGCATGTTGCAACCAGTTTTTTCACAGATTTCCAGATGGCTATGATGGCCGGTCTAGTATCTTCCAGGGCTTCTAAAATTAAGCAGTTACGGACTTTAAGGTTCACTCAAACACTGCCATGCTTCACTGCCCACAATGTTCTTTTCAATGTATTATTTGTGCTTTAGACAAACTGTTGATTCTTAAGCCCAAAACATTAAAATTTTGATTCATTGCAGCAGAACAGAATTCTCAAATGTCTTTGGCGTATTCTTATATTTGTGAGCAAAGAGGAGTCATGTTTTTTTTATGCTTTTTTGTCAGCAGTGGTGAAAATCTTTGCGACAGACAAGGAGCTCTTCAGCATTTAGTTTAGCTGAAATTTCAGTGGTTGCTGCCTCCAAGACTGCCGCAGGTCTTTTGTTGTCAGTTGAGGGTTTTTGACCACCTGCCTCCTCAGGAATGTGATGAAAGTCATTGACAGCTTACCCTTTTCTGCCATGTCCAGGAGGCATAGCTGCTCTTCCTTTAACTTAAAAAAAAAGCAAACTGTGCCTCTAAGGCGATCTCAGAGAACATTTAGATCCTCCTTTGTCATGTTTTTTCTTAATTTTGTCCTTGTTCATCTTAGGCAACGATCGCTTTTATTCAGAAGAGATCATACCCAATTCAGGGGTTTGAAAGATTTTCATATTTAGAATAGGAAAACCTAAAATGCAATGCATGAAATTTTACTAATTTAAAACACTATTCTCCTTAACTGAGACACAAATCCCACACAGTGTCCATTATTGTAAATGAGAATTTGTTCTGAATAAGTCATCTGGTTAAATAAATAAAATGCAAAACAAAGAAAATTACAGTTGCTGTCTGCTTTGTCCAAACCTGGACTTTCAACTAAAGTCAGACCAAACCAACAGCAGAACAGACCTAACAACCTTTATCCAAATTAGACAAAATGCTAGTTTAGTACTGCAGTCTCAAACAGATTCAACAACTTCATGACAAGCACCTTTAGCATTTAGTAGAGCCCCATTAATCTGAAACAGAGCTGATTCATAGCTAGACACCAGTTTCTGGCACAAGGTTTTTGAAAAGAGGCGTCCTGTTCATTTATATTTTTGGGTTAGCATGTTGCGACCACCTTTTTCAAATCCCACCAGAGATTTTCAAATGATTATGCTGACAAGTCCAGTCTGCGTATTTTTACTTTTCAGATTGACAATTACAGAAAAATTTAAGAGGAACAAAAATCAAGAAATATTTATGTAAAGTATCTGTTGAAAATGAAGGTGTTCGCTATTTGCTTTAAGACGTCAACGATTTAGCCACATATGGCATGTAGTAGGAGTTTGTTTTGTTTTTAAGAGAGAAGTGTGGCCTACAGTAATGTGTGTGAGATGCTGGACGGCTTGTTCTGTACGATGGACAAGCCCTCACTGAGAAAGCTAAAAGGCATAAAACATGGCATGTCTGGAGAGGGGGGCTGACTCCGGCTTACTGCTGAACTCAGGACAAAACTAAAACACGACTCTTTCTGGCCCAACAGAAGGACAGACAAATATTCACTATACATAATGGATAACAGACAAAGGTAGAAGGAGGAAACAATTAACAGAAATATACAGGATATTTTAAAAGATCATTTTTGTAAGAGATGTTAATTTATATGTTCTTTTAGCACTGCAACTAATGTAGTACCTTGCTCACACCCAGACAAATATGGAGGTTAATATTTTTTTTATATATATATATTGAGAAATCTTACAGTGTAAAACAAAAACAATCAGTAAAATTCTGTTAATATTTGAATGTGCACTCTGAACCCCTACAACTTTGTAAACACTCAGACCGCAGTTTCTGAGATCCCAACAATTTAATCACCGCAGGATCCATTACTCTGCTGTTCGACCACTATGAGTTCACTGTCAAGAGACAACATCCAGGAAAACAATGCATTAACAGGGGGGGACTTCACTACATTACAAACACCACTTTACTCTGTCATAGTTAATTCAAAAGCATCTCAAACCCACTCTGATCAATAACATCTCCCTATAGAGGCTAGTTTACCTCTGAATCTCCTAAGCCCATCAAATAAAACAACTGTTAAATTTAAGTTGTTTGTCATACGTCTACTGAAACTCTTATAATAGCGTGTTATTCTATTACATTTTGCTACAGTCCCAGTTGCCATGCCAACATGGTCAGCGAGGCAATAAACGGATTACTGTCTTACCGATGAATGGAATGGCGTCCAGGGACTCGTCCAGGTTGCTGGAGCAGGAGTTGTGACGTTGCTCCTCAAGGCGGCGCATGTGTATCTCTCGCCGTGTATCGTTTGGAAGCCAGCAAGCCGCCACGTCTGAAGTAGAGTCCGCTCCTTCGTCGTTCACAGCCAGGATGTAGGAGGGGTGCCGCAGTGGGCTGGGGTTCTTTCCACCTTGAGGTTTCTCCCTCATTACCACCGCAGGTTCTGAGGGGCTCTGACCGTTTACCTGACTTTGAGAATCTTGGTGGGCTGTTTTGAGGATGCCAGGCCTCTGAGGGATCTCTCTTGTAGCAGAGCTTGACGAAGACCTGATTCCAACTACTGTTGCGTCTCTGCCTGCCTCAGAGATCTGTATGGTTTCTGACCGCATCCTGCTCTGACCTGGTTGGCTCGTGTGGCCTAGATGGTGTGCTGGGACTGAAACTCTTTGGTTGGTAAAAGAATGTTCAGTGCTTTTCCCAAAAAGCATGTCAGACAGCATTGGTGAGGAGCGAGTCTGAAGGGAATCTGGACCTTTAGAGAAAAAATTTGGGTTTGGTGCTCCTCTCATACCGCCGCCATATCCAGCCGAAGGCCTGAAGGGCACAGCGTTTCTGGGCATCGCTTGCCGGCTGGGCCTTGTGCCTTGGTCTGCCCTTGGATACCCTGCTCTCCTCTCACTGGGCCGAGACGGCTCGATAGGTTCAACATAGTCTATGGAATGAGATCGAGCTTTCAGAACCAGGGCATCTTGGGACACACTTCGAGGGGACCAGTTCCTTGCATTGCTTATTTTCTCTGAATTCCTCATCCGGTCCTGTGAAGCACTGCGTGGGGGAACCTGAAAATGGAGTGGAGGTCCGTGGTATGACCGTTCATGGGAGGTACTCCTGCGCCGTATCCCTTTAGGGACCCAGTCTCCTCTGGGAATGTGAGAAGCAGCTGCAAAGGAGGGGTGACCTGCAGTTCGCAAATTGTCCAACCTCTCCTGTATTGTCCGACTACCATGGGAATGGATACCTTTGTTGTCAATGTACTCTCTGTATGTCTGGTAAGTGCGCCAGTCAATGTTCTGATGGTTGCCTGGGTAGTTAGGTGCTTGACCTGCAAAGGGAAGCATTCCCGGACCGCTGGGATAGACGTCGGCCTTTCGAGGGAAAGGATACTGGGCCAGTGACCCCGGTCTTCCCCTAACATAGACAGGGTCCATGAAATCAACCCTCTGTGCCGAAACCACACGTCCCATGTGTGCCGAGTTGGGAGGAACCACCACAGTCCTAACGCTGTCATTGCGCATGCACACCGCTGTTTGGCTTTTGGAATATTGGCGAGAAGGAGACGGGGGCACTGTGATTTCCTTACGATACCCATAATCAAGTGATGCTGCTGGACCCCGGCAGACCTGCCCCGACGAGTCTGTCGCCTGGGCCATGCCCGTGGGCTTACAGTCTACTCTGGGGTAGCATACCACTGGTGGGTCAGGGATGTGACTAGCATTTCCACTGTAGCTATTGTAGCCACGCAGGTAGGCATCCTGGGAATAGGCCTGAAGACAGAGCAAAAAAGCCATGTTACAAGAGAGGCGTACAAACATCAAGTGGGTGCAAGATTAAACAGTGTGGCGCTAGATGCTTAAAGACAAGTCAAGTGTGATATTGAAAATTTTACTGGATGCATGTGTAGGCAGTGCCTGCTTCAGAGAGTGAGTGGAGGCGTTTCAAACAGCTGAGCAGTGTCAAAGCTCTTCATCTGCTCCTTATTTAGAATTGACTTGGTAATACTAGTGGGTAGCACACTTTATACTAAAGAAAAAAAAACATTTATTTCCAAACAGCTGCTCATTTAGCAGCAATTTTTTTAAATTACTGGTCAGGATATTCTCTACCACTGTTGGCAAAGACACAGAAATACCTTCAATTACAAATACTATGAACAACATCATATTTGGTGGGAAAAAAGTCAAAATACAATCGCAAAATGGACAGACACACAGTTCATAGTTACATACCTCAGACTGACAGACTAACCTCTTACAGACAGCAGGATGCCGAGGTCTCATAGAGAATGTGCGATAATTATCTTCCCTAGTTATCATGAATTAGTACAAAGTCTAAACTATTTCCTTGGTGGTCCTAGCAAAAAACAATAAAAATAAAAAATCCAAAGAAGAAACTTAAAATATAAAGGTTCACAATATCTATTTTTGCTACTCACAACATACTCACAACAAGCACTAAGGAAAGGTATGAGGACTTTGGCCCTGTTACAGTACAACCTTACAATAAAACTGTGAGCCACAGCAATCAGTGCTAAACTAAGTTCCTCCCTTTTTAAGTATGACTGTAACCAGTTCAGAGGTCAGCAGCCTTTATGAAACTGATGACATCCGACATAAAAAAATGAAGTAGAGGGCGAGGCTTCACTGAGATTCCAGCTGGATGCCAACTCAAGCTTTTAATCTAACAGGTACCGCAGGCACAGTGCATCGGCCATGTTTGCAGTCTAAACATTCGAGCCATTTAGCACATATTTGATCATAAACATAAATCCAAGACAGCTGTATGGTAGTAATTTACAACCACTCGAAAGAAATCCTGGGATGCTGATGACATGCATGACACATGCAAAATGATACAGCAGGTACGACATGTGGCAGGTACCAATTGTACCCTTTTCTTACCAGATTAGTTGTTTCTTTAGAGAAAGGCTGCCATTACAGCAAACAATTACGAGAGCATTGAGGAATCATGGGAGAAGAAGATGACAGCAGAGCAGAAAGCACATATTGTAAGAAAAATAACTGGTTCCAAGAGCACAGAAGATGAATCAGCCATAGCAAAGCCTGGGACTGACATGCTAAAAATACACTGGAGTTGCAGCGGCGGCACACAAGGATGAGAAAGCAAAGATGTATCAAGGGTTGCCACGTTACAACCTGCCTGTGACACTCTGTCCTGGTCGAGTTGGCAGAAGCTGAAGCATGGTTTTCATACTGCTGTTAGGTCTCCATGGCTTCATCCATCTTCAAACAGAATATTACGCTAACTGAACAAGGTGTCTCCAGTCTATGTCGCCCTCTCTCTCTCTCTTTTTCCCTCCCTGCTACTGCTCACATGACAGAAGCAGCAGCTGCTGATTATACATTCAGCTGTGATGGTACAGCTCCCCCTCCCACTTCTTCCTCCTCCCTCCTTTTTTCACTAAGCGTCAACCTGTTTGAAACACAGAGCAGTCAGCTGATTTTATCCTCTGGTTTAAGCTCATCATTCACGCTTTCCCCTCCGTTTTCCCTGCTCACTGTTTCCTCTGCTTTATAGCGAACTATTCCCTCCCTTTTCTGCTCCATAAATGTTCTAGTCTCTCTCTCTTTGCTAAGCAACTGCTGCCCGTCTCCAAGCTCTCAGTGCTTGCTGCCGCCTACAGTGTCGTGTCTCTCCGCTAGCATCTGCGATAATCCTCTGATTTTTGCAGAAAGATCATAGTTTGCTTGCGTACACTACAGATATTTTTGTGTTGCCGTTTGTCATTGGCTGAGAAACAATGTGGTGAGAGGTATCACAGCACACAGCGTAGGAGAGTGAACTGCATAAATGACTACAGACAGAAAAAGAAGCAAGCCAGGAGGAGGACGCTCGGGGAAGAGGGTGGAGTAGCAGTGAACTGGATATGACAGAGGACAAAATTAACTTACTAAAAATGAAAAATTAAATTTTCATATACGGTGCTGTGAAAAACTACTTGCACGCTTGCAAATTTCCTCTTATTTATTTTTGCTTTTTGTCACTTAAATGTTTCATATCATGAAACAAATTCAAATAGCTGACAAATACAACCTGAGTACATATAAATCAGGTTCATTTATTAAGGGAAAAGTTATCAAAAGCCTGATCCCGAAAGAAAATATAAGGGCCTCGTCTTATTGAATTGTGTATTTACCATTCATGATTACAAGCCCACACCTGATAACTGCCAGATCTGTAGAATCAAAAAGATCATGTCTGACAAGATCTTGAAATTCAAGAAAAGATGAGAAAGTTATTGACATCTATTAGTGTGGAAAGTGTTACAAAGCTATTTCTAAGGCTCTGGAACTCCAGCAAACCAAGGGGAAAGCCACTATTTACAAATGGAGAAAACATGGAACAGAGGTAAACCTTTAAAGGAGCGGATGATCAACCCAATGTACTCCAAGAACGCATGGACTCTTTCAGGAGATTGTGAAAGAATCACAACAAAACCTAAACCACTGAAGATGTCGCTTAACTCAGTGAAGGTCAGAGTTCATAATTCAGCAACACAAAAGACAAAGTTACAAGGTGAAAACTGTAGCTGACCAAAACGAACGCCAAGGTTTGTTGATTTGGGTAGCTTTTCCCCTGAATCAATGGCATCATAATTGTTTTGTTATTTTATTGTTTATTTTATTGATCAGCAACAAAATAAAAATTACAATGTATAATGATTATTTAAAGAAACAGCCCCCGACTTCCCTTAGGAATTAGGGTTCATGAATTAAATAAAGTAACAATATTTCCAATATCTAATATCTAATATTTTAGAATAATGAATAGAACATAATTCAATGTGTGCTTTATACGCAAATAAATATTTATCACTATAACATTACATGTGCTAAGTAGATGAGTGTTCAGTTGGTAATAAGTATTCAATGTGGCCCTTAAAAATCTCCAGGGACGTATACCTGTCGAGCAAATATCTTCCCAGTTTCATTGTGATATTCAAATCAAAAACCCACTAGCAGACTATAAAAAGCCCTTAGAAATTGATTTCTGTGCAAAAAGAATCTGCAATGGCTTTACTCTGGATATGGAACAGATGAGAACATCTTGATTTAGCAGAATCGATAGTAGCTACCTACGGCTCCCTGCAGCATGCATAAAAGATTAATGATGAGATTTCAAGCCTGGTAAGGTAAGAGGGTTTCCCTCTGTGACACTTGGGGGGGACACGCAGTGTTCATGGCATTGCATTTTTAAGGTTCATTTAAAACTGGTGAAGAAAAGCAAGAACATTTGCCACAAACATTAAGATTAACCTAACTACGAAAAGCACCCGATTAAAAGTGAATTAATTGTAACGTTCATGCTGCCATAATAAGCTGCTAATTTCTGAAGGAGTTAAGATAACCATTTGAAACACATTTTATTTATAAGTTTGGATAATACTATTTTGTCCAAGTCGGACAGCTTGCTACATTTTCTGGTGCTTTTCTGCAGATATTTATTAAATATATAAAACCTTTAACATAAAACCCAAGACCTACAACGCTGAAGTATATATTTTATCTCATATTAATGTCATCCAAGTGTATTTTTGCGATGCATCATTAAACAGTGAATTTGGGGCATTTTCGCAGTGGTGTCAGCTGCAGTTCTGGAGGACAGAAAGTCTCTTATGGCCTGATTAGGAGGCCCAGATAGAGAGTACTGATGGGAAAGGCTGGATGTCCGGATCTCATGACTGCTGCCCCAACAAACAATTTAAAACTACAGCAGCTCCAGGATGGACCAGACGTTATTGCAAATTTAAAAAAATGTTGTTTTTTTTCTTCATAGTCTTTTAGGATATGATGAAAAACTCAATCTCACCAGTTGCAGAACGTCCTCATCTTTTGGCATCACACAAAGCTCAAGAACGTCACCACTGAAAAAAGCAAATGGTAGTTTTTAAACAGAAAAATTACACCAAATAAACCAAGATAAATCAAACTCTCGCCATCTTACCTGTCTTGGATCAAAGTTATCACCTCAGAATAAGCTTTTCCGATTATGCTGGCTCCATTCACCTTCACTATTCGATCACCTATTCAACAACAGAGGTCTCATCCAGAGGTGTGCAAGCAGTGTGCTAAGCAAATAAAGCATTTAACAGATGCACAGGAAAACAAAAAGGAGCATAAAAATCGGCAGAAACTATACATCTGCCTGCTGATTAGCAGATCAGCAACAGCACAATGAAAACATGGTTAAACACGACTTTACTTACAGTATTCCTGCCTGTGACTGGAAATGTGCAAACTTTTAAAAACAATCTGAAAATAGTTCATGCTGACAGAGTATTACCTGTACAAAGGCCAGCTTCATGAGCAGGACCCCCTTCCTTGACTTGTTTCACAAAAATAGTGTCCATTGGTTCTAACCTATTTCTCTGCCTCCCTGGGGAAACACAAAAATGAAAATTAATTATTCCAGTTGCTTAAAATGTTAACAAATTATAATTTAAATGTGCCTATTTTATATATTATAGCAGGGGAAAAAACAAACATCAAACCAGAAACAAAATGTAAAAGAGAAAATCCCTCATGTGCAAGAAATAAAAGAAAAACAGACACAGTTTCGTTGAAAACTAGTACCTAAAATAAGATGGTGCACTGGGTATTTGTTTTGGGATAATTCTTGTCTACTGCTAAGACAGACAATGAGTCATTAATAGAGTCAATCTGTGGGGTTTTACGGACGCGGAACAGAATGACCAAACACAGGAAAACCTGTTTGCTCATGCTGCCCGTGTCTCCTAGCAGCTGCATGGCCACGGAAATAAAAGGAGAAAAGAAAGAAAGGAGGAGCGGGGCAAAAGAAACTAAGGAGGAAGAGTGACAGAGTGCTCAGCTGCACACCTCCCACTCTTTCCTTGTAAACTGAGAAATAGCTGTGGGCACAGCCAGAGAGTGGCTAAAATACTTCCCCAGTAGTTAACATTCTGGTGGTGAGTCAGCACACACTACCTTGCTAAGTCCAGCAGACGTGAACTCGAGCATGAGATCACATGACCGCTTGTGGCTGTATGTGCCATTTAAAATGTACACAATGGTCAATAACTCAAATAAAGAGAAGAACAAACTTATAAACCAGTTACCTTATTAAAAGAGTCGCATTATTTTATTCTTAAAAATGAACCAAATGATTCCAGGGCCTGTTTAAGCTCCAAACCGCACAAACTTGTGACCTTATTTTGTACACTTTAAACACAACAGATTAATCACAAAGAATCATATCATGGGAATTCCCATTACATAATAAACAGAAAAGTCTGTTAACTAAAGCTGGAAGAAACACACCCCCTCTGGTGGTGTGCTTTGGAGCTGCAGCTCCATTTCTTCAAGGACGCTATTCTTGAACTAATAAGTGAACCGACACTTTGACACTACAAATCACATGAAGGGGAAACAATTCAGAAGAAGACAAACTACTTATGTTATTTCTTCATTCTGGAAAAAAATATATAAATAATGAAATACTGATATCTTCTTCATGGCTTGGGTGCAACCACCTAAACAAATATATGTTTATGGATTTTTTTTTCACATAGAAATCCAAACAGAAGTGTAATTGCACCCTCAAAAAGTCCAGCTGTCCAGAGAAACAAAACTTTCTCTGACACTTTAAAAGGACTTCTTAGTAGAGATGTAGTTAGTTTATGAGACATACCTGCCTTTAAAAAAAGAAAATTAGTTGAAAGTATACTTTCAGCATAGAAATTGATCATTCTTGTCTACCTGCACAAAGTTTTGCTATGTTAAAAGTTAAATCAGGAAGTTACCAGTAAGCAAATGTTAAACTAATTTCCACATTGTTAAAATAAAAAAAGATATTGTGAAAGAAGGAAGGAAATGTCAATTATAATCTGCCATCTGTGCTTAAATGAAAGATTGACTTTACAGTTACAAGACATTAATATCGAAACACACAGCTGCCAGGAAAAGGGATATAAACTAAAACCAAAATACTCATGACTGTGTCACTGTGTTAGGCCTGCCTAAAAAACATGGCATCAAGTGAGCCGGTAAGATTTCCAGTGGAAAAATGAGTCATGGGCTCAAAGCAAAAATTTCCATCTTCCTGTCCTCTGTCTCTATCCCAAATTAAAATCATACCAACTTGTATCTTGGAATGAGGGAAATCCAAACTCTTGCTGTGGTGCGTCACCATCAGGTATGTGGTATACTTCACTTAATACGAACATTTTTCATTTGTGGTGTTTCATTGCAATTGTGAATTGCAACAAGTGATTTCAACTGACTACCCGCTGCTGACTTTCTCCAGCATTTTACTGAAATTATTCCCAAGCTGTATAAGAGGTGACAGAATATTTTAGAAACTGTAATATTTTAACCAGGGCCTCTTTAATGGGCCACTTGTTAGATTAAGATAAAAATGATGAAAAATGGTCAAACACAAAAAAATTCATGGAAAATTCAGAGCCGCTCTTTTTTTCAGCACTTTTTTTTATGCGTTACAAAATAAAAATAAACTGAAACAATGTGAAGTTGGTCACTGTAGCACAGAAACAGCTACAGAGTGAATAGTTGTGGCGTCATTAGAAGTCAGCGCACTGACTTGGTTGTAAATCAGAGCAGAAAGTTTAAAGAGTTTTTCTGCTTACCTCTGCGCCCACAATCTTCTTCCTGTAAACGCACAAAGATACTCAGCATTACTGTTGTGCTTATGGCCACATAATTTTGTTCATCTGGATTTTTGTTGACTCACGGTAATAAATCAAAGAAAACCTCGACATTTACCGGGAAGCAGTGCAGGCTCGACTCTGGTGGGTACACGATGAAATGCCGCAAAGTGAACCCAAACCCCAGGGATGTGCGGCGTAAGCGCACGGTTTTGGGCCTCGGCCAAGCGAACGGCTCCTCTTCTGCGGAGTACTGCACTGCAGGACAATCAGCCAAACTTCGCCTCTCTGCAGAGTCATTCTGCACAGAAAAGAAAGACGTAGGAATGATTGAGCATAAAATCTTTCTGATCTTTTAAGACAGCTTTCTTCTGTAAATAAGAACTCTTAGAAAGATTCAAAGCTGACAACAAAACTACCATAAATAAATAAATAAGTTTCAGGACAAACATGATATTTCTTGTTCATTTGTTGCATGCTAAAGCTGCTAGCAACAAATTTTTTATGAAATCAAACAAACTCCTTCTGTTTAAATACTTTTACACCAATAGAACATGTCATTGTCAGGTTTTCTATTTGCTGTGCTGATGTTGTAGTTGTTATTTAATCAAGACAGAAACTATCCTTTAAAAAAAACAAGCTACAGCATGCTGCTTCAGGTGAACCATATTAGCCATAAGGCATCTTCTTAGAATTATTTTTGGTAAATCCAATTAAATTTATCTTGTTCCCCCACCGCCCTCCATCCATGGATTTAATTGCTCCATCAAATTTTTATACTTCATTATGAATGACCGCAGAAAAAAGGATTAAAGGAGTATACAAGATTGCAAAAGATTCAAGAAAATAATTAAAGCACATGAAAATGGAACGGGATGATGTCCCCTCCTTCGTCTTTGTTAATGTCAGCTGATCAGATCAGTTTTTGTAGCCAAAACCAAACACCCAGAGCAGAAAATGCTTTTTTAATGTGATTTGTGGATCTCTGAAAATGAAATTCAAACTTTAAATATACAATTGTGTTTTTATGGTCAGTGTGTAATTGTTAGTGCAGCAAATGTTAGAGTAGGATTCATTTTTAAGCAGGATATACCGTATTTTCCGCACTATAAGGCGCACCTAAAACCTTCTATTTCCTCAAAAGCCGACAGTGTGCCTTATAATCCGGTGCGCCTTTTATATGGACCAATATTGAGCCACAACAGGTCTAGCAACTACGGCAAGCAGGTAAGCAGCCGCCGACTTCATTTTCGTCCGTAGAAGAAGAAGTGCGCGGTGCATGCTGGGATAGTTGTCAGAACGCTGGTTTGTTAATAAAATTTGACTGACCTATCTACCTACCGACCTGACAATCAGGTCGTCTGCAGGTCATTTAGCACCACGTTCTCCACCAACATGCTGTGCGCGAACGGAGAAGGGCCAGTATCGTCCGGCCACGCCCAAGCCCAGTCGCGGAAGGCTCTCCTTTGCCGACCCGAGTCGGACTGTTTTGTTGACATTTTTTATGTCAACAAAGTGGCTTTAGATATTCATCCGGGGTGCTTCGACTAGGGTTACCAAGGGACCAGCCCCTATACATTTAAAGCCGGGGACGGCAGAGGAAGAGAGACAGAGGCTGAGGTGGCAGCGTGTCGGTTGGTCTGTGTTACCCAGAAAGCAGTTGGGCACAATTTTGCAACACCAACATCGTGAGTGAAACAATGACTGGGGTAGCCTACTATATAAAGTACTCTGGTACCACTTCTTTATTATTACACATCCACATTTGTAGAATTGCGTCCCGTATAGGTTCAATACGGGATGCGTGGCAACCCTAACTGTAGTGTCTATTCTCTGCGCCTTATAATGCGGTGCGCCTTATATATGAAAAAAGTTTTAAAATAGGCCATCCATTGAAGGTGCGCCTTATAATCCGGTGCGCCTTATAGTGCGGAAAATACGGTATTGTAAGTTTGGAATAACAATAAGAGTAAAGTTTACGGTAAGTTCCCAGCTGGAACAGAGCATGTCAGTCTTCAAATTTTAAGGACACACATTCCTGTGTTTACAGTCTATTTATGGCCTCACACCTTTGTTGTTTCACATGTGTAGCAGCAGCAACAAATTTACTCAAGTTTCCCTGCAACAGTATATGTTCAGGGAAATCTTAGATGCTAAACCAAAAACAAGCAGACTCCCTCCGCAACCCCCCAACCAGTTTCAGCCATTTCTCCCTACCCCCAGAAGGACAGACCTTTCCCCACAATGTGAGGAATTTGATGAGCTTGCATTAATTGTATCTCTGTCTGTGGCTGAGATATTTGAGTAAAATGTCAAACCCATGCTGCAATAACTGAGTAGATCACAAAGCAAAGATTTTACTAGAGGTTTACCTGCTTATGAACATGGAAAATCTGCAACATGTTTCAAGCAAATAAGTCTAAACATGTTTCCCACCTGCTCCAGCTCTAACAGGAGGTAGAGAATAAGTCAAGCACAATAAAAAGGAACAATTTGCGTGCAGAAACTTAATAAAAAGAGAACATTACTTCTCACACTTGCTGAATTAATGCAAATACAGTTTGTGCCTGGAGGTGTGTGCCGTGTCAAAGCAGGTTTTAATAAGCCCGTTGCAGCCTAACTCGGATCTTGCAGCATTTCTGCTTTTCAGCAGCAAAGTTCTAAAAGGAACAAACCCTTTAAGCCAAAGCACACCAGAAGTGATAAGTTTAGCTATAAAGTATATATGAAGGAGCTCAAACGTGCATGCCTCTGAATAAGAACCAACTGTACTGCTAAGTGGGCTGGGAAAAAAAGACCTGCAGGTGCAGCTGCCATCCGCGTGTTTTGATGAAACTCGCAAAACAGGTTTTACCGTGTATAAACAAGCTTTGTCTATTCGGAAACTCTGGCACTTTCAGATTTAAGCTTGTGCCAGTGTTGGATCCCCGAGTGTCTTTAAGGAAACAGACAAACACTGAAATTCATCCTTTAAGTAGTACTTGTGGTGAGGGCTATAAATCAGCAGGACGTCAGAAATGCCTGCACCGATGCCCAACGCATCTCCGGGGTACGCCGGACCCACAATACTGGATCTATTTAGAAGGCAGTGCAGAGGGTAATTTCCACTCCTCTGATCTTTAGATGCGGACAGACAGGGGCAGTGGGCCTCCTCGCAGACACATGCCTTGCAGTGTTAGCATTGCCACTTGCAAAGTTAATACTGCTGTGACATTCCAGGTCAATAAATTCCAGACCTGCATTTCTCCCGTGGTTCCCTCTTGTGTTTAACCGAAATAAAGTACAACGGCTATAGTTAGAGAGCAGACCGGACCCCTGGGAAAACCTGAAGGAGCAGACTAAGGCAAGAGGTCAAAGGAAAAATTGACAAAAAGGAAAAAAGCAGACTTGCTACAGAAAGGAGTAAAAGAAACTTAAACATCAAAAGGACACACCTCTCCTTTCCTGTCCATAAGTGAATGCCTCTCAGTCATTCATGAATCACTAGAATGCCAGAATGATATTTGTGCTGGGTGAGGCAGCTGGGAGAACATTTGTCTCTCAGCTGGATGTCTCCTGAAAATGAAAAGTGATCTGCTCTATGTCAGGGTCACCAGGATACCACTTCACAGTAAACTCAGATTCTAGTGAAACCATTCTTTATACTTCCAGTAAAAAAAAAAAAAACTTCAGATGAAACTCTCAATTTTAGGTAATTCTCCAAAAACATGTTTTCATGTTTGGATTAGAGTGCAACATTTACAGACCCCCAGTTCTTGTAAAGCCGTGACTTTCAATTTCTCTTTGGGAATTACAACAAGTGTTTAAAATACCATTGTCTAGCTTCTCATGTTAGTAGAGGCAACAACACTGAGGAGTGCATAACAGAAGAATCACTGGACAGAATAAAGATAAAATGGCAACAGGAGTTACACATTTAAACTTCCTTTAGTCTCCTACAATGATGTTTAGCAGGATTAGCCTGGTTAGCAGTGGCAACTTAATCATGAAAACTTATAGCATGCATTTCTGTCTCTGTATGACATTTTTTAAGTGCATGAATGCTGAGGTTAAAACAACCTGGTAAGCTGGTCAAACAGATTTTTAAAAACATTACACGTCCCCTTGGTTAAAACGGAGGATATTAGAGATCCAGTTTTAAATACATATTGTAAAATCTTAAGGTCTACATGTTAATAAACTGGGCTGTTTTCATAGCTTGCCTGAACAATAATGAAGGAATAATGGGCTAGCTGTTTGCGGTACTGTACTTTATGCTCACATTTAAAAGAACTTTACAGAAGTTAACAATCTTTGTCAAATGCTTAATGTTCCAAGCTAATTCCTCACCACATGCGGCCATTTAAAGTAAGACTGTAAAGGCTGAGATTGAGGGAAACCAACCACATCAAACCCACTTCTAAGAATTGGATGATTTACTGAAGATACACAGCTGTTAATACGCCACACATTTTAGTGCCCAAATACAAGGCACACTGACAAAAACACAATTTCCGTTTTCCCCTCAATTTAAAACCCTACAATCCTTTTGCATGCAAAAGCTCTGTTAATGTTATTCAATGACACATTATCACATCACATGACATCAGACCTGAAAATGCCACAACCTCAAAATGTGAGGAAACTTGGTTCTCTGTTGGCTGCTAAATTCTATGCCACATCCCAGTTAAACCGAGCACCATGCTGTGAAAGGCCAGGGATAATGATACAGAAGGCAAAGTCCTTGACGTATCAGCCTTGGAGCTCCAGACAAGGTCAGAAGCATCATTATTCATGCTACATGTGTCATATACTTAAGTATTAAGAAGACTAAGTCCTGCAGGTCTAACATTTCTGTACAGTACGTCAGGAATTTTACGTAATTTACTAAATTGCCTCAAATTTTCAACTTGAAACGCTCGATATTTGTGCAAATTATTTTTTCGGTGATCTAACCCTTAAGATTCATTGCTCACTAGTGTGATTCAAACTTAGCACATAGTTTCACCCAGTTTTCATTTGACTCTAACATGCCATAAAAAAGGAGATATATTGACCATACAAAAATATCATTCTGAACATAGGATAAGATAAGAAGGTGTTGCATTTCTCTCTGTATATTTTTGTTTTTTCTGTCATATTATAAAAATGGACAATGTGGTAAAATCATCCGATACTGATCTATTTGGATGAAGTGGGGAACCTGCCATAAAAATTACAAATAAAACAACGTGTCAGTGTTTATCCTTTAATCTTAACAAAGATTGGCAAACTCAAATATTCACTCCAAAGACATCCATGTGCTTATTTTTCCAGGTGTTATTTAGGGACTTACATTTGCACCTTTCTATATGAGCAGAAATATTTTCATACAGTATTATTACCTTCAGTTTTACATCAGATTTTTGTCACAGTTTTGCTCTTTACAAGCAGTGGTGGAGCGCTCCACGTAGTCCTGGATAGTTTTGTTTTAAAGACCACTACATTACAAAACAATGTAATAAATGCTACTTTGTTTTAAGTAATTTAAGAAAAAAAAAATCACTATGTTGGAGATGTTTTGAATAAACGAATACCAAACACAGATGATAAACGTTTTTCTAATATGGTAGGTAGAGGCAATATTTAATTAAAATATCCAAAAACAACCAAAATCTGTTTAGACCCATAAAGGTTAAAACTATTCAGCAAATGTAAGAAGTAGTGTGACAGGGCAGTAAAAAGCACAGAGACTGTGCTAAACACACCAACTTCTGTCAAATGACCTGAGCAGCACGCAGTGCTCGCCTTATCAGTTCAAGGCCACCAGCTCCAGCATCTCTCAGTAACATTTACAGACAGATTTGATTCATATCAACATGAAAGTGTCATCTGTTTGTTCCAGCACACAGCTTTGGTTTCATATCAGCCTCTCTGTCCATGTAACTGAAACAAGAGATTTTGCACAGAATTACCATGAACGGTCGATCAACCATTCCCATGGTATAAGTTGCAACCTAAATTGTGTCGCACATGAGAAGGCAACAAGGTGCTGGTGAGGGTAGATAAAGCTGAAGACATGTTGGTTCTAGTTGTTGGAACACCAGATGGGAAATTACTAGAGATGTGCTGATCAGGTTTTTTCCTGCCGATTCCGATCACCGACACCAATCACCGATACGATCACATAATTATTTTTTTAATCATAAGCACTACCGGTTACATTATGTGGAAAAAGAAACCATGAATTCACCTTAATTTAGATAAAAACTTGTTTTTAATAACTTTTCCCAAGAAAAAAACAAAACAGGCATTGTGCAAATTGTACTGCTATCAATAATGCTATCTTTAACAGACTGAAAACACATGAAGGCTCTGAAGCGGCTAAATAATGCAAAAAGTCAAAATAAAACCTCTCAACATTGCCAAAGAAATTCAAGTACAAAACTTAACATTCAAAGGCAAATACAGGCGCCATTACAATAAAGACCCACCTTAAGCCACCTGAGTTACTGAATGAAAACTTCCTGATAGCATGGCGGCTAGCTGATTACTGCTAGTTCTGATTGGCTGTTTCTGACTGAGCGGAATAATTATGCAGAACAGGGAGGAGATCGATTATTTTTTCAGAGATTATCTGTCTCATGTTAGGACAGCGAAAGTTTTAATACGTATGTAAAATTTATTTTTTTTAGGCTGCTTAAAAGCAGCTTTAAGCAGAGGTTCGGTGTGAGAGTCACTACCAGATGGAGCAGAAGCGGCGCTCCATCTGTGAAATATTACTACCTGTATCGCGTAGCAACGGTTCAACAGCGAGAGCAGAACCAGCGTCCTACATCGCAGCTCGAAGACTTAAATAATTTTGCGAGTTATTTGTTTAGATTTCTGACCGTCATGCTAATCCGGGTGAGTGTTTGTAGCTGTGCGCTGCTTTATCTGCTATCTGATCTTCCATATGTCTTTTTTACTGCAGTGAGCCTTGATATAGCCAAAGTCCGTCAAGTATGGCACTGTTTTTATGCCATATTAGATTCGTCGTGTTGATGCATTTTGACGTGCTTCACCCCACGTGCTTCAATTTTCCACTGCAACACGCAAACTTCCCCATTCACTCTGTGTGTTATAGTTACACATCGCTTAGGATTTGTTACTGCGCGTTTGCTCAGTGTGAAGAAAAGAAGAGACCAGCTGCACAGGCAGGCTGTGAAATGAGATGTAGGTGATCGGTTTGTGTGATCGGCAACAAGAGACCGTGATCGGCGATCACCGATCATATACTTTTTCACGGAAATCGGACAATTATGATCGGTGGCCGATCGATCGGCACACCTCTAGAAATTACATGTTTCATCTTTGGGCTACTTGTTCTTGGCCTCTAGCAGAGCTGGGAAATATCACACATTTACTACAAAATCTGGATATTCTTTCATTTTTTTATTTGTCATGCAGGCTGGACACAGTGACAACTAAACAAAAGTTATCACTGTAGACTAAACAAAAGACAAACGCCAATAAAGGTGGTACTCTGGCTTTCCATGTATTTTATAATGCTGATAAGTAATTAGATTAAGATTAGAATATTATATTAGACACACAAGTACTAAAAAAATGTTAATTAAACGAACATCAGCCTACGTTGGTTTTTGCAAACATAATAAATTACGAAGTGTCATTTTAAATTGGAACTCATTCTACTCTATAGCATTACAACATTTACAAAAATATTGTAAATGACCAACTTATATCTTGACCTGAAACTTTGGTTGGTAAAAAAAACAAATAAATCACTGTAACCAACCAAATTGACTGTGACTGTTTATTAGTGACTTGCTGTGTCAGCTCTTTCTACTCAGTTTGTCACTAATGACTCACCATTCAAGATTTCATGAGTTATCTATACCAGAAGGGAAAAACATCACAGGCAAGCGTTTTACTTCAAAGAGTTGGCACAACAAGGAAAAACTGAATCACGCAGGCCATCTCTTCTGTTTTCTCCAGAGACACTGCAGACACAACCTTAACACAACAGGAAGTAACAGACTTCTTCTATCCAATTGAGGGTAAATTTGCCCTTCCGATTGCCATCAGTTAGCCATGCAATGCCTGCACAGAAGCTTCTGTAAAAGACAGCCATCCTAAATGAGACAAACAATGAGATTTAATGAAGCTAAGATTGCTGGGACGAGATTGAGGGCAGGGGGAGGTCAATATCCCTCTTGCAGTTCTAAATATGGATTTGGACTTCGTAATCTACAAGAATCAATTTAAGTTGCTGCGCATTTCTATTGTTCTACTAGAAAAGAAAAAGTAGGTATAACTCAATATAAAAAAGCCAATTATAAACAAATAAAAGTTCCAGTTGAATCCTAAAAGTCAGCTTGATATAGTAAATATAATAAAGGAGAAAAACAGAAAAATTCAAACAGTAGCAGTTTTATCAGCATCTAATCTGAAGATCTGTGCGCTTTGTTTAAATACCAAACACTATTCAGCTGATAACCCAGACAGACACTTTAGTGTCAGTTGTTTTTTGTTTTTTTCCCAGGGAAAAAGAAAAGAGGGAAACAAGACAAATTCCTCAGCAAATGCTTCTGATACAAATCAAAGATAATATTTTTCAAATCTCATTCAAAATAAAATGAGAGCATGAAAACTCTCAACTTTAGAAAGTCGACCAAACTGAGCTGCTATGGAAAAGCAGTCAGATATTTTTCTGTGAGCCAACATAATGAAGTTGTGATTTTTTTAGGACCTTCATTATGTTAAAGTTAGCTCCTGAGAACTGCCAAACTGAGCGTTGCTTTGTTGGAGACATCACGTCTCTTACTTCTTGTTTACAGCTCAGGGGGGGGGTAAGGCATGTCAGAACCTATTCTGACTGATTTCTGTCACATTTCATTTCCAAGACATATTTGTTAATTTGTCTACTCCTTGGAAAATTCTTGCGTTGTTATTTCATCCACAATTTTAATTTTCAAAACTCCCCCTGAACCGAAAGCTCCAGGGGATTTTCCAGATTAAAATTAGCATGAGCTGGTTAATGCGGTAGTTTGATTAGAGAGACGACTAAAAAGAGGATTTCCTCAGACTGAACTAAGGGTTTGTCTTTCACGCTATTACAGAGCTAACCTCAGCATTCTGAAAGATGCTTACTTATGCCTAGTCCATTTGTGTGATGGGGTCTTTTGCTATGAAACTTAACCTTTTCAGTTCACAGTTACTGCTGTATTCTGTCTGTAATTGGGTACAAGAACCAAGTCTTTCAAAAATCTGTGACTTACTTACCAGACCAGTCACCAGGATATTCACCACAATATGAAAATCTGAAGCAGGTGACACTTATAGAGGAGCAGATGGTGTCCCTGTCTGGTATTACAGGGGCTACATCTTAAAAATCTGAGGCTTAAACAAGCAGCTGCACTGTTGTTTTGTCCGCCTAACTCCATAAATCATAAGCTTAAATTAATTTTTAAGCTAATTATAGTACTTCTTTTCAATGTGTTAATCTACGCTGCAGACTAATTTAGTTACAAACTTGTGGTCATGTCTAGTTTTTTTTAGGAGAGCTTTGAAGGGCTACATGATATTGGGAAATCTTGTAAATACTGTGATGACAGTTACGATTTATGTCTATTATCCTCTTTCCCCTCTTTCTCATCTGTGCTTCCTACGCTCTGTGACCTTTAGTATTTTGGGTAATGTTATTTGTGTCCGGTGTGAACATCTGCTGCTGTGAAACTCTGTCCAACTGGTTAAATATTATGCTAGCAACAATTACTGCACTCCAATCGACTTTAAGAAATGAATATTGCACACAAATATATTGTAATGATGATATATTTTTAAGTTATTTTTAAGATGTGCTGCATTAATGCTTTAAGGGTTAGCTTTAATTTTGGGTGTTAAGCCTCAAAATGTCTTTTTTCATTATTCTAACTTTTCAGTTTTCCAAAAGGTCTTTAATCCCAAAATTGTTATGTTTTTCCCCTCTCTGTCCCAATATAACACCGCACAATAATGAGACTAGAATTAATTATCAGTATTGAGATAAACAGCAAAAACATCTTACAGAATCAAAAATAATTTGAAGCAGAACTTGCATCCACAAAAATCTAACTACCAATGCTAATGTTAGCACCACTATATTATACGTTTCTAATGGCAACTGCGCTCACCTCACAAAACGAAGACCTTGCTTGATGCCGCTCATCTTCTTCAAAAGTGGGAGCCCAACGTGATGCCATCATTCAACTTCAATGGAAATCTTGCTGTCCGTAAACGCCCACATTGAAAAGCTCCCGCAAAATCCAAGAAAAGATGTTTGGATTTATACCTCCATGGCGGCTAGCTCTCCTAGTCCATCTGTTATAGAAACATATTACAAGGTTAAGTATGGTGTTTAATTTATTAAACTTAAGAATCCACTGTGCAGTTCTGACAAGCCACACTATCCGAGACCTGGAATGGACTGGTTCCCAGTGAGAGACACTGGGAATCTGTGTATTCATAAAGCAGAACATCTCTGTTTGAGATCTAGTTGCTAGTTTAACTTTTAGAAAAAAGAATAAAAAACAGTCATTCTGTGCCACCTTATGAAGAAATAAGTAAACAATTTGACAAGAGCCAATTTTATTAATTCAGCTTTAATTGTTCAGAAAATACAATGCTGGATTTTTCTTTAACACGTAAAAATGTGGACCTATAAAAAAAAGGCGATTTGTATCATCCAGAAAAAGTCTGATCGGTTTCTCTATGAATGTAAGAATGTGAAAGAAAAAAGCTGCTCCACTGGAAAAAAATTAGTAAATAGTCGAAAACATGGCATCTGGGTTACATAATCAGATTACAAAATCTGTTCCCGTAATTACACCAAATCTTGGTTAAAAAGCCAGGAAACTGTCTAACAATAAACTAGCACACCAACAGAACAATTTCAATTTATCAATCAAATTTTATTTGTATAGCACATTTCAGCAGCAAGGCATTTCAAAGTGCTTTACATAATTAAAAAAAATTAAAACAGCCTGTAACATTGAATAAACAGTAAGAAAGAGAAAGATATTTTGACCCTTTATGTTTTAGTGCTTGTTTAAAAGTATCATTGTGACAACAGTAGGGAAGATTTACATGGATGTTTAGTCTGAACATTTTAAATATTTTTCATGTGCCAAAAATGTTTTTCTGTTTTTTTGTGTTTTTTTTTTTACAGAAGGTTGCAAGTAGCCTATTCAAAAGTAAAGAGCAATATTAACAATATTAACAACGTTATTTTAACTTTGATTAAAATAAATAAATAGAACAACTCTACATTGGTATCGGTATTCAAACGTATCAAATACAATTTCTGGATTCATAGCAGGTGTTTTTATTTACGTACATTACGTGAGCATCGGACGCCTTTTCATAAAATATGCATTATGATACTGATCTTAGCTCTAAGTAATCTAACCCAACACAAACATCATTGAATATGAACTAGGCAACATCTACAGCGATATAACCCAAAAGCTAAATTTAAATGTTATTACGGGAGAACAAAACATGGATGACCAGGTCAGCCTAATGAATGGCCAGCAACAAGTGGACTACCAGACGAGAGGCAGGGCGGAAAAAAAACTGTGGATGACTTTAAAACTACTTTACATAGTTAGTGTGTGGAAGTTAATTTTGGTTGTTATGCTGTCTCCAATAACAAAACGACAGTTTTGTGTTTTGAGAAGTCTTATCGTTTTTGTCACTATGAAATCGATAAAGAGTACGAACACAGCGTGTAGAGCTGTTGTTCTCCAGCGCTCAACAAAAGACGCTTTGGATTTGTTACTACTCACAAATTACTACCGAGAAAAGTTAGAAAGTACATATGAGACACCACACCACCATTTCGCGATTTAGTATACAGCTATGTGTGTCTGTGAATTGAGAAAAATAAACAAACAACACAGCTGCGGCAACAGGCTGCTAGCGGTTAGCATTTATGCTAACATGGTTGGAGTTAACAAAGTTACCTGTGTAGTTGAGAAGCGTCATAACAGGAGCCAAACTGAGGCAGTGGTTGTCCTTAACAGCGAGTAAACAAACTAAACACATCGTGTGTGAGTTTGTATTTTTTCAGAAGCTGTCCAAATAATCCATAAAATGTCAGTATTATCGACTTCCCGGTGATTAGTCCAATGAGTGGAAGCGCATGGTGCAGTTTTGTGGCTTGAGTCTTTTTTTTCTTTCCAGCTTTCCCGACTCCCTGGGAGTCCACCTTCAGTCAATAGGGTACTCTCCACCAATCACAGGCGGTGTTTCATTTGCGCGACCCAATCAGGTATGAGTTTACGGAATTTTGTGGTTTGTCTGCAAAACTTTGCTTTTAATCGTTCTCTCAAAACGTCGAGGACATTTGTCAAACAAAAAAGAAAAACGAAACTATGACTGTCAATACACACTAGCGTGCTGTTGAAAAGCTCTGTACTTACTGCTTTGTAACCACAAACCGCTGTAGTTTCTACACACAAGGTTAAATAAGAAATCACATGCTGTGGTTCAGTGTGAGGTCGAGTTGGGTATTTTGATGCGGAAAATGTCTTCACGCATACCGCAGCGTATTTAGATTGCATTTCTGATCAAAGAATAGCTACGATTAAAATTACATCTCAACCCAAGAGACAAATTGTGCGGATTTAAATCAGCAGCCCGTCTCCCAGGGCTTGAACAAATGTTCCTTTTATGCCTCTCTAACATAAGGGGCCACCTGTTCTTGGAGCTGGCAGCTTTTGTTGCAGAGGACTTTCATTAGGCTGTACTGTCCAGTCGATTGTGCTTTGTAGTGAATATATATTTTTAAAATTTATTTTTAAATTATGGGTTACTGGGAATATTTATTTTAATTGCCTTCAAAGATTGGGATAGAACTTAGTATTATTGGGGGCGGGGGGGCGCCAAATAAACAATTATAGGTAAACAGTCTGTGGAAATATAGAATTTCAGTATTTTCCAGGCCATGTTTTTTTGTGACTAAGTACAAAAAAATATTAGTTTGTATTTGAATTGTATTTTAACCCATCTATATAGCCCAGCCGCTGTATAAATTGTAAATTTTTGATTTACATCATAGTTTACTGTTCACTTCACTTTATAGTGGGAATTCTCAAAATATTCTCCTTAGCCCTCTTGGTTGTTACTTCTTAATAGAGCTACATAACAGCTGGCATGTACAAAATGTCCTGTGAGTCGGAACAGTGATATTTGGACAACAGTTTGAGAACCTTGCATCTAGAGAATGTGGTAATATTCTTCTGTTGAAGGATTTAATCAAGACATTATTGTGTTTGAGCTCAGTTCTGTTGAAAGGTCAGTCAGTTACCTGCAATCCCCAAAAGACCCTATAAAAGCCAAGAGGAAAACCGTTTCGTCGTTCTGGCACTTCATGTTCCCAGGTTAGATAGTGAGAGTCGAATGTCAGGTGTAAACAATGAGCAAAGGGACCCGAAGCATCAAACCCGCTTTTGTTCCTTTTAATGGTTCATATTTGGGTCACCTCTTTTTTTTTCCCTTTAAGCGTCCTTAGACTATTAACTTGAAGTTTTATGTTCCCGCTCTGGTCAAAAAAAAAAAAAACTCAGGCACAGACCAACTGACAAAGTTTTTGTCTAACCGAAGACGTGGGGTGTTATGAAAAAGGCTGACTACATTTTCTTCCTCTTGGGATTCATAGTTTTGTCAAAGGATAATGCCACCCAAATTGATTAGTGAGGAAGTAGAAATAAACCAAACCAGAGGCCCGTCTCACGTTTCCAAAGGATATCCTTATGATTTGTTTCCCCAGACTTTTTGGAAAATACTCTGTGAATTTATAAACCCTGAAGGAAAAAAATATTTGTGACTAAGCTCAACACATTCGTGTTATTTAGATCGAAAGTACACCACCTCTTATAGGCTCAAAACAATAAAAATAAAGTTTTGGAGTTGCTTAATCCAAGTCCAGACTTTAAGATGCAGTGGCTATTCATACTCACATTTCCTCCACTGTGGCTTAACTCTGCAAAGAAAAGTGAGCCAAAATTCATATCGACAGCAAAGCAAAAGACTCACTGTTAATACAAACACTTAATGGGCTGCAGTTGTTGCAGGTACAAGGGGCAATTACTTTCTGACACAGGCTCAGGTTGGTACCGATAGGTTTTTTTCTCAAGTCATCATTCAGAAACACCATTTTATGCATCTTGTTAGATACTGGTTTGATGATTTGACACATACTATATGACAAGACACGACGTCTGTCTTGCAATCACCCAGAATATTGTTTGGCTGTCTGGGTTTTCCAGTTTCCTCCATGCCCTGGTTTCTGATAAGTGAGGAACAATGAACATATGATCTTCTAGGACCTTAAGTTGCGAGAACTCATTGGAATGTTTCTCATTTAGTAGCAGTAAACAGAAATGTAAAAAAAAAAAAAAAAACAATCCTAGATGCACGAATGACTGAACTGATTTACTTTTCCTCAGTTCAGTAAATCACTGAACTGAGGAAAAGTTCCTCAGTTCAGTGGAGGAACTGAGGAACTGAGGAGTAGTAGTTTACAACTACCAGTGTAAACTACTACACTGGTAGTTTTTTATGTTTAGTGCATAAAAAACTACCAGTGTGCATTCATATCACTTTTTTCTGGTTACCACTAGTCATTTCATCCACTTAAGAATACTTTCACATTAAAAATATTTTTATTCCCCATACCCATTTTTTTTATTTTATTTATTTATTTTACAATTTGAAAACCGTGTGTTAAAAGAAACCAACTCAAACACTTAGAAATAGAAAAAGTTAGAGGTAGTTAGGACACTTAGTTTTGACAATACTACTGTACATTGTTGGCCCCTGAGCATAGACAGAAGAGTAGCCTAATAAAACTGTACAAAAGTGAAGGGAAATGATTAAGTGTTCATATTGTATTAAAATATTTTATACTTTTCATTGTAAAAGGTTTTCTTTGCCGTTTACATACAACATTACAGCATACAAATTCCTATTATCAAGGCTTTATTTAAATATAAGCAGCTTTTTATATATGTAAACAAATGTAATGTGACTATTTTCATATATTAAAAAATAGAATCACAAATACTTGTGGTGTGTTGCCCTATTGAACTATAAACATGTAAAATGAAATGTAACCACAGCTATTGGGGATTAGATGCCATCACAGCCACTTGTCAGAGAACTACAGAAAAATGTGTGGGCTTGCTGTAAAAAGGACATCCGCATGACGGAGCCTTCTGTCGCCGTTTGTCTTCAGACCTTATATTTCTTCTTTCCACTTTCACTAATAATGCAAATGTGCTTTAAAAAAAGAAAGAAAGAGGAAAAAGCACAGTCAAATGTAAGCCAAAAAAACATTCAAAACAATAGTGTATTTAGTTGATTCGTGTGTGACAGTCAGTGCAACAGGACTATTATTCCAAGGCCTCCTGCTAAACAGAGTCTTTGTTGTCTGAAATGAAGACTTACATTGAGGTCCCTAAAATACTCATTGTAGTCCAAAGCATAGCCGACCACAAAACGATTGGGTATCTCAAAGCCAACATCTGAAAGAAGTGCATTGAAAAGACAAATGTAAACTGAAAATGTTTTCTAATCGTCTTAAAGCAGAGGCTTATCGCCACAGTAAAATGTTTTATCAGTTACTTACAGTCAGGAACAGAGGCTAAGCTGTGCTGAACTCTCTTCACCAGCAACCTGGGGAAGCAAAAGCAGATACTATTCGACACCATCCGCGCCAGACTGCTTATTAAAATGTGATAATTGAAAAAAAAAAAAAAAAAAAAAGAAGTAGTTTGGTCTGTATGTGTCTTGATTGACAGGAAGGAATTTGGTGATTCATGAAACAAGCGACCACTCTTTACCCTGCAACTTTGATCATTTTGGGTTTGAAGGCTTTTACGTGCTCTAGAAGAGTCTCCATTGTCTTTCCGGTGCCAACAATGCCCTGTGAGCGGGAACACATACAAAAACAACAAAATACACTTGCTTGGGAATAAAAGCCGATGTGGAAATGCAGACAATGACGAGTTTCACATCACAGTGAAAGAGAATCTTCTCAGTGTCTCCAATCTGTGCTCTTATTACACAACAGTTAACAAGCATCAATTTCACTTTCCCAGAAATCATATGATATTTTATACAAACACTGAAAGGCTTTATACATTCTTTTGCTGGTGAATATGACGGCCACTTGACAGAGACTAAAGATGAAGAATGTTTACAGCAAAAAAATAAATAAAATGCTTGACATACACAATCAAATCCACACGTACAGCTTTACATAAGTTATTTATATGTGGTTTGTTATGCACTTGGTCAAAGCAAACGTTTAAAAAAAATGTTGCCACTGTAAAGTTAAATGGCATTAAAAAGGTTGTGCTTATAACAAATTTTATGCAAAGATTTTGTTGACGAATTACTTATGTGGAATACAATAGTTTTTAAAATATATCACTATGTGCAATATCACAGTTTGCTTAAAGTGATTTTTAAACTTAGTGCATAGCTTTTAGTCCTTTTATGGTATGAAAAGACTAAAATCTATCCAATTGTTTTTCATTTTGATTTCATTTATTGTTATTTGTATGGCTATTTCTTGCTGAATTGCTCTTTCTATGTATTTTTGGTATAAAGCTATTTGGTGTCTAGGTGCTCTGACGTGCAAATTCCTTTGCTACTGAGCAGACCACATTGTGGAAGTGTAGGAGGTTTGTTGGAACATTTTTTTATGTAAAGAAAAAACAGCTACCGGTGCAGTGAAAATTTAGACTGCATAGCAGAAAGAGATGGAACCAAAAGCAAACCCATCACCCACATATACCATATGGTAACATCATTCACTTAAGTATGAACACATGCAGTGAAACTTTTAAGGGTTCTAAAACTTAGTAGGTGCCAACACCAAAGAAACAAAATACTCCAACAAGTCCTTTGCAACTAACTACTCTGCAGATGTTCCCACTAAATAGTGCGATAAATGATAAAAGACAAATCATCCGGTCTCTGATCTTTTTAAGCAATCATTATGAATTTCTTTAACTGTGCTGTTTTTTGTAAAGCACACTGATTCCTAATACAAAGCTGAGATTTTCTGCTTCCATGACAAAGTTAGTGAACATTGTTTGAAAAGCAGGCCTCTTGTTACTTGAATATAGGTCAGGCAATTAAATAAAGTTTTCCTCATGTTAAAACCTAGTTTTTCTGGTAGGCAAACTTTAAATGGCCCCTTGCGACCTGGAAAACAGTCAGTACAGTGTATATATAATGAGTCTATTTTGCAAAATGGAAACAGTTAAGTACAAGGCTGACTCACCTCAACAATCAGCACGTTCTTATGAGAGCATGTTGGGGAGAGGAGAGAGGAGACAGAGCAAACAATAATGCTTGATTAGTAGCAGATTACTAAACCACACAGTTTGCTATGACACAAAACATAAAAAACCATGAATCACAACAAAAAACATGTTTGGTTCCTTAAAGGAACAGAAAGCACACACAGATCTAAAAGGAAAGAGTTTTTTTTTTTTTTTAGATCTCTTAATGCAGAAGTAGTGAAACATCAGCAGCAGCACCACACCCAATCACATGTTCTAACTCTGGCCTTAGATTAGTAATGCTTTTATTCATTTTCTTAAAATATGCATCTGTCCTCAAGATAAAGACTGAACCAGAAAAATCTCTGCATCATCGATATCGGAAATCTTTTCATCAGCCATACTAATCTGAACGTCGGTGTAATCGCTGAATTTCTGCAGATGCCTGTCTAATCAACAAAAAACTTGCCACAAATCACAATCTAGGCACAATCTAAGCTTTGCTTGATCTCATCTAGGCCAGGAAGTAAGTTACATATCTACAATTTACTATAGTTTGCTAATAAAATGTTCATCCAAGCATGTAATTGTGCTTTGTTTACATCTCCTTATTCCTCATCTTTAAATTTGTCCTACGGACTTATTTAAGGATAAGTCTGCAGGACAAGGAACCGATGAGAAATATAAGAGAAATATAAACTAATGAGGTATGTGTAAAGTAGAAAGAGTCTGGGGGGAAAGTGAAACCACCTATTTAAACATTTCACAATTTCACAGTTAGCTCTCACCAGTAAAGCTATGCTTTCTTAAGTAACAAAGTTGCAGCTACATTTTATTTCCAGACACACAGAGCTTGAGAATTTCGCACAAACACTTGAAATACTGCAAGAAAATCATAAAACAGCAAGTCAGACTTGCTACTAAATGTCCTTTTCAGTACAGCAGGTATTTACAGTAGACTGAATCTGGCTACAGGACAGACTCCTGTCCAGCTGAGGGAAAAGTCGAATGTGAATAATCAAATGAGGTGATGACGCATTAGATTGGCACTCTAAAAATAGGTTCACTAACTTATGAGTGCGGTAAAAATTGTTGGTGATTCATATCCGTGCACACAGACATGCACACGTTCAGAGAATTGTAATGAAAACCCTTCCAGAGCAGCTAAAGACACTGATACAAATCTCTACATCCAATTAACAAAAGCAAAATGGAACTACAAATTGAATTGAATTTATATTTATATATTTATTAAGATTGTGATGACGGTACTAGCAGAGAAATTGATGGTTTGTGTCTGTTCAGGCACAGAATGTCTTAGGAACTGGATGCTTTATAAAGGAGAATGTTTCTAAAGCTTTTGAATAGAAAAGGTGCAACAACCGAAAACTCAAAAATTAAGATTTGCTGTTTTAAACCAACTTTTTGTTGGTCTGCAACTTACAGTCAGGAGACTGAATTTTTTTTTTTTGCTAATTCTTTTCTGGAAAACAAACAAACAAAAAAAACAACTAAATTAAATCAGACTGGAAGGAAAGAGTCTGGAAATATCAAATATCAAATCTTGCTGCAGGACGGCTTTGGGCCTGAACTTTCAATAGACCACTCTAACATATGATTAGTTGTTGAGTTCACAAATTCAATTGTACAGTAGCTCTGATTGTACGACCAGGATTATTTCCTAGTGGCATTTAAGTCTTCACCCCAGCCTGACATCAACTGCAGATTCAAGCAGGATTTATTCCAGTGTTGCACTGTAATTTATCAACAAACTTTGGCCAACTTCACTGTCTGTCACTGCTGAAGAAAAGTAACCTTACAGCATGATGCTGCCAGCACAATGTTTCACGAGATAAAGTAATCATAGCTATGAGCAGAATTTGTGTTCCACCACAAATATCTACCATGTAGCAGTAAAAAATTACATTTTGGTCTGGTCCGACTATTGCACCTCTACATGTTTGCGGGGTTCCCTACGTGAATGAAAACTGGAACTAAAACTTTTTATTGCCTTTCTTTAAACAATGACTTTGTTCTTGCCAGCTTTCCATAAAGGCCAGATTTGTGGAGCGTGAAACTAACAGTTAGCCTTTCAACAGATTCTCCAACTGGAGCTGTGAATCTCTGTGTCTTGCAGACAGGCTTTCTTTGTGTGATTTTTCAGTCTGATTTGGCAGGTTTACAGCTGTGTGAAGAGCATAAAGAGCTTGAGACTTTGCATAACCTAACCCTGTCCTGACTTCTACAGTGTTTTATCCCAGCTTGCTGTATTCTTAGATCCTCATGTTGTGGTTTGTTCGACCTCTCAGCCCTTCAAGGTACAGCTCGATTTCTACTTTGGATAAAATACCCACAGCTAAAGGTTGTTTGCTAATTGGTTGATTCCTAAAGCCTTTTGTTGCACTGAATTTTATTTGGGAGTTATCAAAGCAAAGAATGCATACTATGCCTCTCTTACTTTTAGCCGTAAAAGTTGTTAAAAACAATGCATATTGTTCTTCCACTTAATTATGTGCATCTTTGTGTTGGTATATCACAAAAAAACTAAGTAAAATTCATGGAAGTTTGTGGTTGTAACTGTACAAAATGTTTTTATTTTAATCTTGTTGTATGACTATGTTTGCAACATGTTTCCAAAATTGTCTGTAAATGCATAGAAAGAGCACTAACTATTGCCCACAAAGAGATAAATACGTTTTAGACGGTTTAAGAAACGATCTTGCAACCTCTCAAAAATAGTAGTCTTGTGATCAGCCACAGTGGTCAGCACAGTCCAAGAAGACACTTTAGGAGATAGCATAGAGATTATCAGAGCTTTGTAAACAGTCAGGATCCACTCCAGCTCAAAGGAGAACCAACTGTGATCACGTGATAACAAGACAAGCAGCTGTGCCGCGAGCCTGAAGCAACAGAGCTACAGTCACCCTGCTAATCTACATACTCACTACGTCCTCACATTTTCACCAACTCCACACTTTGGTCACACTGAGATCAAGTGGAATAAACCTTTAAACAACTGCATTAGAACAGCAGGCATCTGATTGGAGCTGTCTGACCCTGCCATCTTTGATCTGCTTTATGGAACCATCTTGTCAGGTTGAAGGAGGAGGAAATTTAGAGGAAAGGCTGCCCTCTTGAGGTCACTGCGCGCCGGCTCAATAAATGCCATCTCTAGACAACTTTGGATTACTTTGCCTTCTAGCAATGCATGCATTTGGTTATAACATTTTCTTTGCCCCAGTGATGATCTCAGTGAGAACCTTACCTTTCCAGCTAAAAAAGACAGGTCTTCTGCTCCCAGTATGTGAAGATCTTCTGTCGACTGGTCATTCTGCAGAAATAAATGTGTTTTAACATAGGGCTAAGCAGCATTTAAGACTAAACTGTATAACTTAAAATCTGAATTGCATTATTTTTGTCTTCAAATTGCAAATTTGTTGAGAATAAGAATAACCTCCAGGCATAAAACAAACCGATCGATAAAGGAACTCCGCAGTCATATCGGCTATCTGTCTTGATGTTTTTCTCCCACGCTTGAACAAACACATCTGAGCTAAAGCTAGACAAAGATCCCACTGTCATAATGCTGACAGCGTAACACACACATCTTCTGACTAAGTCATGAGACACAAACCCATCAAGGCTGATAATGTCAACCATTAAAGCAGCCTCAGCATCCTTAAACCGAAGCCACTTGAGGCCAGTCTGTCTCCAGCGGCTTTCCTTCACTGCAGCAGAAAGAGGACGAGACGGGACGGGACAGGACAGGGGGGCTCACCAGGTAGCTCCTGAGTCGGATGAAGTGGACCCTCATGGGGATCGTGTGGTTGGAGTTCCGGCTGAGAGCCTTGATCCTTTCCACCAGGTCGGCACAGAACTGGTAGCCTCCTTTTAGCACGCAAAGCACCACAATGTCGTGGTCGCCGAGGTCGTCCATGATGTTCCTAGCAAGACGTTCTGTCCTGCAGAATGAAAAGAAAGACAATGATTTAGAACTTCTCCGACTTTTTAAGGTCAAAATATCCCTGCCTCACTGTTAAACTAAAACTATGGTATACTGATAATTCAAAATTACAGCAAAACATCTATACGAGATGTGCTCTACATACATATTTAGTGCATGTTAAGAATGTTACTATAGAATATGTTCTAGCATAGTTTTATGTTTGACTGTTAAAGTTACACCTTCTATTTTGAACAAAGTTTTTCATTTCAACTTTTACATTTACATGTTTGAAAAGACCCCCAGCTTTGATGTGGAGTACAGCACCAGTTTTTTTTTCCAATAAGCATTTTAGTTCATTTTGAACTAACTGAATTGCCATATTTCTGTTATTTTTCAATACAATTTGTGTGCACACCTCCAAATTGCAGCTGAGCGCAGATTGCTGGGCACTTTATGTGCTCAGACACATAAAGTGGATAAGGAATCTTACACATTATCTGTGTGAAAGCTTTCCTGAAGAGATCAGGAAAGCTTTTACATCACTAAAGAGTCCAGGAGAAGAAGATGGTACAAGGTCTGCACGTGTATAGCGCACGTGTATAGGACTCCAAAGTGCTTTACAATACATTCACACGCTGATGGCGACAGCCACAATTGCAGTGGGGCAGACTGACAGAAGTGAGGATGCTATACAATCTGAACCAACACCAGTGGGCAAGAACACAGTGACTGGGATGGAGCAGGGGTTCGAACAGGAAACAGTTATGTTAAATCAAAACATCACAGCTAAATACTTTGGAAACAACAAAAACAGAAAACTTTTATTGTTTTATTAATTCTACACCTACTAACTACAATAACAGTTTTTATGCATTAAACATCTGAATGACTTTAATGGTACATTTTATCAGATAGATATCTATCAGGCTGTATGCAGCCATTGAGGAAAATGCAGAGGTAAAACAGACAACTTTCAGTTTTGTTTTGCAACTCTTCCTCTAGCTTTTCCCCCCCATTTGTTTCTTTTTAAGTTTGCATTTAACAGAAGACAGAAAAGCAAGAAAGTCGAGCTCACATAAAGTGTATGATATACCTCTGATTTCCCCCTGACGACTAGTTAATGGACACGTAAGTCTTCCATGCAACCTCAGAGCAACCAAAGCGGGAGGTGGGGGGAACATGTGAGGAGAAAACTTGCTTAGGCCGCAGGAATCTACACAGTTTCAGTCGTGTACCTGTCCATGATCACGCCATGTGGAATGATGACACAGTCTAAATCTCCGGAGTAATGAGCGGGGTAGTTGAAGAGATCTAAACTGTAACCTGGCCAGTCATCGTTGATCTGAGAGGAGACAGTCAAACATAAACATTATTCTGTTGAGTACAGTGGAAATCACAACTTATTCACACAAGCTTTCACGCTGCAAACTCTCTGCAGCAGAAACGCCCGCCTGCCGCTTTAGTTTAGACAAAACCAATCTACACGGAGCGCAACGTTTTCTGATTGCGCATAAACTGAGCGCTTGTCCACTTCCTGTGAAGTTCTCTTATTAAATTACCACAATCCCCTCGCTTCTTCTATCGGCCCGAGCGTCAACTTCTGCCATGTTTTCCCGTCGAACACAAGAAGGGTCTTGTCTGAGGAAGGTGGTGGTGCAAGCCCACAGAGGGGTTTGGCACGGTGATGAGAGAGGAGGAGCATCAGAGTTGGGGAATGTGAAGCCTGTCGTGTATCGCCGCGGCCGCTAGAGGCGCTCTAACACAACGTTTTTATTACAGCAACATCAGGATGCGCGTGCTTCTCTTGGAAAAGGTGTCAACTTTTTGTTGACTGGCTCAGGTTTAGCGGGGATAATACACACGGTCTGCAAGGCAACTTTGTTTTCAGAGATACTATTAAAAGCTTGTGGAAACAGTTGTGCAATTAAAAACCAAGACTACCAAATGGGATTTAAAATGAAATCTCAAATATTGAATTGTTTTAAATATAGATCAATGAAGAAAAAAAATGTAAAGAAGGGTTACAGTGCTGTGTAAAGCAATTTATATCTCTTGAGCTGTGTCTGTCTGTTGTGTTTAAACCACACATTTCAGATTATTTTTTTTCTATGGGTTTTATTTGATAGACCAACACAAAATGTTGCGTTGTTATAAAGAAAAAGAAAATGTTACATGTCATTACAAAAGTTTTACAAATAAAAAATATGAACAATTTGGCATGGATATATATTTATTATGAGACCATAAAATAAAAGAAGTGTAGCCATTTGCCTTGAGACATTATTCAGTTAGTAAATTTAGTCTGAGTATGTATAATTGTATCTCAGTATAAATATAGCAGACTTATCCAAGTTGGATGGGTCACCCTTCAAGGTCTTTGAAGTCTAGTTCAGGATGTTATGCTGGTAATTAATAATTTCTTGACTGTATAGGTCAGTGAGAAACAGGGCCTGGGTGTGGTTGATTAAGTTGATATAATATAATCCCTGATTCAACAAGGAGAACAATTCTATTCTCACATTGAGTCAAGATGGCTTGTATAATTATTTTTGTCTCTGAATAGATTAAATCAACATCTAAAAAAAACCTCATTTAGTCCTTAAGCAGGTAACATTTGGCTGATATTAACATTTGAAACATTTAAGTGTGGCAAAAAAAATAAAGCAAACCCAAAAGAAATCTACATGCTTTCATTGTATTGTACCATGTCTACCCCTAACACTTAATGTCTGATTTAGTCTTTAGAGTTTTGTACTCTCTCTGTCATTTTAAGTTTATTGCACGTTGGAAGCATCTTGGAAAGAGGACTTGGTCTATTTGCCACGCTACAGTAAGCAGTTTTTTTTGTTGTTGTTGTTTTACACTTTCACGACCTTCATTTTTAAAGTCTGTAACATTACTTGGTGCAACCGTTTCTGCAATTCTTTTAATCTAGTCTTAGAAATTATTTATTTATTTATTTATTTATTTATTTATTTATTTATTTATTTATTTATTTATTTATTTAATCCATAACTTAATGATAATGATGTAAAACATATAAATTCTTATCTGGTAGAAAAAAAAAAATCTGGTTTTGACTAAAACATCTAACTAAATATTCATGCTTTTTTTTGTACACGTTTGCCAGGCTGCAGAAAATAAACTTTCTGAAAATATAAAACATGTGAAGAGAAAATGTACTTCTTTATTAAAGGAAACTGTGTTGCCATACTGTACAACGTAATCTGTCACAGTGTGCGAATGACTGTATTTTCGATAGACCACCCTGGAAACTGTGTGGACAGCATGTCCAGCAGCAGCAGGGTCTGGGTTGTTGTGTCACTACACATTAGAGAGGTCTGCTAGGCGCTGTTGAAAAGGGAAGACAAGGTGTCTGGGCCCTTCCACCCGTGCTGCTCCATGGAGACCGCCTTTAAACAGCAGTACATTGTCATCTGGGGAGGCAAATGTCAACAGCAACATTAGATTTCAATCACCCTGCACATTCTCACCACCTCAAAGGGAACAACGAGGTGTTAAAACTACCCTGCGTGACCAAATCCCTCAAAATAGGATGAAACACTTCCACGCTGTTCAAGCGATTTCACTTCATGTTTTTGTTTCAGATGCTGAGCTGCGGGCTTCTAGCTGGAATAATCAGGCTCATCCGCAGCACTGTGGTGCTGAGCGATGCTGCACAAGCCAGAAGATGTTTTTGGGTGAAGTCTTGTCAGATTGTTTTTGATGCCCTCTTTCTCTCTGCTGGGGAGAGCAGGCTGGCTCCTCTGGTGCCCTCGGGGTGCAGGGGAGCAGTCTGGCTTTGGCATTTCACACTCGCTCAGCAGTCAAAGCCTGTGACCGTCCGCAGACTTTACCGCCAACTGCTCCCTTGCGCCCTCGCCCGCATGTTGTTTGGCCAATTACGGATATTCAGTTAGTATGAAAGTAATTCTGGCAGACATGCAACTGTCCGGCCAGATAACGTCACAGGTCTGATTTGAATACAGGATATCATCATTTTTTTTTCTGTCTACACTTGATGCTTCATACAGATATCAACAGAAGTAATAATAATAATAATAATAATAATAATAATAATAATAATAATAATAATAATAATAATAATAATAATAATAATAATAATAATAAACTGACATTCAGAATAACAACATCATTAAGACTTTAAACATTTCAGATGCATCTGTGAATCTTAATGCATCTGATTGTTTCCAGTTTGTCCTTGGAGTGTCCAGTTGTGACTGATCCAGGATGAATGTTAGCACTGGTCACAAACAGGCCAAATAAAAAAACTCTTAATGGATAAGTCTTTGGTTTGGGTTAGCCTTGTGTCTTTCAGCCTTTCTTTCACTCCAGATTGCTTTGCTCCACCCAGTGATCCTGGATTAAATCCAGAAACAGCCTAAAATTTCACAATTTTATTTTATTTTTTACTTGAAACCATCTTGACAAAAAAACTCAGTGAAACTTATTCTTATCTTAAAAACAGAATAAGACATATTATATGGCTTCCACCACTGTTACTTTAGATAATTATGATACCGATTAACATGCTCTATTGTTTTTGTTTTATAATAGCAACTGGAAATACTGAGCCTCTTTTGCAAACAGTTATCTCTAACAATAAAGGGGATTAAATAGAAAATCTAGGTACATTTTATTTCTTTGAGAAATAAAATGAACCCAGACCACATTTTATTACACCATCTAGCAGCCATTGTTCTTTTTTCTTTAGAGACTTTTGCCATTTTAGAAAAACAATTAAAGAGAATAAAGCTGGTTCACTTATGTTATCTTAAACAGAAATCCTCAATTTATATTTTTCAAGTGGACATGATGCAGAATGAAAACATAAAGAAAAATGTACGCAATAAAATCCTAGTTTTACATTTGAGTAATTCACCATTTTTGGTGTATTCCAGGGGCCATGTTGCATCGCTACACACAGGTCGCACATGGTAGTTGCAATATTTTTTGTATTTCCTTTCTTTAAAGAAAATAATGTTTGTCTTTAAAAACTGCAAACATACAGGCAGTTTTGGCAAAAATTTCATAAGTTTAACTTTGAGCTTAGCTTATATGTAAAAGTCAATGTAATTTAATTTGCATAATTTTTGGGGAGTTGGATAGTCATTTTTAGAAACAATACAAGTTGTCAATAAGCAACAGATTAAGAACAAAACAAAGTCATTGCTTTTTAGGTGGGCTATGCATAAACCTCACTATTAAAAAAAAAAATCACATTTCATTTATTATTACCTGTTCTGCAGGTTTCTTAGCTAACCTCTGAAGGGAGACAGAGTAAATGCTTTGTTTGGCTTCAGCCGTGGTTCCATACAGAAACTGTAGCAAGCATAAAATGATATCTTTTAGAAACAGATTCAGGACTGGAAGAAGTAGCTGTGCCACCCTTCAACTTTAAAAGAATGATAGCATAGCCCCGCTATGAAAGCTTCACAAGCGTACTCCAATATTTTCATTGTTTTTGGTGTATTTCAGTTGAAGTGTTGCAGTTCCTGACAAACACCATATTGCAGAACATGTGCCTTCATAAGTACACATATGAATTTTGTGGTATTCCATTCTTAACACATTGTGTTTAATATAACAAGCTTTAACAGCTTAATCTCTTCTAGGAGGCTTTTCACAAGATTTTGTAGGATTGTGTTTGTACAAATTTATGACCAAATTGTTGGATTAAAAGACCTGACTCACAGAATCTGCTCTATTTCATCCCAAAGGTTTTTGATTAGTTTGTGGTCAGGACTGTGCAGGTCAGTCAAGTTTGTCCATGTCAAACCTGCTGATCCTTTTTTTTTTATTGTAGACCTTGCTTTGTTCACTCATGCACAGTCATGTTGGGACAGGAAGGGACCGTCTCTAAATGGCTCCCACAAAGTTATACATTTCATGACAAGACTTACAGTTGTACAAGTGGGATGCTACCAATGTACTGTCTTTGAACTCAGCACCTGAGACCGCACATTCATTAAAAAAAAAATGCTTGCAGAAGCTGTCTGCATACCCATTTACTTCAATCATTTTGCACGTGAATGAGAACATTTCTAGAAACAATGAGGCGCTTACAAGGAACATCCTCATTTCATCATGAGGACTCAGCATAGAAAGAAAAAGAAGCAGTTCTATACCTGCACTGTAGTACATATTATTTTAATGTGTTGAAAACCCTTTGCAACAAGGCAAGTCAAGCACAACAGGTGCACATAAACACATGTCGAAAGTTCATGAGCTAAATCACAAAAACAGAGGACCAAAAAACAAAACAAAACAAAAAAAAGGTAGCATGCCAATAAAATCAAATACAAAAGTATAAGTCACACAACATAAAAAATAACTATAAACAAGGTTGGGCTGCTTATAAAACACAATTATTTGACATAATATCATGTTCAAATATCGGATGTTTAATGACTAACATTTGTTCATAAATGTCAGAATGAACTTCGTGTTTGTTTTTAGTTCTGCTAAAGAACCTGCTGAATCACGTAATCGACCAAAGGTGTAATGCGCTCCAGAAGGCGTAGTTCAACAAAATGGGAATGTACTCTTCTTTACATGTCCATCAGCTGAGCCGTAGGTCATACTTCTTTATGTAACGATAATCGGTGACTTAATGCTCGGAGCGGCTCCAGAGCTGTGCTTTAGAATCTGGAAGAAGGATCCACTGTGTGGAAAAACTCTTGTTAACATAAAGATGTCCCTGTATCAGTGGATTGCATCTCTGTGTATTAAAAAATATATTACAAACAATTATGACAAACTTTTTTTTTTCTGTTGAAATTTATATTTTAGTATCCTCAATGCACCACTTTTTAAAATTATTTTCTTTTTTATAAAGGAGCCATGTAGATGAACTGATAAAGAAATAACGCAGTAAATATTTGATGACATAACAAACTACATGACATGTAAAGGTTTTGATTTGGTTATGTGAGCCTTTTGGTATCATCAGACAGAGAAGACAGCAAAACGTAATGTGAAAAAAAGAAACATTCTCGGAGATTTAAAACAAGAACAAGAGCTTTACAGTACCGCAGATTTTTATTTTTTGCATCTGCCTTTGTACCAATGTGCTGCAGAAGCAAAGTCAAGACTGCGTGAAAGAGTTTCCGCTGATATCCCTCGCATCTTAATGAACGATGTCAAGCTTGTCTGTTTTGATGACAAGTATTTCTTTTATTGTTTTACAGATAACATACTTCACAGGGTTACCTTAGAGGTAAAATCTCCTGACAGAACTCAGTTTTGACTTGCCGGAGACAGAGGGGGGAGGATGAACATACTTTTATCGAGCACACATTGTAAACAACTGAGCAATATTTAAGTCTAAATGGCGTACCATAGAGTAGGTGAGAGACAACAAAATGTAAGAAGATGTGCCTCTTGTTTGCAAAGACAAAAGTTTCATTTTTACAAAAACAAATAATGGTCACTGACATTTTTTTTTAACTCTTCTTAGTGGCTGAGAGGTAGAATGAAGTATTTTCAGTTAAACCAATGGTTTTATTCATCTACTTTATTTGATCATCTCATCATATTGAGTGAAAACATTACAAGTGAATAAGGAACCCCAGCCCTCTGATTATTATGTGAAACCTGTACAAACCCTCCGCTGATTGAAATGTTATTGGATTTTTCTTGCGAAACTTCTTATTCGTATCCCAAAAGTCTGTTGTTATAGGTTGAGAAACATTTTTCATTCAGGGCTAGGATTTCACAAGACCTCGCCGAAATATGGGGAGTGAATTCCTTGGTTTTTAACACTGTGAGGAGCATCGTTCGTTCATGTTTTTTTGTTTTATTCTTTCGGGGATGAGGTGTGGAGATGGAGATATTCAGTTGGAAGTATCTGAATGGACGCTCCCGGGTCCTTCTGTGGGCGATGTCACTGACGAAGGAGTCGGAGCATCTTGCCAGCCGCCGTTCGTCTGCGAATGCGAGAGAAGAAAAGAGCGCAGTGAGAAAACTTGGAAACAAAGGACACAAACACAGGAAACAAAAGGTGACAAAGAACAGGTATTGCCACCCATATTTCATGGACATTTTCAGAGATTTGAGTTCTTTTCTACTTTTTCAGAAATGTCCTTACGATATTAAATAACTTTATCATTTAGCAGGTCAAGTTTTAAAGGCAAAATCTACAAAAAAATAATCAAGGAAAAAAAAGGAAAGAAAGGAAAAATGAACAAAAACAACTACTTTATAGCAATTTTTTTGCATAACATTCACAGCTAATTTGAATATAATATATACACTATATTGGATATTACCAAAAATGACTCGTACTGTTCCTGCTCCTGTCTGTTGCTAAAACACTTAGGCACAAATGGAGAGTGTTATCAACTAAAACTTGAAGAACAATTGTTCAGACAGAATCTAAAAAAAACAAAAAACAGATTCAACAGGCTCTCTCTGAACTGATGCATAAGAATAATACTAGACGTTTTCTCAGTCGCTCTCTACAGGGATGTAATATAACAGATAAAAGATAAGACGGGCCTTTAGTGTGACTGTGCTACCAGCTACCAGCTATGTCGGAAATGCTGAAATTAGATAAAGCTCGCTTCTGATCGCCAACTCTGACAGTTTCCACCTCAGCAGGGAATGGGACTGCTTTCTAATTGGTTCCCGCAACATTCACAGGTGCACTGCAGCACCAATGTTGAAATGCTAAGCGAGGCTTGACAGGTTTCTTTACATTTTTTCCTTCAAAAATTAAGCATCATGTGTTTTTATTATTATAGCAGAATATGTGAAATTTATGCTCAAAGTTGATTCCTTTGTTGCAAAGTCAATATCGCTATCGTCCACCAGGGAGGACATTTGTTTTACAGCCAAGCATTTCAAACATACGAAAACAATGTAAAATACATAGACAATGTTAAAAACATGCAGAGCGTATGAGCAGCACGTCATAAATATATATATATATATAAGATGGAATTTTAAACTCACAAATCTAAGGTTTATTTTAGACCCACCGTAAGATACCATAAAAATGGAGACATGCCTGCATTTTTAGGAATAACTTTAGGAAAAATTTCTCTCAGATTCAGCAGATTGTGATTCCTGTCAGTATTTTCAAGAGGTAAATCCTCAACTTTAATGTAAGCATGAAAGACTTCGTCTGCAGCAGATCACTGAAATGCTAAGAAGCCTTAAAAAATATTTCTGTGCCACTTCTCTCACTTTCCTTTTCACGCGATTGACTTAATGTGAGATAAACAGAGGAGATAAAACACAGAACACACACGGCTTTCATGTATCTTGAATATACCCCCGAGATGTTTGATAAAAGAATAAATTATCACAATAAAATGCAGCTCTTTAAAAACGGAAGCCATCTCAAATCGCGATAAAAGGTCGACTAAGGACCATTTAGGACATTAATTGCAATTTCCACGCTATTAGTGAGCACTGGGAACGTGCTTTGGCAGCCTCTTATTTCCAAACCCTGTTATTTTGCGTAAAGACCGTCTGTCATCTCATTCAGAGAGAAAAAGAATTAAAAAAAAAACACATTTCCAGTCTGCAAGTGAGGCGACACCCACCAGCAATTTAAGGGGGTGTAATTGCTGTTCAAGGATAAAGAGAGAGAGGTGAGCCACGAGAGCTCAGTCAGTAAATTGTACAGAGCAAAAAAAAAAAAAAAAACACAATTTGAGCTCTATAAATATAAAGCCTCATTCATACTAGCTGTGCAAGCATTTTTTGTTTAAAGTGTTCTTATTTTTTGGTGCTTATCTAAACTTTTATTTTGATATTAAGGTCTTAGATACGGAAGCTTTTCCTGCTGCGCGCAGGTGTCTGGCTAAATTGGATTTGGATTTATTAGTTTCATTTTCTTCTAAGGATTACAATAGATAAAAAATATGTAGCAGGCTTTTTGATAGAGGAAGTTTTAAATCCAATCGAAAATGAAAATATATAAGACTGTCCACATTTATGCATCAATCTTTAACCAATGTCTCAGCTCCCCTCTTTTATTTGCCAACAAAAGTGAATGTTTTACGTATCTAGAACCACTTTCTGGATTGTGCATACAAGATAATAAAATAAAAGGAGACACAACATTAGTAACTTGTCTGTTATTACTTGTTCATATGTATATGGAACCAGGTTAGTTGCATCAAGTTGTATTATGGTTTTAGAAAGTTACAGTTTCTAATTTGTTGAGATGTCACTCCTTTCAAAGCCATGTCACAAGAAAAAGCCAGAGTGGCTGTATGGAGCATAAAGTAGAACAGGCTCCAGTAGAGATGTGCCGATCAGGTTTTTTCCTGCCGATACCGATCACCCAGATCACCGATACCGATCACGGAAACCGATCACATAATTATTATTTTTTTAATCATAAGCACTAAGGTTACATTATGTGGAAAAAGGAACCATGAATTCACCTTAATTTAGATAAAAGCTTTTAAATAGATTTTTCCAAGAAAAAAACAAAACAAAACAGGCATTGTGCAAGTTGTACTGCTATCAATAATACTATCTTTAACAGACTGAAAACATATGAAGGCTCTGAAGCGGCTAAATAATGCAAAAAGCCAAAAAAAACCTCTCAACATTGCCAAAAGATTTAAGTATAAAACTTAACATTCAAAGGCAAATACAGGATCCATTACAATAAACAATCCTGAGTTACTGAATGAAAACTTCCTGATAGCATGGCGGCTAGCTGATTACTGCTAGTTCTGAGTGGCTGTTTCTGACTGAGCGGAGTAATTATGCAGAACAGGGAGGAGATCGATTATTTTTTCAGAGATTATTTGTCTCATGTTAGGACAGCAAAAGTTTTAATATGTATGTAAAATGTATTCTTTTAGGTTAGATGCTGCAGCTTTAAGCAGAGGTTCGGTGTGAGAGTCACTACCAGGTGGAGCAGAAGCGGCGCTCCTGTAGCGCGTAGCAGCGGTTCAACAGCGAGAGCAGAACCAGCGTCTTACATCGCAGCTCGAAGACGTAAATAATTTTGCGGGTTATTTGCAGGCACGTGCAGAGGGGGGAGCTGGGAGTGCTCGAGCACCTGCCCTCTTTGCTCCGTGCCCCCAAGTGCCCTTTTGGTAATTTTTTTTTTTTTGTATTATTTTCTAAGTCCTTTTCTGACACATAAAAACATGTACTAAAATTATTAGTTTTTGTTGTCAAAGGTAACAATAAGACCGGCTTATTATAAGACATAATAAGCCGGTCTTATTGTTACCTTTGATCTTTTGCCCGTGACGCATGACGCAGTTGCCTCTCGCGCAGTGAGATAAGGCGGCTAACTGGAGGTCAACGTAGCGAACGTTCCAGATTACAGAACAGCTTTTGGTGAATTAACTGTTCACCAAAACGTTTTTGGTGAATAAAGTGGAGTAGACTTGCTACTTGTCCGATGACGGAAAACGTTGAACGTTGTATTGTTTCTGCTTCAGCACAGAGTCGCCGTTTAAGCAGAGAGGTAATGAAATACAACAGACACTGACAGGCCTCTGCGTCTGCCTTTCTCTGAAGAACTACTGAGCGGGAGGAGACAGCCAGGTGAGGAAAAACTGTTCTTATCTTTCGATTCAGTATTTCTATCATACAGACATTAGGCTGTTGTTGTTGTGATATTAGCTAGCTGCTAGCTAACGACTTTGCTAGCAAAGCTAGATAACTAAAAAGCTTCTTCCCTGTACCGTTAATGATATCAGTCATTCTTCAGTATTGTTAATGCAATAACGGCACATCGCCCGTCCAAAACCGATCATCTCCATAATGGATATATGTCCGATCTTCTAATTTCCTTTGCTGCATAACGTACATTTAATTTATTCTAGCATTAGGTAAATGTATCTTGAAGGAAAATAACACTTAAATAAAAGTCCAACAAGGATATTCATTTTGAATTAAAAATAACTCACCCTGAATTACCATGATAGATATAATGAATGTAATAAAAGTGTGTCATTAATGAAGGGGAAAAAACTCAACCCAGACTTTAAGTTTAGGGTCTGGTTCGCAGAGTATGAAGTTAAATTTGTTTCCCAATTATTCAATGGAAACAAAAAACTAACCTCAGTTAAAATAAAATTGTAATCAAAACTTTTGGAATTGTAAGGATTCTTAAAAAAAAAAAAGTTTTGTTTAAAAGACTTTTTTAAACTAAATAACTCATTTTTACCAAACATACATTTTTTTTGCACACATCAGAAATCTTTTGTTGTGATTTTGGGCCCTGCCCATGGTATCATGTGAGAATCACAAGCAAAACTTTGAGTCACAAACAGAAACTTAGAATAGCATGAAAAGATTTCTGACAAGCGCAAATAAGTTTGTTTTGCAAAAAAGAAAGTTAACTTCATGAGTCAAAAATGTGTGATTTAAATTTTTTATAAAGTTTTTTTAAGCAAATCTCAGTAGACTTTTTTTGTCATGGCAAGCATTAACAATTCAATATTTGCTTTTGTCTTTTTCATTTTTCTGCAGTTCCACATGCAGCTCTGCTTTCCTGAATGGACCGTCTTCATCTCCACTGCAAGTGCAGCAAACAGGCAGCTCTTTTTATAGATTACTGTACACTAAAAGGTTGCATTGTGCCCTTGTTTATATTTTTAATAGTGTAATTCTGTAAAGACAAAATATGTCTGGTGGTCTAGCTCTGATTTACATATCTTGCTAAATTGCGGGTTTGAATATTGAAATACTTTCCTATAACAAAATAGACCTGCAGAAAGAAATGACTAATAAAATATCTTACATAGGCATAGTGTTGTGCTCTATATGGAGATGTTCGTTAGCTTTGATTGTATATCTCACAATTTTGTAATTTATTTTTGTTTATTAAACTCTGAAAGCTGAGAGGCTTCGTTAATATTCTGTCCTAGAAGGCGGTTAGATGTGCCCTTTTTTTGTTGTTGAGCCCCTGCCCCTTTAGTGGTCTCTGCACGGCCGTGGTTATTTGTTTAGCTTTCTGACCGTCATGCTAATCCGGGTGAGTGTTTGTAGCTGTGCGCTGCTTTACCTGCTATCTGATCGTCTTTTTTACTGCAGTGAGACTCGATGTAGCCAAACTCCGTCAAGTAAGCCATTGTTCTTATGCCATATTAGATTCGTCGTGTTGATGCATTTTGACGTGCTTCACCCCACGTGCTTCAATTTTCCGCCGCAACACGCAAACTTCCCCATTCACTCTGTGCGTTATAGTTACACATCGCTTAGGATCTGTTGCTGCGCGTTTGCGCAGTGTGAAGGAAAGAGGAGACCAGCCGCATAGGCAGGTTGCGAAATGAGATGCAGGTGATCGGTATCGGCAACAAGAGACCGTGATCGGCGATCACCGATCATACACTTTTTCACGGAAATCGGCACATCTCTAGGCTCCAGTATATGTTGCTGTGTACTGCCAGTCAGCTATGTGAATAAAAGACTTCTGCACATTTTTCACTCTTACTCTACATAAATGAGACCAATTGGTCATACGGTAAGAGTGTTTTGAAACTACAGCTGAAAAGTGCCTGGAAATGCATTTTAAAATGAACTAAAAAAAAAAAAAAAAGTGGATACGCTACAAGTGACAAGTGTTAGCTGTTTGCAGGCTTAGCCAGTTCAGACAGCCCAGTTAATAAACCAGCTTGTTACATTTGTGTGGCAGTATTCTGCACAATAACAGCTACTCAATTCAGAAGGTTTTTAAAGTATTAATTTAAGTCTATGTATCAGAATTCAAATTACAACAAATAATAATGATGGATAAAGCATAATTATAGCTTTCATCATAAATATGTTTTACTATTTTGCAGCAGTGAGAATAACTGCTGCATGTTAAGCATTTTTTAAAGTATTTGTTTAAATATTATGATATTATAAACCAGGTTTTACTTGTTATCACACAGAGAGACTCCAAATTTCTTGGTTTTGTCTCAGAGGGTCTCAGATTACATTATATGACTCACAGCCAATTTCTACATTTAACAGCAACTGCGTCCAGCCTGTTGCGTGTTGCGGCAAGTTGGATGTATTAGCACTCCTATGTTAGCAGGAGGCATGTTGCGGGCTGGGCTGTCAGTGCTGCTGTTCCTGTGGATGACTGATCTGGCCAATGTGCTTGGACTGTTCGCCCAAAGCCCCGCTCTTTCTGTCCCTGTGACTGTCGTATCGATTCTGGTCAACCCCCGCGCAGCCTGTCGCCGTGGATCTGCACGCTAACACGTAGCCTCCAGTGCTGAGCGTCCCGCTCAGTCCGTCGCCGTAGTCCAGAAAGTAGCCATAGGTTGCTAGTTCCAATTTTTGATTGGCTGATTAAAAGGTTCGTCTCAGATTCAGCAAGAAATATATATGCCTATGCTTTTTTTTTGAGAAGCAAATTGAGTGACTCTTTGAGAGATTATTATTGGTGAGGGGGTTGACACCTTTGTTCTTTTTCTGTCTGATGTCAAACAGTCTAGGAGGATCTGCCTGGTACCTTATCACAATATGCACGCAGATTTGAACACTATCACGCACATCCTGCCACAAAGGAATCATTTCAGAGCTGAACAGCAAAGGGTATGTCAGGAAGAACAGAGGGAGATTGTTTACAGGTCTTACGTTGATGCCCTGCGGACTGTACATCTGGCTGGCTGCGAGGCTGTCACTGTATCCTCCGGTCTGGCTGATAACATGGCGAAGGGTATCCACCTGGAACAGCGGGGGACACAGACAAAAGGGCCCGGTCAGACAAAAGCTCTGTACAATAAAGACAGCGATGTGCAAGGAAAGGTCACTCTGATAATAAAAGGCTATCATAAACAAGAAAAGGTTACAAACAATGAATCTGAATGATCTGGCTGCTCATACAAGCTCTGCAACGGAGGAAGCAAAAGGACAAAATGATAGAGAGAAACCAAATATTAAAGCATTTTGGTAGCTGTTGGTAAATAAGTCATCAGTGTCAGAAATTAGCAGTTGCATGCAGACTGCAGTGAGTTCTCTTCGCTGTCTGCGAAGGCGTCTGTCAGAACTGTCAGGTTGTTCAAACTTATCTGCCAGTTTTATTTTTTTACTTCGAATCATATCGAATTGTGAGAAAAGATTTGCTATTTGTGATTTTTAAAAAATAAGTAAATAAGAACTCTGCAATCCCTAATATGGGTTAAAAGAAATTCAGTGGGATATCATGTTGCTAAAACAAAAGACAAGACTTTGTTAGAATTTAATGTAACTGAGAAGATGATGGCCGTTGCTCAGTTGATAAGAGCTTTTGCGTTAAATCAAGAGTAACAGCTTAATTTCACTCTGAGATGTGCATAGCTTCTTGCTTTATTATAAAATGCCATTCTAACATGCCTAACTTTTTAAATATTTAATATAAAGGCAAACCCAGAAGACATCCTTATCTCATTTAAGGCTGGTCCCCTTTGCATATTTATGAGTGACCTAAAGCATTTGCAGAGCTGATCAGAACTGAAAAGAAGTGGTGCAAACGATGCTAAAAGCATCAAAACTACAAAAAGATACCACCGTGGGTGCTGATTTCTTAATCTGTTGTGAAAGTTCTAACACTGTAATGGTCATAACTGTCCACTTGGGCAAGGTCACAGAGCCACAGTGCACCAGTGGCTATGTGAACCCGTGTCAGGAGTGCTGATGAGTCTTGCAACGTTTCCAAAACTGTCTGCCGTCGTCTATTCAGCTGCCTGACAATGCTGCTATCTACATTAATGCACCGCTGGAGGCTAAGGGCAACCTCGGACTCAGTGTGTAGGTCAAGCTAACGTGGGCACCCCCAGACTGGTCAACGACTGGATAAAGTCTCGGAAATTTGATCGGTTTTCGCCTACCTGGGACTGTATGTTGGCCCCAACCTGCCCCCCTTGGTACGAGTCCCCATTGAGGGACTGCACACTCATGAACAAGTCTCCGGAGTTTGACATGTTAAAAGAGCCAGCAGAACCTGAGAATACAGAGAGGCATGGAGGAAGACAGACAGCATAGGGAGAAAGAGAAGAAAGGCACAGAGAAAGGAGTTAAAATGATCATGCTCAAGCAAAACAGCATTAAGTCGGTTAGTCTGAGAGGATGAGACAGAGCTGAGTAAACCTTACGGCTTCCTTGATTTTTGGTCTTTGTCACTTTAAATGTTTCAGATCATCAAAACAGCTATAATATCACAGATTAACCAAGTAGATAAAAAAAAACAGTTTTCATGTCATTATCTCATTTATTAAGGGAAAAAGCTATCCAAACCAACCTAGCCCCTGTGTGGAAAAATTAATAAAACGATTTACTGACTACGGCATGTGTGGCAGCAACAACTACTGTCAAGCATTTGTAATTATCTGGCAGTAATAGTTTGAATGGGATTGACTGTAAACTGTGGGTGTTTGGCACAATAAAAGCATAGAAAATTGTGTTTTCAAAATTTTTATGAAAACTTTCAAATCATGTCAACAAAAAGTTGAAGGGCATAGATATCCCCTAGGAGAGGATTGAAACATCAAGAGATAAAAAAAATTAAATCTTGAGGAAACTTCCAGGGATTTTCATATTACCTCCTATTATTTTTCAAATGTTTAAAATTACTTTTTTTTTTTTTGCAACCTTTCTTACTGTTTTGTAAAAAGCATAATTAAATATATCTTGTGAAATGGCTAAATATGTAAAAAAAATAATTTATTTCATAAGTGAATTTAAATAAATACATTTTCAGGTGATATTCAGGAGAAAATTCAGAAATGTTGTTTGATATGTCTAATTAGGCTGAAATTACGGACTTTGATCCTTTTACTTTTTAAGTTTTTCTGTGTAACTTTGCTAATTGGCGACTAAACAACAAGCCATGTAATTTGTCTGCCTCGTTCAGCATTAAACATCACAAAACATCTTATTGCTTATTTTGAGCTCTTTGTACACCAGCCAACCTAAAAGCTACAGTGACTCCTAAAATCATAAACACATATTTTACTCAAAAATTCCTCCCCTTTGTGTGTGATGTTGAACCGCTCTTAAATGTAATTCACGCCTCATCTGTTCTCTAATTACTTTCTATGGACATGTTTCTCTTTTAGCTTACTTCAAGTTGTCAGGTTTTATTTGAGCGATTTTGTGATTCTGGCAGCAATCAGGTCGTTGAACTCAATGTATTTAACGGCAGTTATTAAATACTTTTCGAAACAGATCCAGGTTGGTTTATTTACCTTTGTTAACCATTAATAAATAAAATCATCATTGGAAAACTGCATTTAACTGTGATTAAAACAACCCCCAAAACAAAACAAAAAAACAAAACAAAAACGGCAGAACAAATCTTTAACAGCACTGCAGATAAGAAATCTTTTCCAACAAAATTGCCCATGACAGGCGCTGTAGGTCAGTAGGTAAAGAAAAACATCCACCAACAACAACAACGAGACAGATCGTCATTGCTAAACTGTTTAAGTTAAAACAAGGCTTCCAGATTATATTACTGTTAAATGTCTATGCTGCTAGTGTTTCATTAAGGAAGTAATAATTGATGTGCAGGAAGACCCAAAGAATCTTCTTCGTTCTTTAATGGACCCCAGCTCCCCAGATGTAAAGAGAGCATCAGGTAACTTGATTTCAACGCCCGGTCCTAATCCAATACAGTTGCAAAGTCTCTATATGACAAAAGACTCCGCTTGCCCTTAGAGCGGCTTAATGGCATACATGAGGTCAACCGGACAGGAGGCAGGAAAAAATTAACGTCCACGAGACCGAGAGGTCAATAACGCAGCGAGGGAGACAGAAAATGAGACAGACTGTAAAGGCAGAGCAGAATGAGAAGTGTTGCAATGACAGACAAGGAAGCCAAAGCGAATCTGGGTTAGTAAAGGAGAGAAGAGCCACTGCGTCAGTCTAAACAGAAGCCAAGACTGAAACCTCGAGCTGTGGTTTCAGTGAGAGAGCATAAACTCTGTGCATCCATATTCTCTCCCATGCGTGGAAGAACAGACTTGCAACTCAGCAGCATTTCTTTTTCGCTAAAGTAAAATACTGTGAAATGTGACACTGACGCTCACCTGCTGAGTTGGGAGTTGACGGCGAGTTGGCCTGACTGCCGTGAGCCGACACACTGGTGGCGTTGACGGCGGTCCGGGCTGCGTACATGTTGGCCTCTTCTTGGAACTTGCCAATGTTTTTCTTGTATCGGATTCTCTTGTTCCCGAACCAGTTTGACACCTGTTACGACGGCGGAGAGCGCCGGTGAAAGTGCCGAAAGTTAACTTGGAATATTAAAGACACTCCTTATCTTCGTGTTCTATAAATAAATTACAGGAGCAGTTTTGTTAAAAATATAATTTGATACAATGTCATCATCTGATACAGAATTAGATAATAAAACATGTAAATTTGTAGATGCATTCAAAAAGACTTATCTGCAAACAAAGTAACATCATCCTGATCCATTTGTTTTGATCACTATTTGCTTAAAAAATACTCTGTCCATATTTCCAAACAGTTAAATATGAAAACTAAAATAATTTAATTATTTTCAAAGTATGCAAATTTTTTTTTCTTGGTCACAAGTAAACACGTAATTTTGATGACATTTCCTAAACTGAATAAAATATTTTAGTCATCAACTCTGCTGCTATAAATACAAATTGTTATATCTGAATTACTCCCCCCCCCCCAGGCATACCCTCTTCGGAGTAAATTTGGCTTACAACTAACAGCAGTTCACTGCAGCATTATGATTCCAACATGAAAGAAAATTGGTTCATGTTCTTCAGGGAAATGTCGTAAGTCATGTAGATGAGGCGTCTCTGGTTACCTGCGACACGGTGATGCTGCACTTCTTGGCCAGCTCTTCTTTTGCCTCCTCGCTTGGATAGGGGTTACTGAGGTGGGAGTAAAAGTACTCGTTCAGAATCTCTGTCGCCTGTTTGTTGAAGTTCCTCCTCTTTCGTCTGGAAAGAAATGAGAATAAATGTGAGAAAACGTGGAAGGATATCTGTTTTTACAAATTAGTTTGCCATTTGCACTCACTTATAATGTCTTCCACATAGAAACTTCTCATTTCTCAGTGTGTCTGTGCTTAGCAGTGTTTATTTACCCTTCGGTGCATTTTCTTTAGTCTAATTCTATGTAATTTCCCTTTCGGATTAATAAAGTGTGACCGATTGACTGATAGATATGAATTTGGACATAATTTTATTATATACATTGGCTATAGTTTGCCTTGTGAAGTGCTTTATGGTGACATTGGCTGTGATTTGGCATCGCATAAATAAACTAATTTGGAAAAATAAAGAAAAAAAAAGAGAAAAAGTAATCCATCGATAAATGTAAAGCTAGAAATAAACCCATATTATTGTCGAAGCCCCTCAAAAATACATATTCCATTAGAAAATAGGAGCAGGCTTTGCTGTACTAAATCATGATGACACACACACAGACCTGGCGTCAAGAAAGCGTGAGCGCAGGATCATGACGGCCTCGCAAGTGCTCTGCTTCAGCTGCATCTGAATGGAGCTGAATTTGCGGTGGATGATGCTGACCATGCGCTCAATCTCCTTGGGCGAGATGGGTCGTGTTCGAGACTGCTCCCTCAGCAGGTTCATCACATGGGTGGTGAACTCATTGCACGCCTGAACGAACAGACAGACAGGATTCATAAGAGAAATAACTATCACAGAGGCACGACAGCTTCAGACAGAACAAAGGGGTGAAATTGGATTCTGGAGAGGCTGCGCGGTCGCCCGGCCGGCCCCCGAATTCACGCGGGCAGCGCTGACAGTGAAACAGCAGTGGTGTTAGAGGTAATAAGAATAGTCTAAATTAAAGCAGCAGACACAGCGCCACGTTTCGAGGCAAACAAATGTGGCAGCGGAGTCATACGGCGGAGGCAGTAATACTTGTGGTGCTCTGAATATTAAAAGCACTTCTCTTCAATGGAAGAGAAGATGTGACAAGTGAGGAGAAATGTAAAATGACAGCAGGCTTTCAGTCCCGTTCACGTTCAAGAGGTTTAAACTGTCTCCCGCTCTTCTCACTCCATCTTTCCGTCTACCTCTGTCTGTGTCTGAATCAGTCACTGGATATGACTGCATTCAGAGTCGAGGTGTCTGTTGCTTGTCAACACCAGGGTTACGTCAGTCAAAGTGATCCGGCGAGCAGCCGTTCTGCTCGCACACACACGCGGCAAGACACTACTCACTCATACCAACGCAGGGTGTACATAGCGCGGTGACACAAAAATGCTCAGGTGTATATCGACTGTGACAGTTAGCGATGACTAGCCTTCCTCGGAGAAGATGACAAAACCAGAAACGCTTTGACTTCCAAGGGAATGACAAGAACGTTACAGTCTTTGGAGGAGAGCTGGTGTGTGACTGATATAATGGCTGCTTGCCTGCTAAAGATAGCGTCGCTAAAAGCTTGGCTTGTCATGAGTTGTCCTGCGAGTTCTCATTTCAAAAGCATCCCACTGTTATACAGAGAAAATGAGCTCCACAGAGCATCCATTGTTTACGTGAACTATCCCTTTAGATCTGAAGATGGGACTTTTGTCCCGGCCTACAGCACAGAAAGAGGGGAGACCGGTTTCGGACACTGCAACAGTTACAGGGCTTGCCACGTCAAATGACCTCTCGTCAAGAAAAAATGTGAAAAAAGCCTTGAAATAATGTATGCTATATTATTACAGTAGTTGGAAGTTGCAGCATGTGTTTTTGTTTCCCTTGGAGGACACAAGGTTTCTGCCAGTTTCAGACAAATAAATGTAACTTTTAAAGAACTTTCAAAGATGATTATAATTTAAATGGAAGACAGACTGTGCCATAATTGCTTCCTTACAGATCTCTTCTGTTTTTCTTTTGCTACATTCAAATGTTTAAGCAAATTCAATGTTCTCGCAAGAGAGAAAAAAAAAAAAAATCCAATTGCTCTCTAAACATAACATCCAGCTACAACTTGTAACTGGCAATGTTTTTCACATGAACCTAGAATATTTTTCACAAATGATTCCAGAAATGTTCCCTCCTGGATGAATTGTTGTTGCTATGTTGAAGTAATTTTAGACAGCCAGTGATTTCTGGGAAGGTTCCCTACATGTTTTCTCCATTCGTGGACAATGCTTTAACCTACTTAATGTTGTCAGACAGGTATTTTTTAAATGATTCATTCTCTTGGATGTTGCTCATGAAACTGAGTCACAGTTAATTTAATAATGTTCAGACATGACCTGTGCCAGTTTGGTTTGAAATCATTTTTTGGAAACAGAATTTTGTGTTTCATCAAAGTTATCGCTGAGATTAAAAGTACTTTGACGGCTTAAGTGTGACAAAAGAAGCCGTAACAGAAGAAATCTGAAAGCAGCTACATTTTAATGATGATTGCCAATCTAAGTTGGAATTTTTTTCATCGCTGACATCAAACTCGCAGGATTTTACTGAATTTAACCAATCTTTAATGGATTCCTACAGTATGGCTTCGTAATAGCTGTTAGCTATTACATTACTATTCAGGTCTCTCATTTCAAGTCCAATTTTGTTAAATTCACACCTTCTAAAGATTAAGCAATTGGTAGTGGATAATGTACCTTGAAAGTTTTGATTTTAATTGCCTGAATAAACCATTTTTAGCCAGTGAGGCGGTTTCAGCAGCAGATTTCTTTCACACGTTTAGCCTTCCTGTGTGAGGAAGGCTAAACGTGTGATAAATGCAGTTGGCAGGGCTAATTGCTTCCTGTCTTCACGTGGTTTGTACTTGTATTACACAATAAAAACACCCTAATACATTAGTCATAGCTAAAAATCAGTCAAGGAAAAGAAAGTCAGTGGATGAAGAGCCATTTTTCCATTGTCTGCATCCACTTGTCTATGCAGGGGGGTGAGAGGTATTGCCTAGCTAAAAGGACTGCAGAGACACACAGCCATGCACATGCACACACACGCAATCACAATAGTGTTTTTAGACTCTGGGAGGAAGCCAGAGTACCTGAAAAGAACCCACAAACATTGGACTCTGTATATATATAGTGTCTTTGCTCCAACCACCTGGTGCCCTCTAAAGTTAACGAAAGCTGCCCAACAAGTTTACATGCTGTGGGATTTGGTATATTTTTAGGTCCTAAGACTTTGTCTTCATTTTTTGCCCATACAAATATCGAGGCAAGATGACCAACAGTCACATAGCAAAAAAGGTCAAAGTAAATAATTTAGAACATTTTATATTTAATTATGTTTATTACAGGGTTTCCTCTATCCATTTAGATAATGCTTCAGATGTTTTAACATTTTACACTCGTACGGATATGAAAGAACATAAATCTTTCCTTCTACCAAAAAACGTCTTTTGTTTAGTAAAAGGGAGATTGGATACATTTGTTTCGTTTTAATGAGTGCAGTAAAGACTTAAATATTTATACAATAATCACTGTGTTTATCTATAGCAGATGATTCTTCCTTCCATTGCTTTCAAAATTGATGCGATACTAGAGTTTGTTATACTGCCATTACATTTGAGACGTTTCAAAAAAATAAGTATGAAGAACCTTCAAATGTTACATCACAACATTAATTTTGTATCTGCTTCAGAGGCTAAGAATAAAAGTTTAAATGAACAAGTTCTTACCAAGATTGGGAGGGTATTTTTCTATAAATGGATTAAAGCATCATCAACATGGTAGATAATCTTATTAACTGAAGCTTACATGCTTGTTTATTACCTTAAGTGAAGAGAGCAAATGATAGCTGATGTGCTAATGTGATTCTCTCCGGAATATATGTAGCAAAAATTGGTAATATGTTGAAGTAAAACAGCAGCATAAATGAAAATGCAGTGAGTCTGAAAGGCCTTTCAGGATGAGTGAACCCTTGTTGCGTTTTCATCGTGTAATAAAGACTGAGATCACCGTTTCCCACCTGTTCGTACTTCTCCAGCTCCGTGTGGTAGATTTGTCGGATCTGAGATAGCTTGGCCCGGTAGTCGGAGTGTTCTGCAGAGTTATCTGCACCGACGCCACCAGTGGCCGCGGCAGCGGCAGCCGCGGCCGCAGACCCGCCGCCTTTCTCTGGTCCGGCCACACCCTCTGCCAGAAGCATGTTGTCCAGTCGCATCAGCTGGGGATCTGGAGGCTCCTCCTCCTGGGCGCCGCGGATACTGAGCACTGCAGAGGACAGACACGACGAACATGACTTAAACACACATCTTCGACTGAACTGCAAGAGTTTTACGCACATAAAAAAAAGAAAAGAAAAAGAAACCGTCCCTGCTGTTGCGAGCTCCAGGCTGAACTTGCTGAAATATGACTGTCATTATTAAAGTTCAAGCCTATGCTATAAAAATCTGCAGCTTCAGAGTCTGCAGGACCATAAAAAGGAGAAAATTTCATCAATTCGATCTATAAATTCATTTAAAATGAACACAACCCTTTAACGAGAGCTCATCTTTTTCTCTCTGTATGTACACTCTACATTTAGTCTTCAGCCAATGGGTTTTTAGCAGAAAACACATTAATACGGCATGCATGATGCATTGCAGCTGATTAGAAGCATATAGCTATAATAGAGTAAGGAAGACAGAATTAAATAACTGCAAAACATGATATAACTATTAAAAGGTAAACTGCAAGAGCAGAGTGGTAAACAGTTTATACTTAATCAGAAGCCATTAAGGTAATCTTATTACCCAGTTATCAAACTGATTCTCTTAAGTTGTGAGATGTAGTAGATTTTCATGAGATATAAAGTCTCAAATCACTTTGCAACATCAATGTGTACAAAGTTTAATCACAAGGGAGAGGTTTGATGGAGTGGTAGGCTTCCATGTTTATTTTTACATGACAAAACATGTGACCAATCATATTTGGCCACTTGGATGGACTATCATTTAGCCACACCTAGATGATGGATTCTGAATCTATATTATATTTTCAATGAGAGCAAGACTTTTAGCAGAAAACAAGAAAGTTGGACGATGTATAACAAACTGGACTGCAGCTACACTGCAAGCTGTTTTGTTGTTCATCACTTTTTTTTTAACTGTATCACAAATTGTTTATGATTAGAAAAACAGGCCTGTATTTCTACGACGATTGGAAGAGCACTTATTTTTGTCTCCAAGGAAACCTGGTGTAGCAGTTTATTTACAAACAGTTTTGAACAAAAGGTAAACGTGGATCAAACTAAAACACATCGCGATTAATATGGCTCCTCGATTTCTTGCCAACAACAACAAGGTGCAGACACGGTTCTATTTATCTGCACGATTTAAGCAGCCAGGTGTTCCACCACCTCTGTGGAAATTGTTGCTGTCCTGCCTGTTTCAGCCACCAGAAGGCTCCCTCGGTAAAGAAGCCGAGCATCCTCCTTTCCTCTGAGACGCAGAAAACAGCCGACCAGGTGCAGCCCTCCATTCCAGCCACTGTCTTCAAGGACAAAGACGCCACACTTTTTAACAATGCCCCTCTCCCGGTGCCAGAGTACACTCCGCATGTCTCCTGTCTGATGTGTGCAGACAGTGAGGGTGAATGGCAGGATGTGTGACAGAGCAGCAGAGCCATATTGCAGCTGAACAGGCTCAGGTCGCGGCGACGGCTCCTTTGTAAGGAGGATGTAAGGCTCGATCGCCCTGTGACCTTTCTGCCGAGCAGGGGGTCCAGATGGATTCCAGGGCCAGCACGGGGAGCTCCCACCTCTTTTCATCTCGCCAACCCCACCCCCCCCCACCCCCCCTCCTCCTTTTTCTCCTTTCCCTCCCTTTTTTTCTCCTCCAGCAATAACATCATCCATTCCCATCAGCTCCGAAACGTGAGCAAGCTCCGCTCAAGAGGCAAATGTCAATGGCCATCAGACGGCTGGAAAAGGTCAGGAGTTCAGATGGGGAGCAGACGCGTGTGTGTGTGGGGGCGCGCGTGTGTGTGTGTGTGTGTGCTAGTGTGCACGACGGTAGATGGATATCTGGAAATTTTTCATGTGAATCACACCGGCGGGAAATTATAACACTCGCCAATTTGATTCTGACAAAACAGTCACAGCATCCCAACCAGAGGGGGAATCTAATGAGCCTAAGAGTGATTTATTCATTCCCTCCAACTCCCTGAGTGCACAACTAAAAGCATGAAATGGATTAAATAAATACAATTAATAAGGAAAATCAAACAATCCACTGTGCTGTGGCATAATTACCCTAACCACAGCCATCAGCTTTATTTATTCCTGTTCAGTAATAGCAATGAAATCGATTAGACCTCAATGCCAGTCGGAGCGCTTCGCTGTGAACTTTGCAACCACGGACTATACATTAACGTAATCACCTGACAGTGGGAAGTGGCCTCTATTACTATAAATCATGTACGGCACAATAACACCAAAAACCTTTAATACACATTTTATAGTCTATTGTCGCGACGAAGAGGAGGAAGGGATGGGGGGAAGCGGGGGCGTGAGGAGGGTTCTCTTACTTCATCAGTCTCTGATTAGTATCTATAAAAGGAAGATGGCCATCATCTCATCTTGATCATTACTGACAGGCTTAATTGAACAATGAGAGGACACAATTCCCCTCTCCATCACCAACCTCCCCACCCCCTTACCTCGCTTTTTCTCTCCTTTTCATTTGCGCTACACTCTTGTTAAAATCCTTTTTTAGAGATGTGGGCCGCCAAACCCAGAAAAGGCAGAAGCGTTAACAAAAAAATGTAAAAAGAAAGAAAAATAAAAGAAACATAAACAGCTCCGGAGTGGCTTCCTGAATAATAAATGGGCCTCTAAGAATAAGCCTTTTGTTTATTTACTGATAAAATTAATTCCTGCTCTTGTTTTACTTCCTTAAGAGCTGGCTCGTGTCCACTGCTGCCTGTTTGCAAACAACAGGCACAGCCGGGGCGTAGTGTTAAGATTGTAAATAAACACAGCGATCAGCGCACCCACTCATAAAGGGGGGAGTCGAGGTGCGCCGGACGCATACAGACAAATACAAAACACGTTACCCAGATACCCAGATATGTGGTTCTGAACAAATGTATTTTCTGTGCCTTGTGAGAATATTTATAACCCTTGCAGGTTTTGTCATTACAATCACAAACCTCAAGGCATTTTCTAATAAAGTCTGAAAAGTGTGGCGTGCCTCTTTAACTCTGGTAGTCCTGAATGAAATGCAGTGTAACAAAGTGGTTTTAGAAGTCACCTAAATAGTAGTCAGAGTCCCCTTGTCTCAGTATAAATCGCACAACGACAAAGTTAAGGTTAAAATTGTGGAGAAATTTTAATGGCACAACTGGCAAAGGAGCTGCATAGATCCACAACTAAGGTGGGAGAATGTGTCAAGTTTAATTGTGCACTTAGCATCCGGCCTCAAGAAAGCCACAGCGACCAGAAGAAAGCCAGTGCTGAAAGAAAGCAAGAAGAAGAATCTTGTGAAAGGAAGAGTTGTGGCTTGAGTGCAAAACGCCATGTGTGGTGGAAAACTAAGACTTCACATCATTCTAAGCACACAGTCCAACATGGCTAGTACATGGGAGCGTCATGATGTCATGATGCGGGGCAACTGGTCAGAGCTTATAGAAAGATGAATGGAGAGATATCAAGGGGAAACCAGAAAGAACAAATGGTAAAGATTTAAAAAAAACAACTTGTGACTGTGGGGGAAGGACAACAACTCTCAACTTATAATCACACCTTCATGTCATACAATGGTCTACCCAAAGTCTTGACTTCAATCCAAAACAAAATTGGTGGCAGATTGATGCTCTCCATCCAATCTGGCTGAGAATGAACTATTAGTTAAAAAACTGGCCACAATTTCAGTCACAGACGTCAATGCACACCGTGGTTGCAGTAAAGAGTGGATCTACAACGTTACTGACTCAGGAGGTTGAATACAAATGCTTTTCAAGGTTTCATTCGCCAAAAAAAAAAGAAGAAAAAAAAAAAGAAAACATGGCACATCATAAAAAAAATCCTAACAAAAATACAGTTTGTAGTTGTGATGTAACAAAACATAACTTGTAAAAGTATGTTGTTTTTGCAAGGAATTGACAAATCTTCCTGAGCCCACATGTGGCTCTGAAAGCATGTTTAAATAAAAACATGTTTAATTGATGACGCTGAAGTATTCTGTCACAATTACGCAGATTTAAAATCAAACAAGGCAGGAGTGATGTCCCTGACAGCCTTGATGAAAGTTTATCCCCTCTGCCTCTAACTGGCAGCAAAACACTGGACTGGATCCATTTCCCATCAATAAAGTAATGCAATACACTCTGCAGGCCTGTGGTGCAGATATGTGTGTGTTTGCGTGTCCTTTCTTATCCACATCACATGACCCCAGAGAGGACCAGGCAGTGGCTGCGCTCCCTATTGATTGTGTGGGCACACGTCATCTAGGGTTTCAGCAGTTAATAAATCAGGCCCGCTCCTGACACAAATCTCTGAGTGTGTGCGTGTTTCTCTGTGTGGGCCTGTCACAGAGCAGTCAGCAGGAGCGAAAGCGACAGCCACATGATAATGTAACATCACCACCATTCATCCCTGCCACACAGCATTCTGAGACAAAACAACAACAACCTGGGAACCAGAAAAAAAAAAAAAAAGCAGCGTGATTTACAGCAGACATGACAAGTATCACTAATACAAACCCCGTCCCCTCCCCCGGCTCCTTCCAGGAGTTCAGCTCCTGTCCTCATCTGCATTCGATACAGTCCCAAAAAAAAAAAAATGCAGCCTTCATCAGAAGCAGCAACGTGCAGCTGACCGACAAAGTGGCGACAACCTGTAGATTCTGTTCACAGCACCGAGAACGCCAATCAAGCTACTGTTAATATAGTTAATGTCAAATATCAAAGTTTACAGAAATTTTGAGTTCTTCATTTTTATCTTGCACAGCTGAAAAATATGTATATTTTAAACGGTAGCATCAGTCTGGTATCGTAAAGCTTGAACATTTCTTCACAAACAGACAAGAAAAACACTGATTTTATTTTTATTCTAAATGCAAAACCCGTGGACTGCACAGGCATTTTCTGGTTAACAGTATCAAGGTTTTAAAAAGCTACAGATCAGTTTCAACAATACAAACTTTTCCAGTGACCCAAACACCAATGCAAACCAAGAGCAAAACGCACAAATTCAGAAATTAATGAGACGTTCAAGAAACTTTCTAATCATTTGCTCTGCAAAAAAAAAAAAATCTGTTTCTCTTGGAAGGTACCACAAATATAATGAAATGCTTGATAGCTCTAACTGAAAAAAAAATAAAATAAATGAAAGCCATACTGGTATAATTTTATGGCAGTAAAATTGGTGGGCTTCAACAGGTTAATATTTGTGGTTATTTTAACAACATGGAATTCAACTTAGTCAAGGAATAAACTAAATGTAGGATAACCTTAAATAAATACCCCCAAAGGAGTATAAATATAAAACCAGTAGCAGACCTTCACTCAGTCAAACCAAAAGTTTGTTTTTCTACTTTAACGCCTTCTCAGGGAATTCAGTTTTAAAAGCCTTTTCAGGGGAAAAAACTGTTAAATTGTAAACAAGGCAGGACTTTGGGGACAAATGACAGAAATATGCTGTATTTCTCTTCTGCTATTGAAACACAACAAATAAAGAACAAAAATAAATAAATAAATCAGACACCTAAAACCGTTTTCCATTTTTCAACTTATTTACATACAGACTGCTTGTGACATAAAGATATTCTAACTACTAAACAATCAAAACCCTTTTAGAAAACATTGTAAGACCCAAAATGCTCCTTCAGTCACAAGGTAATGGGAAGCGGTGCAGCTTCAGAACGCGAGGGCATAGTCATAAAGTACCTCTAAAGCAGCTTTATGTTTTATCAGCCATCTGAGTATCATGTGCAGAAAGGGGCCAGAGTTGAAGTGTTGTATCTGACACTGTGGTGAGGGGATGGGGATTACCAAGGACATGGGGAAAAAAAAAAAAAAGCACCAAAGAAATAGTAGAGAGACAGGCCTAGACGAGGAGATGTGGACGGTACAGGCTGGGAGGGAGGAGAGTGATGGAGGGAGAATGAAAGGCGAAAAATAGAAATGGAATAGGAAAGCGAGGTGTCAATTAAAAAAATGAACCCCGATGCATTTGGGAGGTGACAGCTGGTGGGAGACGAGCTGACAGGCGTCACATTAGGCGGATTTGGTGGCCGCTCCCCTCATCCCCTCCTTTTTTTTTTTTTAGTCATGCTTTCCCTCTGTCTCTTTCCCTTTCTGGCTTTCTCCGACTGGCGATCGTCGGTTTCTCATGTGACAGCGGCGGCGGCGGCAGCAAGCAAGAGGAAGAACTCAGCTTGGTGTTTTTCAGAACAAGTTCCCCCTGCAGCTACTCCTAATAACGGTAATTATCGTCATCATCTGAGGCTTAAGCAGGCCAGTTTGAGGCCCGAGGGGCTGGCCTGATAATGAGGCAGCCAGCGCCAGAGGAGAAGACCATTCAGAGCACCGCCCCGCCACCAACGCCAAACACCCCCTTTTTAAAAGCCTTCATTAAAATAATTCATTATTCAAAACGGGCAATACATTAGCCCCCGGCAGTCGGTCTTTCTAAAGGTGTCTTAAAATATATATATCTCATTGATTGAATCAAACTCATGCTCTGCTAGTATAGTTTCTACCAGCTTCAGGCTGTGCTGGGAACAGCAGTGGCTCAATAACTGAGGAGCTGAGGAGTAGTCACGAGCTTGGAGGCTGCAAGCAGAGACACAAAGACATCCCAGCAGAGAGAGAGGAAGAAAGAGAGAGTGAGTGTGTCACTGTGTAAAGGCAAACACTAAATACACAAAGGACTGCTAACACTCTTCTTTAAGACCTGGAAAAGGCTTAGTAATGATTCACAGTCCAAGCATAATTTTTATGCATGTTTTATTTGCACGCGACAGCGGACAGAACAGCAATTTTGAGAAATTTTAAATCCTGAAATCTGAAATAATCCTTTTACCAAAAGGACAGGTGCATAAACACAGGGATTCATCTTTGCTTAGACTTGTTCTGGTTGGTCTATGGGCTGCCTTTCTATTTGTACTCAGAGGAAATCTTTACATTCATTATTTTGAAAGATACATACAAATGAATTAACAATGATAACCCCCAACAGCTAAAAAAATGAGTTTTTAAAGTTTATACATACTGCATTTGTTTAATCAGAAACGTCTCAAAAGACAGGCATGTGGGAAAAAAATGAAGAACTCCCTGTTTGACCTGAAGAAGATGACAATGGAGCAAAACCGAGTGTTAACTTCTACTAATGCATTTATCTCCGAAGTCAGAACTGCAAATTGATATTGAACACTACATAGTTGTGCATCAGTTCCAGTTATGGGAAGCAGTCGGATCTGTCCATTGATACGTTCAGTGACCGAATACTATTAGCAAACAGGCGAATGTCAAAGTATTTCTTTGCATTTTGTTCTGTCCGATACGTTAACTAAAGGAAGTTGTATGGCATTGCGAGGGAAAAATGTACTGATAGAAATAGTCAAAAATAAGAGTAAACAGTTTTTACTTCAGATATTTTTACGTTTTATGTGGCAGAGTTTGTAGCACTGCTGCCGTGGAGCAAGAAGGTCCTGGGTTCAAATCCTGGGCCTGGAGTCTGAAGTTTGCATGATCTCTCAGTGCATGTGTGTGTTCTCACTGGGTAATCCAGCTTCCTCCCACTAACCAAAAACACTAGCGTTGAGTTAATTGGTTATTTGGTGGACTGGTTAGGAAGGAGTTTGTTTGCAGGGCTAATGATTTGAAGTTGGCTGGAAGCATTGTTCTAGAACAACAACTCTTCAAAGTCAACTTTGAGTTTATTCACTCAGAAATGTGTGCTTATTAAAATCAGAAGAAGAAACAGCCAACACATTATTTCTCTGCTCTGCTGCCATTCATGTTTGTGTCTATTCCAGGTACCTTTTATTTCCATATTTCCTTTAGACCTTAGCGAGTATAATACTTTTTATAGCATTGTTCTTGGAGGACAGTCGTTTTTAAGACTTTACTAAAAAAGGTGCAAAAAACGGACACGTACCGCAGGGAAGAGCAGTTTCATTTTTTTTCAAACTGGACTAAAACAAAACCTCAGTAGAACCCAATGAACATCTGGCTTTTGTTTGTTGAAGCACTGTACAATAGTCTTGGGTGTTTAACGGCTCATGGAAACATGACACCCAGGTGGACATGGGCATTTTTTTTCTTTTTCTGCTATCGGGAACAAAAATGGTTGGGTGGACACAATCAAGTTTTTCTGCGTTCTTCTGCCACTTCTCAATAATCTGTCATCTCAGTTGTAATGTCCACCTGCTTTTACTAAAGGCTTAATTCATGCAAGGCTAAAATTCTACCTTTTAAAAAAAATTTAAAATCCATATACTTTAAAGTTTGAAAGTGATTTTTAAATATCAGTTTAGGTCCGACCTAATGAAAGAGCGAAACTGGTAGAAGCTTGTCTAAGTTGATTAACAGAGATTATTTACAGTTTACCAGCACCAAATCCCTTCGTATGTTCAGAAAATAAATGCCAGCCCAAAGTCAAACGACAGCCAGCATAAGGATGCTGTCCTGGACAACAGTTGGTAAGGATGTGATGTGTGAAGTGTTGGGAGCCCAGAGGACATCGCCTCTGATAGTTAATGTCCTGCCCTAACTGTTGTCCGACAAGTCGTCCCCACGCAGCAGGACAAACCGTGAAACAAGAGGTCCGATAAAACAAACCCCCCTCGAGTCCCCTCGGTGTGTGTTCCTGCGCGTGGCACATTTCATAAGGCCCCGCTCTTTGACTGTTGATGAGTTTATGCGAAGGTAATTAACAGTAATTAATCCTTAATTACAGCAATTAGCAGAGTCGCAGTAAATTAAGCTACATCTGGAGGCACGGCGCAGGGGCTACACGAGAAGGGGTGGGCTTTTCGTCAAGCGAGGAGGCAGGGGCTACGTGACGGAAGCAGGCCGGGTCTGCCTGGGATGTTACAAGTTGCCGTCCCTGCTATAAGGTGATCTGCTGGGACTTCTGTTACACATGGGTAGCTGATGGGGGGAAGGGTCTGATAAACATATAGAGCAGATAGAGAACTAGGAACATTGCTGAACAGAATTGCTCCATCTCGGGGAGAAAGGCTCCCTTAAGCTAGCACACAAGGACACCTGCCATATGGCCGCTCATAGACAGCAGAGCTTGTAGTTCTGCTTCACTGTGCTCAGTTTCACTCGACAACATGTGAACATGAATTCCACACGACCATCAACAGAGAGCAAACGTGGCTCCCTCTGTTTTATAAAACCCTCATTACAGTACCTTGTAAAAGTATTCATGATCCTAAAAGTTTTTTTCTTATTATTTTGTCATGATGCAACTCCAAACTTTTGTATAGGTTGTTGGGTTTTTGTGTGGTAGCCCAACAGAAAGTATGTAAAAATATGATTGATTTATTTTTTTTAATGACTAAAATCTGAAAAGTGTGGCATGCATGTGTTGAAACTCCTGATTCAATACTTTGTAACCCCAACTTTAGCAGCAATTACAGCTGCAGGTTTTGCATGGTTCAATTGTCCATTTTTATTTACAAACAACTCAACTCGGGCTCAAACAGATAGAATAGATCGTGTAAACAATCAGCAATTTTCAAGTTTTGCCACAGATTACCGGATTTAGGTCTTCCATGATCTAAAACCCATCCTGTTGTTATGACTTTATGTTTACTCTCATTTATACAGTGAAGCTGAGCTTCAGTTCCAAGTCTTTCACAGCCTGTAATCTTCCAGGACTTCCCTGTCTTTAGCTCCATCCATCCTCCCATCTTCTATGATCAGCCTCTTGGACTTGCTGAAGGAAAACAGCCCCCACAGCGTGATGCGGCCATCGACAGGTTTCACAGGTTTTCACCACACATAATAACATTTTGTGACATTTTGGTCTCCTTTGAGCAGAGTATCTTGTTCCACACGTTTGCTTGTGGAAAACTACATGTACGACTTATGGCTTTCTTCTTAGAAACCATAAAAGTTAGATTTGTGGTGTCAACTCATACATTTCCTGTAAATAAATTCTCCCACCTAAGCTAAAAAAAAAGGAAAAAAGTTCACAGGTTTAATGATTTTGTAAGGCACTGTATTTATAGAACAGTCCAGTGAAACGTTGAGGCCTGGTGGGCAGAGTTCATTAAGAGTCTTATTATTAAATCTGTAGTATTTCCTACTAGTAAGGAAGGCTCTGAATGGCTACTTAGATTATCCTGAGATGCATCTTATATCCACTGGGAGCAATATCTTCCACGATGACAATGCTTCTCTCCGTAACGCACAAGTGGTCACTGAGTGCTTTAAAATGGCACGATAATGATGTTAGCCTACCGACGTCTGTAAATAGATACGATCCTGCTTTCCTTTCTATATATAGAACGAACTGAAACTGAGAATCTGTGAGTCCATGCATTACCCGTGCATCAAGATGTCAAAGGAAGGAACATCTGACCCAGTTAATAACAGAAACCCTCGGCTGTCATGAATGTTAATATTTGTTCTTCTTTCAGAAGTATGTCTTAAAGGTCTGATACGTTCACTACTATCACCCTTTACAGCTAGATTGAATCACAGCCACACTCCACAAGACTACAAAGGAGACTTTTGACACAAAGGAGGCTATGACAAACTGCAGCAAAGCTAATATATGTTAGCACATTGTTTAGCAGCGTAGTGGGACTTGCAAAATTATTTTTTTAGGATGAAGGTTAAATTTGCAGGAGCAACAAAGTGCAGAAAGGACAATTTTGAGGTACTTGACCCGAGTTTCTACGTAACACAGGCGCATTTAGGCGTTGAACCATTTGTTTCTCATTTCCCTACTTTCAAACTACAGCAAAACAAGTTAAGAATTTTGTTTACTCACTACATTTTTAATCCAAAATATCAAGCGCATTTTACTAATTAATTGAATAAGATTTCAAGAGGTTGTTAAACTGCCATAATCTCAGCCCACTTGCAACTTAAAATGATGCTCAGGCATTAAAGTGTCAATAAAGAAAAGCACAGTGGGTGTTATTACTCATAATTAATTATTTTATGGTTTAGACTTGATGCATATTCTGTTTCTGCACCTTAAAATTATGTTCCAATTAGGATGCGAGAGCTCTTATGTGTTCAGTGAACTTATTGGTCCATCGCTGCAGTCGGGAGCTATTTTTGTCAATTAATCTTTCCTTTAATCTTAATTGACCAGCAATTGGTTCCTGGATAAAACATCAGACAGTTAAACACATTTCAGTGTTTGTTTTATCTAATAAGCAGGTTTTTTTTTTTTTTTTTACTTTTAAATTCCAGATTTAAGCATTTACTGTGAATTTTAAGTTATTTTATGGATTTATTTTTTGACTAAAGAATTAGTCTGTATTTCAATAGCAGTAGTTATTTTTGCAAATGTCAGTCACTGTAACCGAATACTTTGTAGGACAACTAGAAGTAAGCTAACTTACAAAGTAAATTATATTTAGGTTACCCAATAAAAGGTAAGATGAACGTAAGGTAAGCTTTGGCATGCAAATCCTTGCCTTTCCATTTAGATTATTCAACTTCAACGCCTTGTTAGGGCATTCGGTAAGGTCTGAAATGACTTTCAGAGAGCAAGAAAAATTCCTGTTTAGAAACTGTGTTAAATATACCCTTCTCCATTACAAATAAACTTGTAATGGATAAAGTGACAAACATGTTTATTTAATGTTCCATACATAATAAAACTGGCATTGGATTTTCAGAGTGGTACAGAGCCTTAGCTGAACACACTGAAATCACCCCATGCCATGTAAGGTATTGAGCATTCTAGACTAATTGCAGATTCACAAGAGCACAGTATGTGAGATTTGGTCCCTTTAGCTTTTTGTATAAAAAAACCCCTCCTAAATACAGCATATAACTTTAGTTGTTGATTGCCATTCTAGACCCAGTTTATACTTTTGTCTAGAGATTAAACATGTAGCATATTGTCTCATGTTTGAGTTTTAAATTGTGGTGGATTCTTTTAACAACTCAGAAGCCAAAACACTGTTGGGTGAAATGTATTCAAGCAAATCAGACATATATCTAGTATATATAGACCAACGTGAAAACTGCAATGAATAAGCATTGTTAGACTTTGTAGAATAATGGAAGTCAAAAAAATTTTCTCATACGTATCCAGAACTACATCTATTTAAGACGTTCTAAGTCAACAAAATTGGATTAAACACATTTTTAAAACTTTTCCAGAATCCTTACCCACAGGGTGTCTGGAAATAAGCTACCATATCAAACTAACCTGAGGGGATTCTAAGCCCGCTAAAAGAACTTATACATCAACCTAATCAACAGTGTTGCGCAAAGCATAAATGTCTTCAATTTGTCATCAAGAACTAAAGTGTCTTGTCGAAGTGCGCCTTGTTGCAGGTAGACTGACTGGCTAAGTGTTTAAAAGGTTACGAAGTGGCATAAACGTGGTTACTCTTGAGAGATTTTCTTCAGCAAAAAATAAAAAATCATCTCCGAGCTTTTGCGATGGAGCTTACTGTCAAGAAAAAATAAGTCAGACTGGTTTAGCTCTGCTATAGAGTCTTGTGTTATTTATATGTTTTCACAATGAGAAAAATTCCTGTGAGTTGTGCTAGAGAAAAACACGAAAGATGATCAGTTTGCTTCATAAAAGTAATGCAAGCAATTAAAGCCTTGGACATTTTTTTGCTTATGACCTGGGGGCATGAAAAGTTCTTGCTTAAAAAAAAAAAAAATTCTGGTGTAAGCAATGTGCTTAAGCAAACAAAGAATGTAAAAGACAAACAAATTACGTTTTTTTTGTTACTCTGTCACACCTGTCCTGATGCAGAAATAATGCAAATAAAATTCGACTAGAGACTGCCACAGGGTGAGAAGAAGTTCATGGGAACACAATGCAAAGGTGTGTTGCCTCTGTGTTTGTTGGAGGTGGGGCAACGAGTTAGAGTTGTAAGAATGAATATGACGATGCAGAGCCTGCAGGCAAGAGAGTGAGATGTGGAGAAAAACAGTTGCAGAGAGCGCGAGTGTGTTTACAGCAGAGGTAGTGGTCCAAGCAGTCTAAGTGGCCTGGCTGGCAGGCCTACCACTCTACTAGCGGATAAAGCCTAAGTCATTAATCACAAGCCTATGGGATCGTCCCACTGTAGCAGAATACTAGGTCAGATGGAGCTCCTGCTGTCAATCAGCACTAAAATTGTGTGTGTGTGTGTCTCTCTGTGTGTGTGTGTGTGGGTGGGTGTGTGAGAGAGTCTGAACGGTGTGGAGCTGTAAGTGGGGGAATATGTTTTTGATGAGAATGTGTCATTCTGCCTCCAGCGTAAAAAAAAAAAAGAGGCACATAGCGGTGAGGAATTAATGCATTAATGCATGCACCAGTGTGCAAGTGCTAGATGTCATTTACATGAACACCCCATGAAGTCATCCGCTGGAAATGAAAGCAGAATTTTCTGCCCTAAAAGCTGAAGCTTACAGACAATAAAGACACTGCAGCTCTGTTGCAGAAGAACGTACTGATATACTAGCCAGACAGTCCTGTGCACTGGGAGCACACGCCTCAAACCGTTATGTCCCATCCGAATATATGACACACATGTGACAGAAGGTTGTCGAGTTCAAGTTCGAACAATGTTGACATGCCGTGAGAGGTCAAAATTAAAATCACTTCTTTCTACTACAGGCATGTGCAAGAAACCACTACAAGTCCCTTCCAATGTCTTTTTAAAAAGACATTCAGTTTCAAAACAGATAAAATCTTCAGACATAGCTTTCTTATTAACTCTGTCACCCTCCTGTGGATCTATTTGCCTTTCATTTAAATGTTTTGGGAAAACACAACACCATAGTAAAATAATAATGTCCCAATTTCCTTCCTACACTGTGGTTTGCATATTTTGATGGCCAGCAAAGCCAAACTCCCAGAAACTTTTTCTAGCAGCTTGGAATAGATGCTGTGTGTGCCAGATATGTGCCACACTCTGATAGAATCAACGCAAATACCATTCAAATAACACAGCAGTGACCTGATAGCAGCACTTAATCTCACGCCACTATGAAGACGCTTTACTCTCTTCAGGATGATCGATGCCTAAAAACCACAAGTGAAACGGATGGCATCATTTACTGTGTGATTGATTTAGCTAATTATCTGACTTGGGAGCACTCACAGAGCATTCAAATTTAATTCATAGATTGCCAGTTGATCCTTTAATATGAAAACAAAAATTAGATAACAGGGGGTGACGTAACAGGAAAGTAACCTACAAGGTCATGACACAGCAGAACCACATCACAGATTCAGAAAGGGAGAGAATAAAAAAAATAAAAAAGATCACAAGATTTGTCTGTCTTTTATGGCAAGTCCTGTCTTAAAAAAAAAAAAAAAAAACAGGACTTGTTTTTTAAGATTCCTTTATTTTTCTCATGTCTACACCAACATACATATTTATCAAAATGCCAACAACGGAAAACAACTGCAAGAAAGCAAATATAAAGACATTATACATTTTCCATTACAATAAAGACAAATAAGGTTGGTTTGAAGTATTTCTGGTTGTGAAAACCATAATTCTTTTGAAAGAAATAATAAAAAAAAGCCATGTACTAGTGTTGCGTCATAAAGGGCAAAGTGGCTTGGGTATGATATTCTGTGCAATAAACATTTAAAAACTACACCTGAGTTACACAGCTGTTTATTCAAACATTTTGTTCTTTGTATTAAAATGAAAATAATAAGAAAAAACCTAAGTGTAATAACGTATGCATTATTTTGCAGCATTATAAGCGATTGCTGGTTTGCAGTTTCGATCAGGTTATGCACAGTTTGTTCCAGACTTTTGTGCTAACAGGGATTCTATAAAACTGTCGTATCTAAATTTGATTACAGTAACATTTCATTTCCCTTTCGGCTCAATAAGGTATGTTTTAATTTGAATTGAACTGAGTGAAACTATTATACGGTTAGAATCTTACAATGAACCACAGCTTTCTGTCTTTAAAAAGGCTTAACAAATGAAAAAAAGAGAGCAGGTTCAGTGCTGTGGGTCAATCAGCGAAGCAGGTATTACGTCCAGGTTTTAGACAGAAATGTTCAACTGAGAGCACAAAAAGCAGGTGTCACTATTGAGCTCTGCCTGTAACGGCACACATGTGCAGACAGGCAGCATGTGTATCATTGCAGCTTGGTGAGCTTTTGGTTTTCTGTGCTAAGACTCTGCACTCAACTCAGACACTCAGACAACATGCAGCACTCGTGTTGATCCCGGGCTCAGCTGTGTCTATATAATGAGGTGTGCAAAAGAAGAGCAAGGATGTCCTTGTCTGAACGGATTGATAGATCAGCATACTGGGTGCCATGCATTCAGAACATACAGTATCCAGTTTCTATGTAATTATATTGTAGGGAAGACACTTTACTTCTGAGCGATATTTCCACTGCTTGACTGGCTCCTTTAGTGCAGATGGCATGGCAATACTGTGACTTGGAAAGCTCTGTTACTGTCTGCAGCAGCGAGAAAATACGGTAGCGATGGAAACAGCATTAAATGTTTTTTTTTCAGCTTTATTTGGATGTCTACTTAATCCAGCACTGCTACAGAAAAAGAAATAAGGACCAGAAGACAGGAATGACAGCCTAAACATCGAAATATTCATTTTCTCTATGACTGTACTGTAATGTGATTTGTATGTTAAAGCTGCTGTCTTTCTATAACAGAATGTTACTGTTTTGTTTAGTACGTCAACAAGAAGTCGCAAGTTAAAACAGTTATTTAAAACCCTAATTATCCTAATGAATGAATGATGAATCTCTTAAATTGCACAAAGAAGTTGCAGTTTTGCATGTAACACTTACTTTTTACATGTTGCATACATGTCCCCTGAGCTTATGTTTTTCCCCGCACCCAACATTGTTTTTTTGTTTTTTTTGACACTGCACGTAAAGTATTATTTTAAAAGTCACTGTGAATATGTTGGCGCTGCTTCACTTTTGAAATGAATGGTATCTTCTTGACACTGTTCCATTAAGAGCCAATGAGTAGTGCATGACTAATAGTGGTACTGTGGACACATTGTTCCGCTTAAGCTGTGGATCTAATGATAGACTGCATTGCTCTATGAGATGATCTAAGCTCGGAAATGTGTGTTTATAACCTAACCCAGCTTTAAACTTCTCCACAACTTTCTCCCCCATCTATGTTCTGCGTTCCTTGGTTTGCTTGTCCACACATGTGGACAACCTTTGGTAATTTGGTGATTTATGAAGTAATTTGGTTGCACTGGATTTTATTTTGAGGCCACAGACTAAAACTGGACTGAATCTTAAAAGTGTGTTATCCACACTTTTAAGATTTTTTTTTTTTTTGTGAAACATCCATCCTCCTACATCAATTTTCCACATAATGTACTGTTACAGGTTTTTGGTTGTGATGTCACTCACAAGGCATTTCATGTTTTTTTGCCTTCCACATCAAACATCTGATTGCATAATTAAGAACAACCACAGAAGTATTTTGATACTTTAAGCGAGGTTAATCATTAACAGTTCATCAGATGTGCATCTAATGTGATATGTGGAGTATTTTCTTCTATAGGTTCTCCACTTTTAAAACTGGATCGTGTTGCAGCTCCACCTCGGCCCCCTGGGCGAGACAACGCTCGTATTCTGTCGGTCAGCTTCTACACACCTGCATCCCCAGCTGGACCGCTTTCCACCTCCACCCACCAACAACACACCCCGCTCCCCCCGCAGCTCTCAACCCCTCCTACCCCAGCTCTACAGCTCTCTACTCCCAGCTGGCTGGGCTATTTATAGGCGCTGTTTCATTTCCACACCTGCAGGGAGGCAGAGTTGTCACAGTGGGCCCACCGAGCCTCTGTGGAGTGCTGCATGGGAATGAAAATGCACCTTGCTGATGCAGAGACTTATTCTTGTCACTTTCTCCCAGCAACCCTGCTTGCCGCTATTTTGCTGTGCGTGTGCAGTGCAGTATGTGGTGCAAAGATAACGTGCAAAAGGGAATCCGTGTAAATAAGATTCCCCGGTGAGGACTGTGACGGTTATTGACATGGATGAAGCTTTTGAATAATCAGGTAGGAGCAGGTGCACATACTGTAAGCAGGTGGGTTTGTTATCAGCATACAGTTGCTCACAATAGGCAGCATTGACATTACTCCTTTATACACCTAATTAACTGTAACCGGCAAGGGAATGTGCACAAAAATCGCACGTATAGTAGTTGCGATTTATTTGCCTTTCCTATTTTTTTTCCTTTTCTACTTGCTATGCCTTTCTACTTTGGGTGTAGTGGGCACAGGATCTAGTCAGCGGATTACATTATCAGTCTGACCTAGTTGCCAGCTATCTCCTGAGACCTGAGGAGCCAGGCTTTCTGCACAGCCTTCCGCTGCTACAACTCGCACACTGTGTAACTTTAATTTATCAGGGGGAAGAGGAGGGAGAAATGTGACAGGTTGACAGTTCTCTTTGCCTGCCACTCCGAGCGCTCCCTCTCCCCGCAGTTTGCTGGTTAAGGGTCCTCGCATACAGTGCATTACAGAGAGCGGCTGCTATTCAGCACCCAGGTAACTCATCAGCGAGGTTGGAACCCTCTTATTAACGTTAACGTTTAAGGTGAGACCTGCAAAGGATTATGCATGGCACAGGATGTGGGCGAAGAGCTTTGTTCCTAGACTGAAGGAGCAGAAAAGCAAATATGCTGTCGTACGTAATTACAGTTAGTCACCGCCGATAGTAGCAGAAGTATGGATCATTCACTTCAATAAATGTGCCAACGCTTAGGTGTAAAAATACAAGTAAAGGTTCAGGGTTGAGAACTTTTGCAAACCTGGTTTCATAAGAATTCACAAGCACGATACATTTTTCAAACTGAATTTCCATGGATGAAGAAAAGAAAAGAAAAATCTTTATGGCATTTTGAAAATTACATTAATTTATAAAAAAGGCCTCTCAAAGTACCTACATGAAGGGGAAACTTCTCTTTGCATTGCTCCATTCATGAAGGAATTTTGAAAAAAAGGCCTGTGGGCAGGAGCTTAATAAAGTTTATCAAACAGCAAAGGATAAGAGAGATGGGTGCTTGACATGATTTGTTCAGTCTGTAGCCACTTTTTACAGATAGGAACATCTCCTATCTGTAAAACTTAATTTTTCCTTACTACATCTTATATTTTATAACAGCTATGTGTACTTACCAGGCGGCTGTTTCACACCAGCTTTTACAATCCAGCGTTTACACGTATTATTTTATACATTACTTATTGTCTAATAATAATAATATCTAAAGGGTGAGCGCTCAGAGTTTTTTGTTTCTGGTTATACTACACATATTACTTGAAATAAAATAATAAAGACAAATTGGCTGTGATTGAAAGTTTTCCAGCAAACAAAAAATATCTCAGTTAAAACAAAAGTGACAATTGAATATTTTCGTACAATGCATTTCATTTTCTCATAAAATATTTCACTAGATAGCAACGAATGGTTTAATCACCTGGGTACAGGGATTCTCAAAGTGTGGGTCGTGCTGCAGCGATGTGGGGTCGGCACGAGAAGACGCCTCATATCTTTTCATTTATTCGTTTTTACGCGTGGAATACTGAATAGCGTTCCTCTGCAGGAATCTGGGCTCGTTTCTGTGTTCAACAACTCGGCATTTCACTGACGAGTCACCCAGCCGCATGTGGAACAGCATGGGCTAAGTTTTCTGCCTCAACAGTTTTGGAGCAAAACGTGTTTCCCGTTGTTGCTTTAAACCAAAAACAGGACTCGTCTGAGTAATAATGACACCGTGATGCTCGCAGACGCTGTATAAATGTTGCGAATACATGAAGAGAGGTGGACCGAGATGTTCTCTAAAACCTGAAATGTCTGAGAACTAACAGTTTACATGGTCGAAATGGGAGCATAAAGTGATGAAAGGTATATTAGTTTCAAGTACCGATACAACAGGAAGTGAAGTTTAAAGCGTTCATACCTTGATCATAGAACAGTATCATAATCTCAGTTCATCAGACAAAAAACACATGTTGACAGTAACTGGATAGCATTTTGCTAGTCTGTCTTCACTCTAACAGGGAACATTGAGGTATTTTAAAATTACAAATCTCAAGCCACAAGACAGGCCTAGACTTAATGGCTATTTTTAGCGTAATTATTTTTCTTCTTCTGTCCTTCCCTCCCACTCTTTACTTCACTGTTGTTTCTTGTACCCTCTGGGATGTTTAATGTTCTTTGGCCCCACAGCATCTTACATCTATTATTTTCCTTTTCATTTGCGTCTTATTTTGGTTATTTCATATTTCCCTTTGGGATAAATTAGCTAGATAGGACTAAAGCCTCCTGACTCATCGGGCCCCTGCAGAAGCATTTAGTAATCAGTCTGTGGTAGCAGAAATGATAAAAGATATTAAAATGCAGGTTGCAGTAAATTCACCCAGTTGCTAACCACCAATAATCGCCTTTTATCATAATTATACTAAAGCACAGACCAGCATGTCTTTTTGCATAAAGTATTAGGAATGTGGCCTCCATACTGGGTAATAACAATAGAGTTCCACTAATTTCAAAAAGTCAGTCATGTGGCAATTAGTCGAGTTTGGAGTGCTATTCTGAAAGAACAAAGGGCCTCCAATCACTAAGCAGTTTTCATTGGTGGAATAGAAATTATGACACACTCAGTCATGTGAAAGCCAGCACGAAGGCAATATGCTCAGAGAACAAAAGGTTGAATTAATCTGCCTGCAGATTAAAAAGAAAAAAAAAAGTTTGCAACAAAGGGAGCACTGACACCCAGAAAAGGAAGAAAAAGTTCAGCACTGAAGTGATTCTTTGCGACTCAAACCTTGAAAGAGGAAGGACACAGCCGTCCAGGAATGAAAGCGTTATAGTTCCTTCTATCTGGAAAAAAACAAAACGTGGTGCACGTTTTTTTTTGTGCAAAAAAAAAAAAACGTGATGATAGACAAGACAAAAACACAGCTCGCATAATTGAGTTGGGATTCACAATCAGAACCATCCAAAAAGAAAAAGAAGCATCGCCGGGTTATTTTGTAGGCGGAGCAGATTCGAACATGCACAAGAGAGATATAGGCTAAACACCTGACTCTTTAAGGTTTTTCACCGTTTTTCCCCAGCTGGAGAGAAAAACAACAACAACAACAAAAAAACAGCCAATATGGTTTTTCTGTGAAAATTTTGGGGGTTGGAGGTGGGGAGAGAAGTGTTGCTGCCAGATTAGGCTACGGTCTGTGCCAAGGTTATAAACAGGCTGTTATCAGGCTTCCAAACAGAATAATCCTCCCTGTATCAGCGCCCAAACATATGGGGCCACACAAAGCAGCCGCAGTCACTGACAGACACCCCATTTTTAATTACACAGAGGAGGGGGGGGGCAGGGCCTTTCTACCAGTGCCTTTCCATTTTCTGGTGGAGTTTTTCATCTGGAAGCTGTCGAGGAAATACATTTATTCCTTTTTTATCTGCTAAATTAGATATAAAGAAATTTGAAGGGATGATTATTAGAATGCAGACCCCCAGTCAATTACTCAGTAGAGAAACCACACCAAGTTAATTTTTGAAAATAAAAGTATGCCATGTATTTTTTTGTTGCTGAATCTTTGCTTCTAACTTTTTTTCTTTTAACAGTATTAAGCTGAGGCTTGAAAGTGAGCAAATATAATGTGGGGATTTCTCTGAAAATTACAGACCATGCTAATGAAAGTCAATACAGCAAAGTGACATGACACCAGACCGGGCCTAGACAGTGCGTAATTCAAATTAAATTTAAATTGTAGTCATAGGTATAGGTATTGCTGTCTAAATTTAAAAGGGAACAATATGATGATGGCAGATTGCGAAGGACTAGAACATGCTGACAATCTGCCAAAGAAAGATCACAGAATATAAATATTCAAACTTAGTGAATTTCACTCAGAGTGCTTTAGAGAACAGACACATTCACCCATTCACACTCACAAACGTGAACACATTTGTGCACTGTTACACAGATCCATAGGCAGCGTGGGGTTAATTAACATATGACAAGAGGAAGCTGGAATCACACCTACAACCTCCTGACTGTCCTCCTCCACCACTGAGCCGCAAATTGACTCTTTAGCTCATAACATAGTTCATAAAAGCTAAAAAAGCTACTTTGTATGTTTTGCTCAGCTAAGGTACCGTTTATGCAAGAGTCATCCCTGGTGATGAACCAACACACAATTATCATGATGCAGTTTTTCCTTCTGCTTACATACCTCCTGTCATAAAGTAATATACTTTACCTCAGTGTTGCTGTCTTTGTTTGCCTTACAAATATAAATTTGCTTCTACAGTTAGGCATTTGGAGACATGAATTTTCCTCCATTAGCATGTCAGCGTAATTAATGAATGTTGTGATTTACCTAAGTGGATTTTACCTAAGTGGTAAAGTCCACTTTACCTAAGTAAAGTAGAGGTTAAACATGTTCTGGGGTGTAAATCCTGCCACATGCTTTTCTTAATAAGTTCTCATATTTTAAAGCTATGTGATAAAATCATGATTTTACTGAAAAATAATTTGTAATATAATATTTTTTCCATATTCCCCATATCTGCCAAAGTGTGCAATCTGACATTCTATCAGAAAAATATACCATTAATATCTGTTTGTTAAAGGTTGCTGTTAAAAAATAAGATCAATGCAACACGGCATTTGTGGCCCTATTTCAAATATATGAGTTAAAGAAGAAATTTCTGAATTCGGGAAAGCCACGTCAGTCTGCTCCAGTCAGCGCTACACTGCTGGAGGACTTTCCTCCCATCTGAAAGAAATAAATTCCAGTTTTATAGACTGCATACAGATTTTAAAGTCCTGTTCAATAAAGTTTAAATGTCACAGAGGTGTAATAACGGGGATCATATAAAGGCTAAGCTTCAAAAAGCAATGCAAAAACGACAGCGTCCCGCTCAGCTTGCGCAGTAAAATTTTATTTGGCTGAATCGGCCAATAAAAGTGGGTTTTTGAAGGTTGTCAATGGGGTATAATTGGCCCGTTTTACAGGAGCGATCATATTTCTCAGAAGCTTTTTTTTCCCTTTCTTTTTTCTTACGGCTTGACAATGTGTCGTCTCGTTAGGGATGTGACTCACTGAGCAGTCTCCAGCTAACACAGAAGGGGCCGTGCAAAAACGGACACAGAGCATGTAAATGACACCAAAAGATGAACAGGCAGCTCACAGGCAGCTCTGGTCATCTGCGCTGCAAACCTTTGTGTGCATGTGTGTCAATTCACATGAAAGATGGAGACACACAATAACAGGCCACACTTTTGGCAGCCAAAAAGAGCCCATTTCACACACCCCCGGATAGCGGAAGGACTGCAGACCTTAATGACGTCCAATCTTCTCTGTCACGGTGGAGTGGAAGCTCACCGGGGCAAAAATCGAACGCCGGCTCAAAGTGCTGTTAACCGGCAGCAAAGACTCCATGCTGACGCAAAAAAAAAAAGCACACCTTTACTTCAGGCATTTTACAAAAAGCTCGCAAAAAGTCTGTCATCTCTTTCTTTGCTCACAGTAAATAGTTTAGAGAGTGCTGCTGCTGCTGCTGCTGCTGCTGCTGCTCTGGGAAGATGGACGGAAATTCCTAAAGATTTAGCCAAACTTTGGCTGAAACCACTTCTGAGGAGAAATATACTTAGACAAAAATGATCACTTGTAAACAATGCAAGAGACCAAAGACACAAATGAACCCAAAAGAAAAAAAAAGATTTCCAAAACAATAATTTAAACATCTAAGGAGTGTTTTTTTTGCCCTCACTCTGTGTGAGGTTTTCAGCAGTTAAGAGAACAGAACAATAAATATGCATTTATTGTTCTGCATTTTTTTTTTTTGCGAAAAAAAATTACTATTTCTTTTCACAAAAATAGTAATTTTTGTGAAAAACAATATTTTGATGGCTTTGATACTTTTTTTTTCTTTTTATTGATTTCTGTCTCTAGTAAATTAACTCCTTGTAAAGGAATACACCATAAATATGGAGCAACTGGGGCTTAGGGGTAGAGTAGTCTTCATGCAACCGGAGGGCTGTCGGTTCAGTTCCAGCTTACATGTGTCAATGCCCCCAAGGCCAGGCACTTAACCCCGAGGTGTCTCCAGATCTTCTTATTGGTGGACAAATGTGAGTGTGAATGGCTGAAACTGCACTGTGAAACCCTTTGAATTAAAGAAATTGTCAAAGTTCATTAATGAGGTGAACAAGAACGACTGCATCCATATGAATGGGACATTGCAAAAGAAACGTGTCTCTGTTAGAAAATGACAGTTTCACAGTGCCAAGGTATGCAGAGTTTTCATATTTTCAAAAGTGCTGAAAGCTTCCCCCTCACATCGTTTAAAGTCTGTTCGTAGACATGTTGAAGAAAGTGCCTGCGTGACTGGAGTTTTATAGAGCAAGACGGCACTCCCTGCCACCCACCTGTTGATACGAACGTGTGTTTCTCCCACACTTACAAGAAAAAAAACAACAATTTAACAATTTCTGGTCAAGAAAAACAGAACTAGCAATAGCTTGGAAACTAAAGAAACACCACTCATCTGTCTTATTACGGTAGCTCTGATTTATTACCACAGTTAGCATGTCTCTTGACCGTTTACTGTCTAAATGTTTTGAATTAGATACACAAAAGTACTATCAGTGTTTTGTTTTTTTATTGCAGCAGAAACTGAATTAAGTAGAGATTGCTAAACCAAAAGTGTGTGTAAAATGCATCAGCCGCCATTAAAAACATCAATACCAGAAGTGGCTAGAGGTGAACTTTCATCAACAGTCCACAAAGGGTTGAATGGAGGCTGTTTGCTCAGGTGGCAAACAGCCTGACTAATTTGCTAGCTTGTGTTACTTCTTGTATGTGCATTTCTCTATCAAAAGTTTAATAATGTATAATAATAACGTTTAATAATATATACATTATATAATTCAGCAGAATGACGACATTTAGTTGAAAACTACAATCAAATTTGGCAAGTGTTCATTCTGAATTTTGCCTATCTGTGTATTAAGACAAAACAAATTTACTGGAAAATCTAAGTGCAAAACCCAATAGGTTTTGTTGCAAAAGGAATAATTGTGTTTTTTTTGTGTTTTAATTAAAAGTACTTAGAATACACTACATAACTGTATTTATTGTCTGTAACAACAACATTACATATGATATGAACAACAACAATGATATGAAAGATTATTGTGTCAAAATCTCATTCTGGATCATGACTGTAACTCAAAGAAAAAGTACACTTCCGAGAAAATGATATAAAAAGCATCAAAGGGGACCCTTTTATTGTTTTCTGATTGCGCCTTTAGCTTTTTTTGTAATAATGACACTAAATCAAGATTGTCTGATCTTTCTAATTAAACAAAGCTGTAATTACTTTGAAGTACCCTGAGACGTTGACAGCTTTGATCCCTCTTCCTTTTCAAGGCGACGCCTCATGTCTCTAACAAATTAACCGCTTATAAAGTAATACTCGATCACACAAAGAAACGGTCAAAAAGTTGTGTTTATGTCATCTTTTCGCAACCCTGAGCAGGATGAAGCGAGCACAGAAGCCGAAAGGATGAATGAAAAAAAAAATTATTACAAGGGGAGTTGTGAGCTGGAGAGTCCGTTTAAAGAATAAAAATCAAACAGACGATCCTCTTCGTGGGAGTGACGCTGGTGGCGCTGCAGTAAAAACAGACAGACAGATACAGTGAATATCTCCACACCCTTTGCTCTGACAGGAGGCGCCGGCGGAGTCGGGGGGGTAAACGGACTGCGCCGTGCCGCACAGCAGCCCCTAATGATCTCCCCTCTGTTTCGGCGGACTGAGAAAAGCCATTACCTCCCGCCACATTACCCTGCCATCCCTCACATGGTGGATGGCTCCTCTCTCCCATGAGCACCTTGCTCCAGTCATGGCTGGCAGTGCTCACCTCCTTACCGCCTCCACCTCAACTCCCTCACCCAAACCCTCCTCTTCCCTCTGAAACCCCCAGCTCTATACATCACATTTAACACTTTGACACTAACAGTCTATAATGTTTCTATTCTACAAAATCACTCTGCCAGTTCCAGGATAGCGGAGCCGAGTGTGAGGAAAATAAATACCACTCTCAGCCAGTGGCAGTAAATTCTAAAGGAGGAGGAAAAGTACAAAAAAAGGAGCCTCTTATACACTCTTCACTCGGCATCTGAGGGGCCGTCTGGCTGCGGCGAGGGGTAATTTCAATCGATACGCATTACAGCAGCCACTGACAGCAACAGCTTTACATGCATTAAAAAAAAAGAGGAAAAAAACCAAACATACGAGCATATTTTTGGGAAAAGTCAACGCTCCTTTTGGAGCACTTTATTGCTTTATGAAAGAAACATTTCACCGCATTAAATTATTAAAATCAAAAAGTGGCATGAATAAATAAAAACCCGCCTGAATAAGAGATGTGACAAGACAGAGTTGAGGCGTGACCTTTGAAAGCGTCTCAGTGTCTCAGCAGGCAAAAGTTGTGGGATATGTTATGAGAATGTGGTTTAAAAAAAAGAAGAAAAAAAAGGGTGGAAATAGTGAAGATTTAAAAGAGAAAAAGCGTAAATGACGCACGCCTGGAAGGATTAGTCTACTTAAAAGAAGCACCCACACCTCACTGAATTACAATTTGCTTCTTTCCTCTTTAATGTAAGTGTTTACTTGGGCAAAATCCAATCATTTCATTCTCTCTGAGTGTTTTTCGTGTATATAAACAAACATTTGCTCGACCTCGCTGGAGTATTAGCTTTAATGTATCGTCAGCAAGCCCTGCTTTGAGGGGGCATTAATTTCAATTCGCCAATTTAAACACTCCAGTTTGTCGCAATCCTTCATCGCAGTAAGCCACCAAGTCAACACACACAATGGGCCTATTTTTCAATCTAATGGCAGAGCTTACTTGCCATTAGTGGAGAAAAAAGAAAGAAAGGAAAAAAAAATGCTTTTGCCTTTGAACAAGCCACTCAAAATGTAGGCCTGCATTTCAAAAAGAATTTGAATAATTAATTACAAGTTGAAACTGACATGAACCCAGAGAAACGGGGGTGGGGATGAGAGCTGGGAGCGGGGAAATATATATATTTTTTTGCCCCGAGGCCAGAGGATGTCTCGTCTTAGAGAGCTGGAAAATCCAGTCTTTCAGGTTGGTGTGTAATCTCCAGTGAATCTAATGAAACAAAGTAAAAGATAACGCCACATTTCATCACGTCGGAGACAGAGTACTTCCTTTAGCTTGCCCTGGAGGTGGCAGGAATCCATAATGTGAGGAAATCAGTCTTTTTACGCAGTTGAAGAATCACAAACCCTGTTTGACCCGACTCTCTAGACGGCTGATTTATGAGCAGATCGAGTCTTGAGCCAAAAGCCTACACCTCTCTTTCAAATGATTTATTCTGAAGAAGCCCCCCATTTTTTGATTGAGTGTTATGTTACCGAAACGGTTTTAAACTAAATGAATGGGCACAGGAACAGTAACGACTGATGTATACAGCAGGGGGAAATAGGTATTGGACATGTCAAGTAAATGTATTTCGAAAGGGGATACTGAAATAAAATTCACATCAGATGTTGGTAAGAAACCAACAAGTAATCCACACCAAAAAAATTAAAATAAAATAAAATATATCTACAAATAAGTTTAGTTGTGCTTCATAAAATGTAATAGTATAAGGAACACCAACTGAACACACGGCAATATATTTAGTATACAGAGACACAATGGACATGCAAGTCTTCAACATCTCTGATGATGATGGAGTATTTGTACTTTTCTCCAATTACGGGTCCTTGTTTTATATGAAATCTAACCCCATTACTTGCAAAATTTACTGTTGAGATGTGCAATGTCATCTCAGTATTTTATTGGTTCGTCCAGATGATCTGTGGGAAACGTCTACATGTTTGTTTTTTTTGGAGTCTTATGACGTGTGCAAAGAAGTCTTTGCAACTGAGTAAGTTCCATAATGTTTAGTTGGAAAAAAACTGTACAGGTAAATGCAGAGCAATTTGTGAGCGGTAGGAATAGAAGAAACAACTCCTCTCGTTCTTCTTCTTCTTCTTCTTTCGACTCACTTGGGAGAAATCTCAAAAAGGTCACATGGCTGCAGCTGATTCATGATGAAAGGATTTTCCTTTCCTTTTTTTCAAACTGCTCACAGGAACAGTCATTAGTTTAGAAGTATTTATTTAGCAAAGAGCATCATCATATTTTGCAGTAATAAGGTGATGAAGTCCTCAAGGAGCTTTTTTATTCTATCCATTATGAAATGCTTCCTGTATGATACCTTGCAAATGAGAAAACGGTATTTAGGCCATCAATTACGACTAAAGCAGATTTATAATAATTTGCCTTGATAGGGCAGATGATTACTTGCTAAACACTCATAAGTTCCAAGCTATTTTGTTGGCTTTTTGGGCCTTTGTGTGTTACTTACTCCCTGTTTCCTTCCTCTTTATTATGCATAATCGTTTATCGTTTATACATTTGTTTTTATTTGCTTTTATTTCTGAACTATTAGGCTTATTACCCAAATACGGTGTAAACTTTATGTCAATAGCCCCATAGAAAATGTATTCGCCAAGAAAATCATTGTTCTATACTTATTTCTCCTGCCGTATTTGGCGATAATGAGACACTTCTGCTACCAAATGTTTCTGTCTTCTCATATATGTCAAGACCACGCATTTAGAGAAGTCACCCCTTCCCTGACTTGTCCTTGTACCATTCCTTCGCAGTGAGCTCTTCTTTATTATTTAATTAAGCCACTGCGGCCGTTACATTAATAATTGAGTGTGAGAAGAGACCCAGGGCAGCCGCAGGCTCTGGCGCATCGGGCTTCCTGGTGAGGAGTGTATTAAAAATGTGTGTGTTTATGTCCCCAGGGCGTCTGTCCTGGCTGCATAAAATTGAATTGGTTATATCTAATATATCATCCCCTAAGGGTGGCTGGGTGGGTGAGGAGGAGCAAGGAGGGGCGGGTGGGGGGTGGAGAAACTGGGATGGTCGCATCCTGCCAGCAGGGAATGAGAGTTTCAGAGAGAGAGCGAGGAGGGAGACGCATGTGGCTGTGACGTTAATGTCCCTCGGAATCAAATCGATGGCTGTCCGAATCCTCATTGAGCATAGCCTTAAGCTAGAAGGCACAAGACAAGCCCAGAACCAGATTAAACCCACTCGTTACTGCAGTCTTTGTTCACTTCTGGAGTCTGCTGATGCATTCTCTGTATCGGTGAGAATTGGCTGGAGGATTTCTATTTATTTATATATTTTGATTTATTTATTTTGTTGTTGTTATGAGAACGGATTACAAGCAGATACCAAAAAGCATGCAAAGAAGAAATAATAATAAAAAAGGAAAAAAAAAAAGAAAAGAAAGAAAAGCTTATGGCTCTCATATGGATACTAAGAGGATGAATGCTGGTGACAATGTGAGAGTGTGAATGTAGAGGCAGGAAAAACATCACACATGATCCCCTCCTTTTCACTAGTCTGAGAGCCTGGCTGCAAATACCCACTCCCTCTCCCGTCTTTCTTCACCTCTCACTCTTATCTTCTTCGCCCACCATCCCTCCCCCCCAACCCCCTCTGCACCCCTCGTCCCCCACCTGCATATCCAGCGCCTTTATCCACCTCTGCACCTTTAAGGCCTCCAGACTCCGGGAGAATAAGCGTTTTAACACCACCATTAAGGTCAGGGCCTAAATTATTGATCTGCCGCCTTTATCAGCATAACGGTCACGTAGCCAGTATCACAATCTAACCCCGCCGCCCTCGGCCAGCTCGCTGCAGCTCCCTCAATTAGAGAAAGATTCTCATTACGAAGGGAGACAGTGAAGGCGAGAGTGCAAGAAAGAAGCAAGGTGGAGAGGAGGAAAGGGGGCTGGATGGGGGGGGGGAGTCCGTTTCATATGATGAAAAAGAGGGGGACAGCAGGCATCCTCCTGCCTCCTCCTCCCCTTGAAGTCTCCCATCATCACCCCCGACTAGACCCAAAGCTGACAGGTCTTATCCTCACCAAAATGCAGGCGATAAGGCAGCTGTAAAAGAATAATAAAAGAATAATGCATGGAGGATGAAAGAGGAAGGCAGGCAGAGAGAGAGAAACAGAGAGAGAGAGAGAGAGAGAGAGAGAGAGAGAGAGAGAGAGAGAGAGAGAGAGAGAGGCAGGCCAGGGAGGGTGCAGCAACATAAATAAAGATGCAGCACGGCCGGGGCTGGATCTCCTAATGAATTCGGAAGGTCCTGGATCAATAACATCAGCGCGCTGACGACACATCAGAAATGCCAAAGAAGCTCTTTCTGCTTTGAGCAGAACTGGAAGAAAAACAGGCATTTGCTTGTAAATGTGTTTAAAATGACCCCCCCACCCCCTCCAAAAAAAAAAAAAAAAATCCAAAACGGAAAAAAAAGGCCTTCATCAAATACATCAAAAATCCCTCTCTGCAGGCGGACTGAGACGGCATGTATGTGCGTGTGATGCAGATGCTGCTGCTGTGAGGAGCATCAGGAAGCAGGAAGCAGCCCTGATGCTTGGTAATGGGGATGATTTCCACCTAGGAGATGAGGTGATAGTGGTCGTGCTATCACTGCCATTAGTGGTGCCGATGACAGATGGTTTCTTTGTTTCTATTCAGATTTATTTTCACGGCTGTCAGAGGAAAAACAACGCACTGAGTACATCATTAGCCAGCGCAAAAAGCCTGAAATAAAACAACCCTTGACACATTGGTCAGACTGAATGGCGTTAATGTTCATTTTTCCTGCAAAAAATTAACAGGTCTTGCTCGCAGATTTTAAAATACAAATACAAAATATCCCTCTTAACTTATGGTTATATATGTTATGTTTGAGGCTTTAAATATGGAACCTGAAACGAATCCGAAACTGAGAGAAGTAGGGAATGATAAGACACGACGAGAGACGGATTATCACAAGGAAGGAGGGATGACAGAGACGGAGTGAAGAAAGAACACTAGGAAAGAAGTAAAATCAGATAATAGAAAGTGAGTAAGGAAGGAAGAAACACAAGCACAAAGCGAAGGAAACAAGGAAATACAAAAGGAAAAATGAATGAAAGCACATAAAGGGAAGATGAGAGGAAAGACGAGTGAAACAGGGAAAAATAAACAGGGATGAAAGAAGGAAGAGAAAGGGACAGAAAGAGGGACACATAAGGTCTGATGTAAGGAAGGATACAAGGAGGAATGAAAGGAAGGAAGTTTTGAAAGATAAATGACCTTACAGAGAGGGAAGAAAAGGAGGAAAGCAACATTTGACCAGTGGGATTGGGAGTAAATCCTGGAAATTCAAATCTTTTTCCATGCTTATTCAAACCTTGGAAAAAAAAATGCTCTGCTCATATTCCATACTTTTTTCCCCCCCAGACTGTGTAGAAATCCTGTCTGTTTGCAGTATCTCAGATCGCTGCTTGGGAAATTAGAGAATTTGTTAGGACATGAAGAGCCTCTCAGAAGTGGATCAAAGGATACGTTGACTCGGGCCACGAAAACTTGCTCTCGCTCCCCGTTCACTCATATACAATCATGGCCTAATGGCATTCCATTAACATAATTGCCAGCATAACTAGTGTTCCGTGTCTGAGAGCCATTCCCAAACTACACAGAGAAGAGAGAGAGAGAGAAAAAAAAACGAGAGGAGATGATACTGAGCCAAACTGGGACCATCCCCAAAAAACATATTGTGGGTGTTCAAGCTTCCTCCTCGCCGCCTTTTCAAAGCTGCAGCGCTTTGTGGAGACCCCCTGGGAAGAGTCTGGCATCTCAAGGAATGTGATGCCAGTGTGTGTGTGCGCGGGTGTGTGTGTGTGTGTGCGTGTGTGTGTGTGTGTGTGTGTGTGTGTGTGAGGGCACATGTTTGTATGCAGCACAGAGAGCGGTGGGTGAAAGAACTGAGCTTCCTTCACATGCTTGTATCTGCCTCAGCGTTCAAAGATTGAGCCCCGGCGCACCAAACGCAACCTGCCAGGCGAAATGAAATTCCCATTATTTTTAATTAATCCCTAATTAAAATATATTACTGCACAGATTCCACAAATCTCTCTTAATATGTAAATGTGGCCAATTCAAGGATATTTACATATCATTAATTAAGGCAAGCGCATTCTCTTAGTCTAATGAGCTGTGGCCCGGGTCTGCCAAGGAAAACTAAACGCCGGGCTCAGGAGTGAGCAAGCAGAGCCACGAGGGGACCTCTCTGTTGACTCAGGACTATCAACCACTGATGCCCGGGTGAAGGCAGACAACAACAACATCTCCGCAAGGCTCACAGGAAAACCTGACCCCAAAGCTACAAGGAAAAAAGATGCAGGTCGAATCTTTTTTTTTTTTTCCTCTTTCTTCTTCTTTTGTAGCAGATATCGGAGCAATGTGTAAGTGAGCCATCCAGACTTGCAATCACCGTCATTAGCACTATTACTTTGTCCACCCACACTCGCACACAGTCGGTGCAGCAAGTTCACGACCTCATCTGGAGAGTCTGCTGCGCGGACAGCTAAAACAAATATAGAGGAGGCGAGCTCGGGTTAAGCCTCTCCGTAACTCCAAATGCGGCTGGGTCAGAAATCACATCAGTTTATTCCCAGTCTTAATGGAAGCCACCTGACGTGACCTATTAAAACATGCCATTTTAACGGCTTTGGCATTTAATCAAATGGAAACATTCAATTTTATCAGCGCGGCGTATTTCATATCTGACTCCGGGATCTGAAGTAAGAATATAAAATAACTGTTTGAACAATGATTGGTTGGATAGTTTTGGCTGCTAATGAACCTGCAGGTGTTGCGAGATGAAAGGAAAGAATGTGATTGAAACGCTAAACTGAGACTCCACTCGGGCATCAGATTAAAGAACAGACCACTTTTCTTTTTTATTATTATTTATTAAAATATCTGCCGAAGTCAGATGTGTTTGATTGTTTTACATTCCTTTGAGGTTTACACAGAGCTCTACGCTACTACATTCAAATTAATAACATTGCATTTTCCTGAAGAAGTATAGAAACACCAGCAATAAAGTTTCTTCAAAGAAGAAATGTCTGAGCATATTAATGTACTTTTGGTCACGCTCCAGCAAACCAGAGGGTAAAACATTCAAACAGCCCCTAGATCTTTATCTCTAAAATACAATGCCTTGCAAATGTACACACTTCAACTTTGCTTTTGATTTCAGAAGATAGGCCAACATAAAGCAGTGCTTAATTACTGAAGGATGCGTTGAAAGAAAACAACGCATGTTTTTTGCAATGTTTTGCTAATAAAAATCTGAAGAAAAAAAATAAATAAATTGTCCGCATTTGTATTTATCCTCATTTGTACCCTTAAGTACGTGCAATCAACTTCCTTCAGAAGTCACACATTAAGTCAATAGAGTCTGCCTGTGTGTAACATAATCTAAGTATAAATGCAGCTGTTCTTTGAAGGCCCCACAGCTTTTTTAGGGAACAAACAACAGACAGGTCAAAAATAAAACTGTGATGAAGTTTAAAGTGGAGTTATGATGTCAAACAATATTCTGAGATTTGAAAACCGGGGCAACGGCAGGCTGATTTATGATAAATGAAAAAACACTGTAGTCTTGAGCAGTCATACATTTCCGCTTTTGGTCTATTGTAAACACAAGTCCGAGATGTACAGGAAGTGGAAAAATAATTTTAAATACTTGCACATCATTTCCTGTCCACCAACAGGGATTTATTGGGGGGGACTTGCTTCTGATAAATTAAGTACTTACAAGGCAGTACTGTTAACAACTTTACCAAATGCCCATGGTAACTTTGGATGAGCTGCAGAGAGCCAAAGCTCAGGAGGGAAAAACAGGGCAGATGTTCCACATGCTATTTAAGAGCTACAGAGAAAAAGCTGTGACCCAAAAAGCACTTGGTGGTACCACATCATGTAGTGGGATTGAATTTATTTTTTTTGTTTTGTTTTTATGCTGCAGTGACAAAGAAGCTGGTCAGGATGATTTGAAAAAGATGACATTAAATGCAGGGCAATTCTTAAAAAAATGTCTTTCACTGTGTTATTCCTTCTTTGTAGTTATGCTTTTCTTTGTGTAGTTGTCACAAAACCGGGCATTCTTCATTTTGTGTAAATTATTTTAAAAGAGGCAGGATATTTTCAAGATTTTTGCAAACTGGACAAATGATGAAGAAATCAAAAATATTCGGGAGCAGAAGACAAGAGGTTGTGACTCAAGAAAAAAACTAATCGAGCAAGTAGTTTTTTTTTGCCAGTGCTAAAATGTAAAAATCCTTCTCATAATTGTAAAAAAAAAAGGAATAACCACAAAAATCTGCGGATGTGCTAGGTTACGTTTTCCTTATCGGTGCACAGCAGTGCACGAGTAACGTGTTCTTAACTGCCCTACCAGCTTCTTAATCATGAAAGTGGAATTTGTGAAGCAGATCCAACCATTTTTTTTCCACAGTTGTTACACGGATAATACTCATGAATATTATGTTGTATTAGGGTGGTTTGAAGGAGAGTCGGGAAATGAGCTGTGGGTGCGATGTTCTTTGCTCATCCCCCCTTGTTCTCCCCTCTTTTTTTTCCAGCTGCTCTAATTTGACACCTTGAGCACAAGGGGGGTTAACTAGGTAGGGGAGTCCAAAGACAAAGCAGAATTCATTAAGAATAGCAACTCCTCTCTTGCCTCAACCTCCCTCTATACTTGCTAATGACATCAGAGGTGAGCAGAAGAGCCAGGAAGGAGAGAAAGACTGGGGAGGGGGGGGAGAGGAGGAGAGAAAGAGCGGAGGGGGATTAGCAATGTTCACAATAAATGTATTTTCAGTGGAAGTGAGTTTATAGCTCAGCTCGCAGAGAAAAACGCTTTGACTCAACAATCTCGGGAAGGCCTTGTTTGCCTCCCAGTGTATTTCTGCATCCTTTTAAGATTCACAGAGAGGTTTCAAAAATTGCTGTTTTGCTCCTGACAGTCCTAATGCACTATGATGGCACACCAACAACCGACTTCAGACCTTTGAGAAAACCCATTTATGCCACACTTTGTAGGTTGGGTGGAATGCAATCAGACCTTTTCAACATTGTGATTACCACGTACCGGCGCGGTAATCTGTGGCTGAGGAATTGGCCGGCTAATGGCAGTTTCGCATCAACCATCTATAGGGACCTTGCAGACAGGTAAAGTGGTAGTTGCAGGATATTGAAATGGCCAGTGCCAGCTGGGATGAAAGGCCTTTAAAAAAAAAAAAAGTATTAGGAACTTATTTTTTTCTCAAAAGGGGGGCAGCAGAGTGCTTAAAAATGAGGCAGCTTTATCTTTTTAGTGGTTTAAAACATCAAACGCCTCGCTTTCCCTCGCAGCCACCAAAGCTGCATCTTGATTTTAAATCTGAATGAAGCAGAGCCGCCGAGTATCATAGAATCGTTGAATATTCCTATGACGACATCGATTAAGATTAACCTAATTTTTCCTGACTCCTTGCTTTCTTTTCCGTCATCACAATGTCTCCACCACACTTTGTGGTTTCTATTGTAGTCAAGAACTCCTCAACCGATACTGAGCGAAGACAAAGGCTTTCCAGGAAGTGCAAGACGAAAACTAAACAAACGCAAGAAGATTATTTAGACAGTTGCCGTAATCACAATAATGTAGATTCTGCCACAAAAGTTTATAAACACTATACATTTTTAAAGTTGGCATGGATGTAGCTAGTAGTTTCACGCTAAAGTCCAGTAAAAAAAAAAAAAAAAGAAAAAGAAAAAAAAGAAATCCAGTTGAGACCAGAACAAGAGCAAGACTTTGAAAATGTCAGGACCGGCTACAAGCAGCAGGACATACATCAAGTGTTGGTAGTGAGGGCAGTGAAAGTCTATCTAATCAGCCAGAAAAAATGATTGCTAAGCAGAATTTGCATGTATGATACTGAATACTAAACACATAATATAGGTTTCAAGCAAGTTTTTCTGATAGCCATATTGCACTCATTGATAATGCAATTTGATAGATTGTGCAGCTTCAAAATTAAATTTTGGAAGAAAAAAAATAAATAATCAAGCTGAATTCCAAAAAGAAATCCTTCAAATGCTCGTTTCCATTTATCTAACGGAGACCTTTTTTAAGAGCAACTCTCTGGCAAACCATCTGACTCATAAATCCAATTCAAGCCTATTACTGGAGAACTTTTAAAGCTATCCTTCATTAATGTTAATGGGGTTTTTTAGTGGAGGCCAGTGGTAGTTAGGGCTACATGGCTGCTTTCCCAAGCTTGTTTAACAAGCACCAGACAGAGATGGATGCTTCTCGCAGTCCGATAGGCTCTCCGAGCCATCTATCACCCGGAGGACCCACCCACAGAGCTGGCGTTCCATAACAAAAGGGCAGGCAGGAAAGCTCCTGACTGACAGCTCTATGTGTGGCGGCTGATCAGACAGCAGACAGGGGATGTAGTAACCCTTTCCTGGCCTCGTCTCTCTGTAAAATGAGTTGTGAAGAAGAGAGCAAAAATAACGAGCAAGCAAGGGGAATCAATCAATATACAGACACGTGAGATAAATGAGACTCAAACAGACGCACACACAAAAAAAGAAGCTTCCTTAATGCTGCTGCTGAGTAGGTACAAAACTAATCAGGCAAATGAAGCTGCCCGAGCAACATAAACTCTGAACGGAGCGCTGTGTTAAGGCATAAACAGTTATTATCACAAAGATTATTACCCTTACACCTCCAGACTTGCTAATTAGCACAATAAACAGCCATGCTCTAAAATGTATGGGGGAGAGCATGCAATAAAACCAGCTGCAACATGTAGATGCCTGTGCTGTACACTGAGAGACACAAATAAGAAACTGCAGCTTCTAAACTCCAGCTAAAACACATTAAAAATAATAACATAAGCACATAAACTGCTTTGCTTCTGTTACAGCTGTAATCTTTTTACGAGAGGGCACAGTTTCTCTCAGGACAAGTATAAATATATACGTATGTATTTTTTTTTTTCCCTTGAAATGTAGACAAAACAGACAGGGGAGGGGGGGAGGAAGGAAGCAGGGTTCAGAAAAGACACACTAAATTTGGACAGTAAGTAGTATCACCCCGTCGGCGCGGTACACCGCACATTCGCAACGCCCCATTTAACCGCACACGGCGCTTCCCTCTATTGCCTTCATTTGCATACTTCAGCGGGGCCCTGACGGATGAAGACGGATGGGGCGAAATCAGCCTCACTGAAACAACTGTTTTATCAAGGTTAAACTATCCAAGAAGCTCTTAACCCCTGCGCCTTTATCGCACTACAGTTCTCCCAATATCAATCTATCAATATGATCTTATCGGAAGGCGGGGCGGCTGAAGATGCTCTCCGTAAACTCAAGTAATAGGAACATAAAGGAGTTTTATGTCTTTAGGGGCAGAGGACTGCTAAACACGGCGCTGAAGGACATGTACAATAAAACAGACTGCACGGTGATGCCGGCGAGCCGAATAAAAAACATAATGGAAGAGGAGGACGAGTTTGCCTTTAGGGGTGAAAGACATGCATGTAGCAGAGAGGGTGCTGGTTCAAATCTTGGGAAGAAATCAGAATATGTTACACGTAACATTCTGAATTCTCAACAAAAAGTCTTAACAGAAACCTTCGATATTTTCAAAAGTAACCAAGATGTCTTGAAATACTTGCGTTTGTGCCGTCTGGATCAAGCATAACGCAAAATGACAGATCCTGTCCTATCAGTTTAAACTATCACACATGCCCTCCTATTTTGGGAGTGATAGTATGTAGCGGTTTTCTAGGCGGTCTATTTGTGTTCAGCAGACGACCACATGATGCATGTTTGTATTTATGTGTGCAGAGACGCACACACGAAGTGGTTCCAAGGGGATTCACATAAGCACTTCACAAAAAAGCGTAACATCAGAGGTAGAAATGTCAGCAGTTAATCAGTGGGAGGATTTCCACATCATACTTAATTTAGAAATAAGATATTTTTAGAGCTGTTCTGTTTTTGTTAATAAGAAGTCAACTCAAATCTTCTTATCTGTAAAAGTCTCTTATGAAACTCAAATCCTGATTCCTGTTTTGTTTTTTTGGGTACTGGCTCTAATTACATGTTGAGAATCACATAGTTAAATTTAAAGAATCGCAGCTGTTCTTTAATCAGCTTTCGATATAAAACAATCTGTTTCTTATCTGTCTGGATGATGTCACCTATTCTGCATCCTCTACTCCCCACTTTGCTGTAGGAAGGGCGAAATATGAGAACGATTTCAAGAGTTTGTCTGAAACTGCAAAAAAAAAAAAAAAAAAGGAGATACATTTAGCTATTTCTATGGTTTAAAGTATTAAAGAAAATATTCCACTGCCCAGAGCCTAAACATGGCATCAAAATCACTTTAAAAGTAATAATCAATGTAATATTATTTTACCAGTAATAGGATTAATTGTATACATTTTTTCCGTCATGACAAATACATTTTGCTACATTTATTTGTCAAAGAATTTCAATTCATAGTTGTTGATGTGTCAGAAACATTAATTTTAATTGTTTAAACAGGCTTAGGGAGCAGGAGAATAATATTTTCTGTCATTTTTATCTGCACACTGTAAAGAAAAACGTCTCTAATTTACAGTAAAATACTGGCAGCTGTGACTGTAAGGAATTTAACTGTATAAATACGGTAAAAATTTATGTGGGCACATATATCCATTTAAATGCGGTAAAATTCTGTCAACCACAGCTGTCGGTTATATTACCGTAAATTAGACTTTTTTTTTTTTTTACAGTGCACAAGACAAACTTGAACAGAATAAACATTTTACAAGTCTAATTTTAAACAACGGAAATCATAAAAGACCTCATACAAGTTTAGTAAAATTCTCTCCCTGAAAACATTGTCAGCTGATGAAAGATTTGAGTTGATGAAGACCAAATCTGTTTGCAGTAAATAAAGTAATATGCCTTTCAGATGTCAACACTTTTTTCTAACGGGAACTCTACATACAAACACATCTAAACAAATGTAATTTTCTTTTAGGATCAATAAAGTGTTTTTGAATTAAACTGAAATATAAATGTATACAGATGTAAATGCTACATAGGTTTTCTAAACATGAGTTTTCCTCTGTACGTGGATGTACAGGGCGGCTGTGGCTGACGACCAAATCGCTCTCAGCCACGGCTGTGTTTCGTCAGGAGGTTCCACGTGTTGCTGCTATATTTGTGCTGTGTCTTCTACCGTGTTATTCACCGCACGCTGCAGCAAAAGCAAGGTTTTGGAGAAGCACTTTCTTCTAGAGCAATCAACAAGGTGTGTGCAATGTAGAGGGAAAAAGCGAAAAGCGCAGCACTCACCAAGCAAATGCGTTGTCAAATTTAGCTTAACTATGAGGAACAACAATGTTATGGCACTTTTCCTAAAAATTTCAAGCACAGGCAGGAAATACTGTGTATGAACCGATTTATTTTTACAGCCCTGCAGACAGCGGCGCCAGTCCAGTCAGCACATTTAAAGCCAGTTGTGTACATGGTGCCAGTGCTGGCAGAATTGGTGGGCCAGTTGTTTCCACATACAAATCGTCAGGATGCAAAACTATCTGTTCAACCTCATTAAATTACATGTAATTCTTGTATTTAGAATTTCCACTGTTGCACCTTTGTTAGCCTCGTTAAACCTGTGTGGACAGAGCATGTTAAAACTATCCTGCTAAAACTCCATTTGAAAAAAAAAAGTTTGCTGCTCATGAAATGTGGTGTCTTATTTTACTATATTTTAAACCTCTAGGTCTTTTATATATATTTATGGCATTTTGTGCCCTCACCTTAAAATTTTTATTTTACATCTTTATTAAATAACCAATCAAAGCTAGGAGGAGGGTCTTAGCGCAGTCAGTCAACCTCATGTACACGCTGCTCAATATTTTAATGGCAGAGAAACAACTTGCCTAGCTGTAGTGGGGCATGTACACAAGTATGAATGACATTGCTAACACTCTCCTCCTGGCTTTGATTGATTATTACTAGTTAGCACTGTGAGCACTGTCAACGTGGTGATAGTTTTAACAAATAAGTAAAACAAAAAAAAAATGGATTTGAACATCTGATAGTCAAATACCTAATTTTAAATTATCCTTATCTAAATTGGAGACAAGAACAATTGAATAGTACATCAGTGTTAGCAATGCACACATGCAATCCAACATGGAGTGAGCTTTTAGAAGCCAAAATACCTAAATCTACCACGTAAATTTACCAGGCAAATACAACTCACAGCATAAATTAAAATCTGTCATTTTTCTTTCCATGTTTACTGAATATTTCTGACTGCAACCAATTAAAATCTTTGAATATAACCTCATGTAATTTGACTACACCAAACTATTCATGGCACATTACAGTTCTTGTAATAGCCAGCTGATACATAATATGACAAATGAGTACACAAACATAAGAGCAAGCCACCTCCCCTCCTAACTTTTGATCTTTGAAGGGCAAAATCCCCGTTAGGAGTGGCTCTGTAATAAATGAACAGAAGTATATAATTTGCTGATTATGCTCAAGTAGAAAAAAGAAAATGACAGCAATTAACATAATTTCAGTGGGAGTTAACTGTCCAGAACTAACATCGCCAAAGGCAAGCTGGCAGACAGCAGGCACAGAGGAAATCCACAGCTTTCACTCTTCGGGTTGGGGATATGGATATATTACAGAAGCGGAAGGAGTTGTTGTGTTATCAATCCTTGTTGGTGTTACCGGGGTGATGGTTTGCATTGCAGGAAAAAAACAAACAAACCCCCCCCAAAAAAAACCACTTTGGATTCAAAAGCTGAACAACGTAAAAACAAGATCACATTCATTAAGCTTTCGGATTGATGGCAATTTAATGACTAAAAGAAGCAACATAATGATATGAAAAAGCAAAACTTTTTTTCCCCCCCAAAAAAAACGATCAAGCCGTTTTTCGAGGTAATTTCAGGGCTCTTTATCAAGCTCACCAAGAGGGTCTTAACACTGCAGGCCATCAGACCATACCCTGACCTCTGTTAACATTCATGCTTTTGCCCCACTGTGCTAAATGCTACCTGTGGTGTCGCATCTGCCCTGGGAAGTGATCCAAAGCTGCAGCATCCAGTGTCTCTTCGGAGCCCCGCGGAATTAGCAGCAACGATCCCAGGAGACAACCCGCCTGCCAATCCCTGCCCCTTCCAACACAGACTCTGACACAGAAATAGTAAACACCGCACACCAAACTTGAAAATAGCAAGCATGAGACTGTTTGATTCCGCAGCCACAAAATAACTCTTTGTGAGGCTAAATTTATCATCGTTCTGTGCCTCAGTAAGAAGAGTCTTTCTCTACAGTTCACTATCTCCTCACAGTTTTTTTTTTTTCTTGCCTGTGTTTTTCCTTCCAGTGAAAGTACCGAGGTTACCGAGGCTCATCTCTGGCCCCTTTGTCTCTCACAGCAACTGCAAGGTTTATTAACATAAATTAGAATAGCTCGCCGAGAGAGTACCTTGTCGCTACGCGTTACCCAAGGCAACCTATCCTCCGTTCTCAATCCACCTGAGCGTGTGTATGTGTGTGACTGTGCATGCATCTAAGAAAATGTGTGTGTGTGTGCGTGAGTGTGTGTGTGTGAGAGAGAGACAGAGAGAGAAAGAGAGAGAGAGAGAGAGAGAGAGTTTGGAGAAGAGGGGAATGCACTCCCTTGCATCTAAATGTGAAACTCCCTCTGAAATGAGGGAGACATATCCACACCCATCTCTCCCCTGTCCTGATTAAAATAAATGGTGCTATCTGCACTGCATGACTCACTACACCATGGCATTACTATCAGTAATTGAAACATCCAATCACGACTGAGCCATCAGCCTTGCTGCTCTTTCCCATCTGACTCTGTGGCACCTGATTGAACATCCGACTATATGGGATGTAATACACGATATGCAGTGCGGTTTATACAGAGGAAACCTGACGAGAGAGGAAGAAATACCAGGAGGAAGTTTGTGATTCTGTTTTTTTTTTTTTTTTAATAATTTTTATTTTGCGTGGCATAAGTAACTGTGCGTTCAAAGCATATGTAAATGTGTGCATCTCCGTGTACCCCTCAACATCGTGAGCAGATATCCAGTGAGAGTCGGCAGCCTCATTGATTGGTGTTGATTCCATCTGGGCAGCAAGCAGCGACTGACAGAGGATCTAAGCCGCTGCGAAAGGCAACCATTAATCTTGGTCCTGTTTAAGCAGCATGTATTAATTTGTGTCATTTTTACTAAGTCAGCCAGGGAAGAGTGCTCGCCGTCTTATGTTTGACTGTTCATCGAAGTCGGGGAGTGGGGCGTGTGGTGGTGGTGGTGGGAGAGGGGGGGGGGTCTTTTGTACAACCCCAGCGTGCTGCCAACACGCCACTTACATTTTAGTGGTGACGAGCCAGACAGCCCACCTCCATCAAATTACACAAGCACACATGAATGCATATGCAAATTTTTTTTTGTCTGATTACGGGTAACCACACAATTTTTATTATAAATTTTTCAATAAATAATAACCAACATATTAGACATTTTTTTATTATCGAGGTGTACCAAGTTTTTACAAAAAATATTGTTTCATATTCATCATACTATACCTAAAGTTATTTTTTTTTGTGAAATGCCATAAACAGCACATGAGCGATCAGCGTTTTCTCTGGCTATATGGACCATGACACGTTGCCCCTCCCCTACCTGTTGCTGTGCACTGGATACAGCATTTTCCTTATGAGACATAGGGATATTTCAAGTTCAATAATGTTATGAAAACTAACAGACCACCCCTGAATGCGCATGTTAAAGTGATACATTGTAAAACTGTAGTTGGGATGCTTTGAGAGGTAGGTACAACAAAAATTAAAAGGTTGCGGTTTGAAAGCTGTTGTAATTATACATGATTAGGTTCCTACAATTTAAAGTCTTTTTAATAAGATGCCAGAGAAACTACAGGAGTTTTTCCTGCAGTATGGTTTGTTCAGTAATGGTGTAGAGGCCCTCCATTGCTTCTTGCTGCACTCTGCTGTTCAGCTGGCTGAAATTAGATTACTGTGGTTATCCTTCACTTGCAAAACAGACAAATATTTGTCTATAAAATACACAGTTATTACATGAAAACCAAAGGAGTGCTACCTATAACTCCAAATGAGAAAACCGAGTTTTAAAACACTTATAGGCGAGCCAGAAGCAACTTGTCACGTAAGCAGCTGACTGACGCTCTACCTGAGCAGATAGCTTGACTAATTAACTAGCTAATATAAGATCACAATAATTTTAGTGTAGCTCCATAAAGAGCAGAATGGCAATAGGCACTTTTAATTAAAAACTACGAAAAATGTGCAAATATTCTATATTTCAAGACAATATATTGAGAAGGACAAGGAATGAAATTTGCCTACTTTTCTTATTTCTGCATATTTACATTGCTGTAAATTGTGAAAATAGATAACAAAAAATAACAATAAAGGAATATTACATATAACACTGTAACTGTAATAGTCAATATACATGCTACGTTATTTTAAGGCCAGTAGAAATAAAGCTGTTCAAGGTCATTATAAAATTGCAACCTCACACTGACCCAGACCAACAGCAGAGGTTTCAACTCCAACGACATGAGAATGTATGCTTTGACCGGTCAAACTGTGAGGCGCAATTCCACAAGTCTGTGCAAAATCCAATCAAATCCAAACAGCACCAATAACGAAAAAAAACAATAACCGAGGCAATTGAATTGGCAATAATGTCACCGGAGCTGTTGTGTAGACACTAAAAGCTGCTCCAGAGATAAACATCCGATAAAAAAGAAACTCCACTCCAGCCATGGAGCAAATTTCCTCTCTAAAGCGATTTTACTTTCGATAAGTGGGAGGGCATTCTTAGTGTAATGGATCCAAATATGATCAGATGCCAGAAAACTAAGAACAGGGTCGTGTGCAGGATAAGAACCCAATGGTCAGAACAATCAACACTGCTGGATCAGATGACCAGAAAGACAAACACAGTCAAAATATAAATATAAAAAAAATTGGGGCATATTTACACAGATGCGTTTTGTAACTATTTATTTCATGGATATCAGCACTATATTTAAGACTTTCATTTGAAGGAAGAATAGAAGCAGATCTTTGTCTGATCTGTTGATGAAATGAACATAATATAAGCACGGTGAAAATACTGCATCTGGCTAAATGTTAGTCTGTGACGAGGGTTAGGATGGCAACTGTTTTGAATATACTCATCTAAAATATTTAAACTGGCTAAGCTTTAACTGTATACAATTAAACTTACAAAGATAATATTATTCTACACAAACTACAGATTCTTTATACAGGTGCATGAAAACTTTTCTCTGCTTCTTAGCAGAGGCAGGCAATTGTATCATTATGAAAAATAATTAGTGTGATCAAAACGATGGTTAGAATTGTCATTTTACTGTGGACTATTTTTCCACTGTTGATTTCATCAACAATAAATGTGTTTATGCTTCAAAAGACGACTGAATGTAAATAATGTGGGCTGTTTAGCACCCAAGTTACCCTAATGAATGCAACTGTTGTCGCGATGCACCCTTTTTAATAATGGCCACATTGTATTTTTATAGCAGTAATTGTTCGCTTGAGGCTTTGACTGCTTATAGTGACAGCTTAACAGCCAAACAGACAGATGAATTTTTAAAATACCTTTTATTGTCACTTTTATTACTGTCGCAATTAATACCGCAACTTACCGTGATAAAAATCTAAGCAACGTCACAAAATCCTGACTTTATTTTTCCTAAAAAATATTGCTAATGTCTCACCTCATCTCATTCTTGTGAACACAATACGCAGTAATAAAACGAAGCCCAGTAATAAGGCATTGTTTAGACATTTTCTAACGTAGCAAAAAAAATAAAAAATAAAGAAAAGAAATGCTCAGGTGTTTGTAAATGAGCGCACAGGTACTCTGTAGTTATACATCGCAACACTGAATATGACCACTCTACAGCCAGATCTGTTATCACGGCTAATTACTACTCCCACCTCAGATATACAGGGCTGTAATTAGCCTCTTAAAACATGATTAACATGTCTCAATTAAGCCAGTCAACATTTGCATAATATATTAGCTGTCCTAATTGCAAGTGAGTTTATGCTGGAGGACAGGAGAGCGGCTGAAATACTTGCAGGTTTTCCTGAAGTGCACGGGTAATGAAGTACGAATATAAAGTGAGACATTAAAAAAAGTACAGCAGATTATTTTTATATCCTGTAGCTTACTTTTAAAGCTACAATCTGCACATCCTCCGTAAAAATATATCACATGGGTATTATCCCTCACTTGGATGAACATTTCTGGTAAGAGGTTCGTATAAGCTCACAAATCAAAGCCTGCTTTTCTCAGATAGAAAAAAAAAAAAAACTTCACTCTCATTTTGAAGTTATTTATTTTGAGGTTATTTATGAGAGAGCAGACAAAGTCCTGCTCGGTCTTATTTCCGTGGAAACTAAAACATGAAGGGGCTGGGGGTAGTGGGGGATAAACTGCTGCTTCTGCACTTCCAAGCCAGGGACAGATATACAGTCTCCCAGCTAGCACGGGGAAACCAAGGACATAGCCATTAGTTTCAGGACAGCGCCACATTGGAGACTAATGCCTCCATCTGTCACTGGATATGAGAGGAGAGTAACAAAGAGAGGCAACACTAACCCCTGAACTCATCATGGACAGCCGTGTCAATTAAATACTGAAAAACAGCAGCACTGGGAGCCATAGTGACCAGTTTATCCACTGCTGCACAGGAGCTCAACGAGTACCTCCATCATCGTTTAGTGTTGATATTAAAGGAAATGCTGGAAATAGCCATTTGACATTATCGCGATGCACCTGCAGGCTAACATCAAGCCTATTGAGGGAGTCACTGTATGAAGTGCTTATTTAATAGTCTGACAAGTCATAAATTAGTAAATGCTTGTTTAAATCTAAATTCAGTCATTTCTAAGCAAAGGTTTCTTGTTTTTGTTCTCTCTTTTTCCGTTTAAGCCAAACTTTCCAGGCAACTCTCAGGATTTTAAAAAGGCTCCCAGAAAACTTGACATGGCTGCTGAGGGAAACCTTAAAAAGAAATGTACAATCACAGGGTATTTACAAACGCTAACAATCTAGTCAAATATATTAACTATTACAGTAACAGATCATTATCAAAAAACATGTACCTTTCCGAAATGCTGGATAAAACCTGCTAAATTCAGAAGCAGCACTCAAGTCCTTATGCTCTTCAGAAGAACACAAATATAACAAGCCTGTTAATTAGTCAGGCTGTCGGCTCAGGCAGCCGGCAGTCAGCTGCTTAACAGAAATGTGACTCGTAGTTTGTCGACTGTAGTTTCATACAGTTGATAAGTTTTCACACCAGGACAGTTTTTCGCTACTGAAAATATTTCCATAAAACCGAATATGTGAATATGTCTTCATTCTAAGTGAGCTAAACGTGTGGAAGCCTCATGTCATTCAGCTGATCAGCAGTGTGCAGCAGCAGCAGGTGGGGGAAGAGGGCATTAGTCTACTGCATCTCTCCCATCACTTACACACTTTCTTTGAAATTTGGCTAATGAGGACTTTTGTGTTGAAATGCATAAAAAATAATTACTAAATGAAATCTTCAAACATCTTCTAGACATATATGCTAAACATTTTTGCTATCTTTTCTGGAAGTGGAAGTTAGCTTTTTGTTGTTTGTTGGCAACGTAAAGGCATCATCTTTAGCCGAGATTGACAAGCATAAGAAAAAGCACAGATGCTGGGCTTACAAATTAAACTCTATTCCTCACCTTCCACTGAGATATTCTGTCTGTGTTTCCTTATCTTAGACAGAGGTGATGGTACGGTGCGGTGTGTATAATATTTCCAGTTAGAAATTATGATTATTCCGCAATCACAGCCGTTTTTCTTGCATGAAAGCAAACTTGAACTTTGTCTTTGAGAAAGAGTCTTGCAAGAGCACAGTCTGTCCTACAGGAATGCTTAATGACACTACAGATTAAAATGTGTCATTTCCATCCACAAGTATAGTACTAAATATGTAATTACTGTCAAATTAATAAAAATATGGGATCTTTTGCCATGCAGGTGTATCATAAATGTTTAAATCTTATCTGTTGTACACTGGGTCATTAGAACTATTTTGAACATTTAAAGGAGCGGCATGGCCATTTCTTTATTCTTTTTACAATATTGAAACTGTAACTTTTTTAAAACCCTTTTCTCCTCCCTACCTGTAAGCCCATGCCAGCGCCACGCTGTTAAATAATAACAGTTCTTGTCTGCTTCATGCCGAAAAGCGTAATATTTTTCACTTGCCTTCCCATTCCTGTAAGAAGCCTTAAAGAGCTCTGATTGCTGTGAATATCTAAAATGTTTTGCCTAATTAGCATCGCAGGCTCTCGGTAGGACTGCTGTTAGCAGGACAGACTGATTCATCAGGTCTCTAGCTTTGATAAGTTCAAGCGGTGTAATGCATTATCCGTCTGATCACATTAGTCATGCAGGAGCTCTCCATCTGACCCGAGTCTGCATGGATGTAATGTGAGGCCGCTGACACAGAGAGGCCTGACGAAATGAAACAGTCCCAGGCCCGCAGATAGAGAGAAACTGGTGGTGGTGGTGGGGAGTGAGCCTGAAATCTGACACCCAGAAACACCGACTTGGTGTCTGGCTTCTCTTACTTAGTCAACCTGTACGTGCCAGCTTCCCTCGCCGTAATGGTTCCAAGCAAACAAAGACGCTTTCCAGCCCTAGTCACAGGATACGAAGCAGAGCGCAGGAAAACAAACCCGAGTGCTCTTAGTGACTTCGCTTACAATGCCGAGAGTTTAAGATTAAAAAAGGCAGAGGGCTCGGGAGGGCGGGAGGAAGATGTTTCTGTGAAACACGACCTTAGCTGCCAAAAGACCGTCTCTAAGTGAGGTAACACAAACCTTCGCTGTTGGCTTTCTATAAGCCAGGCGTGTGGACCTGAGCTTGTTTAAGCTTGCTAAATACTCCAACGCAGTGACACTGCAGCGACCCCGGCACAAATCAAAAGGGGAGCGAGGTGGCGCGGGGTCATCAGTTAAGGCTTCCTCTGTCCACTATTGGCATGCACTCCCGCCTTGTTTGTCAGCTGCCTGCCAATGGACACCTCACTGCGGCAGTGACCCATATTGCTGCTGTCAACGCTCACACCGCCGACACAGAGCGAGGAAGAGGCGCACATGGCTCGTACATGCAGCAAATGATTGCTAATGTGGAGAAACTCTTCCTCTCTTTGGTAAAAAGGTTGAATTGGAGCCGGCGTGCTCGTCATCGCTTCTCTGAGACACTATGACTGCAACAATGTAAAAAGCAAGGAGAAGCTGACTCTTTATAAAGAATATAAAAAAGTCTTGACAAATTACAGGCTGTACTCCACTCGCATACACTGCACTCAGCACATTTGGCTGTAAATGCCATGGTGAAGGTTTGAGTCATTTTCTCTGTCACTGCAGTGAAAGGATTTTCAGTTTCGTCTGCACAAACCCTCCTATAGGCGAAGATGAGCCGCAGCTCAGCTCTTCAATTTCAGACAGGGGGAATTTTTTTTTTAGGTGTCTCTGGGAGTGTGTGTTCGTGCGTGTGTGCGTGTGTGTGTGTGTGTGAGTGGGGGTGTTTACGTTATTCATAGATTCTAAATGCTTTTCTTCATAAAGCTGGAGAAGACATCGAGAGATTTGTGATGTTTAGGTTAGGTGAATGTTCGTCGAGTAAAACAGAAAAAAAAAAGAGCAAAGCAGTAAGAGAAAAAAAATAAAAGCTCTTTTGAAACATGTTCATTTCCAAACTTGGTACTAAACATAGGGGAGGACAATTTGCAGTCTGAGGGGAGCCTCTCTCCTGTCAGAGGCTTGGTTGCCAAGAACGGTGGGAAGAGGGGAGAGGCAAAGGGGGAAAAGCCAGGAAAAGGTCCAAGTCACTTTGTTCTTCTTTTTGGAAACGAACTCTGGTTGAACCCAGGGAGACGCCAGACAGTTTACAAAGAGCCAGGCATTACTCTTTCACTTTTCCGAGCCTTGCAATTTAGGAGCCAGGGCCCCCAGCCTGCACTGTAGCTTCCTCCGCAGGGGCCTGCGCTCTTTGTAAATCTGATGAAAATCTCAAGTGTCTACATGTTTTCCCCTCTTGTTTTTAGAGAAACCTGTGCCAAACCCTGACTCATACAGATGAAATGTCAGCGCAGAGAAGTTCATGTTATATTAATGAAAACAGTATTGCCTCCATGCGGCTCGGCCCCTGTGTTTATTCTCAGCCATCTCGCACGGCTACGACGCGACAAGCCGGGCGACAAAGTGACAAGGCTCCCTCTCAATAACCTCGCAGACAGCCTCAAAGTTGTGCTCTCAGATAAGCTTATATTGGATATTTCGTTTTATTTCCTCTCTTGAAAAGCGCCGCTCTGCTCTGCCCCGTCCCTCCGAGACAACTCGCAGCCTTTCATCGCGTGAGCCGCTCTCCTGTTTTTAATCTGCTGTTAAATTAGTGATAATTCACGCATTCCTTTTGGTGGCTTTGACCCTTGTCGTGAACATAAACAGAAAATACCTCTGCGTGGAAAAACTGTTCACTTAGCACACAGCTTCAAGCCCTACAGAGAGGGGTGAGGAAGGCTAAAATGATAACACTGCTGTCCAACAGCAGCCGGTTTTCTCTGCTTTTTCACATATGTTTTATGATACCTTGTAGGTTAAAAACAGGACGTGGTATTTATACAGCTGAATCCAATTATAAAAAAAAAAAAAAGTGATGGTGAGACACAAAGATGGTGCGTCCTTACCTGTTTTCTCCTTTATTTCACACAAGACGTTGAACAGAGCAGGTTTCATTCGATGGCAATTGAGTGCGTGTTTCCTAAAAAAAGAAGACAGCACGTCAATAACCAGGTCAATACTCGAGCAAACAAACAGACATCTATTATTATTATTTTTATGTATTTCTAATGCGGTCATTAGAAATAAAACATGGGAGCAGGGTAATATTATGCACCGATTGTTCAGCCAAAGATCTGAATAAGCCAATTTTTCCTTCACTGACTTTAATCTGTGATCAGCAAATCAAATCAAAAGCTCACCTTTTATCTTTTTTTTTTTTTTCAAACTGCAAGAGTAAGGTAAAATTTACACAGAGTTATCTAAAGACCAACACTGGTCAATTTTCCTTTCATGGGCTCTAAATGGTGAACAATAATTTAAAAAAAAATATAGGAGCATGGCAAAATATTCACCATCTGGAATCCAATTTTACCTTCATTGTGTTGGTCTTTTCAAGTTTAAATAATGTATTGTTTTAAATTGGAACATTTCAACAAGAAGAACAAAAATACTGAAGCAGTGTAAAATATACACAATTAAATCCTCCAGAGATGAGAGGCAACCAATTTCCCTTCACTGGCTCTGACTGATGATTGGCAGGTCAAATTCTTACAAGTAAAATCTGGTCAGTTTATTGATGCATTATTGTTGTGTATTTTTTTTTATTCTATTTTGCATTTATACTACCACCATTAACAAAGAGGTAGCATTTTATCCTCTTTTATGGTCAGTAGAATTAAAAAATAAAACAAATATCAGCGTCAGACAACTGCAAATTGAGATTGTAGAATCGGCAGGTTACATCTCGACCAAAACAAGAAATCGGCACAGGCTAGGAAAAGCTTATTGGTGCATCAACATAAAACTTATTTTCAAATTAGCTGTGCTAAATGTCGAAAATGTAGATTTTTATAACGCAAAATCTATCCAGTTTGCACCCCACCTCTTAAACATTTGCATGTCTTATTTCCTTAATTTCCCGTCTTTATTTTTAGTGCTGGGTGTAAACCACAGAAGAGGATCTGCATCCTGTTATTATGGCACAGGATTACAATGTAAGCTCCTTTGTAACAATTAAGCCAAAAGACTCTGAGAGTAACTGAGCTGCCAAGTCCCCTCATAGATAAAACAAGTCTGGTTTGTCTTAATCCGCAGTAATCAGGCGCTAATTAATAAATTCTGATAGGAAATGATCACACAAAAGTTGTCAAATTATGAAATCTTCAAGTTTTTAAGGTTTTGTTTGTCGCTTTCGCGCAGTCTCGGCACTTCAGTGGGCGTTATTGCTTTCATTTACAGGCAGTTCTCTTACAAGCGAGTATTATCTCCCCCCTTCCTCTGATGTTTCCATCTTTTCCCATAAATAACACGAGTGTTTTTAGTTGCGTCTCACCTTGCCTGCGCTTCGTCTAAGCTTTGGTCTGTGATGGTCATTATTTGCTGTAATATGTCTCCGATGTCCTGCTTTCTTCCGTCTCCGTCCGTCCCCGCCGTGCCATCCTGCATATGCTGCGCCAGGCCGGGGTGTCCGGCCATGCCTACCCCGTGGGAGTGCATCAGCCGCGGCTGCTCGTCCATCCCTGACCACGGTCCCCGCTGCCTCCCCTCCAACTTTTTTTTTTTTTCTTGTTGTTTTTAATTTGATGTGAAAAGGAAGGGGGAAAGGAAGAGAGAAAAAAATCCTCGGGAAATTCCTCTGGATTCCTCGCGTCTATCTGAGCCCAGACACTCCTCCTTTTTTCCTTGGTAAGCTTTTCTGGATTTGGGAGGAGGGAGACTGACAAACCCTCTCTCTTCTCTTCTCTTCTCGTTTCTCTCTCTCTCTCTCTCTTTCTCTCTCTCCCTCTCTGTCGGTCTCTCTCCCAGCTGGTTTAGGTGAAATCTGATCTGAATCGCTGCATTTGGCTTTGGCCACTCCTGCACCGCTACGTTAGGGACGAAGGAAAACCAGCATTGAACATTAAAGGTTCCTAATCTGATTAAAAGTGGAGCGCGCTGTGCTCCTCCGCTGTAGGCTGCAAATAATCGGGACCTTGATGCGCCAAAAAGGCGCTGAAAGTCTCAACTTGCCGGCGTAGGACCTGAGCGCAAAAGTGGCCCACCAACTGTTATTGTTTCGCTTATGTCTGGTAACTGACTCATAATCAGAGTATGGGATGAAGAGCCTCCGCCCCCTTCGAGCCACGATTGGAGAGGAAGGAGCGCGCAAGTCCCACCTCGGTCCTCTCCGAAAGCGTCAATCATTCTCCTGGTGGAAGGTGGGACACTGTAATAAACATTAAGAGATGTGACCGGGCCGGGTGGCAATGCGGTGATGGATAGAGAGTGAATATGTTGCCTAATAAATAATTGTGAGTGGCAATGGAGCTCTGACCCAGCAGGGCGGCATGGTGGTGCTTGCAAAAGACACTCTGTCAGCCAGACTATATATTTTCCCGCTGAATATTTACATTCGTATAATCAGTCAAAGGAATAGTAAATCAACATGGATTTATTGAAACATGCTGCGGTTTGTGAAGAGCATCTCATGAGCCTCGAGTTGTAACAGAGACCCACAACAGGCATCACCCCGTTCATACACCTTGGGCATTCACAAGCAGGGCTGCTCTTAAAAAAAAGTGTGTACTAGGGCAGCAGCCTAGGCACCTGAGATTTTGTGGGTCCTCAAAAAAAAAAAAAAAAATACAGGAATGGATCATTCACAAAATAATTGTTGTATTTTTGTTAGGGTAAGAAATATACTAAGATTAGGTTGTAACAGTATTGGTAAACTTTAAGCCTTCGTGAAGATGATACAGCCGATGAGGCTGATTTTGTATATTGACTGCATACAGTTGAAGAAATTTGGAAGTAGATTGTATTGTATTATCATTGAAGAAAAACAAGACAAGAATCATTTATGAAGATAGAGTTAAACTCTTATTGAAGATTTTTGCTAATCTTAAACTGCTATGATTGGGATGAACTTAATGTAACTCCTGTACTTGAATGATCACCTATTTAGTGATCGTTCACCAAATAGATTAATAATGATTACTTGTATTTAACAATTGGTAGTTTAAAACAGTGAGGTTTGGACTGTATTCAGTAACATATCGCCAAAACAACATATGAAATGATGAAATACTTTATTATCATAATATTGCAATGACAATAAAAGGAAATTCATAATGACCATTCCTTCCTATTTTGACAGTAATGGTGCAGTTTTTACAGGAAATGCAGACTGACCCAGGAGACTTTTTCTGGGAGGAACAACACAATCGCCTCTCGCTGCACTTCTTCTGTGCCTCAAATATTGCATCACAGTGAATTGTCAAACATAGAAACAGGTTACATTTCTGTGTTTTCAGAAGGTGGCAGTAATGGCAAGGTCGCCTGTTTGGGTAAAAGGAATGTCACAGCTCATCCTGAGCAGCAGCACAGAAGCCTTTTCTGGTTCAGATATGTGTGAGATAAACAAATGGAGTAATCAGGCTTGCTCCATTTTACTTCACAATGACCATTTTTAGCAACAGCAAGGACTGGCCAAAATAAAAACTTTCATGTTTGATGTAACAAGGTGAGTGTTTGCATTTCTAGAAATAACAGCTGAAAAGACATTGTGTCCTTTGAGATATTTGTGGGTTTATAGGAAAAGTCAATTATGAACCCCCACTCACCTTTTGGCAATCACATCCTCTTAATTGGGAGTTTCTGGAAGCTTCTGGCTCTCAAGTCTTGATGTGTTTGCAGTCATTTTAAGAAATGACACAGGCCATATAGGTGCAGTTAGTCAGTGACTGGTAAGTTAATTAACCTCATCTGTCCTCCCACTTTGTTCGATTTGTTTATTTGTTTGAGTCTGTGTCACATTAAGATGATCAAAATAATGTAGTATTTTCCACTTCGCCATCATTTATTTTTTTGGGGGACTTTTATGAGCCACAAATGCAGCCAATATTCATGAAGTTGAACGCAATCTATTGAAAGCCACAGTGTGATATTCAGCCTAATCAGCATGGTCCATGTGCTGAACATATTTTGTTGGGAAAAAAAATACAAAAATATAAACAAGTGTTGGCAACAAATAATATAGTACTCATGAGACTAAAGTGTATTTAATGGAAAACATTGGTTTTTAATCTTAATCATGAGGACACATCAAAGTTCAGTCATTGTCTTTGCATGTTTCAAGTTTTCATGGATTTAGAAAGTGGAAATAACACAAAGAAAGCAAAGCAGAAAAAAAGACGAGGGAGAAAAGAAAAAAAAAGAACATAACCTTCTCCTTTTTGTTTGCTTCACATAAATTAACCAAACCACAAACAAACATTTAGAGAAGGAAAAGGAAAAGTAGGAAGAACTTTTCACCCAACTTTTCGTCCACCCCTTTTGCATACATTTCTAATACTTTTTTTTTATTATTTTTTTTTTTTTTACAATATTCAAGTTTTCTGGGACACAGCTTTTTTAGGCTTTAATTATCTGTAAGCCATGGTCAAATATTTGTCTGTACATGTTAATCTATATGAAAAACTTTTTCATAATACTCATATTGTTTTAGATGTATAGATTTGGTGATACATGCATTAAATATATATGCATTGCCTTAGAAACCTTGCATTTAGTAGACTATTCACAAATAAATGAAATATGTATATATTACTGTGTCATTTTTGAAAAGTTTGTAAATTTAGTCATGCAAAGCTTTTATGTTAACACACGTCGGTATATTCAGACATGCGCTAAAGGTCGGCCAGACATCAAAGATTGTTTTTTGGGAGATTGAGTTTTCTGTCACAACAGAGGAACTGGGTTGTTAAACACAAACTGGACAGGAAATGCTTCTAATGCAACAATTGTCATACAATCTAGAAGCCATTAAGCATTTGGATTTTAAATATTTAATAAAACACATACTAGAAAGTTGGACAAGTTTCTTAGAATCTTCGACTTTTACAATGAAGAGAAAAGCAAATATAGCACAAAATTAAAAAAAATAAAATGAATACATTTGTGAGGAACAAATGTAAGCAACAACAAAATCATTGCATTGTTAGCTACAGTCCGTTTTAGAAATTCTATGCAGATATTGGATAATAAACATAGAATGCCAAGACTATCGTGTTAAAAGTTCTTTTAATTTTTGAAAACTAATTTCTCCTACTTCATTTCAGGCCAAAGTTATTAAAAAACTACTATGGAGCCACATTGGACATCATATGTCCAGTACAAACAAATAAAACATTTGTACAACAATGAGTCAATGTCAGAGGTTGGGTTGCATTTTGACTAACGAAGGCTGGACATAGGAAGGAGAGACGATGAGGGTCTTGAATATAAAGAGTTGAATAGTTTCTGTAACTGACCACCAATGCTAAATGTCAAATCTGCAGAGGATTTTCAATATTTAAAAAATCTAAAAAGGTTAAAAAATGTGTAATCCCATTTGACCTAATTTCTGCTCTAATGGGAACTTTTGAAGGTTTTCTTAAAGAAATGTCTCAACTGTTTATAAGCAGCAATAAGGATGTTCATTTTGTCTGCAAGACACATTTTTTTTCATTTATCATCATTAAAAAAAGAGGAGTATCAACATCAATGTTCACAAATAGCTGTTTTTTTTTTTGTTTTTTGTTTTTTTTTAAAAGCCAGTTCATAATGTGGACACAGTGCAGTTATGTGCCTCAGAGGCCGGCCTGCGCCTTCTTTCACTGGGCCGACAGAAATCGATCAGTCAGTTTTCTCATTACGTGCTGAATAGGGAGGTAGGCTAGTAATTGTCACAAGGGGCAGGGAGAGGTTGAGGGTAGTGGTGGTGATAATGTCTGACACTCAGGAGTGGGAAGACGGTGCAGCACAGCCCTGAAATGGAAGTCTACAGTCCAACCCCCATCCAGCTTTATCTTCTCCTAGGTGTTGCAGGGTCACGATGTGAAAAGGGCTCTCTTGTAGGTCTTTTAGAGATATAAATGTGCCACAAAAAAAAAAAGCACTACAGACATGATGAGAAATCTCTCTATACATTTTACCCAGCTTTGACGCTCCCTCAGGTTCCGATCCGTGAAAGCGTCTCCAACAAGCGCTCGCCCTGCCTTCTCAGTTCCGATTTAAAAATCAAAACAGCATTGATTATTGTGAAATATGATCTAAAGAGCTCGTTCTTTTCACTTTAGATTCAAATTTATTCCAGTGTAAGCCAATAAACAGAAATGACCTTACTACTTGGATGTTGGCGGAAAAGTAAACTCCAAGCAGAATAAATAAAACCTTGTTTATGACTCTGATTGCAGTATTTCAGAGAAAGCAGCACTTGCACCCTTAATGAGCGAGGGGGGGGAAAAAAATCATTTGACATTGCATATTTTCTCTCCGTTAAAACAGAATGTGTTGCTGTAGCATTAATATTCTGATAAAAAGTGGGATTTGATTTTAATTGCAAATGAATTTTGATGTAAAAAATATGCCTATAAATAGTGCATGTTTTTTTCCTCCAGAAGCTCCAGAGTTGTTCTTCAGAGAATAAAAATGTTAATGCAGAGCATGTCGGTATTCCCAACAGAAACGCAAACTAGTTGAATTTGTGGAGTTGTGTTTACCAGGATCCAGAGAGGCTGCTCTGATGAAAACAGAAAGAGGATGCGCCGAGCATAATCAGGCATTTATGACTGGAAAACAACAAAATGTAAGCATTATATACACATCGCTTTGCAAACATATCCATACTCCATCTTTCCATCATTTCATTACATTATAACCCATATTCTAATGCATTACTGGGTTCTTCTGTGTCAGAACAATTAAAAGTTATCTGTTGGGGGTGGGAGGGAAAGAATACATGGTTTTAAAAAAATGTTACAATTAAATTTGGAATTTTTTTTATTTTCTTGAATAAATTAAAGTGGAAAGGAATGGGGGAGAAGTTTTCCACAAGTTGTTTAGGGGACATGGACAATTTGTGAATGAAGGTGCTCTGGTCAGATTAGTGAAAAAGGTTGGCATATTTTCAAAAATTCTAAGTGTGAAAAAAAAATATATCACTGCAGATTAAACTGGACGTACTCTCCTCACAGTGACACATGGCGGTGACAGAATCACCCACTGAGGGGACGCTTTCCTTCATCAGGTACAGGAAGTTGCTTAGAGATGACCGGAAATAGGTGAAGAAAAAAAACAAAAAAAAACAAAGATTGAAAAAGACTTTGCACTGGGATCACCCTCTAGTGGAATACACTAACATTAAACATAAAGCCAATAATAGTTTTGATAAAAGCTTATTATTGTCTTGGAAAGTGTCAATCAAAGGGCAGACCTAAATCCAGCATATAATCCGTAACAAGAAATTAATCTTCACTCTCTACATCTAGTATGTCTGAGCTTAAGACACATAGCAAAAAGACTTGCAGGCATAGTTGCAGCAAAAGGTGGTTCCACATTTACTGCCAACTGCACACCACACTGTTTTCAAATTTTATTAGTAAAATATTTTGGCAGAATGTATGCCTTAATTCTACTTTACTACTTTGTGTTTCTCCGTAAAATGAAACTGAAAGAAAAAAAAAAAAGGTACGCTAAATTGAAATTTGTGGTTGCAACATAACACGTATCAAATGCATATTCATGCATTTTAAGCTGTTTATAAAAGGATAAAGCGTGACTTACACCGGAAGCGGTTCTTGACACTTCAGGATTAATAAAACACTCCACAGTTCCTACTCTAGCCGCCGGAGCGGGGTCAAACAGCTCCTCCCAGAGAGAGCTGCAGGTCAGAGCAGGGTAAGTTATGTATGAGGCAGGAACACACCTCGGGAGAAAGCAGCGACTGCCTGGCACATCTCTCCAGGAAGTAACCTTGATGAAAAATTCAGTTGTTTGCAGCTCCTGTTGTCCCTCAGGCATGAATAAAGTGGGGCCCAGACAGAGAGAAAAGACCTGGGCTCAGCTTGAAACTACTCACTGACCCACTGCCGAGGAGCACACGCAGCGGCCAGCATTAGGAGATGGGCATGAATTAAACTTTAATCAAGCCTCAAATAGATTAAGCGACAGCAGCCGAGTCAGCATTTCCATACACTTACTTTGCTGTGGCTGGCCATCTACTTCTCAACTCTTGCAAAATGAAACTGAAATCCGCCTCCCCAGCCGTCCTCCTCTCAATTCAGCTTTGCATTTAAAGAAATTGTTTATTTAAGATGTGTAAATGATATGTATGTATGAAAAATATGTGGATGAAGATTTCTGTATGAAGAACAGATTTCAGTCATATTTATATTTATACTTATTTTCCAAGGTTGTGATAAACAAATCATGAGTTTTCTCCTTTCTTCTGGGAGTAACCATCAACAAATCCATCCATAGGTGAGGATCACTGATGAAACATAGATGGACTAACAAATGAACAGAATCACCTTTTGTCTCAGCTGCTTTTTTCCCCCCTATCTGAGCAGTTGAACTGTTCAGACACAAACAAACTCCTGACCTGCAGTATTATTCAAATAAAGTGAAAAAGACAATACTGTTGTTTGACTATTAAACAACACTCCAAAACGCATTTCTGTGTCAGTGCTAGGTATTATGTATTTAGCATATCTAAAACCATGAAAGTCATACTAAATCACTCTGCAATAAGATAAAACCATGCAAAACATATTTATAAGACAACAAAACGTAAAATTACCATAATCCATCCATCTATACAGGCAGAGTACATACATCCTGGACACAAATGTCAATCCATTGCTGAGACTGAAACAGGACAAACCGTGCAATCACACTCATACTTAAATACAAATGCAGCAGACTGACTAACCTAATGTTTGTCTTAGTACCCAAAGAAAATCCAGTAGAACATGCAAACTCTGTGCATAAAGTTCCCGGGTCCCAGAACCTTAATTCTACAAGGCAATGGTCACAACAACTGTGTCATCACACAGTGTGACTTGTGCAATGCAAGAGTAGTACAATCCAGTCCATCTGGAAAGGAATTCACACCAGTTTCCAGTTAAAAACAAGGGGGGGGGGGAGGGGGGATCAGTGGAATTTGTTCAATATTGTTCAGAAAAACTACTGGCTCAGATACAACAAATAATGTCTTTATACGCATTTGATGCACTAAAATGCTGGGCTTACACATTTACCAGCAGAGGTTGCGTACTACTAGTATAGCATGTTAATAACTGCAGCTAAAAATGCAGTGGTATGTACGCAACAACAATTTTTGAACGCGAGCTCTGATTTTCCCCTCAATACTTTAAGGGAAGATTCCAATTATTCTTGAGATAATTCCAAGCATCTGTCTCATCCCGACTTTAGAATCATGGTTGCCTAGTTTACGTTGTCATGTCTGGAGCGTCAACAGTTGATCAGTTGTATTTAGAGAAGACCGTATGAATGTTGTTGGTATTACAGTGTTGAACAAGTTCAAATTATTTCCTATGTCCCCATTGCCAAACACAAGGCTGACAAGTAAGTGAATTTCTAGATTTAGTAATATTTGTATTTGCCCAATTATTTGGACTGTTGATTGGTGGTGGTGTGGAAACATTCTAACTGTTTTGTAACATTTCCCAGCCTGAAGTTTCACAGCAAACTTCTACAAACAGTTAGTGAAGATTTAAAAAAAAAAAAAAAAGTCAATTGTTGAAAGAAAACATTGTGTTATTCTCGCAATTGTCATTCTGTGCAAATCCAAGAGATTTGCATACTCGCCGATATGAAATATTCAATGAATCTCACGCTGTAGGTGAGGTTTACTGAACTGAAGGTTTCACAAACCTCCAAGCGGCACTTTTATTCATGTTTCTGGTGTGGAGGATGCCAGTGCGTCTCTGTGCAGCTGAGGCTGGGTTGGGGTGAAGGATGACTGATGTGAAAGGGTTGACCTGTCACATAGCATTTGACTTACTATCCTTGGAACATAATAAAAAGGGGAGCCAAATGTCGAGTGATACAAGTGATGCATCCTCAAACCACATATCCACACAGAGAGAGGGATGAGGAGATGAATGGTTTATAATAAAACCAAAAGCCCAGCAGCCATTCTGTGCATGGCATGTAAAAATAGTAAGCTTCTGATTTTCATGAAAATACCAGTCACTGGTGATTCTTGCTGTGTGTGTCGGCTAAAGGATTTCCATGAGTATCTCTGCTCTTGCTGTAGGGCCCCATGTAAGCCCTTGGACCTCTTGGCAAAGCGTGGGTAGCGCCTGGTGGGGGGAGATGTGACGGATGCCGGAGCCTCGGAGCCTGCTCGCTGCTCTTTGAATTTTCCCAGACTCATTTGCATTCATAAAGAGCCTACTCCTTGTCACAGAGTGTTTTCTCTTTTAGACTGCCTCCAAAAAATCCCGCGCGACTCTTGGTGGGAGTGCGCCGGGAAAATCTGACTGTCAAAGACGACAAGACGAATGAATCCTTGTGTCAGACGCGTGTGGCTTCAACGATGACAGATGGAGGAGAGCTGTCCCTCCGTCGATCGGCAGGCTTCATTTTGGAATAAATAAATCTGAATTTCGCCCCCGCCCATAATTACAAGTGTTGCTTTATTTGACAGCTCTCTGTGTTAGTTGAAGGCAGTGTGTCTGCTGATGTGTTTGTGTGTGTTTGGTGGGTGGTGGCGCTGACCAGGTGACAGCTTGATTTAATTTTATGGAGGCGGGAGCGGCGATGTAGTGAACTGGTTTTCAATCGTGACATTTCGGGCTTGCGTTTTGATCAAGCATCAGTGTATACCTGTAACAGCGCGAGGTCGCAAACATGCCATCAAGAGACCAGTCGTTCACAACTTTTAGGCCTATCCTTGTACAAAAATGCTTCATTTCCAAGAATCAACAACATTTTTGTGTGTGCAATTTTTTTTTCCCCAACTCACTGTGTAGTGCTTGCACTGTGTTACATTGTTTTCATTAAGTTTCTGTATGCATGATCTAACAATGTAACCATAGGGAAGGGCTATTATGCATGGTTAAGGTGTCCAGAAATGTTTCATTTTGAATGATATCAATCAGTTCAGTTTGGGGTTGACCAGTGGAAATACTTACCTAAGCAACAAATCGTGAAATAAGATTTAATATCCATGAAAAAGAGATTCTCAGTTCAGCACCAGGTGCGATGCAGTTGATCAGATAACCGTGTGTCATTAACTACACATGATGCTCAGCCATACTTTCTTACAATTTGCCCAACCAAGGCTAGCATCCTTTGACTGGAAATGAAAATGAACAACAGTGTCTTTACCATTGAGCAATGTTGCCTTTATTACTAAAGGTCACTCCATATAGTTAAAGTTAAAGAAAGCTAGTACCATCAAATTAGATTTTTTTTTTAGATAAAAAAATAAAATAAAAATTTTAATATTTAACAACTTTTTTTTTTAAAGGGCTGCACAGTGGTGTAGTTGGTGATACTGATGAACAAGAAGGTTCTGGGTTCAAATCCCTGCTTGTGATCTTTGTGAATGGTTGAATGTTCTCCCTGTGCATGTGTGGGTTCTCTCTGGGTACTCTGGCTTCCTTTTTCTGACCAAGAACATGGCTGTTAGGTTAACTAGTCTCTCTAAATTTCCCTTAATTAACTATGTGTGTGTGTTAATGGTTTTTTGTTCTGCATTTCTCTGTGTTGCCCTGTGATGAAGTACCGACCTGTCCAGGGCGTACCGTGCTTCTTGTCCAGTGACCCCTGGAGAAAGACATCAGCCCCTCCATGACCCTGCGAGAATAAGCAGGAACAGACAATGGAGGGATGTTCTAGAAAGTGTAATCAGTATGAATATGAAAGAAAACGTCCAACATTAGGTCTATCTGAAACATATAAAAGAATAGTTACTTCAGTCTTTGGTAACATTGCATGCAGCAATGTTACACCTGAACCCAATGTATGCACATTCAGTTTCTATTTTGGCTTAGTTTCTTTTAAAAAAATGGGCCAATAAAAAGTGGCACACTAGCAGACATAGAGACCACATATATTGATGGGTAATGGAATCATTATTATTATTAATCTACATAAAGAGAGTACATTTTATAGAAATGCAACACAAGAGCAATATTTCAACGTTAAAAACAGGGGGTGCTTTTGCTGAGAGAAGCCTTGATTTCACACATGTGCTTGTTCTACATGGAAATCAAAACAAGGCTTTGAGGAGCTTATTGTTTCTTTAAAAAAATTTTTTAAAAAAATCAAGAGAAAACAACACTGCAAGTTGAATGTCAGCAACACAAATTCCCTAAACCTCAAAGAGCACCGTTCAAGTGGAGGATGATAAAAAAGGAAAACATCTGCTGAGCCGAGGACAGTGCCAGGACTAGACAAAGCCATGTGTCTGGCAGGCGGATACCTACACACATACAACGCAGACACACATGGACACGAAGCCAACCATTCATCCATGCGTGCATGCTCAGAAACGGGCTGCCCCCAAACTTGCAAACGAGTAAAATAAAAAAAGAAAAAAAAACTGAAGCAAAAAAAATCACCACCCCCTTCCCCCCATACACATGCACAACCTTGCACGTAACATCCTTTGTGCCAGCACTCCAGCACAGCAGGGTGCATCGAGAGCGAAAAAGAAAAGAAGAAGGTAGAGAAAAGAAAAACAACTTGGATTTGGTTGGAGAGATCACTGTTCAAACAAGACTAATCTGCATACTCGGAGGCTTAGAAGTGAATATGCATGAGAGAATAAAACGCTATGCCTCGAAGCAGACCACCCGCTCTCTTTGGATTATTGTGCCCACCTCCGAGCCTTTTATCTCCTTTTTGGCAAGCGATCAAGCTGATTTGGTGCACACTTGCTGATGGCTTTGCACAACAACTTAGGAGATGTGAACCTGTTGAAAAGGAAGAGACAAATCAAGAAAAAGAGTGATTTGTGACCCAGAAATTTCAGCAACATATGTAAACAAGTCTTCCTGGAAGGTCTATTTGCCCACATTCTAATTTAATGTCTCATTTAGTTAAGTGTAACCAAAATAAACAGAGAAATAAGTGAAACAGACAAAACGAGCATTTGGAACCAGTGCACAGTATTAAACACAGAGCTATGATGGCCTATCAAATATTGAAGAAATGTCTGCTGGAACCTTGAATTCACATTTCAGACAGACTTCCTCTAAGACTGTCCTCGCCAATGAATGAATATTTCATTCTGGAAAATAGAGTGGCCCTGAAAGGCACCATTACCAAAACCTAATATCTGAGGAAAAACATTCTCCACATTTAGCTGAAAGTTACGGTGAAATGATGAGAGTCGTCCATGCATAACACAATCTGATGGGGTAATGTATTGGCATCACATTAGCATGACTGCGTTTGACCGGGCGTCGTCGCGAGTGTGAAGGTTTTCCCCAAATGATTCAAATGAGACACTGCAGAACTCAGAGCACATGGGTTTTCAATTCATCATCCCACTCATTTTTGGAAGAAGAAACAATCGTCAGAAATGTTTAAAAAGTCTACTCACGACAAGACACTACGTTTACATGCAGAACAGCAATCTGGTGCTTTCAGGCTCTAATCTAATTTGGAGCAATAAAGGTACATAGTCATTTCCTTTTTCCTCAGCTAAGCCGAGAAGGTCCTCGCTGCAGCATGCAGAAAGGGGCGGGGACGGACCACTGTCAGCCTCATACCTTATATGGAAATGGGACCATTGCACTCCGGAAGTGAAGGGGGCGCTATTTTCCTAATTTCTAGTATAAATACCTTAAAGAAGCGGGTTTGAAAGAAGTTTGAGAGGGTTCATGTGTTCGGCACACGATCCAAAATGGAAAAGGCGCAAAGTCAGCAAAAGGTATTTTTACCTTCTTTAAAATTTTTATCACATAGTAAATCAATACGCTTTTCTAGATGACGTTGAGCATATAATAAACAGCTGTAGACTATTGAAATGCGTAATTCATAGAAGGTAAGGTTAAATTTAGCATGTAGCATAGCTAATTATTTCCCTGCAGGGCACCATTAGATAAAAATAGAAAAGTAAATAAAATGTATAATTGATAAGTGTATTTTATGCTCAAACTTTGTTTTTTTATTTTATTTAACAGATCCACGTTTCTATTTGTAACATTCGTAACGGAGAGAAGATTATTCCGTATTGCACGAATGACGGATATTTCTGTCCTCTTTGCTCATACAAAGCCGATGAGTCGTTCAAGGTACAGAATCACATAACAAGAACTGCTACGGTTCAACATAACGGTATGTAAAGCTACACTTACACTATCATTTATTTATTTACCTTCTTAACAGTTTTGTAGTTGTTTTTTTTTTTCATAAAAAAGACTAGAAAAAGGTTAATCCTTTTTGAAATATGTTTTTGCACGCCAACATTTCTGGAAAGTCTAACACTTTTTATAAACTAAAAGCTGCCATCATAGGTGGGTGTAGTTCCCTCTACTTCATATATTTATAGTAGTAAATAACTGCAAAAAACACTAGTAAGAGTAACAGTATTAGGTGATATATCTACTATTAAGTACGGTTTTACTGATCATAATGTGCAGTGTAATATTACCCATTTATTTCTGCAGACATGAATTAAAATGAAGGTATGTGCACTGATAGTTATTTTAAAAATGGAAATTAAAAATATTAATATAAGTCAACAAATAAAGGTTAGAAGAAACCTGTGTGTCGTGTTTTTTATGGGTTAAAATATGCTCTTCATTCTGTGAAGTAACTCGCATTAGGTTGCATATCAACAAAATCTACTCAAATAAGAGTATAACATATGACAAAATAGTTCGTGTATGTATATATCCATCCATCCATCCATCCATTTTCTTACACCCTTGTGTAGTGGGGTCGGGAGTTGCTGGTGTCAATATCCAGCTGGCGTTCCGGGCGAGAGGCGGGGTCAGGGGTCACCCTGGACAGGTCGCCAGTCTGTTGCAGGGCAACACAGAGACACACAGGACAAATAACCATGCACACACACACTCACACCTAGGGACAATTTAGAGAGACCAATTAACCTGACAGTCATGTTTTTGGACTGTGGGAGGAAACCGGAGAACCCGGAGAAAACCCACCATGCACAGGGAGAACATGGAGACTCCATGCAGAAAGGTCGGGGCCTATATATATATATCTATATAGATATATAGATATATATATACTGATGTGTTATAACATTTTTGTTTTATGTTTGTAGCTATTACACTGTGTCGTTGCTCTATTTTTAGTGGGAATGAACCATTTCTTGTTTAAATAGATGTTGTTTTAATTATCTTCTTTTATTTTGTCACTGCAGAATTCCAAATCTTCAGATGTGGCCGACCCTTTAGAGTCACATCTCACTTTCATTGCCCCTACTGTTTTTTAACCATTGACAGAAGGGATAGGTTTGTGAATCATTTAGTGAACCACACAATGACTTTTGACATGGTGTCCAGCTGTGTATTAGCACAGACTCCTGTCCAGCCAGCAGCTACCAACATGCAGGGAACACAAGCTCCTGTCCGCTCAGAAGGAGAATAATAGTTGTTTTCCACAGTCTTTCACACATTTCAGTTGTCACACATTGTTCTTTTTTGGTGACATCTTTGTAAATTTGTTCTGCTGACATTTGGATTTGTTCTGTCATCCTTTAGTTTTTCACAATGTGTTCTTTAAACATTATGTAAATTTTTTAGTGTTCCTTTTGTTGTAGTTCAGTTGATTTATATTATTTAGTTTTTTGGTAGAACTGTTGTTTCCAGGAAAAGTAACATTGTGGCTCTAATATATTAAAGAGAAAGTAGAACCAATAAAGTAGTTGTAAATATATTGTAACAGCATTGTTTAACAATTGGATAACCTTGTTTTAAAATTTTGAAATACAAGCAAAGATAATACCTTTCAGTATTTCATGTGTAACGTTTCATATACTTTAACAATGACTGGAAGAAATAAAAATTGTCTTTGCAAACCTCAGTCGTTTATGTTTTAGCAATCAGAATCAACAGTTTTTATTTAAATAAAGCAACCAAATACAGAAACATGTTCAGTTAGAAACATACCATAATACAAAGATTAAAGGTATGCTGAGCGACGGTGGAGACCGGGTGGAGGTGATGGAAACTCGGGTGAGGAGCAGTTGTTCACATCAAGCCGGACTTTATGAAGGGTAATTCAAGAAGATGAGGAGACCGGCGCCGATAGGCTGAGACGGAGGCGCATGATGAGCTGATTGGCTGAATTGAAGAGCGTTAGAATGTACACATAAGCCTGATTTATTTATCTGGTGACTTCAAAGAAGCTTTTCATACAGAAACAATGATTAATCCACAGTGGATCATTCTCTTGTCATTAAACTTTCTAAAACCTACTTTCTCTGAGTGTTTCCAGTTTGAAGCTACATTTAAAGTTTTACAAAAGTCTCTCTGGGTTTTGCAACAATTGAATATTTGAGCGCAGTTTGTGAATCAAATACAACTGGTAGAGTTGATATAGAATTTCTAAATTGAATAGTGGGACACCAGTCCAGTGTCTTTTATCAGATTACTGGTTAAGCTGGAGTCCTTACAGGAAAGGTTTCCAATGAGACTTTATGGTAAACAATGACAATAGTTGAGCTCACCTGCAACCAAGCATAATAGTTTTTGGCACTAGTTATATTTTAGATTTAAATTTATTTATTATAAGAGTACGTTTCACTACATCACAATCTATTAATTGAACTACAGCGTTCTTGAAGTATTTGGTATCTGTTTTCTTAATCTAGGATGGACTGGTGATCTGCCCAGGGTCATGCGTGCGTGTATGATAATTAATGGATGGATAAATGTGTTCCTAAATATTTTTAAGCCTTTTGTTTCAGCTAGATTGGGTGACAATAGATAAATACATATACATAATAATTCATTATTGTTGCTTGTTTTAATTTTTTTATTACTAATGTAATTTTAACATTAAAAACAATAGTTTTAATTATTTTTTAAAGGGACATACCACGTTACATTTTTATTTCTATTATTATTATTATTATTATTATTATTATTATTATTATTATTATTATTATTATTATTATTATTAATGCGGCTGGTACAGGAAATAGCGCCACTAGCGCCCCCTTCACTTCCGGATTGCAATGGTCCCATTTCCATATAAGGTAAGAGGCTGACAGTGGTCCGTCCCCGCCCCTTTCTGCATGCTGCAGCGAGGTGTACTTGGCTAAGCCTGGAGCCAGTGCAGAGGTATGAGATCACTTTCATCCGTCTGTTGGTCTGGCTGATTGTTGGCAATGCTACACTGTTTTTATGAAGCTAAATTTGGCGAAGAAGTGTAAGTAAGAGCTAAAGTACAACCCAAAGTAGTTAAGGGGTTTTAGCTGCTCAATTAGAAAATTCATCTGTGCATTTTCAGTAACACAAGAGATACTTGCGAAGCCGGGATTAATACAGCACACGGAGCTTCAAATAAAAGGGGTACTTTATTTAAAAAAAAAAAACACTTTTACCTCTGAATTGCAAAAAATGAAAAGAACGAGGTTCAATATATGGAGAAATGAATGATCCGTATTTTATCAGTAGAAAGCCTTAGCTTCAGTAAAATGGCGGGCTAACAACGCTGTTAGCACTCAACAGAGTAGCAACGGAGCTTCACATAAAAGCTGAAATCTAACAACGGCGTATGACAAACGGCAGTGGCACCTCTAGAAGAAGACAAACAGAAAAACATAACATTAGCATCATCTCTGCAGCTTTGTCCACGGAAAATAATTCAGTTCAAACATTAATTAACGAACATCTGGATTCTTCGCTCATGTGGCCATAAAGTCGTCTTCTGCAACAGGTCTCGGCTCACAAAAAATGTCCTTCTCTTCCGTTTTACCAGTTAGAGTGCCGCGGTATATAAATAAAAGGGTTTTTTTTCTGCTTCCGGCAATTTTAGACCTCTCTGTAACAACAGCACCACATGCTGACAAAAAAAAGAATTACAACCAGTCGGTGAAGTAAAAGCGAAACATGGTTCAAAGAATCTTAGCTCAAGAAAGGTAATTGTGGTATTATTATGATGTTGTTGTCCTGGACTTTTTACTTAGGAGGGATCTTCTCGATGAGTTAAAATCCTCAGTCCAACTTATTTAGGCCAAATAAGTGATAACATTGTTTTGCAATAACAGAGAAGTAGTTTACCATTACTGGTTCAGCACTGGTCCGTCGCCATGCGTTATGGGAAACACAAAAAAAGCCCCGGTCAACAGTTTCCTGTAGCTTTTCTAGGTCTCTGTCTCAGCTACACCCTAAACAGGGCGTTCCCCAATTAAGCCATTTCCTTATCCTTGTATGCATGTGCATGTGCGTGCACGTGTGTATGCGAGCATGAAAGCAAGTAAAAGAGACAAGGGAAAAACACAGAATCATTTATCCATAACAATGTTGCACTGTTCTGTTAGTCAATTCGTATTTTTGGGGGGAGATTGAGAAAATTGTATTCAGAATAAATGAAAACTGGATAACATAAAGTGTCAAAGCTTCACTGTATAATTAGATGAGGCAACAGTTCTTTCTACGTTTATCATTCTAATTATGGTTTTGACCGAGAACAGAAAATGGCACTTTTCTTCAAACCTTTAAGTGGCTTTAGCACACGTATCCTGCCTTAACATTAATGCTGTCAAAAAACAAAGCTCAATGGTGGTGGCCCTCCGCAGCAGGATGCCCATGAATATCAAGACAAACAAAACAAGGAGGTGAAGGCGTTGCTTGGCCTACAAGTTCCCCAGAAACGAACCAGTCCAGGCATCTGTGGATTGCATTGAAACAAACCCCATTCATGGAGAATGTCCCGTGCAACCAACAGAAACCTTCTTATCGTTTTGACACCATGAGGGAGACCAACGTTACACTTGTAATGTACTTTAAATGATCAGATTGTGTCCATTAAGCTTTATGCATGAATGCAGCTGAAAATCATGCAATGCAACATTCAAAATCAGTACATTTTAAGACTTTTTTTGGTGAAACTTTTGTATGAGGAAATAGTTTATACTTAATATGAGAAACTGTCTTGATGTATTATGTTGTTGTTGTTACGTCACTGTTGGCATCAACATTAACAATATTTTGTAGTTAAAACTATTCTATCTATTATTAACATATTATTGAATGTATTGCACTAATCAAGTAGTAAAGTAGAAAGAAGATGAACTTATTTAAGACATATAAACAATATGACATTATTTTCTGATGTTGCTGAAGAAGGGGTGGGTTTTAATTAGTTTATACTTCTACCGACTCCTTGGACCGTTTATTGTTATTGCATTGTTGTAATTTTATTGCAACTTGTCACAGTCAATAAAGTAAAGTAAAGGTATCATTTAATGCTGATTTGTATTAATAAAAGCTTAAAAATTATACATTAAAAACTTGACAATATGCATAAAGTATACTAATCATATACTGAAGATTAAATCCATCTCGGGTATGAATAATTTTGGACTTAATTGGGACTACACTTTTAAGCTTAAAATTCATTTAAATGATTTCTTCTAGCAGAAAGAGGTGCCAAGTATTCAAGTCAAGTCATATCTGTATAGTACCAATCAGCAACAAGGCAGCTCAAAGTGCTTTACATCATAAAAACACAAAAACACAGAGTCAAAGAACACACAGTCAACGACTGAAGCATTACATTTTATCAAGTGCCATCAAGTGTGTCAAGTGTTAACATTTTCAGACAAATTTATGCCAGGACCTGTTGATGGCTTTGAAAAGCACTTGGTTTCCCTGCATGTTGCTGACCAACTTATGTACAAATATTTAAATATTAAAAGCCTGTACGTGTAGTCTCAAACATGTTGCAACATAATTAATAATACATTAATGCCAAGTAGGTGTATATAATCTTCTGGCCAGCATTTCATGTCAGTGTCAGTATTCAAACATGTTTTATTATTTTTATTTGGGCTGCGTTTTGCACGTAAAGCAAGCAGAGGTCATCAATACCTTCTTGTTCATCTTTTAATTATCCTTGGCACAATAAAGTACGAAAAGGAAAGATGGAGACAGAGATATTTTTGGTGTAGAAATAGTTAAAGCCATTAAGATGTACAGTATCTCAGCCCTGACCCCATGCCCTCCTAGGTATCCCTCTGTGCAGAATTCTTATTCCCTACCAAACTGACAAAGTGTTTTTAATCTTTTCTTTCCCTCTCTCTTGGAGATTGGGGAAACAAAAATCAATAGCTCCTGGCAGGCGATCTAGCAGGCTGGTGAATTACAGGGTGTACGCTGCTACCGGAGCGCTGCATCACAGGGACCTTGAAATGAGAGACCTTGGGAGAGGCATCAGAGACAGAAAGGGTTGCAGGGTCACTCTGGGTCCGCAGTCTGAGGAGAGGGGTATTTACTGCCTCCACCGGCCAGCCGCCATGAAAAATAACTGCCATGTAACACGCAGGGAGGGATGGCAGAGGTGAGAAAAATGGAGGGAGACAGACAGAGAGATGAGACACACACAGAGAGCTTCTAGGTGTTTGTATATGAGCAGTCTTGGGGGAGTTCAGGTTGATGGGTGTGTATCCACGTTATGTGCTTTATGCAATGCAGGTACGATGTCAGGCGGAAGACCGATGCTTTTTTTTTTTTTTTCCCCCTTCTCTCCCAAACGGAAAATGATTCATTAGCGTTTGGTGATTTAGAACGTGGCAGTGCTGGCCGATCAATATGCATAGGCCCATCTGTCAATACGTGATTTCTGCTGGTAATTAGCTGATGTGGGCCAGTGGTTGTGAATATTGCCTGGCAACTGACAGCCTGGTTGTTTTCTGTCAGCACTGTCAGGGGTGGGGGAGCATGCACAGGTGGTGCTGATCAATAAAATACAGCAAAACCCGGAACCAGACCAGATAAATACAGACATCTGGCATGATAAAACGACTAGAAACGTCTACATTTATACGTTAGTGTAGGAACAACTTAAACTTATACTAAATCATTTTGCAAATGATGTATTGTAACAGTTAAAATCTTAAAGGCTTAGAGTAAAAAGAAAGATTTTTCATTGTGCAAGATTTCAGCATCTGAGACATTATCAAGAGAATATGTCAGATCACTCAATTATACAGATTCAAGACAGCTGGCAGCTAGACAATTAAGACTGTTCAAATGATAATGATGATTATGATGAAAAAATATATTTTAATTGCTTTGTTTTCCAATGAACAGATTTTTATAAGCTTCAGTGGTTACTGGAGACCATAAGTTTTCATTAACTGCATACGTGTCGCAACCTAAACCAGCTCAGCTGACACTTTTATCAGTGATTCTGAGATAAAAAAATAATCTTTTTTTTAAGATAATTACTGTGGTCAGATTAAGCAGAATGAATGAATGAATCAGAAATCTATTTGGAGAATGACTTTTTGACCTTTACACTTCATGATCTTTACCACAAAGGAAGACAGGAAATATTTGTCAATTTAAAATAAAGATGTCTTTAGATACTTACTGAACTTATTAAAAATCTAATGGTTATCAAGAGTTTAATGTTCTTTCAGGAGAATACAAACAAGCGTATGGCCTAGTTTTGAGTTGCAATATCCATTTTTATCTAAGAGGTTGATGTAAAAAGGGAGGAGGAATTTAATGTATTGAAGCCTTAAACAGTCAGTTTCCAGCACCAGAATCACCACAACAGATCAGTAAAAGAATGCTTTGCTTCATCAGAACCAGACTGTTCAACTTTGGCAGAACAAGCTTGCATGTCTGTAAATGTGGATCCACCTCTTTTCCTGGCTTGTGAAAGATTCAAGTTCTGTTTCAACAGTGGTCCTGTCTGTTAGAGTGGGTTCTCCCACTGGTTGGCTTTCAGCTCTAGAGTCTTTGCAGGTTTCCTACTTTGAAAAACTTACCAAGTTGGAGCAATAAAAACACCCAGTAGACACTTCTTCACTGGAGTGACTTGAACCAGTTGTGCCTCTGTCCGCTCCACCCAGATTTGTCACCATTAGTAGCTCCTATATGATTCTTGCCCGTTTTGTTGCAACCACTTCAGGAGTAGAACAAGCCGCGCCAAGTGCAAACTGCATTCGTTGACTGGCTCAGGAATTACGTCACTGCATGAGAGAAGGCCGGACCTTAGAAACTTCTGGTGTGCATCTTTTGCCTTAAATCCAAAGGTTGCATGTTTAAAAAAAAAAAAGAAGAAAAAATTATACAGAGATTTTTATGATTAGCAAACTAGTCAGCTAACCTAAATTGCTTTCCTTATGTTTGGGATATCAATAAGTTTCTAGAAGACAAAATTTAAAACCACAGCCTCAAGTTTCAGCTCCTGTGGGCTCCTGGCCCAACCACGTTTCCACATTCCTGCCCATATTCACACCCACAATAATAAGGAACACATGCTAATCTAAGAGGTTATTTTCTGCATTATAATAACTTGAAACAAACCTGCTCAGTCCAAAATCCAGGGCCAAAAGTCTTAAAAACTGAAAAGAAAAAGATTTTACTTGGAATGACAAAACTACCACAAAGAGCTGAACAACAACCTTGTTGAAAGACTGAAGCAACAAATGCTGCAGGTGTGATTTCAGTCTTTGTCAGTTTGAGTCTTTGAAAGAGGAAACATGTTTGTGTTTATGGGTTTATTGTATCAGAGATTTATTTGATTTAAAACCTAACTTTTTATTTAACAACAAACTGACAAAACTAATAGAATATCAGCTTACCTTTGAAAAATACCTTTCACGCTAGTTGGCGTTTGTGTATTTATTAGAGAATGCTGCTGCTCTGACTCATCCAGTTTTGGTAAGAAAGTATTTTTAGGGTCAATGATTGTAAAATGTTCTTTGCAAATGCTCATTCTATGTTTCTGACCCAATGCAACCAGGTTTCACCAATATTTTGTAATGATTTCACAAAATCTTTTCTGTCACCAAAATACATACCATATCTAATACTCTAATCTTGATTTTTTTTTTTTTTTCTGAAAGTGTTACTATCAATTCAAATCCCTTGTCTTCATTTCTTCTTCCATTTTACTTAATTTATTTAAATTCTTTGTGCTCTTTCTAATCTTTCCAGTTTTGTAATATTCTTCTGCTTGAGAAGGCTTTGGTTTAAGTTAGTGTGAAATGATAAACAGGGAATGTTCAATGTAAATTAGTTCTGGACACACAAAGATGAACTGTGAAAAAATATCAAACAATATGAAATTGTCTGATAACTTGTTCAGTGTGGCTGCTCCTTTGATCAAATTATAATTTTCATAGTTTTGAGCACTTCCAAGCCTTTTGCCATGTTCTCATCCTTCTCTTCTTCTTGTCCTGCACAGGACTCTCATGATAAGAGAGTTGTCACCTCTGACTTGTTTTCTATTAAATTGCTGCACTAATGCGTCTTTTGGATATTTCTGAAGTGACTCTATTGCAACAATATGTTATGCAATCTGGCAACTTCCATCACATGACGTGACATGAGTTAATGACAAGATTATGTAATATGGAGCTATAACAATGTAACCTGTTCGAGTACAAAACAATGGTGCTGGGCTTTAATCATGCTCAAGTTGCTCTTTATTTGCATTTTAATGTTGTTGTTGTTAATGTTATTGCCTCCTACTGGTGTGGCATTGGTATTACAGCAATTCTTATTGGAATAGTGTGTTGTTGTTTTTTTACGAATGGAGAAAAAAAACATAGTGGTTTAAAGTAGCATCCAAGATTGAGTGGAGTAGCTGGGAGGACTTGATGGGGAGATAAAATTCTGTCAGGTTTGAAATTCTAAACGTGTTTCATTGTATTGAGTCATATAAAATATGTATATCACGTTTTCCTCTGTTTTACATTAGCATTTTGCAAATGTGCTACCTACTGGAGCTCAGCCAGCATAGACACACTTCCAAAGAGTGTTGGGAGACACATTTCCATTGGAAAACAACCCAAACCTGGACAGAAAATTGGGTTAATATTGCCAGGTGATGTCATCATATGCCATTTGCATTCAGCCTGGTATCGGCTGGTGTCAGCCCTCTACATTTGTTTGCTTCTCTCCTACAGTGAGTGCTCACATATAGTGTATTTTAATACAGCCAAAATTCCCATAATGCTCCTCTCATTTCCATATTTTTCAGTTTCTGTTGTCAGAACCTGAAAGCCGGCCCATTAAGACAACACATTAACTCACATTACAACAGAGTCGCAAGTCATTTCTAAACTTCCGCTTTGCTAAAATCCTGAAGCTGTAGCAGCTGTGCTGTAATTTTGGTTTTATCTGCTAGTAAATTAGGGGAGATATTGCACAGCCCTGGGTTCAGTAAGGCTCAGGAATATATTGCAACCGATCAATAAAATGTAGATAACACCTAATATTTTTGCAGACCTTTTGAACTGGATATACACACTTATGTTGCTTACTTAAGAATGCGCAGAGTTAACTTCTATGAAGCCTACTAAAAAGTCTACTTTTATGATGTTTTAATGTCTTTTGTGTGAAATCACAGCTGTTAAATTTCTTTAAATCCTTTATTTTTTCTCACAATATGTGTCCAAGTTTGCAAGAAAGAGAGCAACACACAGTGGTATTGTGAACCACTGCAGAAAGATGCCTCCCTGTCTCTCATTGGCATTTGCATATTAGAGTGTTTTCTGGGGAAAATGAGCTGTAGAAATTAATTCAGGATTAATTGGTGCCTTTATCTCGTTAGGACAATCTAATTTAGGGGATGATGGAATTGTTTAGACTCCCTTTTGCATAATTGGATTGCGGTGAATGGCTGTCATTACCGTCTTTTTAGCATCGTCTGTGGGCCCCCTCTCCCTCTTGCAGGCCCCAGCCTCATAAAGAGCGATCATGTGTTACGCCAGTGTTTTGCTAACCCCTGGAACACACCAAACACGCTGCAAGAGGCAAGCATGTGGCTAACCGCGCTGCAGTGATTAACTCTCTTTTCAGAGTCATTAGCGTTACAGCACACTGTTATGGGGATTTCATAGGAAGCGCACAGGCATGTGGCTGACAACACACCGATCTCTGACAGTTACAGACTGCGATTGGTTTGACGTTTCGCTCTGCACCGTTTTGTGATTTGTGGATCTTTCAGCCTCCTCCGACTCCAACTGGACGTGACACCTGAGAAAGTTTAGTACGTTTCGTGGGGATTTTTCCACTTTCTGTTTTGACTGGTTTATTTTGACCCTTTTATTGGTCCCACAATATCTCAGAGCCAGTGTGCAGTGGCCTGCTTCTTTTCTTTTTCAGCCAGGGATGGAAATCAATAGAAGAGGGAGCACCGCTCATGTAAAAGATCACTCGCTGGAATACCTGATCTTCTCACTCCAACAACATTGATGTAACTATGGAAACGAGTTCCCAGGATGAACAGGGATGAGCCTATCAGCTAACAAAAAGACTTCTTTATATCTCTCCGAGCCTTTCACCCACTGCTGCATGACACTAGGAGCTTGTAATCGACGCTCCGACTGTCATCATTTTTCTTAGAGGCGAAAAAATAAAAAACTAAATATTATAGATATTATTCTGTGGGCTGCTCTCTGGTAAACAAAGCAGGGGGAAATCTAATCTATGGTGCTGATACTCAGGCTGTGCCAGGCTAATTGAGTTGATGTAGTCTGTCCCTGGAGGAGCTGGACATACAGTAAAGACAGACTCCATCATATAGCTCTGTGCTTGCTGGAAGTGACGTGAGTTTATATTGTCAGTTGTCAACGGTGGCCATGCACACCAAACGGCTGCTTTCTATTCAGCCCTAATCTTATTACTTGCATGCTGTTAGAAGAAGTGCGCGGCAAAAAGAAACAATACGCTACTCCGTCTTCTCTTATGTCCGCCGTCACTTTCTACACCCTCCCTCAGTGTTTTCAATGCATACCGTGTCATGTTTTGATGCATTTTAGTCGCCCTCTTCCCCCCCATGTTCTTGTGCCATTTCCATTCTTTGCATAAATGCAGCCTAACAGTATTAAGTATTCATGCGTGTTGGAGAAGGTGGTGCCTGTCCTTCAGGGTAAGTGTCAGGCCCCGCGCGCAGCACAAGAAAAAGCCCCGGAGAGAGGAGAACATTAGGATCCATCAGCCTGACAGACAAATCATTCTCTCATGTAAACATAAATATGAGGGTATGTTTCCATCGCCATCCCGCTATCTGTTGCTAGGCTACCTTGCATTAAGCAGTGTAGCTGTCCCTGTTCATTTTGCTCCAGGGATTCCAGCAAAACCATCATATAACCTGCTGAGTCTTAATGAGAAGGCCTGCTCATATGAGTGGATATGAACATGGCGAGATGTGAAATTTATTCAAAACCCAGGATTTGGGCTGTCTGTCTTTCAGCGCAGAAGCGGCGCAGAGATGTTTATGAATTTGAAGTGTTTTGGAAAAAGGATCTTTGAGGGGGGAAATATTTCTCTGCCTGTGCACACACACACACACACACGACACAAGAAAAGGTCAGGGCGGAGCAACACACATCTGTGCACGCACGGACACACACAGTAAACAATATGTGCTGCTGAGCTCCATAAAGGTCATTTGTTGTTGAGAAATCACTGATCCCCAAAAGCATTAACAAAGTCAATTAACTGTTCTCCCACAAAGAAAGAAAGAAACCCATCTCCAATAAAAATAGAGCGCTGTCCAGGCACCCCCCGCAATTACAGCAACTGCGTCCCCAGATAATTACACGTGGCGTAAATGGGGAGAGAAAGACGGCGTGAGGCAATGGTCACCAAGAAGAAAGAGCAGGGAGATGAGGGAAACCAGCGCCAGCAGCTGGTGTGAATAGATTGTGTGCGGGATGAATTAAAAAGTTGAACCTTTTCCCCGGCTGTATTCAGATGTCTGCCTCCGGGTGATTAATCATGGCCGTCAGGACCTGTAATCCCTTTCAGCGGCAAACAAACGCAGCCACTGTCCTCTCTTCTCTCCAAGGCACCCCGGGCCCAGGTCCACCAGCCCGCCTGCCTGGTCACAATACCTGAAGCACGCAGGAGCCACCCTGGGGAGCAAGGACGTGTGGACACACTGTAATCTGCTCCAAACATGATAGGGTGAACAAAACCACTGAATTCAACAAAACTGTGAGGGCGTCCTTTGCTGGTTTTGTGTTCTACGTCGAGGCGCCGAGGCGTTTGGCACAAGCGGCGAAAAGCAGCCGCTACATCTGCAGCAACTTTTCTTTAAAGCATCGGGGGTTTTTAGATGACTTTTAAATGGTGACAGGATTCCATGTGACAGGGGAACTTTCGTTCATAGTGGTATCAGCGCTCCACGTTTGATGCTGCTTTAGTTAGTGAACTTTGTCATGTTTTTACATCTGATTCAGTTTAGAAAATGGCGATGAGAAAATGAAGACTCAAGAAGCAGCGAGAAGCCCAACAGAATATATGACATTATCATAAAAATAGAAGCCTGCTAACAAATTCCCAATCATATCCCCCCCCGCCCCATTTCCTCTAGAGGGTAACACTCAAGACACAGAAACAGCATCCGGTAGATGAGGATGAAAGTTGCATTTTCTCCAGAGATTATTTCTTGGCATTTTTAAATGTTGACTGCGAGGTGTTTCATTTAAAATAAAAGGTACAACACCTGGATGTTATCTTTAAAATTTGCCCTGCTGACAGATTTATTCTGTTTTTGCTATATTTCTTTATCATAGAATTACATTTAAAATTAGACAAAAATAGCCTGGAAAGGATTCCCAGGTCCATTCTAAACCATACTCAGATCCTTCAAAAGGTCTCCAAAGATGTCAGAACCTCTGAAGCGCTGCAGGCCTCTTTGGCCTTAGTTGATGTCAGTATTTATGATTCAAGAGTAAGAAAGAAACCAAACCTGGCTTCCAAGGCAGAAGAAAACTGCTGACTAAAAATAACACAAAGACCTGTCTCATGCTTCCAAATAAACATATCTGCTATTCCCAAGACTTTGGGAAAAACTATTCTTAGGACTACCAAGAAAAAATGTCACTCTTTGGAAGTTGTGCATCTTATTTTTAATGGTGCAAAACTAACAGTATTTCAGACAAAAAAAACTTAGCGCTGAACCTGATGTTAGTAGTGTGAAGTTATGGGGTCTGGTTTGCTCCTTCAGGATCAAGAATTCTGCTCTTATATCCTGAAGGAGAATTTCCAGGAATTAATGCAGGATCTTGAGCTAAAGCGTATTTGGGTAATGTAGAAGGACATTGAACCAAAGCACAGCAACAAGTTCACCCACGAGCGGTTTAAAGAAACGTTGAATATTAAAGAATTGACGGGGCCTAGTCAAAGTCTGGACTTATATCAGATTGAAATGTTAGGATGTAACCTCGTTTGACTGGTAATACTTTACAACTTCCCAATGTGAGTGAAAAAAACCTCCTTCACAACGATAAAAAAGACTCATTGGCAGTCATTACAAATGTTTCATAGCAGTTAATTCACATTTATTTTGGTTATCATTGTGTGATACCAAATTTGTCTGATAATCTGAAACATTTAAGTGTAACAAAACAAGCAGAAGAAATCTGTGAGGTGGAAAATTTACCCTGCATGTGCTAAAAGTGCAATAATGGAGAGCAGTTCCCCCGTCCCCAGTTCTTTGCATTATCAGAGCTGCTTTTTATGTACTTTGTCAGGAAGTCAACAGAAAAAAATTATCTTAAAAGCAAAAATCAGCACTTACATATAAATACTAGAGGAAAATCAATTTTAAGTCAAGTTCGGCATTTTTTAGTGCTTGTGTGGTTTTTCCAACTGAATAAAGAGTGACCCCATACCGAGTGTAGCGTATATGACCTCTGAGTAATCATGTAAAAAAACAAAAAAACTTTGCATTAAAAACCCTTTGTATGTGACAAAAAGCAAATGTCAGTGTTCCCGCCGAGTAAAAGAGACCCTTTTATTAGTGTGAAAGGTTGTGAGGGTAGTAATTCAGCATGGCTGTGGAAGGTGGTGTATGCTGGCAGCACAGCAGACTGTGGAGAATGGGCTGCGGCCGTCCGTTTCCAGAGCCTTTGTATGCCTCTGTTTGACCAGGCGTCTCCTGGTCCACAGGAGCACAGCTTCAGCACATCTAGCAAAGTGAACAAAGCAGCCATTATCAGCTGTATCTCATTCGCAATCGCTGACACCGGGGACAAACGGCGGCAGGACCCAGCCTCTCAACTCCGCCGGGCAGGGAGGCAGAGGGACACTGAGACGGACATTGACGCAGACTGGGAGGTCCATTAAACACACAGGCGACACCTTAACTGTGGACAAACATATTCACAAAGGCAAGTAACTCTGGTTGCCACAGAGATGAGAGAACACAGAGTTCAGCATTGGCGGTGGCGAGAATAGGGGTGGGGTCAGAAATCATGAGGCAGCGCCAACTGAAAAGCCTCAGCAAAGCGGCAGAAACACAACTCTGGCTTACTTTGCATCACAAATGCTTTATACTTACAGCACCCATTCAGTTGACAAAGTGAGGAATAACAACTAAGGCACTTACATGTGAGGTTTCTGAAGAAATGACTCTGTTTCAGTGAAATGTTGCCAATGCTTTATTTTTTTTAATCAGTGCGTAAAACCCTATATTACACTGATGGGCAATTCCTTTTTCAAGACGGCCAAGTGTGCATTGACTAAACTCAGATTATTAAAATAATTATAATCAACCCTAAATGGGATTTTTTATCAACTGCTGGTAAAAAATTACTGATCCTATTTTATTACATACTGACAAAATAAACTTTCTGTACCAGTTCTTGCATATTAGTGTAAGTTTAGTTTGAAAATCAAACTCCTGCAGACCAGCAGCCTGCTCTTTATTAACAGAACCCACTTTGCCTTTGACTTTTATTCACTTATGTAATGATGATGTACACTTAGAAATATGTGCACCATTTAAAACTTTATCTTTTGCATCAGAATTATAAACACGGGCCCTGCACATGTCTTTTATTCTTATAATTGAGATGAGGTAATCCTAAGTTACTCAAATGTTCATTTGCTACATTTTCTGATTTGTGTGCACAATTTGCTTTTCATGAATATTTAATTTTCACTTTATAAAATGCTTAGATTTTATAAATTATTATAAGTCATCCATCTCTCACTATGTTAAAATCCAGTATACTCTGTAACACACGCACAGCCCAACTGCAACACAATGACTTTGGGTCACCACTATAAGGAGGGTTAATGAAAAGCAAGTAGTGTGGTACTCAGTATTTAAAGAAAAGAAGTTAAAGATCTACTGATGAAATTATTTAATAAATGTTGACATAATATTAGCATAAGTATAATATTAGTACTTGCATCAAGAAGATCATGGGTTGTACTGGAGATTGCATGCTCTAAGCCATGCATGCATAGCTTTTTTCTAGATCTTCCATTTTCTGCCTACTGCCAAAAAACGTGCTTGGTAGACTCATCGAACCCTTACAAGAACCTCTAAGTGTCTCACTTGTTATCCATTGACCACTGGAAAAAGGCAACTGCCTCCCTGCAGCCTGAAAATGGACGGATAACGGTGAAAAAAAAAAACAATGCATTCCTGGAATTATTTTTTCATCTGTTTTTAAATATTCTTTTAATCACCTGAAATCAAAGGACGTAAATCAAATGAGCCTTTTAAATCTTGCCATACCAATAGAAAAACCTGAAAGAGACTGAATAAAAAAAATAAATCTGCCATCCTTGTAGCTCCGTACGCACTGAACAATGTTTCTAATTCTCTGCATAAATTGTGAAAGTGCAAATGTGCGCAGTGAAGACTGAAAAGCTCAAACACGTGGCATGAAATTGTTTGTACATTTTCATATACACAAAGAAGAGTTTACATGTTTCTGTCAGTCCCCTCACTGCATCGTAATCTGAATGCTATAAATCCAAGTGACTGATCCAAACACAAACTGACGTTTGCGCAAACAAAACTGAACTAAATCAAACCTTGTTCGTATTCTGTGACCGTGTGGTTTTGTCCCCTTTCCCATGCGCCGAGGCACTCCGCTGCCATGTGAAAATGCTAAAACATAATAACATAAATCATAATCACGTTATTGACAATTTAACAGAGTTGAGATTTTGCCTTTTGACAATGACACCAAGTGGAAGTATACTTCAAAGCCACTTGGGCCAAATTAAATTGGACATGTTGTCTGATGGAGCAAATATGCTTGAGTTAATACAGAGTGCTGAGAAAATTGGCAACATTCAGCAGGTGTTTGTTGCTTTCATTTTTCATTCAGCACGAACTGCACGTGGTGATTTATGGCGCGTTTCTGCATCAGAAGCATTTTCTGCTCCTGCCTGCTTTCTGACTCTTTTTCACTTATAACCAGCAAATAAAGCCTGTCGATACAATCATCCCCTCTAACCTCTGTGTCTGACAGCATGTCTGCTAAACACTTCAAGTAGAGAGGACTCTCACTTTTTTTTCCCTCCCCAACACTACATTTGTTTTTTTTCCCCTTATCCTTTCTTTCTGTAAATAGCCCTTACTTTTCTCCACCTGCTTGAGCTGCCGTGGCCTTGCCTGAATTCTCTGAATTCCCGGCCCACTGTAGTGTATCCGCCTGGAAATAGCGCAGATGCTAGCAGTTGATAAGTTGAAAAAGAAATATAAATAAAAAATGAAAACACAGGGAAAGTGATGAGATGAAGATGTTCGTTATGGCAAATAGAACTCTGTCACACTGCTATAACATCTTTGTCACTGATTATCAGACCGGGAGATTCTCACACTCTCTCATGCACACACACACGCATGCACACGCACACACACACGCGCACACAAGCAAACACACCTGGCTCAATAAACAGAAGCACAAGAAGAGCTCAGATAATACTGACCTAGATTCAGAAATCAAATTAGTGTTTTGGTTTAAAGAGAGGGGCGTCACAGTCCAGGTGAGCTGTATCCAATTTAGCGACAACAAAACGAATTGGGTTTGTTTTCTGGCAAAGGCACATGCATTTAAAATTCTTAATTTGAAAATAAAGAATTTCTATAGATAAAAAAAAATTATTTCCGCAAAAGAGAAAGACTCTCTGCAGTCTCCCTGAACAAAAGAAAAAGACTGCAATTGTAAAAAGATGAAATAAAACATTAAAATCCATCGTTATCAAATACAATTTATTTGGTAACAATAAAACGTGTTATAACGTCTGCTGTCTTTTCTGTTGATGGTTTAATTTACTTTAGTTTAGTTTGATTATTGTTTCATTTCATCTGGCTGAGTGTTAGAATAAAGGTCAACAGTTGCATCATAGTCATAAGTACTAATTTTAATGATAACATAAACAATTGACAATGTAATAATATCAATGCTAATAAGGAGGAGGAGAAGAAGAATTTTCCCAATTATGTTACTTAGCTACCACTACATAGTTTACCGAAATATAAACTACGAGCATTAAAATGATCTTATTGCATCAGTCAGAAGGAAGGTGCAACTACTTACACAGCACAATATACATAAATAACAGAATGCAGTTAAGAAAATATAGAACAACAGTGTTGCTACTGAAACTGAACATTTCTACAAAACCGATGAATAGACAAGGCGTCAGGCAGGGAGGCTGCCAGGAGCCTGACGGTACTTCTGGAAGAACCACAGGTGATTAGCACTGGTTGGGTTGTACATGAGACAGCAGTTTCCTCTAGTCTCTATATGTCAGGGATATAAGTATGAAAAACAGAATAAGTCTAAATATTAGCTTTGACCCTAAAATTTCTGCTCAAAACCAACAGATGAGGGGGGATTTTACTTTTTTTTTTCAATATCATTGTGACAAAGTAAGCGATTATTTTTGTATCAACAAAGGTACTAGAAGAAAAATAAAATAGATCATTCAGAATTAAGAACAAATCAAAATTTTGTGGAGCAAGGTACTCAACTCCAGTTTTTATGACCCAGCAATTGTTTTTTTAATCCAGTTTTGTTCCAAAATTTGAATTTTTTGCCTTTGCGGATGGATGAGATGCCGAGAAGGAAATTCAGTCATCAGATTCAGGTGTTTTGGAGCTGGGATCTTCAAAACTTGAGTTGGACAGTGCTGCTGTGAAATCACCACAAGAAAGTTGTGCACAAGAGCTGTCCTGACAATCAGAGATTTGGAGAACATATGTGAAGCAGAGGGAAATGTTTCACTAAATCAAGATGTGGAAAACTAATAGACTGAAATTGAATCTAAGCTGGTCCAGTAGACTATTAGTTTAATGGTGTGCACACACTTATGTGATGTCAGTTTTTATGTTTTCTTTTGGTTTCTGCTAATGTGTACAGGATGTGTATCACAATAAAGTGTGGAAATATTTGAAATGATTTTTGATGTAAATTACTACTTTACTAAAGCAATTATCTAAACTCATTCATAGCTAAAACTTAACTCCTACGAATCCCGTGATCATGAAAAATTAAATAATACAAAAATAAATGTTGAGCCTGACCATGCCTGTATTATAATGCAATGTTCTACAGCAAAGCCTTGTGTTGTGGCATTCATGCGGATGTAGCTTTTGACATGAACCGCCCACCTCCCCATTGTCGCAGATTGAGCTCACCCCTCCATGGCAACGGTGCCCACTGACAACAGCCACCCGCCTCCAGTCAGGAACGTAAACATCACCAATACGTAAATAACCCCTGAGAAACAGGAGTAAAATGTGTTGACCTCACTGCAAATTCCTCCTGCCTATACACTGCCTATGTCTTAACCGAGGGAGAAAAGACTGAAAACTTGACTGATCTCTGAATGGAAATCATTGTTATGATGCTCCAGGTTATCAAAACAATGATGAAGAAATGAAGGACCTGAGGCCAAATTAAAACTAAAGGTCTGGCAAAATATTAGTTGTCCAGAATCTCTCATTTAGCATTTTGAGAGACATCAACAGAGTTTTGTCACTTTTGTTTATTTGAATTTTAAGTATGTGCAAAGAGCCGAGAGTTGGCAAAGAACATTATTTTTCAGCTCAGCTTCTTGCCAACAAATCCAGAGGGAAAGGCAGAAATGGGAATTGGGAGTGTTGGAAAATGCACAACTTGGCACAAGTTTAGAGCAAGAAGACGATGGTGTCACATCATATCTGTGTAAGCCGTGTTGTCTGTTTCAAATCTGAAACAGTATGAGAAAGTGCCAGTTTAAAACTTTATATAGTCCTTTACACCCTGGAAGAAACTCTGAAGAGCTTGTAACATTTTTTTTTTACAATCATCAAAAAGGACAGTGCTTAGAAATGTCCTAGAACATTTCACAAGGTTGGCCAATGCAGACAGAGGGATCTTCCTTTTAGTAGAATCTCTGTAGCTCTTCCAGAATCCCAGCTGTTGTTTAATGCTCCGTTTTCTTTAGCTCGCTCCACAGGATTCTGGTCTGACAACTGAGACGGCCATGAAAGGTTGATTTTATGTTTGGTTAAAATGTTCTATATTTATTATTTGGCCTTATGTTTGTTACCCTGCTGAAAAACTCAGCAATGACCAATTGGAAATGTTCTGCTAATAATTAAAATGTTCACTCTGTAACAACATCCACTGGACCTTTTTTGAAGAAAAACAGGACAACAGCATGAAGTTTCGCCATCGTACTTAACAGCAGGCCTAATGGTTCTTCCCTCAGAGTAATTTCTTTCTTCGCACTAAACCTATCTGGAGCGTTTGTCATCAAAACAATCTTGATGCCAGTAAAACAGAGAAACATGTTCTTTTATGTCAGGTGGCAAGAAAAGGTTCTTTACAACCAGGACATTTCATACTTCATAAGAATTCAAGTGCAGAACTTGGGCGGTTCTTTGTGGTGTAGGGACCATGCCAACTTAAAATTTCAGACAAACTGCAAAATTATTGTTTGACACAAAAGAAGAAAAAAAGGCTATGTCCAGATGACGCGACAAGAACAAGCTGCAGAAACTCCTGAACCAAAGCCGAAAGAACAGAACAATGTTTTGTTCTTGCAGCTCTGGGAGAGAGAGAGAACACATTTTCAGTCGTTGTAAGCTTCTCATGTTTCCAATGGCAGAACATACTTTTTTTTTTCTGCCGTCTCAACCTGTTGGCATGTATGAAGCATCTAATGGCTGGTATGAAGACTTAGTGACCCTAAGTTGCCGGTCTTTGCTGCAGTTCTCTTTGAGCAGTAAGCTTTGAAGGCTCTTATTTTTCCCTCCCTGTTCTTTGTGTGGTGGCAAGATAAATACGAGTCCTTGTCCAGCCAAGTGGTTAGAGGCAAAAAGAAATGGGCCTATGTGTCACGTCAAATTTATACCCCAGGGACACAGAGAATCATGGATTACTAAATCGAAGTTCTGAGACATTCTGATCAAATTTAAAAAAGCGAAGGACGAAAAATAATGCTGTAGTTTTATCTTTCGTTAACGTGCAAATAATTCTGGCACTCTTGATAAAAGATGCTCCTTTTTTTTCTTCTTTTTTTTTTACTTCTGTAGTATTTTATTCTCCACCAAATAAATGTAGTCAAATTAAAGATAAGGTTATTCTAAAATTTTTGATCTGATATTAGACCGTTGCTATCAAAAATGTACTCATTTACAGTTTTTCATGCATTTTTACTGGGATTGCCAGCAACTGTGAAAGGTGTTGAAAGGTACAAGTTAAAACAAGAGAACTACCAAACTGTTGATGGTAAAATGAGTTTATTTAAATCATTGAGTCAGATCTGGGTAAACTGCAGCACCACGAGGTTTTAGAGACTGTTTTGTTATTTTGGCTTGAAGATGTAATATCTCTTTCCATGTTTTTAGCTTTATGCATCCAGCAGTGCAAATGTATTTCTAATCATGATCAGTAAACTGTTTTTTTTTCTTTTGTCTATTTAACACAACGTTCAAATTTCTATTTTGATTTTTTTTTTATGTCAGCCAACAATATAAATATAGACTAACGAGTCAAGAATTATCTGATTTAATTTTCAGCTCCAGTTGTTTTTCTTTAGACGCCGTCTTAAAAATGTTTTTTTTTTTCCCTCCTCGTTTGAAATCTGTGCTTGAAATGTGTAAGAAAACAGAACCCCTGATTCCATGTCTAATTTATTTCTGTCCAGACAGGAGTTGGAGTGCAGGGAGGGTCTCAAGCACCAGGATTGTTTTTCTTGGGCTCTTTGGGGTGGGAAAGGAGGATCACAGGGTAAGGAGTCAAGGGGAGGACAAGGTGACGGATTGAGCTGAGGCGTTAGGTCAGCACCGTGCAGCCAAATCAAACCCCAGCGTGACCCTCCCCACAACCTAACTATGATCAAATACATCATCCGGCTCTGTCAACACATGTGTCCAGCTGGACGCCATATCGCTTCCATATGTGCGTATGAGGCCTGGCTTTGCAGCAACACACATTAACATGCTTATCAGCACAGCGCTTACAGCAGATTGCTGACAAAAGCACCATTTTTGGTTGGAAATAATGGGCTCATGAATTCAATCTGTGAGATTCAAAAGGTCAGCATGCGCAAAGGAAAGCATATCATCTCAAAAGAAAAGAAAAAAAAGGTTCCTCAAAAAGGAGCTTCAACAACAGGACGCTAATTGGAAACTGGTGAACATGAGTTGTTTTTTTTTTTTTTTTTAATAATTCAGAACGTGAGCTCATTGTACATTAGCCAGAAAATTAATGTGCAGCAATCATGACTTGTCGCTATTGGGATGAGAATTAATCTACGGCAATCACTTGGTTTCAAAAGGAACGCACGACAAACTGCCTGATTTCTTTTCTTTTCACTATTCCTCCAACATTCATCTGCAGAATTTTCAATGCAGGATTCAATTATGTGGAACACCTGAACAAACAATATCTCGCAGCCAATTATTCGGCGCCTTGGAAACCATTGGCAAACAAATTAGCAATGTTAATGTGAGAGAGCGTCTTGATATTTTTGGCTGCGTTTTCTCACAAAGGGAACCGCGCCACCCCCACCTCCGCCTCCCCTCCCACTCCACCATTTGGGAGCTATTGTTGACTGATGAATTAAACAGGTTGGATTTGATTTGAGAGCAGAAAAAGGAAATTTCAGGTGTCAGTCTGCACCCCTCCTCCTCTCCCTCCTCGGGCATTTTTGGCATTTTCTGTGTTTGTTATTGTCAGAAGCTTCTGGGTCATAAAAGAGGGATGTTTTTGACTGCAGACAGCCGTATTTCAGCTTTAGCTTGAGCGGTGCTATTCTGGTTGACATTTCGGCTTCCAGACAGAACAATGAAAAGTTACCATGAGGTATCTTGGCAAGGCTCTTGCCCTGCATATTGATTGGGCAAAGGTCCAACGTTTCCCCAACTAAAAAGAGATTAAAATATCAGAGTTGTCTGAGACATTTATGGAGTCTGTGACCTCAGTCGATGCTTAAGTGGAGTACATACATCACAGTCCATCACTTTGAGCCGTGCGGAGTCTTGAATAACACTGACAGAAAGGAGGTGAAAATTCAGCTGCATCTTCACGGGCTGAGAGAAGGATTTACTTTCTAATCCCAGCTGCAAAACAAGCTTAGTTGCTTTTTTAAATAACAATAAAAAAAAATTACAGCATGTCTTGACATTTATAGTACAAGGAAAAAAAGTGTTTGTTCCACACTTGTCATTAAACAAATTTTAATGAGAGAAATATAATTGGAATTATTAATAAAAGAGTAGTTTAATTATTTCATTTACTAAAATAAAAACAGCCTGGCCATATTGTGAGAAAGTGACACAACAATCAGCATCAAACATGGACAATAACTGGCAAGATGTCTTTTACTTCAGTATGGAGGGATTTTCTTATTATCTTTGAAGAATCTCAATCAACAAAAACATTGAGCTTGATTGTTTCCTCATTTTGCCATTCACAGGTGAAAGTGCTGCTGCGCTTTAGATCATTTTCCTACCGGATGACCTTAGGGTGGTTGAGTTTATGGTCACAAACCAATGGTCAAACATTCTCCTACAAGTTTTTCTGCAACAGAACACATTCGCGTTTCCATCAATTATGGCAGATTGCCAAGTCCCGAACCATCACACTGCCACCACCATGACTGTTTGCCTGTTAGCGCAGTGTTATTTTCGTTTTACACCACAAATAATTGGAGGCCTTCATTATCTCAAACGGACCATCAATATTTTTTTTTTGGGCAAAAGTGTGTGAGATTTGTGTTTTTGGTTGGCAGAGTTTTTGTCCTTGAAACTCTCCACTGAGATAATTTGACCCTAAATGAGGTTTGGGTGATTTTAGTTGGCTGTTTCTCCATGTGTAGGTTATGTATCTCTCTCTCTTCACGTTATCAAACAAGTTTGAGTGAGTTTGAGTAGCGCAACTTCAAAATTTCTCACCTGAAATCATGATCAGTCTCATTACGTTTTCACCCAGACCCAGGTTGGTTTGGGTAGCTTTTTTCCTGTCATAATTGAAATAATCTTTGAAAGCTGCTGTTTTTTTTTTATTTAATCGAGTTATTACAGTTTGATGGTAAAGTTTGTTTGATTACACATTCTAGTGTTATTAAGAAAAAAAACAAAAGCAGACGAAAAAGGTCTCGCAGCAACATAACTGCTTAACACCCGGAGCCGTTGTCTTGGATGCTCCTTTTACTCTCGCTATTTTAGCTTTAAAATGGATGAGAAAGATTCAGTGGGAAAGACAGGAGGACAAAAGTGTGAAAGATGTGTGTATCCATTCAACGCTGAAGAGGACCTTCATTACAAAGCAAGCAGGTCCTGTCAACGTCTTTTCATTACACGGCCCCATATATCCACCCCTGGTGTCCAAGCGGTCCGCCCTGTCGCCTGTCAGGAACAGGCACTCTCGGGGAAAGTCTTCCTATCTATCCGATTCCCTCTCGCTACGCCTGAATCCAGGCTGCGAGGCGGGAGAGGCCAGGCAGAAAGGGAGGAATCGTGTTTGCCATCAACAGCTCAAGAGAGTAGCATGGCAGCAAGATTGATGACACCTTCGCTGAAAGTAACAAAAGAACTCCCGTGCACGAGGGCCCGCTTATGGGGCTTGATAGAGTTGTCATCCTCTTAATAAACAGCTCTGATATGTCAGCGACAGTGGCAGCAGTGACTGTACCACGCTCACCCACCAAGCCATGGGTAGGACCACCTGCTGGCAACGCAACACACACATCCATGGAGGAAGTTCCCCTGCGGGCATCACTAGGCTGTAATGGGAGAAGTTGTTAATAAATGACAGAAACGTCAATTTCACTGCTGTACAAAGCAACCAGCAGTTTTCATTTATAAATGGGGTATACAGCATGTTTTGGGTGAATAGTATTTATTCATTTGTGAAATGGCAGTGTTCATTCTGGTTTTTATTCTGATGTCTTGTGTCATCAAGGAAGATTTCAGAATTGAACTCTAGGCAGTGCTTGTTGCAAACTTAGTGGTGTTTACTGAGCATCTGGTGGTTCCTGGTGGCATGTGTCATGTTAAAGCATGCCTGATGGCAATGATATTGAATATGTACTCAAATGGCTTGCCGTAGAGCACTACTAAAGCTGCTAGTAGTGTCAATAAAACCGTATTTTATTGGGATAAAATACTGTTTATCCCAATTTTGTGTGTTGATGAGAATTACTTTAGACAGCAGCTCTCTTTTTTTCTGTTGAGCACAAAGTAACAGAAATAAGTTTTCTTCAAGGTGAATGACATACATACTGGTAGAAATAGATTTACCATTACATCTATATACAAAATTCCTAAACTACCCTTTTAATTTTATCCATTTAGGGCAGAAAAAACGTGGTAGCTTAGCAACTACAACCTTACAAGAAAAAAAAAAAAATCAACATTAATTTATTTAATATCACAACATTTGTTTCAATTTTTGTGATGATGTTGAGTGGTTGGTGTTGGACCCAAATGTACAAAGACAGAGGCAGCAAGGGAATTTGAAGATTTGATTCTTATGACATGAGAAGCATGCAGAGTTAAATAGGGAAGTAACAAGAAGAACCAGCAAGGAGTGACTGAGAAAGAGTTGCTTAAAGACTAGAAGGTTGAATGCTGAAACAATGGACCTGGGCTGATTAGCTAACTGCTTGCAGGTGTGAAGGGAGAGAGCAGAAGTCGGCCTGAGGAGAGGGAGAGAGAGAAAGAGAGAAAGTGGCACAGGGGACAATTGTGAGTACATAGACTAGAAAATTAATGTAACAGAACAGCAAGCAAAACATAATTAAAGTAGAGTAACTAAAAATAACTTGACGCAAGAAATAAACACAATAAACAAAACTAACTAAGAAAGGACCAAAATAAAGAAAAACAAGAACAAGTGGAACAAGACTGATCCAACCAAAATAAGGAGCTAACACAAAATAATCATCAAAATCAAATCAAACCACAAAACAACATAAGATGCTAACACGTAACTCATATAAAACCATTTGGTACAAAATCACTGGAGGGGACCCAGAATAAGAACAACGTGTTTTTATTCATGTGTGTTCAATGTTTAGCTTAAGTTCAAGCTAATGTGTTCCATAGAAAACTGACATGCAAGAGCTTCATACTGACTCACTTTCATATTTTACGACTTGTTGTGTGGCATAAAACCTGATCCAGCTGCTCGATTAAAGCTCAGTTAATAGATGCGTATTACCATGTTATGTGTCCTTTTCTACTAAACAGCTCCAAAATAGGATCTTCCAGTTTCAGTCAACTAAGCATTTACCAAATTAAACAACCTGGATTTCATCTTAGAGAAAAAAATAGATTATTTAATAATTACTGCCTACAGATTTCATGGAAATTCAAATTCTGAACTGATTTTTACACTGCTTTTAAATTCTTTATTTCCAGCACCTACAAAATTTTACCAGCTGATCATTAAATTCTTTATATAATAAAATGTATTTAATAAATAGGAAGGAAAAAGCGACACAAGGATGCAAAACACAGCAATATAATCAATAAATCAATTTACAATCTGACATGAATTTGGTGATTATAAATCCACCAGTCATTCAAAATAAAATAAAATAAAATAAAATACACACATTGAATAAAAGCAGTATGGGGTCAGAATGACACAAAATATTCACTTTTTTAGTTATAAAGTCTGTAAGTTCCATTATTCTCTTATTTTTCACTAGAAACATTGTTGTCTCTGTCACTATTCAATCTGCAGCACACTCCCCACTCGCTGTATAATACCTAGTTAAAGCCAGCAGGGTGTAAAATGGTGTTTGGAAATAAATGAAACTGACTATGAAACAGTGGAGTCGGGAGATATTGCCATGTCAAGATGACAGACAAGTCCTGGAATGGAGCAAAAAAGTTATTATCCCCAAAGAACAGCGAGTCTGGATTAAATATAACCCATGATGTTTCATGCTGCTCTGCTTTCAACCTCACTGCTACATGGCAGAGAGAATAAAAGCAAGAATGTCTGGGAATGTGCATCTTTTGACTCTTGTTGATTTTTATTTTAAAAATATTAACAGTTTTTAATACTGCCATGTGTGTTTGTGAATTGTTTACTTCTTCACAAACCTCATGAAATTCTGTGAAGGAGCTTTAGAGGAACATGATCCCTGGAGGCTGGCCTTATTTACAACTGGACTGATGAGTAACAGAGGACATGCTGGACAATGAAATGGTGACAAGTGTGTGGTCAGCTTTATTAATTTTTAAGGTGGAGTGTTGTCCTGTGTCTTAGAGGATGAGAAGATGTATGTCAGTGGAGAGAACGCAGAGGTTAGAGCCTACTTGTGAAGAGAATGAGTAGGGTGGAGGTGCAACCATCACACCGCTCATTCTGCACAGAGCGAGAGATTCAAGTCAGGACTACAACGAAAGAAGATGAAAATGTGAAAAATCAATAATCCTGAGTGGCAGAGGAAACAACTAATCTGAACCAGGTTAATTCAGAGTTCCCTTTCTGTTAGACTTGGATAAAACAGTTTGTTTTTCAAAAATAATTTAATCTAAATGGCGAGTTCAGTCTTTAAACTTCTCGACAAGATCAAAATGTCCCCTGTTAAATTTAACGTTAGTAGCTGCTGCCCTCTGCTGGAATATAAAATTACTGCATTTTGGTTTCTCTAATTTCAATGACTGACAATCTTGAGGCTAAATTGAGCAGAAATCAAACAACTATGACAATATTTGAACAAAAAGTACGGAAGAGGATTAGGGCCACTGGGAGAAAAAAAATAAAACAGTTCTGACTTTAATCTCAGAATTTTGAGAAAAAAGTCAGAATTCTGACTTCAATCTCAGAATTAAAGTCAGAATTCTGACTTTAATCTCAGAATTCTGACTTTATTCTCAGAATTCTGACTTTATTCTTATTTTGCTAAATCCAAAATAATGTGAATCAAACCTCGTGTGTCTTGACTACTTTATCCTGACAGCTTATTTTCATTACTTCAGTTTTGCACGCTGCACAAATTGTAGCACGAAAAATAAGACGGCTACATGTGAAAAGTTTCCATGAAGAACAATCTTATTCAACATGTTGCCACTAAATAGTTACAACTTCGCAAAACACGCTTCGTCCTTCACTTAGTGAGAGTAATCACATCATGCACACTGTGTGATAAGACTTGTAAAAACACTCACGTCAGATTCTCGCAGTATCAGCAGGTCCTCTCTCTAAGCGGCGACGTGTCCAGGTTTAAACATCTACAGCACCGATCTCCAAGAGTCAGGGAGGTGGTTTAGGCGTTTTAATAAAACAATCATTCTCAGCTTAGTCAATTAGATGAAAGATTTTTAAACAATTGAAGCAAATTAGACACAACAAACAATCTTCCCTCACCCACATCCAAAGATTTACAGCTTTGCAGAAAGATGTTTATTGGCTTTCAGATGTTTGCAACACCGACTGCTTGTTGAAAACGTTCAGTTATTTTTTTCACGAATAATGATTTATATGTTTCAACTGATGTAACTAAATGCTTGCTTGTGGCTGCAATGGAGATGCAGGGATGGTTTAACATACAATAAAAGATCAGATGAGATATTTAACTTTGCACTCACAAAAGCAATCAAAATTCATAAGATGTAAACATACATATAAGTACTCGATACATTATCTCACACTCAAAACACACTAAAACCTCATTCATTTTGGAGCTAATATTTAACTTTAAATACTTTTTTTTTTTTTTTTTTACCTTCCAAAGCAATAAAATGCTCTTGGTATTTTTCCTAATAATGTTTAGAATCTTTTCTTCAATAATGCCTTTATCGTGTGTGTATTTTACAGAACAAAAATATCAGCAAGCTTGTAGAACAAAATCCTTTTGTTTGCCATGTTTCCTCCCACATGAATTCTTTAGCATGGGTTGGTTATCCTCTTTAAATATTAGGTTTCACATGACAGAAAACTCCCAGCAGACTGGTGAAGCAGCTTGCACCATGCCCTCAGGCAGATTTGACACTGACTAATCTGTGTCGGCTCGACATATTTTGTCTGCGCGAGTACACACAAAAAGTCACAGTTTCCAACAAGAGAGCTTTAGAGCAGCGATGTGTTGCTTCTGATCTAATTTATTAATTTTTTTAAAGGGGAAAACATAAAACAATCCTTTACATGCCATGAAGACATTTCTCCTCTCAATTAGGTAATCGTCTTCATTTCTTGTAATGTGTTACAACATGGGATTAGGCGAATGAACAGTTGTCTGAAATTTTCAAACAGCTCAACGATGATTGACCCAGTTGACTCAGAGGGCAGAAGAGTCGGTCAGCTGTTTACATCACTCTGATGATCTTATCAGCGCCATTGTTCCAACCATGGATTATAAGCCAGTGACAACCCCACTTCATTATCAGAAATGAGGGAAAACCTCTGCACAGAAGCAAAACAAACAAAAAAAGAAAGTCCAGTCACGGCTTGCTGAAGTACTCGAAGAAGGACCACCTTGTTTCATGACATAGTAAACCATGTTTCTGTGGTTCACTGGAGTCTCCTTGCTTTAGAAATTACTTTGGAACTCTTTCCAGGCTGATAAATATCAGCGACTTTGTTTTGTACCCTGGGTCAGGGCTCGATATGTTGCTTTTTTTAAGTCTTTTTGCCAACTTCATGTTGTCAGACAGGCTCTGTTCTCGTGATACCTTGACTCTATAAATGCAGAGTTTGATTTTTTGAAAATATTATTTGCAGAATTTGAAATCAAGCATGCCACTCAAGAGATAGTGGTGTCAACTGCTAACCATTTCAAATCAATCTGGTAAAAGGTTTGGTACGCAGAACTACTATGCAAAGCTAAACCACAAGGACAATCAAAAAGGTGAATCGCATTGTCGTCTTGACTCTTTTTGCAATGATACATATTTTTGAACAAACATCTGTTTAAACTTATGTGGACAAACATGAGTCAGCGGCAATTGCCACTACCTGCAAGTACTGCTATAAGACGAACACGTGTAAAATTAAAAGTATATGTACGAAATTTTATTTTAACCTTGTATTTAGTTAGTGTGTGAAGGAGTAAGAGCCAAGAGGCTGTACTGTAGTGTGTGGTAGGTCTGACATGTGCTCCCTATATGCTTATTTCTCTCTATTTTAGACAAGAAACCCAACAAGTGAAAAAGTTAAAGAGGTGCTGCACAGCTATTTTTGAACACTAGTCTTAGGTTGTACTTTGACAACTTCTGGAATTTAGTCTCATCTTCATCACTGCTCTGATGCACTCAGTCCAGCAGGTGGCACTGTATTAAAAGCTAAGTGTAAAATCCCCTTTGAGAGACACCAGTAAGTATGGTGAAAACACTTAAAAAAACTAGAGATATATGGGACAGTCATGATTTGCTTACAACTACCTCTGTTTAAAATAAGCAAATGTGCTTTCATGTAAATAGAAAAGATAAATTAGTGTGGTGAATTCCCCACTTTGAATCCAGGGCAGAGTACAACCAGAGGGATACAGACTGAGAGGAAGCAGAAATGTTGACCAGATATGTCTGGTTCTGTGCTTAGCAAACTCAGAACCAGTGATGGTCCATTCTAACTCATCGTATAACTCGTGTGGAGGGAGTCAAATTGCCCTTTCTTGATTTTTAACCTCAATTTTTTCAGCTACAGAAGAAGTTTGGCTAAACAGAGTCATGGCCTTGCTGCAGAAGTTTTACTTGTGAGATTAGTCAGAAATTTTGTTATGTGGGTTTTGATCACGCACGATAAGCTGACCAGTCAAGCAATTTGTTTATACTGTTTGTTTTTTTTTTTTTCTGCTCCAGTTGTCTACAGCAGTGCTTTTCAACCCCGGTCCTCAAGGCACACTACCCTACATGTTTTAGGCATTTCCCTGCTTCAGCACACATGATTTCAATTGATGGCTGGTTAACAGGGTTTTGCTGAATTGCAATCATCTGAATAGGGTGTGTTGAAGCAGGGGAACATCTAAAACATGCAGGTCAGTGTGCCTGGAGGACCAGGGTTTAGAAACACTGGTCTACAGGAAACATTTATTTCACAGCAATCACACTCCTGCCATTTATGGGGGTATTTTTAAGCTAAGTAAAAGTAACAAGTTCTAGTGGAAGGGCAAAATGAATCCTCAACCAAAAACAGCACTAAATTAAAGCAATTAAGTAACATATGACAAATGACTTGTGTTTACCTAAAATACAGTATGTGTGTGCAAAGTCTCTTTACTCATCCTGGTACATGGTAACATTAACACCTGATTCTTCTTGATTCCTAATAGGACCATCTTCCATTTGAAGTTTTGAAAGAAACAGTGTCTGCAACTTAAATTTAATGTTCTTTACCTCTGATTAAACAGTATAAAACAGCCAAAAAGCGCCGTTTGTTGTCTTTGAGGAATGGCACTTGCTCCACGTAATGGGATAGGTGTTGAAAATACTTATTAGTTCACAAAATATTTTGTGTACCTGGTGGAGAGTTTGAATCTTCATATGTTTATAAGAAAGCATGTGAACAGCAGTTATGCATATAAATCATTTAAGAACGGTTAAAAATCTCCACACACAGAAAATCAAAGTCTTGTGAGAAAAATAATTATGAATTGTTAAACCTTTTGAATGTCAATGAATGCACCATACAAGACCATGCACTTCTAATAGCTTCTTTTGAGTTTAATACAAACTAAAGTGAGGAACACAAGTTTAACATGTATTCTAATTAAGACACAAAATTACTATCACCATCAACGTACTTACAAGGCATGTCTTTCATTTTACGTGGACAAAAAATAAAACAGAAGTCAAAATCAGACCTCAAATACAACCAGAAACTGGTATCATTTGGGGAAAACACTAATCAGTGCATCTCTATACAAGATGATAAAGTAAAGTATATGACAGATATCTTTTTTAGACGAATGTATTAATTCATCTTATGTTTTTTTTTAATTATTATTCTCATATTCGTGTTATAAAAAGTTAATTGAACCCTTACGTTTCTATAGCTTTCATTATATAACCTTTAATTAAAAAGCAAAACGCTGTCATACTAATATCTACCACACGGTGTCGCCTTGGATTCATCAAATCCTAAAGTGGACAGCACTGAACCTGCAGCTGGACATTTTGTTCCACGATCTGTTCTCGGCACCGAATACCAGACACTTATCTTTTTGTTCCCAGTTTATCCCTTTAGATTGAGTTTCTTCATAAGAAGAGAGCTCACTCCCTGAGCAGAGATAATAGTTCAGGTGCTGCTAGGGAGCCTTGAGGCTGTCCAATCAAGGAGCGGCGTGCCCTCCTCTCCCGCGCTCGCTCCGCCCAGTTGACCAATCAAAGAAGTGAGGCGTCCCAGCTCCTGCTCTTATAAAAGTAGCTCGATCTTTAGCGGTGGTACCGGAGAATGAGAGAGATACTAAAGAACCATCATCGAAGCACACTTTGGACCTGCAAGTCCTTTAGTTTTTATTTCAATTTTCTTGTTTCTCCAGGTATGTTTACACCTTTCTTCCTCTTATTCGGCAGTCTTGTTTAATTAGTCAAAATGGGAAGTTGAAACTGCGGAAGACTTTTCAATTTGCATGTTTTATTTCGGTAGTTTTTATTCAACTTGTTTTCTGTGCTGTAGCAGAGGGTATCGGGTCTGTTTCGGTGTTTTAGACTTCCACTGTATGCTTATTAGTTATTAGTATTTGATTTTAAGCAAGAAGGGAATGATGTAATCATGTCACCCTCTTGCAGTCAACAATAGTAACCATGATGGTAGCAACAAGATGCGGTACAGTTAAAATGGATTTTCTGCGAGTTATCTTATTTGCGCTGTTTTCGTCTCCGTCCTAAATTTATTAGTCGGCATCCGTGTGAGAAAATAGCCCCTTCTTTTGTTCACCACGCGGATAAAACTGGAAATGGTTGTTTTTTTTTTTCCTTCCACATCCTCAGCATGTTTTCCAACCATCCCCCTCACCTCCCCTTCTAGAAAATCAAAATAACAATGGTGCTGCTTTTGCGCCCCCCTCCCCTAAGCCCAGCTAGTTACGCAACATGTGATCCATCTCACATATTTACTCTCTGCTCCTCGCACTCTCAGGTGTGTTATAGTATCAGTTAAGATGGCCACGTCCGCCAGCGCCAGCTTGAGTAAAACCATCAAGCATCAGTACATGGAACTCCCCCAGGGGGATAAAGTCCAGGCCATGTACATTTGGGTTGATGGAACAGGAGAGGGGCTCCGGTGCAAAACAAGAACTCTTGATTTTGAGCCCAAAAGTATTGAAGGTAAGTGTCGGGTTTATGAATCTATAGAAGCAGCTGTACACAATGAACCCAGTGGCCCCAATCGAAGTATGACAAAGTGTAATAGTTGCTCTTATTTTCTTGCAGATCTCCCTGAGTGGAACTTTGATGGCTCCAGTACCTACCAGGCAGAAGGTTCCAACAGCGACATGTATCTGATTCCTGCTGCCATGTTTCGCGATCCGTTCCGCAAAGATCCCAACAAGCTGGTCCTGTGTGAAGTCCAGAAGTACAACCGCAAACCTGCTGGTTAGTAAGCCAGTATAATAATCATAAAATTGTTTATAATGACTTGTACAAAGCTGATCTTTTTTTTTTTTTTATACATTTAGAGGACCCAACATTAAGCAACTTGGTCTGTAAATGCTGTTTGAATTGTGTGAATATAAAAGTTGAATAATTTGCTCAACCCAAATTTCCTTTCTGTAGAAACCAACCTTCGCATCACATGTAAGAAGGTGATGGAGATGGTGGGAGACCAGCATCCCTGGTTTGGCATGGAGCAGGAGTACACCATACTGGGCACAGATGGACATCCCTTTGGCTGGCCGTCCAATGGCTTTCCTGGACCACAAGGTGAGCAAGTGGTCTGCTTAGTTCTGTCTGCATGAAGGCAACATTGTATATCTTAACACTTTTTATCTTTGTAGGTCCATATTACTGTGGAGTTGGAGCTGACAAAGCCTATGGCAGGGATATTGTAGAGGCTCATTACAGAGCATGTTTGTATGCCGGAGTCAACATCTGTGGAACAAATGCAGAAGTGATGCCTGCCCAGGTATTGATATGAGCCCAATGTGTGCTTTGACATTTGTCTTGGTTTTCCCACTGGGTTATGGAATGATTGTTTGCTTGTGTGTTTCAGTGGGAGTTTCAGGTTGGACCATGTGAGGGGATTGACATGGGCGATCATCTGTGGGTGGCGCGCTTCATCTTGCACCGTGTCTGCGAAGACTTTGGTGTTGTGGCATCGTTCGACCCCAAGCCCATCCCAGGAAACTGGAACGGCGCAGGCTGCCATACAAACTTCAGCACAAAAGAAATGAGGGAAGACGGTGGACTAAAGTGAGTTGCAAAGACGACTTGTACCCTTTTTTTTTTTTTTTTTTTTTTTTTTTTTTTTTTTTGAGTAGTTGTAAAGTTGTTTGCTATATCCGACACTCATGTTGCCGTTCTGCTTTCAGAGCTATTGAAGAGTCCATTGAGAAGCTCGGAAAGCGTCATGAGTACCACATACGTGCCTACGATCCTAAAGGGGGTCTCGACAACGCCCGCCGCCTCACTGGCCACCACGAAACGTCAAACATTCATGAATTCTCCGCAGGCGTAGCCAACCGTGGCGCCAGCATTCGCATTCCCCGCAGCGTCGGACAGGAGAAGAGGGGCTACTTTGAAGACCGACGCCCGTCAGCCAACTGTGATCCATACGGCGTGACCGAGGCTCTGATCCGCACTTGTCTGCTGAGTGAAGAGGGCGAGGAACCGACGGATTACTAAAACCCGCAACTCCGACTGACTTTTACCGCCCTCCCAAATTTCTTTAAAATATACTAGTACTGTATTTTTTTTTTCTCCCACTAAGATGATTTTTAACTTACAATGCTAATGGTTTAAAGTTGGCTGGTCAACTTGAAACAAGGTAATGAGATATTTGGTAGTTGTGAGCTGGTGATGTCAGGGTACACCTCTCCTTGTGTCATTAAACAGGGATTGGCTTTTGTAACACTGTTCTTAGCCCATGCCATATCATTTCCTCTTTGTCTGTCTGAGACTAAAACAAACTAAAGCACAAGGACATTGCAGAGTAGGGCAGCTAAGGCTGGACAACTTGTGTAAAATTAATAAATGTGACTAGTTCTTGTGCTGTTAATGTGTTGACCTGACTATCCAGTCCTCAATGTTACTAATGTTCTCATTCTATGAAGTGTCTGGTTTTTAAAAAAAAAAAGTTTGTCCTCAAATTCTGGCACATTTTGGTCAACTTGTATGGTACACTTGTAGATGTCCCAGACATGAGTTGTTATAAAGTGGTGGCCCTTTCCATAATGCCATTTGTAAAGTTTCCTCAAGGAGTTTTATCCTTTTAACTGCGATATATTGTAATGCACCCGTTTTGGTAAAACATCAAGTTTACTGAACCTGGTGATTTTTATTGATGCATTTAAAACATTTATTTTTATCACAAATATGTGTGTTTGAGTCTTGTATTAAATTGTCTTATTTGGGATTTGCTCATGCAGATGGCAAGACTTAATGATGCATTGCATAAATATTTTAAGTGAGGCAAGATTCACTTTTTTTTTTTTGTTTAAATGAGGATTTAGAAAATTTACTTTTTTTTTTAGCAAAGCTGACAGTGAAGCATCCATTCTGTTGGACATGACGGACAAAAAGGAAAACTGGTCTCAAGTAGCCATCTAGAGAGATGCAGGCTGGTCTGCAGATTGCAGAGTATCTGCTCTAATTTGCTGAAACACTTCAAACATCCCATGCTGAAGGATCATAAGAAACTAAACGGAACAGCAAAATGAAATGCACCCAATGGTAACAAGTCCAGTTTAGCAGGTTGTACCTTCTCATATGCCAAAAACGTTCTGTGGTCTCAGCTTGGCATATATCTAACCAACCGTTCCAACGCCAGCTTTGTTCTCAAGGTTGTTTTTCTTCTGTCTCCTGTGGGCGGAAACTGGATAGTGAGGCACTCATAGTTATTAGGCTCTTTCAATGCAATGGCCTGAGGACAATATCCCCGTCGGTTCTGTCAAAACTCCTTTTCACTCATTGTTAGGGGTGACGTCTCTGACTTTGCCTGTGACCTGGTTTTAACTTTCAGTATTACAGATATCTGTATTTCTAGCACGGGATTTCTTCAGGAATTACAAAGTCTAAGCTAAATAAGTACCTGAGTACTCTGTGTCCTTGCATCCGTTAGCTGGTGTTGGACTTTGGTGAGAATTTATTTTTTCATGCTTGCACGAGACATAAATATGCATTTCTGCTGTGCTCTCCCTTCCAGGGGGAAGGGCCACTGAGTTTGTTTCTGAGACCTTTCACCTAGATCCCAGCTGCTTCACAACATAAAGTTGTTAGTGCACTGATTGGCTCTCTCACTGCAACAAACTAATCTCAAAATGAAGGGCTGGTTCCTGTGTGAGGAATGAGAGCTGGACCGAAAAAAAGACTGAAAAAAGCTGTTCTCTAGCTTTTTTGTTGTTGTTGCTGCTGTTCTTTAAATCATAAACCTTGTTCTACCCTTCATCTGTTGTGTACATGGCTTTGCTGAATTCCCAGACTATCTGCACACACATGTGCCTGAACAAACAGGCATTACCCTGAGCTCCAAGCTAACATGCCGTAATACAGTGCAGGTTCAAAATAGACGGGGTCAAAGTGGACATTGTAAACTCACCCATGGAGGGGAAAAAAAAACAGCAAAATTAAATGTAGACTCTGACAAAGATTATACTCTAGGTGGCCACTTTATTAAGCACATCTTCCTAGTTACAGGTTGGACTCTCTTCTGCCTTCAATTTTTTGTAGTAAATATTTAAAATTGTGTCTGTAGCATGTAAGTCTTTGTTGACAAGATATTATCACCTAATTGCTTCAGATGTGTTTAGCTGTGCATCCATAATGCATATTCTGCATTCCACCAGGTCCCAGTGATGTAGTTGCTCTATCAGATGGAAATTTGGTGAGCATGGCGGCTGTGAACGTATGTCAAAAAACCAGTTTGAGATTATTTGTGAGGTCATGCATTGTCCTGTTGGACGTAACCATCAGAAGGTGGGTTCACTGTGGTCATAAAATGACTAAAGCGTTCAAACAATGATCGACTGGTTCTAAGGAAATATGCTAAGATAACTTTTCCAAATCACTGAGCATCCACTGTCAGCCTGAACCATTGACACAAGGAAGGGTGGATCCATGTTTTCATGTTGTTTACGTCAAAGACTTGTCAGACCAGGCAGACAGGAGCAGCATCTGGTGTGTTTTTCTTCTGTTGTCTCCCATCTGCTTCAAAGTTCAATGTGTGTGTTCAGAGATGGACTTTCACTCAGTTGTGACAAGCAGCGTTTTGAGCTACTGTTTCTACAGTCTCCGGCCTATTCACCTCTGATATTATCAACACACTTTGTCTGCTGCTTACTGCCGCTCTGGATATTTTGTATTTCTTACCAGGTAAATAGTTCTGGTAAGAACCTACATCTAAGATGCTTGAGTGCAAAGAAGTTGCTCCGTGTTCTTGGCAGAATGACCATTTATGTTAAAAGCAAAGTGATCAGGGAGTGTGTGAACCAGAACCCAAGCCTTGAATCTAACCACTACAAGCCACTGTCAGGCCAGTTTTCCCAGTGTAACTTCCAGGGTAAAAGGTATAGAGGGACACAATGTCCACTTTTCTTAAGCCATCGTGTCATCTGTGCTCATGTTTTTGTGTGCATGAAAGCATGAAATGGCAGCTTTCAAATAACATCTCTTTTTTTAGATTCAAAACTGTTGCTCTTGGCTCTCTGTCGGCAGAACTGTCCCCCCTTGTTTACCACTCGGGTGCTGTAGCCGCCAACCCAGGATGTGGGGATCACCACCCTGCGACGATCTGTGAAAGCGGCTCGCTGACATTCAGTCACCAAGTAAAATCTTTCCGCTTCCTCGCTTTTGAAGCCGAAATAAGGGGGTTCTATTTGCATGCAGAATCCAAGCCTCTCTCTGCCTGGGAAGCTCAAACGAACGGGGGAGACACTGGACAAAGGATGGAGAGGGATGCTGCCCTGTTGCTATGACAACCACCGGAATGTACAGGCTGGATCGTGGCTGGGAAAAAAAAACACAAAAAAACATTGAGATTATGTAAGGAGGAAAAACATGAAATGGGGTCTAATAAGCGGAGCTGCACAATACACCTCTAGGTCATATACAGCTTTAAGATTTAAGTTAGTTTGCACTCATTCACACTACTGCATCAAACACCCATAATCTTTGAAAAATCCTGCATATAAATTAAACGATTTTGGACAAAACATACAGAATATTGTATGCACAAAAATGTGATTAAATGAAGACTTTTTACATCGTAAGTGTTGTAACGTCCTTGCCAGTAAGTCCACCAAAGCCTCTGCCTTGCCACTGCTGGGTTGTGTAACAAATCACACTGGTTCAAACCAGAAATGGGCTCTTCTCTGGAGCAGAGGAGGAGGTCTGCACAGTAAAGTCATGACTCGTAGAGCATGAGGGAGTGATGAAATTTGCAGAACAGCTTTGAAAGAAAAAAATTGTCTCCAGATTGTTTTCTTGCAAAAATATACAGTGTGGGGATTTTTCATGGCTCACGTCTTAATGAAAAGCATAAAGAATCCTAATGCGGAGCAGGAAACAAGGAGGAGATGAGAGATTCCTAAATTAGGGCTCAGATCTGTTTTATATAAAATAGAAAATGTTGGATTTATTAAATTGGAAAACATATGTTTAGGCTGAATCTCTGATGGAAAAAAAAACTTATTCTCAAATGTATTTTCAACCCAAACTGAATCTATGCATACTTGCTCTTACGATTTCTTACAAAAACTTGTCTGCAAAAGCAGAAACAAATTGTTTAAGACATACAATCTGTTTGAGTCACTAATATGAAGCAAGCAGATCTTGTAAGATAAGGGGATCCAGATTGGCTGAGTGGTAAAGCATGACAGAGTTGAAGATAAATGCTGTCTAGCCTCTCATCCCTACCTGGGCTGTGATTGGTCCTTTGTTTTCCGTGGCATAGTGACACAGTTTTGAACGCATCGCTTGCAGCTCAGAAACAGTCTACCTTTGTTTCTGGATATGTAGAGACAAGGGGATCAGACATGTTATTTTTTAGTAAATAAGGTGAAACAGAGGTAAAGAGAAGAAGGAAATCTACTGTATTTAAAGGATTAAAAAAATAAAAACGGTGTTGACTACATGTTCTGGCACAGTTTTCAATGACCAGCTTGGACTACAAGGCCAAATTTAAACTCCTTACACTTGAATAACCTTTGAATAACGCAATCAGCCAACCAAACATTTTTGTGCTTTTGTTTCGCTTTGTTACTAAAACAAATTATCTGTTGTCCATGGAATCTGAAATTAACCTTCGGGACCTTTGACATTCTCTGTTCATTAATTGTTCCAGTCACAAGCCCTTCTTTCCAGTTTCACCACAGTTAGTGCTCTCAGGACTTGAATAGCGTGAATGGCCAGATTCCAGTGCCTCCGCAAGTCGTCCTCCCTTCCCCCGACAAAATCCTGCTGGTTCATCTTCAGGGGCCATCCCTTCAATTAACACCACAAAGGATGACCACAAAGGATGACCCTCACTACACTACAAGTCCAGTTTCTTGGTTATTTTCCCTTTCATAAAAAGACACCTTCACTAAAAAAGCCATGCAGAGTTGTGAAGAAAAATGATTCACATATATATATACTGCTCAAAAAAAAAAGTAAAGGGAACACTTAAGTGTTCACTTAAGTGCTTAAGTGTTCACTTTATTTTATATATATATATATATATATATATATATATATATATATATATATATATATATATATATATATATATATATATATATATATATATAAACACCAATTTTAATGTGAAAAAATAAAAATATTGAAGCATTGTACTTCTAAACACACCATGACAAATAGTGGTGGAAGCATGACGCTATTGACACGTTTTTTATTCTGCTAGAACAAGGAAGCAGGTCGGAGTTACTTGGCAGACGGATGAAGATCAATACAGGGAAATCCCAGAACAAAGCCTGTAAATGATGTGAGAGTGAAGTGGAAGCTCATCTTCCAGCGAGGAAACGAGCCTACGCTAATATACAGATATCTACAGCAGAATATTTTAGATCAAAGTATTTTGATTTGTCAAAGTCCAGACTTGAAAGAAAAAAAAAAGGTATCTGAAGGTCCAAATGTTGATAAGCTGCATATTGGAAATAAGACAAAAGCTCTGATTGGAGCATCTTTAGCATTGAACTTTTACTGATATGTTCTAGGACAACAGGACAAGATTGCTTGTGATCTGTTTGTGTTTATTCTGTGTTATTTCTAGAGTTATTTGCAGTCTCATGAAATGTTTCTGCATAAATATGATGGGTAAGGAAATTTTATATGGTGACAAAGAAACAAACAAACAAACAAAAAGTCTTAGACAACTCCAAATGTGATGACTATTCTGTACCATTCTAAACACTTTGCAAATGTCCCAAACTTCATAAGTTAAGCTATATCATATTAATATTAAAAATCAGCCGGTTCTCAAAGCAAAACCTGAATTGCACAAGTTCTATAAAATCCTAGAGTGGAGTCATGGGTTTGGTGCTTTAATGGCTGCACGAGTGTGATGGACCGAGCAGTAAAGGAACAGCCAGGCACCAGTTTTAAGTCAAAAATAATTGTTTTTATTTAACCCAAACAACACTTGGGTAAATAATAGAAAAAATGACAAAAATTGGGCCCATAAAAGAGGTCAAAGTAACAGACATCAACTCATAATAACTCAAACAAACAGACCTAACTAACACAGACAAAAGGGGAAACTTAAATACTGGCTGATCAGGCCACATACAACACACTAAGGGGAATATACACAAAAACCTAACTGAAACAAACATAGAAAAATCCCATTCCCCCCCTCTGGATGATGAGTAGTGGTATGAACCAATTTGCAGTCTCAGCTGGCTTGCTCCACCCCATCTCCACCTCTCTGCTCTCCTAAAGGATTGGAGCAGCCAGCCCTGAGGAAACTCAAAACCAAACAAAGGTTAAATCAAGCAAAACACAACAATGTAGACTAAAATGTGCGCACTTATTCCAGAATACAATGCCATGTGTTGCCTTCTAAACAAAAACCAGTTATTCTGTAAATTGAATCCTAGACTTAAAGAAACCCAAATATAAGTGAGGTGAACCCATTTGTAGTGAGAGTGAATGTGAACCTGTTGCGTGTGGTGAAAGTGAATGTTACCACATTTGTGTGGCTGTAACTGCAGCCATCACACACTCCCCCTCTTCAGATCTCTCGCTGGGACAGCGAGAGAGGCAGTCTGCGATGCAGTTGTCCTTGCCTGGGATATGGTGGATGGTGAATCGAAATGGTTGGATGGCAAGGTACCATCGCGTAATCCTTCCATTAGTATCTTTCATCTTCTCTATCCATTGGAGAGCTTTATGGTCGGTTTCTAAGGTAAACTCTCTGCCAAGAAGGTAGTACTTGAAGGAATCCAGGGCCCATTTAATGGCCAGTGCCTCTTTCTCAATGGTTGAGTATCGTACTTCCCTGGGAAACAGCTTGCGGCTAATAAAAGCCACTGGATGGCGCTCTCCAGGGGGTCCCTGCAACAGAACAGCTCCCAAACCTCTCTCAGAGGCATCAGTCTGTAGAATAAAAGATCTCTCAAAATCAGGGCTGTGCAGGACTGGACTCTTACTAAGAGATTGCCGTAGGTCTTGAAAAGCGGTTTTGGCCTCCTCTGTCCAGATGATCTTGATGGGGCTTCGGGAACCAGTGAGGTCCGTTAATAGCGCGGCCCTGGCCGAGAAATGAGGGATAAAACGATGATAGAACCCTGCCATACCCAGAAAGGATCTTAACTGTTTTCTGGTCTCAGGCAGAGGGCAGGCCTCTATAGCGGTAATTTTATTTATTTGAGGCTTTATCACTCCATTTCCTATAACAAACCCCAGGTACTCAGTTTCAGTTTTGGCAATCACACACTTGGCTGGATTAATAGTCAACCCTGCAGACTGGAGGCGCTCCAACACCTTCTCCAGACATTTCAGGTGATCTTCCCAGGTAGAACTGAAAATGACTATGTCATCAAGGTAGGCTGCAGCAAAATCAGACATGTCAGACAGTACCTGATCCATCAGTCTCTGGAATGTTGCCGGGGCACCATGTAGTCCAAAGGGCATGACTTTAAACTGGAACAGGCCCCACGGTGTCCGGAAAGCAGTAAGCTCTTTTGACCGTGCCGTCAGAGGTACCTGCCAATAACCCTTGCAGAGATCTATGGTTGTTAAATATCTGGCCTTCCCAATCCGCTCCACCATGTCATCAATGCGGGGAGCTGGATATGAATCAAACTGTGTTATTCCATTCAAATACCTGAAATCAATGCAGAAACGTATGCTGCCATCCTTCTTTGGCACCAAAACCACTGGATGGCACCACTCGCTTCTTGATGGTTCAATGATTCCGAGTGACAGCATCAGATCGACTTCCTCTTTCAGTGAAACCAACAGACGCTCAGGTATTCTGTAACTCAACCTTCTCACAGACGCTCCATCTTTTAATACTATGTCATGCTGGACAAGGTCTGTTTTACCAGGATTTCCCTGAAACATATTTGAGTTGCACAGATTTCTCACCTGAGCCTGCCTTTCTTCCGAGAGGTGGTCCAGAACCAGTAATTGAGGTGAGGGCTTTGGCAGGTACTGGTTATCCTCTTCCTCCTCCTCTGTCACATCTTGAATAAGAAAAACATCTGCCTTTGGCCTCTCCACCCATTCTTTAAGCAGGTTGACATGGAGCACTCTGGTGGAACGGTGCTGATCTGGAATGGCAATCTTGTAGGTTGTTTGCCCCAGTTTGCTCTGGATTTCATACGGACCTTGCCATTTCGCCAACAGTTTACTGTCAGCACTGGGAAGGAGCACCAGCACTTTCTGGCCAGGACTGAAAGACCTCTGGCGCGCCGACTGGTCATACCAGTTTTTCTGATGTTTCTGTGCTTCTTCCTTATGAGCTTGGGCCAACGCCATCATCTTTTCCAGTCGTTCCCGCATCTGAACAACATAAGAGACAACATTTACAGCTTGAGATCTTTCTTTGTCACCCTCCCACGTCTCCCTTAACAGAGATAGGGGACCCCGGACCTCATAGCCATACAGCAATTCAAAGGGTGAAAAACCAGTAGAGGCCTGCGGCACTTCTCTATATGCAAAGAGAAGGTAAGGTAGCCACTGGTCCCAGTCTGTACCGGTTTCATCGACAAACTTGCGCAACATTTGCTTCAAGGTCTGATTGAAGCGCTCTGTCAGGCCATCTGTCTGAGGATGGTATGGAGTGGTCTTCAGGCTCTTAATTCCAAGGAGTTGGTACACCTGCTTCAACAAAGTGGACAGAAAATTAGTTCCACAGTCAGTGAGAATTTCAGTTGGAAACCCAACTCGTGAGAAGAGCTGTATGAGACAGAAGGCAACTGCTTTAGCTTTTATTGATTTCAAAGGAAAAACCTCTGGATACTTTGTAGCATAATCCAGGATCACCAACATGTAACGATTACCTGATTTACTTCTTTCTAGGGGACCAACGATGTCCATTCCCAGCCGTTCAAACGGGGTGTTGATGATTGGTAAAGACTGGAGAGGAGCTCTGGGGGGAATTCTTAGGGAAGACTTTTGGCACTGAGGGCAGCTTTTGCAGAACAGAGCCACATCAGATCGTATTCCAGGCCAATCAAAATATTTTCTGATGCGGGCCATTGTCTTGTGCTGCCCAAGATGACCAGCCCATGCAATGGAATGTGCTAAAGACAGCACTACCTTATGGACTGGCTCAGGAACCACCAACTGCCCTGCTGACCCCTGCTGACGATATAGGATGCCATCGTTCAGAAAAAATTCCCCCAGGCCGTTCAAACCTCGTTCAGGACGTGTATTTCCCTCTGCTTTCTGAAATAAAGATGTCAGAGCTGGATCCCTGTGCTGCATTTCTCTGATGTCCGTGGGGATTTTAAACCCCAAAGGTAACTCAGGCTCAGAGCTAAAAGGTGATTTAACAACAGTGTGTTGAAATTTCTCTTGCCGTCGCTGTCTGCGGGACTTGCGAGACTTCCCGGGTGTGGTCTCCAGGTCCGCATCATAAAAAGGCAAGGCGCAGAGTGGTTGTATAAACTCCTCTCTCCTTTTAGCTTGAAATCTGGTTAATGCAACATTGCACATATTGCTGGAATTCAATAAATCACATAATACAGGCAGATCTTGACCCAGTACTGCAGGAAATGGCAGATTCTCAGCCACACCAATATTTAGAAGATAAAGTTGGTCTTGTACTTTAATATACAAGTCTGCTGTTTGATATGACAACTCATCCCCATGAATGCAGCGGACAGGAATTGTTTCCACATTAACTTTATTTGCTGGAACAAAGTCTCTGTGCACCAGGGTTTGGGTACTTCCTGAGTCAATGAGTGCCTTTAATTGTTTACCCTCAACTTCAATTGAGGTCGTCCTTAAACCAAACGCCACTTTAGAGTCCACATTTGTCTGGGCACAAAACACATTTGTGTTATCTTTGTGGAGTTCTTCGGGCACATTGGTTTTGTGTGTCCTTCCATCCCACACAGATAACAAATCACCGTCTTGGCTGGGACTCTTAATGGTTCATTCAATGACTGGACCTTTAGAGGTTTACTCACCCCTGTCTTTGGTAATGGGGAACAGGTCTTGCAACCTCCCTCATTTTCCATGCTTTTTGACTCCAGGGTTGTCCTTTTTTTCGTGCTGCCACAAACACGTCAGCCAGCTGTGCAGCCTCTGCAGCCGACTTTGGGTTATGTTCTTTAATCCATATCTGCAACTCAGGAGACAGCATTCTTAAGTATTGTTCCAAAATGATTATTTCACCAACCTCATGCACAGTTTTTGTCTTGGCATCACCCATTTTCCATATAACTCCTTCAATCTTGCATACAATTCTTTTGGATTCTCCTCAGGTTTTACTTCCAATGATCGAAATCTCAATCTGTATGTTTCAGGATTAATGTCGTACTTTTGAAGCACAGCTTCTTTAACTTTATCATACTCCAAAGAGTCATCCATATCCATGTGAACATACGCACCTCTTGCTCTGCCAGTGAGTAATGGAATCAGATAAAAAACCCAATCTGCTTTTTTCCACCGGCAAACTAGAGCCATGCGTTCAAATGTTGTTAGAAAATGTTCAATGTCATCCTCATCCGTCAGTTTTTCAAGTCTCGGTTCATGAGTGTAAAACTGACCTGAGGGAGCATGCCTTTGCTCATCATTACAGCAGGTGGGCTCATCACCTTCATTTGATTCTACATCAGATTGTTGAGACTCATCCAATTGAAGCTCACGAGCAGGGTTGGTACGCGCTTGCACTTCCACCTGTAGCAGCTGAAATTGGTGTCGCAATGCTCTGAAGCGCTGTTCCTGCCGATTAAACTCCTCCCTTCGTCTTGCTTCCTGGGCTTCCTGCTGGCCCATATGAGAACGAAGAATGGAAATCACTTCTGATATTGTGGGTTCCTTACCCTCATTACTATCCACCCCTCCAGAGGCTCCATTTTCCTCTCCAACTTGCTCCTCCATTCCGACAGGCTGGTTTTGAGGTTCTCCTTTTTGTCCTTTGGCACTCCTTCCTGCTCTTTGCATGGCTTGGTAAGGGGAGAGGGCTACAAAAAAAAAATAACTGGTGCCTTTAACTGCAAGATCCCACTTCTGACACCACTGTGATGGACCGAGCAGTAAAGGAACAGCCAGGCACCAGTTTTAAGTCAAAAATAATTGTTTTTTATTTAACCCAAACAACACTTGGGTAAATAATAGAAAAAATGACAAAAATTGGGCCCATAAAAGAGGTCAAAGTAACAGACATCAACTCATAATAACTCAAACAAACAGACCTAACTAACACAGACAAAAGGGGAAACTTAAATACTGGCTGATCAGGCCACATACAACACACTAAGGGGAATATACACAAAAACCTAACTGAAACTAACATAGAAAAATCCCATTCCCCCCCTCTGGATGATGAGTAGTGGTATGAACCAATTTGCAGTCTCAGCTGGCTTGCTCCACCCCATCTCCACCTCTCTGCTCTCCTAAAGGATTGGAGCAGCCAGCCCTAAGGAAACTCAAAACCAAACAAAGGTTAAATCAAGCAAAACACAACAATGTAGACTAAAATGTGCGCACTTATTCCAGAATACAATGCCATGTGTTGCCTTCTAAACAAAAACCAGTTATTCTGTAAATTGAATCCTAGACTTAAAGAAACCCAAATATAAGTGAGGTGAACCCATTTGTAGTGAGAGTGAATGTGAACCTGTTGCGTGTGGTGAAAGTGAATGTTACCACATTTGTGTGGCTGTAACTGCAGCCATCACAACGAGACAGTGAGCCAGATGACGTGACTGGATGTAAAAAGGAGTCAGACTTCATGAAATGACCCAGTCATGCACCCCAAAAAGCTCATAAAAAGCAGGTGAGTGTGAGTGTGTGAGTGCGTGTGTGTGTGCGTGTACGCGTGTGTGTGTGCGTGCACACGCGAGTGACTAGACAGATTCATGTCTGTGTGGAGAGGATGATCGGCGGTGTGGAAAGAACAAGGCTAACTTAAGTGTGGCCTTGTATTTGCTACAGTGTAAGAACAAGTTTTCCAACAAATACAATGTTGTAAGGACGGACTGCTCCGTTTTGGACCAGTCCCATAAGAAAATGTGCTAGTTTTTTTTGGAAAGGGAGTAGATTCAGGATGATAGAGTGAATTGAATTAAGGTTAGATTTAGGATTAAGCATTTACTGGGTAGGGTTAGGTTTAGAGTAGAATCAGGGTTGGGCTATAGAAATGAATGAAACAGGAATAGAAGTCAATATTAGGTCCCTTTGAAGGTAGAAAAACCTACAATATGTGCTTGCGTGTGTGTGTGTGTGTGTGTGTGTGTGTGTGTGCGTGTGCGTGTGCGTGGGTGAGAATGTGTGTGTGTGCTAGGGTGCTTGTGGAGGTAAAGAGTTATAACAGCTGATGTGGTGGTAAAAGTTAACAATAAAATCTCCGGAGACATAAACTTATCTATGTCATAAGACAGAGTTATACACCAGACAGCCAACTTCCAATTTTGCAAGTGGGATAATTTTCAGAGCTCCTAGAGATAAGCTGAACAATCTAGTCCTTCTATGATCTGTAAAAAAAAGAGTCTCATAAAGATGACCAAAAAGCAAGCTTTTTTCTTAAAACCATAAAAGATTCCTCATGACACAAAATGTTCTTGGCTTGTTTTAACCTGCTATAGGGCCTTTCCTTGTTTGCTTCCTGGACTCGGCTCCTGCCAGTCGCTATCTACTGCTGTGCAAATAATAAAAGCAATCAAGTAATGAATATTACATGGATAGAAAAGTACTGGTCCAATAAGGGAAAGAAAAACATACCGACTTAATGTATTAGATAAGCACAGTAATGAACAATTAAATTATTTGAAAACTTCGCTTTTCTGTCCTTCATCCTGTACTTATTATAAAAACAGCAAACACTTCTACAGATGTTTCATAGAATTTCGTAGCACAGCGAGTTTCTGAGCCAAAGTTTTATCCTTAAAACTCTAATACTGAACTCAAACTGCAAACACTGCTAACACTGTTGATATTACATTGCACAAGGATGTTCCACACAATCTATTAAAATTAACATTAAGTCTCTTACCTGCATAATCAGTTTCAAGCTTTGCTGCTGAAGCCAAAAGGCAATCAGGACTCTATAATTCAATCAATAGAATCAATCAATCAATCAAATTTTATTTGTATAGCACATTTCAGCAGCAAGGCATTTCAAAGTGCTTTACATAATTAAAATAAAAACAGAAATAATCAGTGAGAAAGAGAGAGATTAAAAAAAATTAAATAAATAAAATAAAAATTAAAAAAACAAAAAACATTACATCATTAAAACGTCGAAAAGAAAGAAGAAGAAATTAAAAACATTAAAGACATAAAAACATGGAAGACATCAAAACCCGCACTCTAACCCTAATTTAGCCAGTAGAAGTCAGTGTTGTAGTGATCTCTGACATTTGCATGTTTTAAAACTTACTACATACTTTCAACATGGTAGATAACATTTTTATTGATACAATAAAGATATCAGTGTAGCCTCATACCCCTTTTATTACCAACACCTTACATCATATTACAGTTGAAACTGTAGGTAGTTACCGTAAAGCGCTACTCAATAGACAACGAGGTCCGAAGTACGGTAGCCCTCAAAGTCCTTTTCATCAAAGCGCTCCCAGCCCACATTATCTCAGACATATCGCCGTCCTCTTCAGAAGCTGTTAATATAACAGCATCAGCTCCACACTTCTATTTCTTTTTCTAAATCCTCCTGTACTCACTTCCTTATAATACATGTCTTTCTCTCAGCAGGGCTACCACACGTTTTTTTCCATATTGCCACAACATACTGAAAAACATGTTAAGCTTTTGAGAATATAACACATTTTGTCTAACGCTAAGTCCTATCGTGCGCCTAAAGTATGTGTCTCGTGTTGATCTACTCCTATTCTGAATAACTACATGTATACTGAGATCAATCAGATGAGCATTTGCTGTCCTGCGTCATGGCCCCGCCATTTACTCTTCCTTTTGGTCACAAGGTCATTAACTTTTCTTGCATCAATTTGAAGCTCAGTTGACCATCTGGGAATTAAATTCCAAAGCCCTGTGACTTTCCCCAAGTGTCCAGATCACTGGTTAGTGCCATGAGTTAAAGCATCCAGCAGACTCAGATGGTCAAAGCATTTTCATAGTACTGAATGAGATTAAGAAATGTAGTAATAGGGTGAATGCTGTTATATTTAAGTTACAGGTTTGCAGTGGTGCACATGAAGTTTACAAGGTGCGTGAGAATATTTGGACAGATCCGAAGATGTTTTGACAACTGGTGATCAAATTCTGTTTGCTGCAGGGCTATGTTGTGTTAGGTTATGAACTCAACTTTATTTAAATTTACAAAACAATATTGCTTGCTATAGCTAACAAAAAAATCCATGATGATATATTAATTGTATCTCAGAACAGAAATATTCTCAACTTTTTGTTAAGTTGAGCAAAACCATTTCAAAGACTAAAATGAATTTGAGCCACTGCTCTGCCTCCCCGTGCAAACACAACGCAATGGAAGCGGATATTGAACCTGGACTCAAGACTGTAAAGCAAACAACCTGGATAAGGTCTGGTGTTTGTTATGGTGAGCAGGCAACTCCTCAAGCTCACAGGATGACTGTGAGACAGAGAATGCAAACAAAGCTGCTTTGTCTTTAATTGCTCACCTTCCATGTCATTCGTGTACTTGACACCTAAAACACAAGAAGAACCCTGTGTGTCAGTCTTTCCATGAAGACATCTTTAAATTGTCTGTAGCAATAACATAGAATATGACAGTTGTGTTTTTACTTAGGGAAGCGTGTACCAGTCTGTGGTGGTCTAATCATAAAACAGTGCAACTGGGCAAAAATTCATCTCCATTTTGTTTGATTTGACTTTATTAACCAGATACGACAACCTTTGTTGAGTGGACCTGGTGCTGAAGTTGACAGTGTGGCTTAAATGTTCCTGGAACTTTTGAATTGATCAAATGTTTCACTGTTGCCTTTGTAATTTAATTGGGGCAACATGTGAACCTCCCAATCGCTAGGATCACAATTAAAACAATGTAAAAACATTTAAACTATTAAATTATCGACTGGGAAAACCAGAATCTTTATAGGAAACACACATCAGCTTGCAGTTTGCAGTCGTCATGAGTGCAGAGTGTTGGTTAAAAGAGAAAGAGAAAAAAAACAAAAAAACAATGTCTTATCTTTTCCTGGTTAGTCATAATAGGTGTCACCAGCTGTGCGTCATTTCAAACAGCTCAGCAAGTTAAACAAGCCCAGGGGATCCGAGAACAGCCTGCAGCCTGAATAGTTTCAAGAAACCTCAAATAACCTGGGACTGAAACAGACTCTGATGACACTGGAAGGGGTTACATTAGCTATGATTACAGAAGTTGAGGTCGTATTTTGAAACATAATTTACTCTGACACTGCTTTTGCTTAAAATCACCCCTTCCACAATAGTTACATAATCTCCAGGATGAATCATTTCTATGTGGTAGCAGATTACAAATAGATGATTTACCTTGTTGAACACATGAGATTTATGTCTGCAGCTGCTGGGTTTTTTACTCATTCATCTAACCTGTTATGTCAGTTGGTACCGAGGTCTTACAAACTTGGTCTTACAAACTTGTTCTGTGGTCACACAGGTAACATGACACAGACGGCCATGTTGAACACAATACATTAGAATAAAACGACTCTGTTATAAAAAAAAATTTAAAATTAAATTTTCACAGGAATCGCTTTTAATCTCAGAAAACACATTCAGTCAAGTTGAACTGATAGCATTCTCTTTGATGTAAGATTATTTCTCATATTCATAGTTTAAAAATAGAAATAGCCTTAAAAGCTTTGCACGGTTGTGCCTGTGGCGTCACAGGTCTGACGTGGCAAAATCCTTTCTTATTGTTGCAGTTGCTGCATGACGAAAATCGCACGATTATGTTGTCAGCCTCATGTCATCCACCCCTTTCTTCTCTTTTTGCCTCCCTCTGGATGAGAAACTATTGCGTGTTCGGTCTGCATTCATGGGTGTGTTTGCTTATGCAGCAAACAGCCCTAACAACTCAATCTCCAGAAGCTGGTTTTTCAGCTAGAGAGCAGGATGGATAGTTTTGAACAAGAATCGTCGGAGGCCGTGTGGAAAGGACGTACTGTTTGACTAAAACATTAAACTCTCCCTGCTCGGTTCTGATACAGTGCACTCCCTCATTAAGCATTATTTCCTCCTACTCTTCCCGTGAACTCATAGTAGTTGTTCCTCTTTGTCGTGATTGGTGTGTTTACTGTACTGCTGTAAACCACACACACACACGACAAATCACCATGACGTTCACTGCTGCAGCAGGAGGGGATTTAAGGGTGTGTGCAAAGCGAATGTCCAGCATTGACTGCGCTTCAACAGTTCATCTTTGCTCTGACCATCTTGTAGCTTTTGGTCAGTTCCCAATTGTTGTTCTCATCAAACTGATTTAATAATTTTTTATTGGATAATGTTTTTTCAATAAGTTAGGGTTATTGTGCCATTTCTAAAAAAACAAACAAAAAAAAACACAGTCACAGACAGTCATTTATTCATATAATGAGGGAACATTTCATACCCAACTTTATGGAGATTTCATCCAAATTATTATCTGAATGTATCAATGTTTTCATACAATTTAAACTCATAAAATGAACAATTGTTTTTCAATACATTGTGTCCATTGTCTCAATGAAGCAGAAATTCCATAACACAAATTCAGCAGTCACCAGTAGTCAACCTTGCTGTTCTTTCAGTCTGTCCTACTTTTAGTTATTATTTATGGTGAATAAAGTTAATATTCTTGGAAAATGTAACAACAATGTTAAAAATAGCGCATAAATCACTCACTCTGTGCCGAGGCCCCCTTCTAACCCCGAGGTTTAGAGAGGATTGTGCGAAAGCAATGCCCCTTCCAACCCTCCACGCTACAAACAGCCGTACCACGCTGAGCTCCTGTAAGATTAAAGGCTGATCATGTATCTGATGGTGCCACAGCAAGTTTCTTACTGCCATTCGTCTGTTGCAAGGGCCTAATCCCAGCAAATCCTTTATTTTCCTCAGTACATGCAGCACATAGACACACACACACATGCTGGTGCTGGCCAAGCTGTGGCACAGAGTATCGCAAATGAAAGAAATAAGAACAAAGAGTCCAAACTGCTGTGTCGGGATTCAGGATTGACGACATCACAGCGGAGCAATTTGCTTTTTAATCCACAGACAGCAATCAAAACAGAACGATACACAACAGACGGGAGTGACGCATTTTCCCATAAGGCCGCGATCTTGGTGTCTGTCTGGGACCTGCTCCGAGTAATAGGATCACAGCGATAGAGGGCAGAGTTTTTGGAGAGGTCATGAATCAGCGGGAGTGCAGCAGGCAGCTGAGACTCTAGTGATTAGACAGATGCATGTCTGTGTGAACTGGAGAGCATGATCGGCGGTGTGGGAAGAACAAGGCTGACTTTTGTAATTGTAATCATGATAGCGCAACATAAGAAATTAAACTCTAACGTTTATTTATTCACTTCTTTCCTAATATGAAGCAAGAAGAGCTCAAAAAGACACATTTTTGAACACAGGGTTAATAAAGTTACAAAAGCTGCATATCGTTACAAAAATCAGGATGTGTGGAATGATTGTTCCATTTTTTTTACTGCTGATGGAAAACTTTCTGACGCAACATGATGTTTGAAACTTTGTAAACTTTCAAAAGGTGTTTCATTTTCTATTGGTCATAAATCGGTGCACACTGACACAATGTCACAGAGAAGGAAAAAAAAACCCTGCCTTATTTGGTCTTCAGTGTTTGATTAAATTACATACCATATCATTCAATAGAGAATTATACAAGACTAACCAGTCTGGATAAGGTGTGTCACTGCTCTGCCACTGTTGGTTTGCTCAGGCTAGATCCTGACTCAGATTTTTGGATTTTTCTTAATTTCATTAAGTATTTTACAAATGGAACTGCTGTTTATCATATATAATTATCTTTCCCGGCTGTCCTGACTATTTTTAGCCAGGCGCTTTCAAAAAAGAAACAGAAAAAATATTCTCACCACCAGAATTTACAACTTTAACTGGATTCATTCTAACATTGGGACAATAAAGAGTATGTCTATTCTATTCTATTCTATTCTATTCTATTCTATTCTATTCTATTCTATTCTGCTTACAACATGCCATCTATTAATGTGGCCAAACGGATCAATTTTTTTTACACTCTACAGAAAGCAATAATCACAGAAAAAGCCTTGTTTCCTGTGGTCATTTTGGTTTTCTCCAATAGGACAATAACGATTGGTTGGTTTCTATTAGGACACAAAAACTCTAAGATACCACTTCTGATTAATAGCACCATGCTTTTATGAAATAATTAGGGTAATTTCCCATGAATCCCTTCGCAAAGTGATACAGAGCTGTCTGGATGCCAGCAATAACAAAGTATAAAAGTAATTTCAACTTGCAGTTCTATGTGACAGCTCTATATTTTTGTTTCATTTTAACATTAAACTAATGATTCACATTCACTGGAACTGAATTGTGTGAGAAAGGTGAAATGGAAACTTGATTAGCATTTTTTAATAAGGTATGACATCAACAAATGTCAATGTTCTTACTCAAGTGTTTAATTGAAGCGAACAATTTCAGAGAGTACAGAGTGTGTGCACCTTTTCATAAAAGTTAAGTCGATCATTTCCATGAGACGCATTTTTCTCTTTGTGGAAGTATTTGTTGAATGATAAGCTAATTGTTTTTTTCAAATTTACTTTCGGTTTACCGGTTTAGCCGGTCAGATGGTAGAAACAAAAACACAATAAAGACTAAAGCATAGCAAAAAAAGGCGTGAGGAGAGCAGGTGAATTATTCTTTTGACTGTTGCCCACACAAATATGTGTGACATGTCGTCTCTGTGCAGTTGGGCAGCTGCATTCTCACCAAGACATGGCAAACAGAGAGAGAAAAAAACCCCATGCTTTCCATGAATGACAGCTTTTCTGGGTACTGAACAAAAGATATAACAAGAAAACACTGACCAACATGTAGATGTGTAATGATGACACAATGTAATATTTACTGATTTTCTCAATTGCTGACTGTGTGGTGTCTTCTATGGCTTTGCATGTTTTTGTGTTTTTTTTGATGGATGTGGAAAAAACGTGAGAAAAAAGTTTCCACTGACCATCCTGGTGTTGTTTCTGCAACATAGAGTCCACCTGTGGTAAATTCGATTGATTAGACTTAAATGAGAAAGGCACACGCCTCTCTGTGTAAGGTCTCACAGTTGAGAGCCTGTTTTAAAGGTCCTAAATAGAAGAAATTCACAAATGCCTTCTAAACTGATCGACTGGGGAGAAACAGATGAAGACAGACTGTTCTGCTTGTTAAATGGAAAACAGAAAAATCTTCTAAGATTAAATTTGCTCTTTATAAATGTAGCCTAAGTGTGGTTTGTGATTATTGCATGCTAAAGGCTTCTTCACACCTGCAGCAGTCTGTTACTTCTTCTGCTGAATGTTAATATCATTGGACCTCAGATATGCCGCCTTGTGTGGCTGAGCCCTGATACAAAAGGTCGCTGCAGGTCATTTTTATTGTTTTAATTTCTTCCTCCCCTCGTGGGGCTTTGTGTTTTTGCACGTGTGAGATTGTTGTTGCCTCGCCACGACACCTCAGAGACTTGGTGTGACTTTGGCTGGACAAAGACCACCTGTGTTGTGAGACAAAAGAAAAACGTCCCAAAATGAAAGAGAAGTGATATAACACATTTGTCAGCTAACAGCCCCTGCTTTAACACCTAAGCATATAAGTTTAGTTATTGATGCAGCTAGAAAGGATTTGAATAACTGAGTAATAACAGCATTTAATGCATTTGCAATAAATAAAATATCTAACTTCAGCTCCCCTGTAACTTGTTTCGCTTGTTAAAGTGTCATGAGGTGGAGCCCAGAGGAACCAATGTGAGCACTGAAGTTAGGGATTGCCCTCCAGTGGCCAGAGGAGAGCCAGTTTTACAGAGAAGGATGCTGAGAATTATTCATATAATCAAATATTTATCACACATAATTAAATACCTGTTTAGCTCTTTTGTTTCATATAGCAACAATTTAGAACAAGTGTCATCTCAAGACACTTTAAAAGACAAACAGATTCAGTTTATACAGAAAGGAATAGTAGTTATTTAAATATATACATAAAGAGATTTAAAATTAATTGCATCGCTTCAAAACTGATTCTAATTCAGTTAAAGCGCAGGCAGTTTCTTTAGTGGTTTAATATTGTCATGACCTAAACTTTGCAAGAGGTGGATCTTTAGGAATTTACAAAAAGTCTAAGTTTGTGCCTGATATAAAGAAAAATGTCAGCATCTTGGTACATTTAACGGAACACATCTGGGTCCTCTTTGTGGAAATTTCCTCTGCAGCTACGACGCAGAAGTTCTCCCAAAAGTTAATGTCGCTCAGATGGTTGAGGAGCGTTTAATCAGATTTCATGCCAACGTCTATTGTTTCGTTCAAGGGGTTTTTATTTAACTTCGGGCAGAATATCTCGAGATTTTCTCTGAAATGCAATTAGATCACCTCGAAGGAGAGATTTCCAGAGTCAGAAAGAAAAGATTTAGAAACACCCTCATTTCAGCTGGAGGCAAATTCTCTATGTTCTTCCTCTCCACAACCCACCACCGGGGTCTTCGTGTGTTGCTGGAAGAACTGCTTGACCCGGATGTACTTTCCCCCCCCTGTTTTTTCCCAGTCTGTGTCTGGGCTGGCTTCCTCTGGGACATTTTCACATCTCCTTTGTTCTTCTAGTTCTCTAAAGACAGTTTTCACAACAGCACGCCAAGGAGTTTTTTTTTTTTTATCCCCGCTTACAAAAGCTGCACTACTTCTTTAGACGATTTAATGGCGTGGTTTATCACAAGGTTTACACGTCCCAGTTCACGGAGTGTCATTTAATCTGTTCCCTCACATTCTGAAAGCCTCTGAACAGGTAAGCACAGACCGGTGCTCTCTTACACCGTCAACCATACAGCGTGTCCCAGGTTGAGCCTCGTACCGTGGGAACTACGTTTGTGAAGAGCAGCGCATTGTTGCACACGAGACGTCAAGAGGGACGGTGGAATAAAACGAGAATTGTCCTGTTCCATGAACCCGATTCATTTGTTTGGCACGCAGCAGCCTGTTCTTGTAACATCACCCGAGTCAACCCGGACCTCGTTAGGCCAGAAGCATCTGATTGTTCTTCTTTTCTGGGTGCAACGCTGAGTACAGACTGAAGAAGCTATTATCCTGGACATCCCTACTGCACTGACATTTAGCAGAGGCCTCTCAATTAAAACCTGCACACAAAGAGGACAAATGGCCTCTTTATGCGTCCTAAGATGCGAGTTAAAATCTCTTTAGTGGTTTAATGCGACACCTCTGTTCCATAATGGGCCTCTCCGTTTGCACAAGATTGCAGTTCAAATGACAAATAAGGGGTTTTATAAGGCTTACACTAAGTGAATAACCTCCGCCTTCTTTCCGTTTCCTGTTTTTGAAAGTTTATTACATTCCGCCAGATCATAATAAAATTTATGGAAATTGGTTGTGTACTTTTTTTTTTAACTGGGTCAGCTCAGATCCTCTTCACACGAGCGTGTACTTGCTGACATGCAGGTTCAGTTCTTGAAGAGAAAACCTCACCCACAACTAAAAGTCGAAATCCAAAATCCCTGAGTCATTTTACAGGAATTCACATTGTCCCCATATCTAGCAGTGGAGAAAATATATTGAAGAAATGATGCCCAAAAATGTGGCTAGACAGCATCAGCAAAACGTGAGCTGGGTGCTTGTTTGTGATGGTACAGTAGGTGTGCTGATCAGTTCTTATGTATATAAATATTGATTAATTGCAAGATAAATAAAAGTCTAATTTTGGCATTCTACAAAAACTGTGCATTCAAATATATTTTCTTGTAAGAGTATTGACATGCACTCTTTCTTCTTTTTTTTTTTTTACAGTTGTCACAATGCATCTATAAACATTATTTGTACTTTATACAACAGACAAACACAAAGTCATATAGAAAGACATATTTTACAAATAAAAACCTGTACGATTCTGTCTGGCACTGTCATGTTGCGTGTTGGCGTTGAGCCACAATGAACCAGGAAGTAGAAGGAGGTAACGGTTAAAGGCAGGATTAAACAGGAGGAGCCGGCAAGGAGTGCGAGCAGGAGAACGATTTAAAAACTGAGGATGAATGTTGGAACAAAAGACCTGGGCTGATTGTCTAATGGACTGCAGGTGTGAGATGAGACCGGAGCTGAGACTGAGGAGGAAAAGAGAGAGAGAGAAAGAGAGAGAGAGAGAGAGAGAGAGAGAGAGAGAGAGAGAGAGAGAGAGAGAGAGAGAGAGAGAGACTGACTACAGCGAGGAGGGGAGCAGACGAGGGGCTTATGGAGGTAAATGACTAGCAGCTGGGGAGGGGGAGTGAACAGCAGACTGACACAAGACAGGAAGGATGAACAAGCAAGCAGAGAAAGGAAATAATCTAAGAAATAAAGAAACTAAGAGAAAATAATGAGGAAGGGTAAAATGATGAAAATAACTGAACTAACAGAGGAAACAAACATGGAAGAAGGACAATAACAACTCAGTATTGGGGTATAGCAGAAAAAAAAGAGTCCAAGTAACTCAGGATATGACAGGCATATTTATTTATTCAGCATCTTTTAAGCCGACAGTCATAAATGAAATGCAGTGCAATCATTTTCATTCAGAAGACAAACAAAACAGTGTCCTGATGACCACTGGGCAGATAGGAGCATGGTTGGGTTATATAACAATATCCTAAAATCTCACTGTCCACTGTTCAGTCCATCATCAGAGAATAGAAGGCATAAAGCACAACTGTAACCCTACCCTACTCAAACATGTATGGAAAAAAAACAAAAAAAAAACAGGCGGCGCAAAGAGAGAATAAATCAGAGATGCTGTCAAGAGGTCCATTTTAACTCCAGAGGAGCTGCAGAGAATCACAAAATATTGTCAAGCAACCACACAAATATGGTCCTTGGGAAAGATTGGGGAGAAAAAAAAGTCATATTCATAAGACTCTTTTTAGAGTTCATCTTCTAGGACAGTGGTGCCCAAAGTGGGTCCTGGAGGGCCGGCATCCTGCATGTTTTAGTTGTCTCCCTGGTTTAACACACCTGGATCCAATGATGACTCATTAGAAGGCCTAAGAAGAACACTGACATGCTGAGGACGTTGTTTAGTTCTCTCACCAGGGAGAGAACTAAAACATACAGGATGCCGGCCCTCCAGGACCGACTTTGGAGATACAGCAAACATGTTGAAAAAGTTGGCAGCATCATGCTGTGGAGATCCTTCATCTTCAGTAGCGACAGGAAAAGTGGTCCGAGATGCAGAGTAGATGTATGGTGGTCAGTAAGAGATCAATTTTCCATTTCAATTGATCTTAATGTAAGCTAATAATAAAAACACCAGTGTACAAAGCAACAGATTACAAAAAAATCATGAATTTTTCACGTAGAAGAAACTGAGAAAGACCACAAATGTTATAAAACAGTGTACTGTTATCACATAGTAAGGCCAGGAGGTCACATTATCATTTTTTTTTTTTTATGTAGATGTTGCAGAAGCCTTGAGTACATGCCCTTGACTTGGCTAAGATTGTTCACGGCAGTTAATTTGCCACCTGGTCAAGATAGCATAAAAATTAGAATAACTAATCAGAAAAACCTAATCAGAAACTTTGTTGTTGGATTATTGCATTAGCTCTTACATGTAGGGTAAGTAACCTGCATGTCATGCACCACAAAGCAGGATTAACACTGAGCTTATAGATCAACACTAAAGGGAGGTCCAGGTTTAAACCATACAATCAAATCCAGATTATTATGTTGAATCCTATTGCTGCTTTTGAGCAGTGAACGTACATGGTCACTTTTCAATAAGTAGGATTTTAATTTTCGGGAATTCATGTTTGAATTCATGAACTTTTATGCATTAAAAGGCAAAGTGGTTGTCAATAGATATCCAAAGCCATCATGAAGCATGAATCGAACGAGTTCTGACACCATGACATTCAACTCGGAAGGCCATTGTACAATAATTGGGACAGGCCTTGCTAGCTGTTTATGTAAGAGGGGCCTGTTTATTCATAGTGAGTTCAGTTTGCGTGAAAGCCCCAACCGGATCTCAATGGCTCCATTATTAGGCGAGTGGTTAAAGCCTCTTTCAAACTTCAAACATAAGAAGCCTCCTGCTCATGCAAACTGGCCCAGTGAGCTGCAAATAAACGAAAGCAATCATTCTGCGCTGGCATCAGCGTGGAGAACACAGAGGAAATCCAAACCCATGAGGCCTGCGGTTCATTACCGTCCCCTCCAAACCTTCTGCAAGTTCTTCTCTTCCTTTAACTTTGATGAAACGCACGATTGTTCCGGAAACAGTCGGCTCCATAAATACCATGCAACTCTGTTTCATCTGCAGATGTAGCGACTCTGAAAAATACACGCGGTTGGTCGAGAGCTTGTTTTATTCCCACTGACCTGTTTGCAGGGTTTTCCGTATGTTGAGTCGCTTGAAAGAGAAACACACACACACACGCACACACCCGCGCACACGCACACACACACACACAACACACAGCTGGGTCATTGTTCTGTGTGCAAAGCTTCGTTAAGAGCGGATGGCTGTAAGCCTCTTTCACTGTACTTTCTGCACTGGTAAACACTGAAACGAGTACAGCACAACCTAAACCGCACGTTTTAACCTGGTAGAAGCTGCACATGCTGGGTTCAGCGCTTCACACCTGTTTCAGGATAGATTCAGAACTCCTTTTTTTGTGTTGCAGCCTACCGCGTCCTGCGTTTCAGTGTGCGAACCCCCTTTCATGAAAATCTTAAAGCAAACATTAGAAATATTTTTTGCTTTATTTCCTTTGTACAAAGTAACACGACGACTCCCCAGTAAGAGCATGAGAAGACCTGCTGTCATCACTGCTGCAACACCATCACTGTCTCTGCAATCAAGCTGATTGTTTTCACACAGAGAAATAGATCTAAGAATTAAATAACAGAGGTCATTCATTGCTTGGTGTGAATGAGATGAGTCTTTATGGCTTGTTGATTAAGCTGATCTCACCATCATGCTGGCTGTGTCACATGGCTGACCATATGCCAATCACCGGGCAAGAGTTACTGACACTGGACACATTTATCCCGACTAGGAAAGCCTTTGAGCTAATCTGAGAGGAAAACGCTCGACCCGGAGAGTTGATTTTATCTTTTTTGGAAGAGACAGTGCCTTCCACTTAAGTGTAATTTTCCAGATAAATTGCTTTAAACTGTTACATAGTTAAACTAAGATGCCATAAGAAACTTTATTCATTTAATTTTAGCTTTTTTTCAACCGTAAAAATGTTTTCTTGCACATTGTGTTTTATAGTGACCATTCATGAGGTGGAAAATGCAAAATGCATATTGAGAACAGCTTTATCATATGGTCTTTAATTATTTTTGTTATTCCAAATGTACATGATTAACACTTTTAAATGTTACTGTCCAAAGGTGTAATTACCTATGTTAGCAGCATGGAGAGCAAACAAATGCCAAATATGTATCCCAGAATAATTTCTGAACAAGCGTCTTTGATCATGATGTAGGTTTTTATTCGTGGTTTTTTATCTTGATTTAAACAATTAAAAACAGAAGATGATTTAATGGCTCAGGAAGTTATTTTTTACCATCCAGTACCAAAAAACCCTAAATGCTGTCATTTTCCATTGCGTCAAATAAAGTGATTTATCTCCAAAGTCATGCTCACTCATTTATTTTTTTTAAATATTCCATTTAAATCTTTATAGATTACATTAGATAGTAAAAGCATATGGAACATTACATTAATGTGTGTTAGTCAGATCAAATGCTTGTAGTTGTTTTTTTATTGCCATGGAAACAGGTCTATATCTTGTCTTGTTGACTAAATAACCATCTCCACAAAAGTTAAGACACCCATTAGTATATTCAATTGTCAGTTTAATCCAGTGTGTTTGTACAGTGTCTGTTATCCCAGATATCACTGTACTGCACTTTACAAGCATGTTTATATATACATATAGCTAAATAAAATCAAATTATATCCAAATTCACTACAGATCAGTTCAGCTGTGAGCAATTCAGCTCGGCTGTATATTCATGTTCAAATCCAGTTATATGCAGGGCAACTTGATTCTAATCATAAAACAGTGTAATCAGTGTCAGTTTATCTTTTAAAAGCAGTTGGTAAAACAAAACAAAACAACAACAAAAAAATGTTGCTGTCTGGGGAAGCCCGACTGAGTGTATCAAGAGATTGACGCAAAGTTTGCAAAAGTATTTAATCATAGGAAGTGCAATAACAGTGGAGATGAAGGACTTCCTTTTAACAGAAAGAAATTTTAAGCAGAACCAGTACAGTATGAGTTGTCCTCATGTGGGGGTATATTTCCATGACAAATAGGAAAGCAGAAAAAGCATATGCAGGCACTGATTTTGGAGTATTGTCCTGTAAGCACACAGAGGTAATGGTAGCGGTTGCTCAGTTAGCAGCTAAAGCTAGAAGAGAAACATGGTTAAACAGAGAGGACTGAACCATCCTTGAGATACAAAACAAAGAGATCGTGGAGGGAACTTCTCCTTCCATGTCTTTATCCTGGAAAGTCAAAACGTTAAACATGCAGAAGCATAGGTTGAATGTAGCACATAAAAAAGTAGTAATAGTAAAAAAGTAGTAGCAGAAATAACTGCAAAAATCTAGAGAGAGTAGAAGTAGGAGAAAATAGCAGCGAGAAAATGTGATTCATATATCCTCCAGAAATCTGAGCGTACAACATCAATATAAGAAGATTCATCCATAGCTAAGAAAAAGAACATTGCTTTGTCCTTTTTGGGGGTAGAATACATGACAATGAATATGCATTTTCCAGATGTGTGTATTGTGTTTTATTATGATACTACATGAGCAAACTCTTGCAATAAAACGAGTTCAAACTATTTTTGGGTAGTGTTTTGTTCCCTACAATAGTAGCATTTGACTTCTGGTGTCAGGTGGTCCAAATAGACTTTTGGCTATGCACACATGAAGGGAGGAAAACAAAATAATCCTCCAGCCCCAGGAAAAAAAATCTGATAACACAGCACTTCTAAGTCAAAAAGAAATAACCTCCAACATACTTCCTTGTAACAGCACATTTTATTCCAGAGCAGGTTAAAGCATGAATGTCAGAGGTTTTTCTGTTTTCTCAATAATGACTTAGTCATTTGAATGACTCATTAGGCACTGTGAAAGTATTTGGTTTCTTTAATGTTACAGTCAAATCTTTTTTAAACAAAAACAGCAAAGAAAAAATGATTAAAGTTTCCTAAGAATAAGACTTTGTATCCAAAACCTTCACTTCCTCACTTTTTTAATCTGGCATTCATTGTGAAACAAGTACTACCACTGCTTCCAAATTTTTGTCATTTTTTAATCATGACCTAGTTCTTAAGCTTACATTTCTGTTTTTATCTTCTTCAGTTGACCAAGATAGAAATTGACCATGTTCAGTGTCTTTACTCTCAGACTTCCAAGCAAGAGGGTTTCTGGCACGTGATGAAACTGAAATGACTGTTCTTCATGAGTCAGCTGTGACGTCCATCATGAGCTTGCCAAATGGAAGGAAACAGCTGTTTCCTTCTGCTGTCTGACCTTTTCTTAGGTTCACTGAGCTATAGTATTCCACCCACACGTTTACCATATAGCTGCAAACATGAGCACTCCAATTACAAACATAGTGACGTGTCCATGTATAATGCAGTTAAGCATGTAACTTGAAGGCTGTTACTGCACTGAAGGAAAAGGATCAGCAGATAGAATTAACTTCAGACATTTGTGTTGAAATAGTCTGACTTGTTTTTTGTTTTTTTCAGCAGTATCTAAACGCATGCTAATGTGAGGTTTCATTTAACGTCCTTCTTCCTCTAATTTTGTTTATCAGTATGTGAGCATGTGCCACTGCAAGTATTACTGAGTATTAATAAGCTGAGGAGGATCACCAAGACTCAACTCTGTCACGTTTAAAAAACAAAAAATGCATCTTAATTCTACTCTGATGTTACCTTGAGGTTGTTTCATCCGTATTTGGTTATTCTTGTTGGTGCAATAAGTATTATGCAATTTGTTAAATAATGTTAAGCAACATTTCCAAGTGTGACAGTTGCTGACACTATTCCTCCTGGCCAATTCATGCATGCATTCGCTGTGCTCTTTGTTGGCACGCGAGTTCAGGTTTTTGTTAGAACAAAGAGTCAATCACCCAGTCACATAGTAGCAGCAACTCCATGCATTCATGCATCTAGATGTGGCAACCAAACAACTGACTGAAGTTCAAACTGAGGAGCAGAATGTAGTAGAAGGGGGAATTTTCAAACACAACCATCTCTTAGGTTTGAGGATAACGCTCTGAAGATGAGAAGATGTCCTGTAAGTGAAAGTTTAAAAAAAAAAAAGCCCTGCCATCTCCTCTGTCGTCGTCTGTTGGGGTAGCAGCATCGAAGCCAGGGAACTAAAAAGGTTCAACAACCTGATAAAGAAGTCTGGTCCTGTTCTGGGGACAACTGTGGAACCTCTGGAGATGATGACGCTAAGACGGATGTCACATAAAATAAAAATATATATATATTATAAATGTCTTTACAACAACAGAGCATTTCAGTCAGAAGTCGATCTTTTGTAGTGTGGAACTCAACAGACCATTCCTGCCCAAAGTCATTAACTTTTACAACAAGTCTTTAAATAATGTGAGTAACAAGAACATTTAGTCTCCCTTTGGTATCAATAAACTATTTTCAGTTTAACTGAATTGACAAATTTTGGTGCCACAAAAAAAAAAATAGGATCAAGGATGAAGGAGTGAGATACTAACAAGGTGCACATAAAAAAAACGTGACCACTTACTTTGTATTTGTTACCATATTTCATGTCTTTCCCGGTTTCCCAATGTTCCTGCCTGTCTCTGTTTGTGTTGGCGTGGTTTCCAAGGCTGCTGCTCAGCTTACTCAGTCTGCCCACCTGTTTTTAATAGCCTGCAGGGTACCTGCTCTGGCCTTGTAACTATCTCCTGCCACAGAGTTGTTGCAGGATCAGTGATGTTATCATCAACAACAACATTGGTAATTAAAATTAATTATTTTTTTAAATAAAACAATTATTACCACATTTTCCAGGTGTCCTGGATTCAGTTGCAACTCAGTTTGAAAAATTTTGTCAAGCTATGTATTTGTAAGTCTCAACAATAAAATTTGCAATGAAAAATGACGGTAGATTCTGTGTATCTGTATAATGGGTCCTTCTGTAAGGACCCATTAAAATGACTTTCAGCCAATGCCCAAGTCAAACCCTTTGTTTTAAATTTTATTTCGTTTTTATTTAGTTAGTTATAATATTTATTGCATGCCATTGGTGAAAGATTTCAGAGCGACATAACTGAAATGCTAATGAAGTTCATGTAATGCTAGGGAAATGTAGCGCCTCAGATATAGTTTTATGTATCAGATTGGTATTTGGTGAATGTCTGTTCTTAAACTCAAGGCCAGTGAATTAGGAGAACAGCTGCTTTAATAGAGGTGCTCACACTTGCAGGTGATTAACTAATCAAGTGTATTTGATTAGCTGGGCCTGTGTACAACTTACCCACTTGACTTTTACATGAATAGGAAAACACTGATGGACTGATCAGACCTCATACTAATGTGTCCACAGTTATTCAGTCCTGTAGCTTTAAACATGTGTTCATAGCTGCCGTGCCTCCAAAGCTGTATAACCATTTTGAGTAAAGATGTAACTTTGTCACATTCTCAGCTGTTAGCTAAGCAGCAGGGTGTAGGACACGTCTCACAGATTTATGTCGTTCAAGCTGTGTTGGTATTATTCCACATCTTATTCATGAGTCAGTTACTACAAAACTACTTACAAATATTTCTATACGCTCATGTCCTGTGATGAACCGGAAAACTGTCCAGGGTGTACCTCACTTCTTACTCAAAATACAAGGATGGATGGATGGAGTCACATCAGGTCAGACATCATCAGGTCAGACATCACCAGCTTGCATTTAGGTCATCTTCAGAAATGTTTCATGACTTCATGAAGTCAGTCTTACTCAAATCATTTAGTTCACTTCAAAAAATGGTAAATGGACTAAACTTATATAGCACTTTTCCAGTCATTTTGACCACTCAAAGCACTTTACACTAGAGTCACATTCACAAATTTATACACAGATCAGTAGGCAATTTGGGGTTGGGTGCCAGCACATGGCAGGTGGAAGCTGGAATTGAACCAACAACCTTCCAATCACAAGATGACTACTCTACCCACAGAGCCACGGTCGCTTACCAGGAATCAGTCCCTGGTAAGCGTAAGGGTAAGGGTAAGGGCGCCATCGAAGCTGTACCTGACATCATTATATTTGACACTAAACAGTGGTTTCGATGTAGCGGTCGAAGCCTTTTCCTCAGAGATGCGGCCGAAAACGTTCTCTTTTCTCGTTGACCGATGTAGCTCATTCTGTACTCGTTGATCAGCGAGTAAGCGAAGGAAAAAAATTACCTCATCATTAGACCAGGTGATTGCACTATATTGAGACGAATCCATTGCTAATTAAAACTAATAATAAAAATATTGAAAAGAGCACTATTTACAAAATACAGTTTAGTGAGAGCCAGCTGTCAACGGAAAATCAACGTCTGACTAAATAACAACCAGCGGCCAATCAGCTGCTGGTTCTAAGCAGAACCGCTTAGCCGTCCCGATTGGAACCACAGCTCTTGTGGTTTCAAGGGGCCGGGTGGAACCGGTCGCAAGTTGTAATGCAAACACGGTCGGAACCGTTCCGTACCGTTCTCTGCAGTGCAAAAACGCCTTTAGTGAATTGAGTTGGATGATCATAATAAATTGGGTTGGTCAGTCATAGGATACAAAACTGGCATTGAACTCAATTGTTTTAAGTAAAGTCAAAGTGAAAAGTTGCTTTAGGTTAAAGATTTGTAAGTTTTGAGTTAAATGAACAAAAAAATGTAAGTTGTGATAGCAAAAGCAAAAGAATTAAGTGAAATTAATGTAAAAAAATCCATAAGATGAACTGCAGCCCAAATGCACTTTTTAGAGTGTAAGCCTCTGCTATCATCGTCACCATCATCTCTTTGCTTTATCAAAGCCCACTTAGTTTGTCTTTGAATCCTTTGTTCTGTATGTACCATACACCACAGCAGCTACATACATTTTGTACTGAACTCATACCAATGTTTAAGTACCCATGTTCGTTTCCTATTTCTTTGTCTTCTTCTTTAGGTTAAAAGTAGGGGCAGAAAACAACCAATACAGGCCATCGTAACGGACGAGTCACAGGTTGTTGGAACAGGATTAAAAGGACACGGCAAACAACCTACTTGTTGTGGCAACAGAAAACAGGCTGAGAAACATTTTTACAAGACAGTAAATTGCTTATTGTATAACTCCAGGAATAGGTTTGCAAAGAAAGATGGGACAGATGGACACACAAATGATTGGTTGTAATATGCAGCGAGCGCAGTGAGGATTTACAACCAGAGGAGGAGGATTATATTTTATTACACATGCCGTCACTGGTTGTAATCCACTTTAACAGGGCCTTGTTTGCTGACATGCTGCAGATAGGACACATAATGGAATTATTCAATCAAAGTCAGGGGTAAAATTAGCATTGTTATCCTGTCAGACCTGAATATATGCATCATGTCTGGCACCATAATAATAATAATAATAATAATAATAATAATAATAATAATAATAATAATAATAATAATAATAATAATAATGACAAAGTGGATTTTAATTGCCACTCTTGATTTAGGGATCTGTCTTTGTTCGTTAACTATGGTCCGGAGGTCTGAACATCTTGGATAGGATGAGGAGCCCTAAGGATGCAGGGTCAGTTTAAAGTAGAGTTTCTGCTATTTCAAGGAGGCAGTTGAGGTGGTTCAGACATCCGATCAGAATATCTCATGGATGGATGGATGGATGGATGGATGGATCAAAACAAGCAAAAAAAGAACTGGAAAAGTACAAAAGGACACACTCAACAAAAGATTCCTTCCTTTATGAATCATGTGATGTCACCAGAGCCATGTGTTCTTGTGGTAGCTTCATTTATTTAAGGATGACTTTTTATTGATTAATTATCATTTGACTACAAAACAACAAACACATAAAGCACTGACCATGTTGTTCTGTAGATGATAATTTATCTTTTGATTGACTTTTGCAAAGTCTACCTAGCAGCTTTAAAATCTAAATATTTGTCTGTTTTTGTGAAGTCCCAGTACAAAACAAATAGTTAAATAAAAATGAACTGCACCCCTGTATTTTCTGACATCACTGCAATCACATCAGGGACATTAAATATCAACATTTCAAGTGTAAATGATTTCTCCTGTATTAGAAAAGATACAGCTGTGTTGTACTTTTGTCCCAGACAGACTCGCTGCCGGTTCTGTTATCATATGTTCTGTCCTATGTCAACAGAACATAAATTCTAAAAGATTATTTTTGGAGAACAGTGCTCATGTGATCACATCGAGCCAGTTAAACATGGCCCTTGATGTTGACGTTGACAAACCTGCCAAGACAGGAACCAAACAAGACACTGTTCCCAGAAAAACGTGCTGGATTAAAACAAAAAAAAAAAAAAAAAAAAGGAGAAAACATTTGCGAGAACATGTTGCCTCATTTGTTTTGCTTTGAACTTGACATTCACTCTCTCATTGGCTTTCAGGTTTGTTAGGAGAAGTAAATGCACTGACCTCAAGTTTTTGTTGGGGGTGTTTCAACGTGACCGCGAGGAACAATCACACCGCAATGAGGGGGAGGACTTGTGACGACAATACCGAGGCTGTCCCCTGCTGGCCCCAGGGCCACATAAAGATCTGATTATTCCCCCCACCGCTCCCCCCCTTCTGTGCTCGTTGGCTGGTCTTGCAATCAGACAGTGGACTCAGTATTTCCCTTCCTGTTCCTGTGTTGAGCATTGGGGACTCTCCTGGGTCTCTGCAGCCAGTGCACAGCACTTTAAGCAGAGCTGTTGTTTACAAGAGCCACTGTGGGAAAGTCATTAAAGTGTAAAGCATCCCTCTTTTATTTGTCTGCAAAGGACTCCTGGAAGAGGCTTCCCCTAAAGGCAGTGGATGGTAATGAGTGCTGACACTTACTGGGCCACCCCTGCGGGGCCATGTGTGACGATAGCCGCTGCCATGGCAAACTGATTCTCCGATAGAAAAACCAGCTTGTTGAACACACAGTAAGAGTGGCTTTCTCTCTTCAACAGGTGGCCAGTGTCTACCACCAGCTCCAAACTAAACTGGCCTTTTGTTCCTGCAGAAAAAGTCCTCACTGTTAGTGGTGCCATGTTATTGTCTGTGAAACAAAACACCTGACACATAATGGCTTAGAAGACGTTTATTTAAATATGGTCATTTGACTCCCACTGATCATATGGTAGATATTAAGCAGTGCACCTGACAGTGGACAAGTAAGCAGAAAGGGACCTCTCTTTCTATCCCCTCAAAGAAGGGTGTCCTTGCAGGCTGTTATCAAAAGCATTAGAAAACCACAAAAGCAGACGTAAAAGCATTACGAGTGGCTTTCTGGACTCCACCTAGAGGGTTGCCTTTACTGTCGGAGCACAAGACCAGTTTATGCATATAAAACAATTAGAGGTGAATCAATCTCCAGGTTATAAGTGATGCCGAGGGGACAAGCAGCACGCACAAAAAAAGCTGACATTGGATGGATGTTGATTTCCCGAGTGTGACAGCCTTCCCTGAAATGTGGAGCAGGGAAACCAGTCTGAAGCGGTCTGCTGTGCAGGAGTGTTTTTTTTTCAATCGATGTCCCTGTATTTCTTTGAACAAGCAGGGGCCTCTGCTGGAACTGAGTGGTACAACATGTTGTTTACCAAAGCTTTTGTAGATCTCGATTACAGAGAGCTGAATTCTCAAACATAATCCCTAAAACACGTACTCTAACCGGTATCTTATCAGGGGGTAAAGTCTTCTCTCATTGGTTCAGATATGTGCATTTTTAGGGGCTACTATGGAGCCAGTCATCACCGTGTGTTATTTTGGTGTGGAGATTTTCGAAATTGACTGTTTGACAAGTCATCACCTTTAAATATTTGTTCATCAATGTTCTATTCTGAGTATGCGCATCGATTTGCTAAGATAAACAGAGGGTCACATGCATGAGAATAAACTTCAGAGAATCACCAAAAGACCGCATGCAGCAAAGAGAAACCGTCCGCACCCTGTATGCACAGAGGTCGAGTGTAACTGAAACATCCAAAAGCAACATCGATTGACCAAATGGCTGCATGTCAGAAAGAAAAATTGATTGGAAGACTCTACATTGATGTTTTTCCATGAAGCTGAATGGTTGCTCTGCTATTGCCATCAATTCCCAGACCTGCACTGATGTCCTTTCTGTGCCTTACCAGCCCCCTCTCAGAGGGCCCACGTATAGATTGGTAAATAAAACAAAGATAGGTTATGCAACTGCCAAGCCACTTGAATATGTTGCCATTTAGCAAGTGTGAATAGAGGAATTAGGAATGGCAAGGGATCCATTGTTAGTCCTGATTAATATGCAAGTCTCAGGAAGAAATACCCCAAGGACACCGGTTGGTCTTGATCAAAGTCAGCAGGACTTTTTCTCCAGGTCTGTGAAAAACTGTGTTCTACTCAGGCATGGGAGAGGAGAGATTGTGGACACTGGCTAAACGAGTCCTGCAGTCGTAAGACCAGTCTGTACGTGGCACTCAGAGTTAACCAAAACAACCCCAGTACACCTTAGAACTAAGGCAGCTTTGTGTGTTTTCTGATCAAATCAGGTGTCCAAAGGTAGATGGAAAGCATTGTCGAGTAAACACATCTGCTGCAGGGCTGCAGAATGCCACACAACCTGAACACATGCTTACTCGCTTATTCGTTGTACACTCTTTAACATCCTTGCTCACCTGGAGAATGTGTGTGTAATGAAGTGTTTGAAACCCACGGTAAACGCAACTAATTGATGGCCTTGTTCAGTTCAGTCTGAGCCCAGGGAGTCACCCTATCCCATACATGCTCCCTCTGCTCTTCCTTCCAGTCTCTCTTTAGAAGCGGACTGAACTGGGTTGGAGTTATATAACCAGTGTCTGTTCTCATAGATCCTCAGCAGCTCGTCTTCCCCTAATCTTTTCGGCTTGATTGCACCCTGCAGCCCCCTCCCTTCTTCTGCCGACTCATTCCATTCGGTGTTCCCGCGCACAAGCGCATCAGCACAGGAGCTGAACGGAGCATCTGAATCCGCCGTGCTCCGGTTTGGAGCGGATTTTGATGCACAAGTGCAGGTGTCAGTGTTTGTGTGTCTTTTCAGCATCAGTGCGGGACAGTGGTGAAGAGGATGCATTTTTAGAGTAGATATCTGGGATTCCATATGTAATGTGTGCAGGTTTTTGGCACACGCTGTCTGAATCACTCTTACACGCTAACATTTGTGTGAATGAGTAGAGACACTTATATGGACATACACATGGTCCTGACACTCAAGAGAATTTGGTTAAAAGAAACGTTTCTATATCACATCAATAACATGCAGATGTAACATGTAGATAAAATTGTATCAGCAGTTACTTTGCCTGATGACGCAGCTTTTGGTGTTGATAGAAAATTACCATATTTTTAAATCGCTTTGTAAAAGTATTCTTATCAATTGAACTTTTTTTCATATTTTGCCACATTACATCCAAAGACTTACGTGCACTGTTTTGGAGTTTTATATGACAGATTACCACAAAGCACGACATGCATGTGTGGAAAATATATCAACAAACAGGGAGGAGTCATTGGAGGAAATGTAACGGATGACATAAAGAGGACCATGCTGGTCCTCTCTATGTCCAAATATCCAAAATTGAATATTTGGATTAATTTGTGTCCATGTCAAGTCCAAATTGTCAAGATTCTGCATTGCTGAGTGTAGAATGGTAAACGGCCTATAACACTTTGCCAAATCCGGAGGACCCCAAAGCACTTCACACTACATTTAATTATTTAGTCATTTACCCGTTCGCTCACACATTCACAAGCCGTCTCCGCCGGGCTCTCTGACCATCACCAGGCAAGGTGGGTGAAGTGTCTTGCCCAAGAACACAACGCACAGGCTGATAGAGCCAGAATCAAACCAGCAACCCACCTATCATTTGCACCATCATGTTGCTGCAAATGACATAATCAGACCATTAACCACAGTTCCTGCATGCTCACTTCCTGTCCATGCTCCCAGGTTCCCACTATTGCTCACACTCACAATAATGAGGAACACACTGCTAATGGAGACACACTGATCTTAAGGGGCTTAAGATCACCTCCATCCACATCTGTGTGGAACCACGTAATATCAGCTATGCCACTTCCATGATGGAATATCCACCTTTGCTGTGTTTTGAAATATTTCTTTAGTTTTGCATAGTCTGTTTATGCTGTGGCTCTAGTCCAATTCATTTAAACTAATGTGTGTTATGTCACCATTACAACGTGTGGAAAGGTTCAGCATGTGTCACCACTTTGGCAAAGTACGGCATGTTCTTTTAATTTGCTCACCAGCTCCACCTAGAATTGGGAACATTGCTGTGGTACAAAGAACAAACAACAACAAAAAAAGTTGCATCTGTTGAAACCATTTTTAATTACCTATCCTGTGCCATCATGCAGGTGCCCCAAATAAGTTCTTCAGAATTTGCATATCACAGCCGGTAATAAGGAAGTCTGCATTGCATTCCCTCCCCATAGAACTACAAAACCCCATTGCTGTCCCTTGAAAGAATGCTTTGACAATTTGCGTGCCCTGGAATACTAAAGTGTGACATCCATCTGTCTTTCATTTTGTGATAAGTAAGCTAAACTACATCATGGCACAGCTCCCTGATCTTTGCCCACCAAAACCATAAACATAAAAATGCTCCACTTAGCGCAGTAGGGAGTAAACTCTCCAGCATCAAGATGGCTAAACCTTCACTGTGTTTTACAATCTGTTCAATCGAAACTGAGAGGCAGAGGACATAGGACAGTGTTTGGCAAGCATCCCATAAGAGGTGTCTATTGGAACTGAGACTTGCAATGAAACATAAAAGCAGTATAGAGCAGGAAGTGGGTGGATTGATGACTTTCCAAGAAACAAATATTTTCTGACACAGCATAGTCAAAGAAAATCCCAATAAATGAAGTGGACACACGACACTATCTGTGTCTTGGCTGAGTTTTCTTCCTGGCTCCTGCAGTCACAGACAAACCTCAACCCACCATTTGCTTTCTGACTCCAGTTTGACCACATTTTGGACAAGAAACCCAAATAAACTGCATTTGTGTCAAGATTACAACATCCTATTTTAAAATCAATTGTTCTCACTTCTTGTGTATGGATTTACAGTGCCTTGCCAAGATATCCCCCTTGAACTTTTACATGTCACAACCTCATATTAAAACGTCTTTTATTGGTGTTTTATCTGATGAACCAGGACAAGGTTTTGGACAACTGTCAAGTGAAGTGCTAAGGATACAGAGTTCACTATATTTTATGAAAACAAATTTGAAAGTGTGTATTGCAGTTGTTTCCAAGCCCCCCAAAGTCAATTTATAGAATCACCTTTCGCTGCAGTTACAATTGCAAATCTTGTGGGTTATGTCTCTACCAGCTGTGCACATCCAGAGACAGAAATATTTGCATGTTCTTTGCAAAATTACTCAAGTTCAGTCAGACTGGATGAGCAGGCTCTGAGGTCAATAATTTTCTAGCTCTCAAAATATTTCTATTTTGATTAAGGTCTGGGGCTGCACAGTGGCGCAGTTGGTAGAGCTGTTGCCTTGTAGCAAGAAGCTTCTGTAATGTAAAGGATTTGTAAAACTGCTAGCTTGATGTTTCACAGCCAAACATTTATGCTAGCTAGGGTCTTTGTGTGTGTGCGAAAGTGAGTTTAAACTTTAAATGAGTTGATTCTCCTGCTTGGCTCTGTATATTTCCGAGTTATCTTTGGTTTCAAAATGCCGTGTTTGATAACGTTTGAGAACAATAATTGAAACTTCTCAATGTTTGACATTGTCTAGCAAAATGTTTTACATCAAGCTACATAGCAGCTACATCGATGAGCTAATGCTGTAGTTGGGGATATGTTGTTTGCTGCTGAGCATAATCATTTTGTGGCTAAAACAAACATTATTTTTACATCAACTTCTAAGTTATGTGAAGCTTCTGTTAAAAATCATTTGAAGGTTCAGAATCAGTCCAGTGCCAGTACTGGTCCACATTTTCAGGGGAGAAAGACTCACCTGGTATAAATTAAAATTTTAGCTATTGGAGCAGAGATTCTTAACCTGGGTTCGATCGAACCCCGGGGGTTCGGCGGAGCCTCTGACGCGGAGGTAAAGATACACTTGTCTAAAGTCATGGTGATGCGCCCCGCTTTGCAATCACTTGCTGCAGACGATCGCGTTACATTGCTTAGCCAATCAGTGCTGCGGAGGAGCACTGATTGAAGGAGTTCCACTCTCAGCATGGATTTGAACATGTGTCTTTAATTACTTCAGCAAAGCTCACGAGAAGGACCTCACTGCAGCAACCTAGGTTGGAGAATTTTCACTCTCGAGGTACGGGTTGCTTCTCGGAGTGCTGATGCCTCGCCTGTCCCCAGCTTTCAACAGAGCTTTCACCTCAATATTCAGACAGGGTTTCTGGTATGGGTAACCGGTTACTGTCCTGGTGGTGGAGAAATCATCAGCACACTTGGAGATGAAGCAAAGAACAGAGGAGGTGTATTCCTCCAGGTTCATCTCTCCCTCATAAGATCTCTGAAGACCTGCCAATCTGTGGACTGAAAACAGTCCTGGAGCACACAGGGCCACACAGTGACTGTCTTCTTCCTTGCCCTAATCTGTGTCATCAACGGACGATATGCTGGCACCAGCAGGATGGAGATGTGATCGGAGAGGCCAAGATGGGGGCGAGGAAGAGCTCTGTACGCACCATAAATGTTAGTGTACACACAATAAAGAGTGTAAGAAGGATAACATGCTGATAAAAACTGAGCAGTGTCAGTCAGTTTCACATGGTTAAAGACCCTGCAACCACGTAAAATGCTTCCGGGTGCTTCATCTGCAGTGAGCTAACGGTGTCATACAGCTCCTTCAATGCTTCGTTGCCATTAGCACCTGGCGGAATGTAAACAATGGTGACGAACACCGCAGTAAACTCCCGAGGCAGATAGTATGGCTGACAGCTTTTAACCAGGCCACAGCTCTTACACCAACCTTCATTCACTTACATACATTGTCCTCCTCCCTGTGTTTTTCCTGACCATCAGCACGTTGGTCACGGTCTGCTTGGAATAACTGAAGACCGTTGATTTAGAAGGCTAAAGTCTGGCATGTTGCGGTTATGCCAGATTTCCGTTAGCAAAGAACGGCACAGTTCTTCATCTCTGCAGAAACTCTTAACCTCAGATCTAACAAATCCACTTTCTTACCCGGTGAGCGGACTTTGGCCAGAAAGAGAGTCAGAATTGGTGGCTTCCAAGGCATCAACTGGGTCAACACGCCCACCCGTTTCCCCTTCTTCTGTTTTCGGGCACAATGTTTCCTTTCTACTGTTGGTCCTGGCACCCTGCTGTGCCAGGCCATTGTCCTCAAGAGCCACTGTCTCCCAAGTGCGGATTTCAGCCTTGGTGATGTATTACCAGTTGTACTGTCTCCAATGGCCATCAGCAAAGCACAGCTGCATTCAGCCCTAAAGTTTGTTTTTATTCAAACTTCAGCAGTTTTCTAGTTGTTCTGCTGAGGTAGTGACATCAATTTGTGACATCACGCGAATTGATGTCACAAAGAGAATTGATGTCACTCTTATGGAGCAAGAGTGACATCACAAAGTTGCACCGTCATAACCATTGCAAAAGTCAAGAGCAAGTACAAGGATCGTCACCAATTTCCAACTAACGGACCAAGAATGAGTGAGAGCAGTAAGCCATCGTCTTATGTAGCTAGAGAGACTGAGAAGCTCGTAGGCATCTTGAAAAAAGTCAGCAAGGTGTCTATTGAGAGACAGACTTTAACTAAATCCAACGAAGACCTGAAAATTAAAAAGGAACAGGCTACATATGAAAAGAACAAGCTGCTTCAGGAAAAAGAGGAAGAATTAAAAAATCTACTAAAAGTAAATACAGCTTTAAATGAGGACATTACCACCCTGGAGCAGAGAAACACCACCCTGGAGAAGGAAATTACTGCTCTGGAGCAGAGAAACACCGCTCTGGAGCAGAGAAACACTGCTCTGGAGCAGACAAACACCGCCCAGGAGCAAATAGACAACACTCTGGAGGACATAAACACCACCCTGGAGCAGATAAACTACACCCTGGAGCACAGAAACTACGCCGTGGATCATAAAAATACTACCCTGGAGCAGAAAAGGATCACTCTGTATAATAAAAATATCAAGGTTGAACATAAAAATACCACCCTGGAGCAGAAAATCACAGCAGTGCTGCAGAAATACAAGACCCTGGAGAAGGAAAAGATCGCTCTGGAGCAGAGAAACACCGCCCTGGAGCAGACAAACATAGCCCAGGAGCAGATAGTCAACGCTCTGGGGGAGGTAAACGCCAACCTGGTGCAGGCAAACGACGCTCTGGAGCAGAGACGGACTGAAGTGGAACAGAAATACACGGCCCTGGAGCAGAGAAACACCACCCTGGGGCCGAGAAATATCATCCTGCAGCAGGCAAATGCCATCCTGGTGCAGAGAAACGCCGCCCTGGAGAAGAGATACGCTGCCCTGAAGCAGAGAAACGCCGCCCTGGAGCAGAGAAACGCCCCCCTGGAGCAGAGAAACACAGTCCTGGAACAGATAAACGCTGCCCTGGAGAAGGAAAAGACTGAACTGGAGGAGAATTTAACCAAAATGGAGGATGATTACATTGATCTACTGAGGAAAAACTACGACCTGAAGGAGAAAAGCAAAATCCTCAGACAGGAAAAGAACATCTTGGAGGAGGAAAACGATGCCCTGAAGGTGAATCGCATCGTCCTCCAGGAGAGATGCCTTGCCTTGGAGCAGCAAAACACTGCATTGGAGAATATAAGCGCAGAACTGCAGCTTGAAATTGAACAGCTGAACAATAGGCTGAGGGACAGAGAGGAGCAGCAGAACCAGCAGCCATCCAAAGAAGAAACCCACGAAGACAGCCAGTCGGTACCAGACCAGCCACAGGAGCAGCCATCTGTATTCAGACTTGTGGTCAGGAGCTTCACCAATACACTTGTAAAAATGTATAAAACAGGCACACTGAGGTATTGGGTTCAACTGTAGTACTTCTAAATAAAGAAGTATCATGAGGGCCCAAGCTTCATGCTTGATTGTCGGTGGCAGAAAAGCTTGAGGGCAGCAGGACTGCGGTATCAGCAGAGCTTGACACTTGGGGGCTGATGGAGGAAGAGCTAATTTTAAAAAATAGAATGCAATCAGCAATTAATAAGGTTGAAACAGGGTCACATGAATGGGGGTTTCATTTGTCTGTTGAGAAGACACAAGTAATATGTTTTTCAAATAAAAGGGTTAATCCTACAGTAGATCTTAGGTTATATGGGCAAAATTTAAAGCAGGTAAATATTGTAAGGTATCTGGGTGTAAGATTTGATGGAAAGGTTTCATTTAAGATGCATATACAGAAGATTATTGATAAATGTAAAAAAGGTATGAATATATTGAGATGGGTCTGCACAGTGGCGCAGTTGGTAGAGCTGTTGCTGTGCAGCAAGAAGGTTCTGGGTTCGATTCCCGGCCCTGGTCTTTCTGCATGGAGTTTGCATGTTCTCCCTGTGCATGCGTGGGTTTTTTCCGGGTACTCCGGCTTCCTCCCACAGTCCAAAAACATGATTTTTAGGTTAATTGGTCTGTCTAAATTGCCCCTAGGTGTGAGTGTGTTTGTGATTGGTTGTATATCCTGTGTGTCTCTGTGTTGCCCTGCGACAGACTGGCAACCTGTCCAGGGTGTATCCTGCCTCTTGCCCAAAACGTTAGCTGGAGATGGGCACCAGCAACCCTCCCAACCCCACTGAGGGACAAGGGTGCAAGAAAATGAATGGATGGGTTAAGGTCTGGATTTTGATCAGGTCTCATGACTATGTTTTAATCTAAACCCTTACAATGTTGCTCTGGTTGTCAGTGTAGGATAGTTGTCTACTGAAAAGTTAAGCCGAGCTGTTGCACAGTCTGAAACAGGTGTGTTTTTAGGATCGTCCTATATTTTTCTCCATCTCTTATCCTCTTTCTCCATCTCCATCCTATGCCCCTTTTAAAAAGAAAGCATCCTTACAGCATGATGCTGGACCCACCATGTTTCATAGTGGAAATCCTTCATTCAGGGAGATGTGCATTGGTAAATTTTCACCCTACATGGCAGTTTGCATCTAGACTAAAAAGTTTAATTATTGTTTCATCTAATTTGAGAAACTTATTTCACATGTTGGGGCTCCTGTGTTGTTTGTACAAAACCTAAATCTTAAGTCTTATTTCAACAAGGATTTTCTTCTTGCCAGTCTTTTTTATATTCGTATTTTTCATTTGTATTCTCAAGGCAAATGGTTTCACTTAATTTTATTTAGAAGAAAAGATCTTATACCACATGCGTGCCACAATTGTGAGATTTCTATTAGACGAAGAAAAAACAAACAAAAAAAATCATCTTTTGATTTAACTTTGTAAATATGTGCTGTCTTGTTTGAATTTCTCGCTTTTTAAATAAAATGAGAATATTTGCAGCACAGTCTTTGGAAGAGATAGAGGGAAAAATATTAGGCATGAGAAAAGCTCTCCTATTCCATTTTTTTCTGAGTCATTTTAACTAGGACACCAGGAAATGTTCTGCCTTCACCATTTCATGTGGAAAGAAGAGATTTATCTTTACAACCATCTTAGAGCAGGGAACTGGTTAATTCCAGGTGAAGCTGCACCTGGAATCGTGTTTTAAATTGTACACATCGTGTAAACACCTCTGCAATGATAAAAACACTTGTAAGAAAAGAATTGGCTCAGAGATATTTTCATTCAATCACAATATGTCCTCCAGCACAGATTCAGCCTCATTAATTTCCAGTAAGCACTTGTTCTGATTTACTGGTATTTCTCTGCAGGTTGGAAAATGCAGGCAAGTTACGCAACGTTCGTTGCTACTCAAAGATGTGACATTAGCGCCCTCTGGTGGCAGTATTTTGTCCTGTCGCTTAAACGCTCCAGAAAAGCCAGATGGAGCTCATGTTGCACTCTTTGCTCAAGGCCATCTTGATTTAATGTGTTTATAGAGGAGACAAGATTTCTTGTCCTTCGCACCACATTTTCAGCCAGCCTGCGTTGGCTTTTAGCACCATAAATGTCAAACAGCGCTAAATCTTTAAGATAAGGAATCAATTTGTCGTAGAATTGATGAGGAAAAGTTGACAAGTTATCCAGATCAACTTTCATTTTACAGCTCATGTGAAGCTTGTAGCAAAACCTTTGGAGAAGCCATTAAAACACAGGAAAGAATACCGCCACGTCAAATGAGATTTCCAAGTAACTCATTTTGAATGTTGTCGCACTCAATGTCATACAATTCAACTAATGGTAGATGAAGAAATGTAGTGGAATAATCTTGATAAGAACCTAAACATGTTATCACAGCCATCATCACAGCCATGATGTGTCAACTCCATAACTGACAATTTACAAAATTTTTGATGACATTTTGTGGAATAAATGCTTAATTTTGGTAAAATGTAAAGATTTCATGGACCTGATGAGCTACAATATGGCCTCCTTCAGAATAACATAATATAAATTGAGGTAGTTTGGAAGGAAGAGCAGTGTGGTTTTCGTCCTGGTCGTGGAACACTGGACCAGCTCTACACCCTCAGCAGGGTCCTGGAGAGTGCATGGGAGTTTGCCCAACCAGTCTACATGTGTTATGTGGACTTGGAGAAGGTGTTCGACCGTGTCCCTCGGGGGGCCCTGTGGGGTGTACTCCGGGAGTATGGGGTACCGGGCCCTTTGATACGGGCTGTCAGGTCCCTGTATGACCGGTGTCAGAGTCTGGTCCGCATTGCCGGCAGTAAGTCGGGCTCGTTTCCGGTGAGAGTTGGACTCCGCCAAGGCTGCCCTTTGTCAGCGATTCTGTTCATTACTTTTATGGACAGAATTTCTAGGCGCAGCCGAGGTGTTGAGGGGATCCGTTTTGGTGGCCTTAGGATCGCATCTCTGCTTTTTGCGGATGATGTGGTCCTGTTGGCTTCATCGGAACGTGATCTGCAGCTCTCACTGGAGCGGTTCGCAGCCGAGTGTGAAGCGGCCGGGATGAGGCTCAGTGCCTCCAAATCCGAGGCCATGGTCTTGAGCCGGAAAAGGGTAGAGTGCCTTCTCCGGGTCAGGGGGGTCGTCCTGCCTCAAGTGGAGGAGTTTAAGTATCTGGGGATCTTGTTCACGAATGAGGGAAGAAGGGAGAGGGAGATCGACAGGCGGATTGGGGCAGCGTCTACTGTGAAGCGGGCGCTGTACCGGTCCGTCGTGGTGAAGAGAGAGCTGAGCCAAAAAGCGAAGCTCTCGATTTACCGGTCGATCTACGTTCCCACCCTCATCTATGGTCATGAGCTTTGGGTCATGACCGAAAGAACGAGATCACGGGTACAAGCGTCCGAAATGGGTTTCCTCCGCAGGGTGGCTGGGCTCTCCCTTAGAGATAGGGTGAGAAGCTCGGTCATCCGGGAGGGACTCAGAGTAGAGCCGCTGCTCCTCCACGTCGAGAGGAGCCAGTTGAGGTGGCTCGGGCATCTGGTCAGGATGCCTCCTGGACGCCTCCCTGGTGAGGTGTTCCGGGCACGTCCCACCGGGAGGAGGCCTCGGGGAAGACCCAGGACACGCTGGAGGGATTACGTCTCTCGGCTGGCCTGGGAACGCCTTGGGATTCCCCCGGAGGAGCTGGAAGAAGTGGCTGGGGAGAGGGAAGTCTGGGCCTCCCTTCTGAAGCTGCTGCCCCCGCGACCCGACCCTGGATAAGCGGAAGAAAATGGATGGATGGATGGATGGACATGTTAAGCAGAGTGAATGTTTTAAGTAAGAGACAATAATTGCAAACACACAGTCAAGAAAAGCCTTCGCTGGCTTTGAATAAATTTGGTAAGCCGATTCAGACCATTCCACGTTTTGAACATAATTTATGGAAAGAAATGTGAGTTGATCTTTTTTTATGTGTGGATAAAAAGCAACATACTAGTTGTTATTACTGACATCTAGTATGAATTTTATGTCAACTGGCCCATTAGGAATATATTTCTTAAGATGTATTGTAATTGTTTTCTCCACTGTAAAAGTAAAAGTCCAGTTGGACCTCATTTCACATCGAAAGTAAAGCAGTCTCAATGAGTTTTCAGTGATACGTCACACATGTATACCTGGAATTTTACTGAAACAGCTCTTTTATTTATTTCTTTTATTTTATTCACATTTGGAATAGTTATTTTAAATTATAAACCTCACAAAAATAGTTTCGTCCTTTACAGTTTTGTTTTTTTTAGCAGGTTCTTATGCTACGCAAAATAAAACCACAGACAAAACACCGACAATTCACGAGAATATTTGCATCTTCAAGTCTTTTGTTTTTCCAGAGCATGCACAAAAAAAACACAAGCTCAGTGCTCTAACTTGGTATGAACTAATCTTTATCAAGGGGGAAAAAATGTCATTTTGAGAGACAATATTACAGTTGTTTATGATCTAGTTGGCTTTGATAAGGATAAGAAATCAATCCTTATCAACAGTACACTGTCGCTACTCCAAATACTCCAAATACACATCTTAAAGGAAACATTTAGGCCGTTGGCATGCACCACAAAAAAAAATCTTCTGAGTCCAGAGCAACATAGAGGCTTTCTCGGGAAACTGCAGTTTGCACATTTTGATTAGCCCTCATTGAACTGATCCTGAAATTTTCGTCTAAGGCAACTTTCCTTTCAAAGGAAATCAGGGGTTTAACGTCTCCTGTGATCACACAGACTTATGGCTGATAAGAAGACATCACAGTGATTGGGAGCAGATGTAATCTCAGCTTTTATGCTCCAATAAACCTGGTAACGGTGAGGTGAACGTCATGGGTTCACGCAAGTCTAAATCGAGCCCCGCGATAAGTTTAACAACAGATAAACGTCATCACAAGGTCTGGATAATGAAGAGAAACACGGTACTCACAGTGTTAACTGTTGTGATGACAAAAGCTACAAGAATTATGCTTCCAAAGATTTGACAATATGCACCGTTTAGCACTGAGTTAATATGCTGCAAATATACTTGCTAAAGGTCTTGTGACAAGAAATTAGTCTCTGTTCGGAAAATGCTGCTTTGGGACCCCTTTGACCTATAAAATCGTATGCCCCTAAAATAAGTTCAGCAATTCAGCAAATGCCAGATTTTGCCGATGTCAAGAACAGCATCTGCCCTTTCACATGTAATTCCAGATTAAAAATGTGATCCAAGTTTTCTCTCAAACCCTCTGAGAACTCCGCAGACGGTCGAGGTCAGCGGTGACCACAGGTGCAGAGAAAAAAAAAAAAGTCTTCGGCTTCAATTCTGCATTGAAATTGTTCAAATGCCCCTGGATTTAAACAAATTCATAAGGGAACAGCACAAAAGAGGTAGGAATTCGGAATTCCAAAAGCTTCAATTCACGAGTACGCCGACATGTGTTCAACATTGCATGCTAACGACGTGTCGCACAGAAAGACAAATCAAAACCACACTCTTCACAAAGTTATATGGCATTACGTGAACAAGAGGACACAGTCGGTCCCAGCAACCAAACTCAGAAGCGTATGTACACACGACTAAAGCTCTGGATTTTATAAAGGTGTTTCTGCTTTTGCTAGGTGACCACTTCTTCTCGCGGCAGGTTGAGCCTCACCTCCCCGCCCGCTGCTGCAGAAGCTGAGTACGTTGCCGTGGCAGAAGTGCAGGAAGGGCCATTGGTCTCCATGGTGAAGAGCTTGCAAGGTCCCTGTAGGGTCACACCAGGGGCCTCTCGTTCTGGACTGGAGGCCCTGGATGATCCAACAGAGGACGTGGGGCTCAGCTGCACAGCTGTGGTGTCCTGCAGCGTGTGCTCACTGGTCTCTATTTCGAACGCCGCACCACCGGCCAGCCCGCCGTGTCCCATCAATCCCGCCCCCCTGCCGCCCACCTTAGAGCCTCGAGAGCTGCTCGGGGGAGGGAGGCGGCTGCACACGCAGCAGGCGCCAAAGAAGGAGAAGGCCACCAGCAGCAGGACGGGTCCAATTATGATGGGAGGGTTGGCAGAAGGCACAAGTGTGCTGAAGGCGAATGCTCCCACCAGGGTGATGTTGAGTCCTGCCAACATGATGCATAGTCCACAGGCACAGCAGAGCGCCGGAGAGGGAAGGCCATGAGGACGAGACTTCTTCTTCTTCTTGGGCTCCTTTTTAGGCACAGAGGTGCTGTTGCTCCTGTCAGTGATGACCATGTTGTTACCTCCGGGACTTGTTTTTGTCTATCTTCTATCTTTATGGGCACAGAATGAAAACATAAAGAGATTTCAGCAACTGACTATAACACATGTATTCTCTGAGCTCATAATACTTTAATCTGACCACTGCAGTGTCCTTCCTAGGAGTTTATTTTATGCATCACTGAACGCTAATCATTCATTGCTGTGTTGCCACAGAGCCCAGCAGAAGTGTTCATATGCCGTGAACATTTCCACATTATGGCAAGTCACAACCTCACACTCTGTGTGCGTTTTGCTGTGATTGTACGTGATACACCATCGAAAAGTTGGACGTGATTATAAAGTGGAAGGAAAATTATTTGAATCTTAAACGTATGTCATGCATTTGTATTTATCCCTCCCGAGCAAATGCTTTGTGGAACCACCTGTTGGCCACTTGGCTGCTTCTCTGAATGATGCTCTCCTCATTAGATATTCACAGCTTTGAGTGTCTAAGACCTTTTTAGTGTGCATTCTAAAAAGGTCACCAGTTTTCTCTAAGACAACTTTGAAGTATTTGTATCTGTAGTGGAAATAAACTATGCACAGACATATTTACTGATTAGGTGACTCCTGCAGGTATTTGATGGCACTATATTTTATTTAGGGGTATACTGGAAAAAGAAGAAAAATACAAAGAAATGTCAGAATGAAAAATATTGAATTTTCATTCTTCTGTAGGAAATAGAATAAAATAAAAACTGAGAATTCTTTTTCAGTTTTTTTCTCTCTTCATTGCTACATGCTACATTGATTTAGCCCATCATAAGCTCATTAAAAGTCATTGAAGTTTTGGGTTTTTTTGGTGTGATGTTCAAAGAGTCTGATCACTTTTGCGAAGTACTGTACTTTATATTTTGAAAACAAAGAGAAGCCATGAACACACATGTAGTAAAAAAAAAAAAGTATATATATATATATATATATATATATATATATATATATATATATATATATATATATATATATATATATATTATAACTCAAGAGATGCAAGCAGGAAACAGTGACCACCGTGTGCTTCATATCAGTGACTGGCACTTAAACTGTAGTGTTGACTGACATCCAAAGCCTGCATTACATAATCTGAAAGAAAGCCTGATAATGTAATCCTGCAATCATAAACCAATCTCCAAGATGTTCTCAGTAAAAATCCAGTTTTAAATGTCAATTCTACAATTTAATTGATGGATTTCAAAGACATAAAAATGAATTGAGATAGACAAACAACAAATGTGCTGAAGTAAATAATAGCACGTAATTGTTAAATTCTTACAAAAAAAAATATTTTTGCTTTCTTCTCTGCTGCTTAACAACTGAGGATGTCTGACAAGCATTGACGTGTATTTGCTCTGGATCAGAGAACTTAAATATGATCAGAAGTGTAGCTGCTACTTCAGGCCAGAAAGGCCTTTGGTACACATTTGCTTTCAAATAATTTTACATTTCAAATTTATTCCAGTTTGCATGTATTCAGCATGTTAGAGCTAAGGAGAGTATGCCGTCTTTCATATCTTGTGCAAGTGTAAATTGGATTTTGTCAGAATGCATGTCCCAAACATTAAAATATGCTGATTCTATGTTAAAAAAAATAAAAATAAATAACTAATTAAAAAAATTAACAAATCTGAATAAATCCTTACCCATTATGTCGACGCCAGTAAAGGTGCTTCCATTGTTACTCCATTAGATTTTCACGGTGATCCCCCGTTTCATAGTCGCATGTAATTACTGACACGTTAAAAGGCTGCATCGACAACAAACGGATATTGTGCATCCTGCGTTCGTTGCTCTTTTTCTCCCTCCTCTTTTCAACCCCGAGCTGCCCAAGTCATGAGAGGAATTCAATCAGTGGCACAGGAAACACCAGACAAAGCTGTGGGGCGTCAAATCCGGCAGGAGACAGAAGATTATCTAGGTGAGGCGGCAGTTCTTTTGAGCTGACTCGCTGCTCCAGATGTGGACCGGAGGAGAGATGCTTGTTGTAGCGCCTGACAGGTCACGTAAATGGCGGATCCACACAGTGTGTCCGAAGCATCTTCCTGTCTGACTGGGTAAAGGATTCATGTTTCCTTAATTCATATCTGATGAGTGCCGCGTAGAGCTCATGCCTTCCTCTGTGGTCCGCTGGATGCGATGAGCTGGTCTCCACGTCAGCGATCCATCCATCAGTGGGTCGTTGTATGGCAAGCTGGTTTACCACATAATTAGAAAAGGATTTTTTTTTTTAAAGACTTTCTGTGAAAAGCTTTTACTTTTTTTATTTTATTTTTTTTTACACATATTAAAGTTAATAGCTATTCCAAAAAAAAAGTCAAGACTGAGGTAGATGTCTACAATCTCAAAACAACACCAGTAAAGGCAAGAAATGATATAAAATATTGTGAGTGTGATTTTATGCAGTCTAAAGATATTGTCACGTGCGCAATCGCGCCAACCAATTATTAATATACATGGAAATGGAGATTGGAGTCTTTGCACCACCAATGACCTTCCTGTGTGAAACAAGTACTGAAAACAAAACAAACGTCTCCGGTCTGAGTATCAAATGAAAAAGTAAAGCACTTCAGCAATCAATAAAATAATGATTATTTAAACCACTATTATTGTATGATATGTGACTATTGCCCAGCTTTACTTTTTTTTTTTACCTTTTGCTAGAGGTCTAAAATATTTGTTGTTTGCTTGTTGGCATGCTTATGCTGATATGTAAATTTTATCTCTAAATAAATAAAATTTGTGTTTTTATTTTACATCTCCAAAATTAAACCCACAAGTAACAGTGGGATTTGAACTTATCTGAAATGTGTTGCTTAGAAACTGTTACTTTCTTAAGCTCAGCAAATGTTTTTTTGGAGCTGGCAGCTTAAACATAAACGGGAAAATTGACATTATTTGTCAAAGACTTGAGATATCTAATATGTGCAAAAGAAAGAGTACATCTTTGAGTATTTCAACTTTTTGAAAAGCTGAAATACATACATTTTTAGCAAATAAATATTAAAAAATGTTTTAGAAGCTTTCGTTTCTTTGACAGGTAAGTTCCAGAGGCCTATCAGTTAATAGATCCCATTTACAGAAAGAATGGTATAATTAATAGTAAGGTTCCCCATATGATGATAGTTTAAGTGAATAACAATCACAAACCTTCATTTCAATATCCATTTAATGAAACCTGGCAGTGATTTAAAGAGTCATAAAATGACATTCTCTTAAAGCACGATGTGCTTTTTGGAGTCAGATATCTTTTTATACAACAGATTCTACTTTCAAACTTGAATAAGTATTTAGATTCAGATTAACCCATTAATCTGGTTTTATACAAAATAAAGAAAAGGTTTATTTAAAACAAGTAGATGTCTTCTTATGGGCCTTAAACAGAATCTAATTTTAAAAGCTCATCGATGATTTTCCGTACCCCACTCATCGTGAAGCGGGGCTGAATGAAGATGAAGAGTGTTGAAGCCTCTTCTTGTCAGCTTGCCTTTATTCTACGTGTGTTTAATATGCTTGATTTAGATCTTCGCACATGAAATTTAAATCTCTTTGTAGATTTTCTTGAATGGGAAATGTGATTAAACGAGCAATAAAACAGCTGCTGGTGCTCAAAGACCAGCTTACACAGAAATGGAGGAGGAAAGCCAGGTGAGGTGTTTTCCTGTGGATTTTGAGATGACTTTTAAAACAAATTTAAAAAGTATTTATTGCAAGAGCATCAGCACAGAATAACTTCAGTCAGAGCTTAATTACTTGAAGAATCCCAATGATTATCAAGAGATGCGTGATATGAATGTCATACGCAGAAAAAGGATGGAACATAATGTTAAGTTAAATCAAATTTATTAATAAGCCAACCTGCACCAGGACACTTTAAACTAGTAAAATTTGTATATAATAAAGGTATGTTTTTAGTCCAGGCAATCTCAAATTACTGAAAGTAAAATAGCAATGAAAAGAAAAAAGATGACAGCTTGACCTGATTAAATGCTTTGTACTTAAACGAGTGTGTTTTGGTGTATTTTAGTAATCACCATACAATTCTACACTGACATGCTTTCTTGTCAACTGATTGAACAAAGCCCTGAATACTGTAATGTTCTCCACATGTGCATTCATGGTTGCCCTCGGTGACTCAGGAGGATTGCATGGCGAGGCATTCTTGTTTGAAGTCTGACAATAAAAGCTGCTGGCAGCCATTAAGGCACTGCTGAATCCTCAGGTACCTGGTGGTTAAGCCTCATCAACACGACTCTGCATCATTCATCCTCACAGTACGCCATGTTTTATTGTGAGACCGCAGCCTTCCTACCATCACCACCTTCCAAGCAGCAGCTGTTCTCCCTGCGTCGTCCTGAATATGCTCATTATGTCACACGGTGGGAGAGCAGGTCACCGTGTGAACGTAATACACGTCGCTGCTTGTGACAACAAGCACACTTTGCTTTGCCTTTACGAAGGAGCTAACCTTCAATTTAATTCTACTCTTAACATCTCGCAAGCCCCTACAAATGAGCTTCACCTCCATCACAGGTTTCGAGATTTAACAAATCTAAAAAAAAAATAAAAAAAATTTTAATTATGGATTTAGGTTTTGTAGGTTTATTAGACCACATCATTCATACAAAAAAGAGGGAACAGCAATCTGCGGTTGAGCTTCAACAACAGTTGATTAAAGAATACTGCTGCCAGGGGAGAGTTGTTGGTGGAGTCGTGTGACATGATGACATCACGGAAGGTCTTGAGCAGTGGGTGACTGTTTCATTTTCCGTCTCGATAAGACATCTGGCATGTCTGAAGAAGTCCTGCAACAGACCAATGCGTGAGTCATGCTGGCAATGAAGGCTATTTGGTGGGTGTCAGTGTGTGACAGAACTGAAAAAGATAAAAAGAGAGAAAAAAAAGACACATAAAGAAAATCATGTCAGAAGAAGATTGGGTTGGATGAATCTGTTGTACACATGTTCGTTACTTTTCAGTGGACTTGTTGATATTCAGAGAACTGTAAAAATGTTTAAGCATTGGTCAACGGGTGTTTCACTCAGTCAGGTTTTATTTTTTTAATCCTACCATGTTAAAGACTGGGCTCATTATTTATATGTAAACAATTGACATTGGAACACATATGTCCTAAATGTCAAACAAACACAGTTAAGGACATTTATCCAGGATCTCCTATAAAAGATACTTATTTCTCAAGGTACTCTTGTCTTAATTTTCACCCCCAAAGCACTTACATGTCAGTTAATGGGTCCATCAGGACACCGGCGTCCTCATGGCAGTTAAAGGGTTAAAAACATCTTTTTGCAACAACCTGATTTTAGTCCTGTCATGTTAATTAAAATTAACAGCATCTTAAGCTTTAAAGAAAGTCTACAGGTGTTTGGTCTGTCTATAGGCATTTGCACATGTGTGATGTGCAAAGAACGTGTTTCTCTAACAGGTCTCTATATACATTCAACAGCTATTTTATTAGGTACATCTGTCCAAGTGCTTGTTAGCAAAAATAGCAAATCAGCCAGTCGCCTGGCAGCAACTTGCTGCGTTAAAACATCCAGATGCTGTTAAGAAAACTTTCTGAAGTTCAAACTGAAGGGAGGAAGAAGAAATGTGATTTTAGTGACTTTGAATGTGGCATTCAAAGTCACTGGGACCCTGATCATTGCTGGGAGAGAATTTCAAAACCTGCTGACCTACCAGAGGCAAAACCATTTCTCCAACTTTCTGGGAACCGAGTATAAGGAAGACGTACCTAATAAAGTGGCCAGTACAAGCACGTTTACTTTATATTCAATTCAGTTAATCTTATTTCTATTTTCAGTTCGTACCCCTCCTCTGGATTGGGCTCAGCAGCTGGTCCTCCCTCCACGAAGGTTCCCATTCGACTCTTTGAGCGCTCCAGTTGGAGTTGACTCTGAGTGCCTAACAGGACCACAGGAAAGAGGACAGAGCACGATGCAGTAATGAATTTGGTAGCTGAATTGCACCATGGATTATTTTTCAGTATACGTACAAATTTTACTGAAGAAATTTTAACGTACAAAATTCTGGCAACCACAGAATTTTACCATATACATAAGGATTTCATCATATTTATACAGTAAAATCCACACAAATATGGTCAATACTGTATTTATATTGTAAAATTCTGGCAACCACAGCTGTTGGCATTTTACCATAAATTAGATATGTCTCTATTTTACAGTGTAAAGTCAGATTTGTGGAATGCTTATGTTTCCACTCGATTCTTCTAGTTACAGCTCCTCCAGAGTTACCATGGAAACTCTTTGCTTCACAACTCTGTTTTTTTCACCCCTGAGGTCTTTGTAGAACAGCTGCATTTTTGTGAAATTAAATTGAACACTGGCAGTGGATTGCACTGGATTTCATTTAGGAACCTGGAGTAAAACAATGCGATGTCACATTTTTCACATTTTAATCATTTATTGTTTTCTGTCTGCTTTATAGTTATCTCCTATTTTGTGTGTGTCTATTGCAAAACTTAAAGTACATAAAAGTTTAGTTGTAGCCTGGCCAGTGGTGGAGAAAGTACTCAAAAAAATTTACTTAAGTAAAAGTACAAATACACAGACAAAAATGTACTCAAGTAAAAGTAAAAGTACCACATTAACATTTGTACTTAAGTAAAAGTAAAAAGTACTGGCTTTAAAAAATACTTAAGTATTAAAAGTAAAAGTAGTTGCTGAATCGCTAATACAATATCATTAAGTGAACCGATCGGATTTAATTTGAATACATTAGAAATGTGTCATTTTAATGAACAATGCCACAGATAAAGCATGTTTTTATTGTGTTTATTCTCTGTAACATAGTTTAGACTTGGATATGTGATTCTATGCATCATAATTTCAGGGATGGAAACATCTGGTCTCCTGTCCTAACATAACATGAACTTCACTTTTTTTGCCACTAGTGACATTTATTTTTAAAGAAATCCAACAGAATGGGGATGGAAAGAAGGTGGGTGGGAGAGGACAGGCAACCAAGGAGCCAGTAGCAGAGTTGTAGTCAAGACCACTTAACTCAAGACCATGTCAAGACCAGCACCCAGCACTACGTGACACAAAAAAATTAAGTTTTACCTATCAAAATTGCTTCTCAAATTGATCTGAAAGATCCACATTCCCATAAAACACCTAGATATTAAATACTTAGAGCTGAAATAAATTTAATCAGTAAAGATCCGTCCAGAAGAATCGGATCGTTCCTGAATGTCATATCACTATATTGCAGACTTTGGTCACAGCGTTGTCCCATATATGCGACACCTCAGTCAACACCTCCACACAATAATTCAGCGCATGAGTGACACTTTTTTTTCATCACGGATGCAAAATATGCGTCTCTGTACAGCTAGCTTTGCTAGCATCACGTCCACAGATCTTACCTTTCTTTAAGCTTTCCTTCCAAGTGACGCTAAAAGTTGGACAAAGTCCCCACCATCTGTGAAAGCGAAGCGCTGCTTATTTTACATGTCGCCATATCTGTGATTGTGCAGCACTTTTATATTACTGACGATTAGACAGACGTCTTCTCCCGCTCAGAGGAAACCACTGCGCATGTCTTGGAGGCGATGGGTGACAACAGACACGTAAGTCACGTTATGCTCAGATTTTACGGCGCTACCTTAAGTCCTTGAACTTCACATTTTAACGGAAAAAAAGCGCAACGTAACTTGGATGTAACGAGTAACGAGACAGTTCTGTAGAAATGTAGTGAAGTAGAAAGTACAGATACTTACTATAAAATGTAGTGGAGTAAAAGTAGAAAGTATCCATTTTTAAATCTACTTAGGTAAAGTACAGATACACGAAAATTGTACTTAAGTACAGTAACGAAGTACTCCCACCACTCCCTGGCAAAATGTGAAAAAGTTCTAAATATGTACTTATTGGCTTTCCGACCTATTAGCAGATGTCAAAATGAATAATAAATGCACGTGAACTAAGATCCCTGGAGTGTCAGCTGCCTCCACTCCGTTTCCACTCACCCTCTCGTCTCAGTGTCTCAGCCGGTTGATCAGCGTTAGCCACAGTGGGGTGAACTCTGAAGTTTCCTAGAAGGATTTAAAAGGTAGAATAATATTTAGATGGAGAAAAACTTTTGTGTATTTTAATAAATGAGAAATTCAATCTATGTCCGGTTTCAAAAAAAAAAAAAACTTACCAAAAGATGGCAGGATGTTGTTGATATTCAGCCAAGCTTTTATGAAGGGGTAGACTGAAATGAGCAAGCCTGCAAAGCAGAAAGTGGCCAATAATGTTTTTGATGAATGATCTGAAATTGCTTCATAATTTGCATGTTGCGACTAGTTAATTTACTTTGAGAAGTAACCTAATTGCTTTTGATGCCTGGAAGATAGAAGAAAGTATGAAAAATAGAAGATGGTCTATTTCACTTTGACACAGATGATTGGGAATTTTTCATTATATATCAATCCCCAAAGTGTAAGCCTTCCCAGTAAGATCCTTACATCCGATACAACGTGAGATGCTTCTCCTAGTTCAGATCAAAGTGCAAAGTGGCGTCTGAAACACAGGGTTTTGGCACCTTTCTGTAGTCCTGCGCTCCCAATCAGCACCTTTATTGATTTTTCTTATTAGTCTAAGGAGCTGGCATTACAGCCTGGCAGCTCCTGAGGGTGGCTGTGATGCATGTCTGCGCTTAAAATGTCATGAAACTGCAGAAGGAGTGAAAACAATCTGCAGAGAACACTCTGTTCATACTCATTAGTCAGCCTGTGTGTCGGAGGCGGCATCGAGCCACACAAGCCCCAAAAAAACACATAATTAAGGACGTCTGCTGCTCAGTCGCACAAACTCCTGCGAGAGTGAAAGTATCGGTCACGCTGCGGTGCACAGATTTTATGTGCGAATGCAGGTAGCAAGACAGATGAATTATTAAAAGCTGATCAACTCCTCAGCGAGAATGAGTTTCTCATCAACTATGCATATACACATGCTGATGTTGTCTTCCACAGATCACAAGCGCTGGCTGCCCTTTCCTCTTTCTCTCCAGGAAACCTGTCCAGACACGCTTTTATCAGAGCAGCTCCTCCTGCTATCAGCTGGTTCTGGTTACAGTCTTGTATCAAATGAACATTGGATGGAAGAAGTCGCTAGTCGCAGACCTCAACATTTTACTTTTACATCAATGCATTATGCATATTATATATCGGGTGAATTCAGCTAATGTCCTGCCATTGTACATGTAAAGAATCCTCCTGCGTAATCCAATCTTAGAATAGGTACAGCTGTTCTGTAAAGGAGAAATGGAGATAGTTCTTGGAGAACACCAGCGAACAAAAGCATCAAGAAGACCAAAGAACATAGCAGACATATCAGGGATAATATTATGGAAAAGTAAAGAAAATAAAAATAAAAAGGTTATGAAACAAAATTGCACCTTTGAACCTTTTCAAAGAAAAAAAAAAACACTATTGGTGAAAGAATCCTTAAGAAGGCTTTTATGACTCATGTCAAGTATGTAGATTAAACATTTTGGTCAGATAAGACAATAGTTTAACTCAAATCTCTAGTCACTCTGGTCTACAGGTAAAACTAACCTAACAATAAAACATTGTTACTGGCACAATCATGCTGTGGAGATGTTTAGCTGTTTTGTTGTTGTTGTTTTTTAACAGGGAAATGGAAGCTTGTCAGAGTTTCTTGGAAGGATGGAGGGAGCTAAATATGAGGTAATCCTGGAAGTAGAGGTATCAAAGGATTTAAGACTGAGGTAAAGGTTAACTTTTAAGTGAGATGATTACCATGAACATACGGACAGAGTTTAGATTAAAAAAATAAATAAATAAATAAAAACGTTTCATATGTTTCAGTGGCTGAAGCCTTGACAGGATTCATCCAGTCAGACAGAGGTTGGGCTTTTTTGCAAAGAAAAATCAACAAAAATGCTACATCTCAAAAGTGTTAAGCAAGTAAAAACATATCCTAAAAACTTGCAGCTGTAGCAAAAGGTAGTTCTACAAAGTCTTTTACTCAGGAGGCTAAATACAGGAGGAGACCATACTTTTCAGATTTTTTATCTTTTTAAAGGAAATCCTATTTTGAGAAACTGCAAGGTCCACTGGGTTCGGCTACTTAGTAGAAACAGTCATTTCAAAACAAGCAAAAATAATTAACGTCAGAGTGATACAAAGCTTAAAATGTCCAGCCAACTATTACAACAAAGTTGTTAGAAACTCCTTTTACCTTGTCTTATTTAAAACTTTCTAAATAGTTTTGCAACATCTGCAAATGATTAACTGAAAAGAAAATAAGCAAACCAAAGTGCTTCTCATTCAGAGTTACAGACTCTCACCGAGGCCTCCAGCTCCCAGGAAGATTCCTCCTACAGCATCGGCATCACATTCCCTGGACACCCCGATGATGATGCAGCCGGCAACAATGGCAAACAGGGCTGAGCCCACTCGTAGCCCATGGTACTGCCCGATGCTAACAGGGTTCATTCAGCAGGTGGAGGTCCCCCACCTGCCACACTCACCCACACACTCTTTTACAGCCCAGGTAATAACTGGGGAACCAAACTCTGCCTCAGCTCAGGCTCTGACTTCCACCAACAGCCACTCCCATACTTGTGCATCGCTCTCTCTGACACAGAAACACTTTCCCTGGTTCAGACTGTCCTCTGTTTCGTAAGGGATCTCATGAATCTTTAAAGTGGAGATCTGGTTTCTATTCCAGCTGGAAATTAGGACAGTTGAAGAAGCCCTGACTCGTATGACGGGGAATTCTGCCTTAAATCTGATCAGAGCATCCGGTATCATGAGCTCCGTCTGTGGAAAAAGACAGGGAGGGAGAGAGGAGCAGGAGGCAAAGAGAAAAGGCAACAATTAGAGAGTGAGCCTATGTGTGACTTCTATGAGTTGCTTGTGAGCTTGAAGGGAATGTGTAATGAAAGGTTCAGAATCCTCTGTGGCGGGGCCCGAGGCCATCCACAAAGGCATGCAGTTGCCATAGGAATAGCATATCCATGGCAACACAGGAGAGAGGAGGGTAAGCAGGATTAACACTTGTTGAACAGGGTAACAAATTAACTTACAGCACTCTGTGGAGGAGAAACAGCCACACATTTCCTCCGCAGGTCAATTCTCTCTTGTCTTCAATCAGATGTCAGGATTCATCATAAATTTGTGTGACTAATATTGAAAAGTATGTGTGCAATACTCACACGGGCATCTCATGGCATCTCGTTCTCTTCTCAGCCTTTATCATTTGTGACACTTTAAAAATTAGCTTACATGTTCAGTTCTCTTGCTTACATGGATTTAGTGCACAGCTAACAGGCGGTGGAAGTCCTGCAGGACTTAAGAACAGCAAAAATCCTAATTAAGTTTGATTCAAACTTGCCACAAAACAGGGATAACACAGAAACAAGAACAGAAATAAGTAACTGTACATGTTCAAAAATCCATGAATAATATATGGAAAACCAATTTAAAACAGCACACATCAATAGCTTCCTTTTCAGAGACTAAAACGTTTGCGTTGGCCGGGAATCGAACCCGGGTCAACTGCTTGGAAGGCAGCTATGCTAACCACTATACCACCAACGCTACGGACTTATACAGAACAGCCTGAGGAAATTTAAACAATGTGCACTCTATATATTTCGTATTTTATGTCCGATACATTTTTATTTTCTGTTTTCTTCAAGCAGTGTGTCGTTCATCTGCCCACTATGTCTATAAGTGCTGTTTTCATTCCTTTTTTCAGTTTTAGCTAGTCGACTGCCTCGATTGTTACACGAGAATCACATTGCTCTCTTGTATTTCTAGCGTTAGCAGTGTAAAAAACGGTTTCCATTGTGGCGGATCAAACTAGACTTTTAAACAAGGGGCGGCCGGAGAGTATGGAGCTAAAACAATCTCATAATTCACAAATGCACAGCTCGAGATTAACAAATGCACAAGATCCACAAATGCACAGATCCACAAATGTACAGAAGGAGATCCACAAATGCACAGGATGATATTCACAAATGCACAAGATCCATTTGTGGATATTGATATGTGCATTTGTGAATTATGAGAATGGTTTACCTCCAAACAAGAGAGGGTAAAGATTGAATATAAATGACCATTGATTATCCACCATCCTGACTGAGCCTAAGCTATTTTGCAGAGAAATATTGGTGGAAACTTAAGTGTCCAAAGCTAACAGACACAAAACCTTGTGTTACATTTTGTTAGGTTGAGCTACAACTATTGCTGAATAGAGCTTTGCATAACAGTAACACTTTACTTAAAGAAAGGTACTTGGCCCGTACGGGGATCGAACCCGCGACCTTGGCGTTATTAGCACCACGCTCTAACCAACTGAGCTAACCGGCCGTGAGACGCAATTGGCCTACATGTTTCTAAAACTGAATGTTGTACAAATGGCATGAGGAGGCCATGAAGATTTTAGGTAGAGGTTTTAATAGGCTGCATTGCTTATCTGAAAAGCCCCGAGAGTTTTTTTACAGGAGGCTAATGAACTGCAGTCACAGCAGAAAGCAGTTCATAGTTTAGGTACAGCAAGTAACGCGCTGTTTGGCCGCCAGCGAAATTTCAGGGGCGCTGTTTCTCCCCTTCAATAACCGCTAAAGTGCATTTTGAGTTGCATAGAGGGACACATCGACGTAAAGAGAAGTCAAAACCGAGGAATCAATCTTGTACTTCACCACACAACTAATATATGCGGTGTAATATGATTCGCTCCATGGTAACCAATCAAATATCCGACCCACCAAACTCGTTCTTATACCTCCATTTGGGTCTCAACTGCTTCTAAAAACAAAGTGCTTTAAAAAAATCCTAGTTGTCTTTGGCAGTAAGCCAATGGCTTTTGATGATCTCTCGAACGCTGAGTCACGACTAACATATAATAAACCATTACATTTAATATCTCGTATACGAGGATTTCAGCATTTGCTGTCATCTCACTTCTTCGACAGACCTCGTGGCGCAACGGTAGCGCGTCTGACTCCAGATCAGAAGGTTGCGTGTTCAAATCACGTCGGGGTCAATTCTTTTTAAAGCAAATTGCTTCTCTTAGTCAACTAATTGTTCAATTCTTAACACATTAAGCATGTACAAAGTACAATGCTTAATGTACTTTGTATATTAAGCAAATATACAAAGTACATATTTGCTTAATATACAAAGCAAATATGTACTTTGCTTATATTTGCTTCACATATTTTATTTCACAATAAAAATATGTGAAATATAAAATGCTAGGATAAATAGCAAATTCAGAATTTACAACACGTACTGCTGAAAATCAGCCAATGGAAAAAAATTTTGCTTTTGTATATTTATGCAAAAACAGAGCACTTACAGCTCGGAACAAGAACATCCGTGTAAAGAGAGCGCATTTACATACGGCGGAAACAGTACTAGTAGTCTACTATCAACAACAGTGCAGAAAGAGCAATTTTCAAAAAGGAGAAAAAAAAAAGAGGGCTCGTCCGGGATTTGAACCCGGGACCTCTCGCACCCTAAGCGAGAATCATACCCCTAGACCAACGAGCCAAGATGCTGCAATCACATGCGGTATCACAACACAACTTTTAACAAGGGATTGAATCGGGTTATGTATTTTTTTGTATGTTATAATACTTTCTCAGAAAGGCGTGGTACTTCTGCCTGTTACGGTCTCTGTTTCACTATTCGGTTTTAACAATCCGTAAAAGGGAAGACGTAGATTATTAAGTCTAATCAAATCTAAATTCATAGAAAACAAAGCTACATGTAAGGAACTCGCCTCACAGATAATTAGAAAACTCTTTAAAATAGCTTACAACATTGAACAAAACGTGCTGAATTACCAAGAAAATCGGATAATTAGAACTCTCGGCTGTGATAACTTGTGAAACACGTGACTTGTTTTGCTTGGAGCTTCACTTTATACTATCAGAAAAAAGAAAGCAAATTCACGTACCAAAATACGTGCTGTTTTTACTCTATAAAGTAACTCTGTAATGAGATCCAACCGTCCAGCTGCTGCCGCCCCACCCGGGCCTGCTAACACCTGTCTTGCACAATTTGCATCAACAGTAGGGGCTCTGCTGGTATAACCTGTAAGGTGAGTTACACGTCCAGAGAGCCCTATTTAACAAGCTATCACATGGGTGGTAAACTAATAATAAACTATAGGAAAGTGAAACTACCAGGAAATAATCAGGTTTAGTTTTTATTATAGAAGCACTAATGACTGGAAAATGGTGCACTCAAAGATTGCCTATGCAATTCTGCTTCTGATCAGACATTATTCTATTGTATTTCGTATTTTAAATAGCAGTTTTATATGTTTAATTTAGAAAACCATGTTTGTACTTTGTATTTTTTGTGCTTAAGCTTTCATCAAACATTCAATTTTTCCCACATTGTGGGGAATTTATTGTTACATTTTTTTATGCATTTTTGTTTGGTTTGTATACATATCTTTAGAAGTTAAAAAAATCAATCAAAAATGTAAAATAAATAGATAAATTGATCTATTATGGATGAGGGAAAAACTAGGGAAACACAATTGTGGTGAGTTAACACTGTAAAAGACAAACACGAATAAAAATTTAGCAAGACACTAAAGTACCATGAATCAAACCAAAAATAGAAATATGAAGATTAACATGTTTTAGATAAAAAGTTAAATACTTGTATACAGAACAATAACATTGGTATGAATGTAAATCTTACAGCCAGACTTAGTAAATATTTTTTAGTTTTTAGTAAAAAATGTGTGTTTTTCCTATTATTATTATTATTATTATTATTATTATTATTATTATTATTATTATTATTATTATTATTATTATTATTATTTCTGAATGTGACACATTTAGGGAGTAATCAGTACCACTTTGTACTAGTCAGCAAATCTGTCCACTGCATACGGGTTTATGTGTACTGTCATGTGACCCAGACTCAGCCATCTTGTGGAAAACGAAGAGAGAGAGCCACTCAACAACACGCATACAAACCCTGAGCTGTCACAGCTACCAGAGGTAAGACAGCCAAAGTTTCATACACCAGCCAGGAATATTTATACATTTGACTTAAGTCCCATATGAAAGAGGCATGTTCTTACGGCCGGGAGCTGGTTGGGGGTGCTGTTTAAGCTATCATGTTGACTTGGCCTTTCAGCATCGAGATAGAGTGTGTTGGCGTTCGGGTTAGGTCGTGCTGGGTCCGGTACAGCTTGACGAAGAAACACCGCTGTGGATCCAGGCTGCTCGGGAGGGCCGCGTGCAGCTATTAGCTAGTCAGTTAGCATGCTAGCTTCTACGGTTAAATATATAAATTAACTTCCAGTACAGTGGTGCTCGTGTGAAATATATTAAACACATACAGATAACATTGAAATAATTATTAACGTGTAAATACCTGTGTATGACAAACGTATACTTTGCCACCCTTGGGCTAAAGAACCTTAAGCTAACGTGCTAACACAACTGGCTCTCGTGTTGGTTGGAAAAATACATTCAAGTAACAGCATGCAGCTAAAGAGTACTTTAACTTCATCTGCTAAGTTACAATTTATATATTATTGTACGCTCGGTTCTTATAACAACGTGATTGACGTCAAATAAAGTTTTCTGTTGAATTGTTGAACCTATAAACTTAACTCGCTTCTCCTGACATCGCAGTGAGGGTTATTTCTGTTTAACCTTTTAAAGCAACTTTCAGTGTTCAAACCGAGCGTAGCCCTTTATGGTTAACTGCAATCTGATGTTAAGCAGCTGGATTGGTCGCAATAGCAGATATTAAAGAACTTTCGCTTAGGAATTGAAGTTTATATCATAAACAGGAGTAATAAAATACAAATGTATCTTCTAATTCTCTGACGAACTTTGAGCTCTTCTCAAAAGTGTATTGCTCCAATCACCGAGTTGTCTTTTACCGATTTCAACAGTTTTTGTTTTAAACCGCTTCAGTCATGTCATGCAAAGTCTGTCGAAACAATTGATTTATGTAAACATTGCAAAATTAGCAAAACACATCTGTAACTTCCCATAGATGTTTCTAACTCATTTTGAGTTGGTCTATCAATTCTCTTCAAGTGGACAAATACACTTAACTAATTTGTCCAGGATTTCATATGGCAGTAGTAAACATTTGTGCCTGACATTTGAAGAAGCCTTTCATTGGAGTGCTTTGCTGTCAAGCTGATGTAATATATATAACAATTGTCAGTTCATGATTCTTTTTCAAGGAGTGAAAGCTTATTTGTTTAAGATAAGGGCACCTCTGTTATCAATTGCAGGTAGTGGACCTGCATTGCACCCAGGGAGGCTTCCTAAAATAGCAGATTGAAATCTTAAACTGTTTATGCTCTCTTGGGATGTGCCATATGTCTTGAATGGCTAAAATTCACTAAAATCAGTAAGCTGGTATTTAAACTGCTACCCAACTTGTCCTAATCTTAATAAAACTATCTGACTTTCATGAGTTCAGGAGGACTGTTAAGTTTATTTATAATGAGAAAAATATTATTGTAAATTCTCGTTCAGATAATTATCAAAGTATGGTTAATGGTTATTTTTGAATTATTGTAACTGTTATATAAACAAGATTAAAATCACTGTTATTTCTAAAACTTTATCTTGCACCGTTGTCTACACATAAATACGTTTGATTCCCAATTTTTGTACTTGATAGAAATAAATGGACAATAATCTCTTCTTTTTCTTTGCATGTTTGAAGAACGCCAAGGAAAAATGGCCGAAACCCAGACACTTAACTTTGGACCTGAATGGTAATAAAACAGACATGAATGGTTGAACATGATGACAGTCGTAATTTTTTTTGTTCTGACATGAGTATTCTTTTTGATGCTCCTGCAGCTTTCCCATACACGTTCAGTCTTGCCCACTGCTGTCTCTTGTTTTGTTTTTTGACCATTTTGCCTAACAACGTTTTCTTTTTCTGCAAGGCTCCGTGCCCTGTCTGGAGGTGGGGGCGGCGGTGGCGGTGGAAGCAGCAATGCTGTTACTTCTCCCCCACTCTCACCTGCATTGCCAAAGTATAAACTTGCAGACTATCGTTACGGGAGAGAAGAAATGTTAGCACTTTATGTAAAGGACAACAAGGCGAGTATTTTTGCAGCATCTGTATCTTTCGTTCTCTCAGTGTTGATTTACATAAAAAAAGTTACATCCATGATGAGATGCATGTTTTCCTTAGTTTAGCATCTTTTAGAAACAAAAATGTCTTTTCCTCTCTTCCAGATCCCTATAGACCTACATGATAAGGAGTTTCTACCCATATTGCAAGAAGAACCTTTGCCACCTCTGGCACTCGTGTCTTTTACGGAGGAAGAACAGGTAGGAAAGCAATAAGAGTACTGACAAACGACGAAGACACTCACAAAATTCGGACCAGTCACGAAATAGTTTTGCAAGAAGGTGGAGGACAAAAAGTTTTTTACGTGAGAAGAAGAGGTGGACGACATGAGGCAAAATTACACGATTTTCATCATGTAACTGCAACAATGACAACTGATGTCGATGTTCTCAGCATCATTTTAAGAAAGCAATTCAGGCTTGACCTACTTTAGACCAGTTGATAATTGGGATGCTTCAATCATGTCGACTTTTAATAATAATCGATGACGTTACCTATAATAAACTTTACTTACTTTAGCTGTTTAAATTTCTTAAAATGCTAAAAGTTGCATCTCCTTTTCCCAAAATTTCTGTGTGCTGAGTTTTCCCCTGTATAGCTTTTCAGAATAGATGCATGTTTGATTTATCAACTATGTGGATCTGTGTGTGTTTTGCTTTTGGCATTGTAATTATGATGTAATTAGATTTGTATGTCTCTTTATATTTGACAAATGTTACACATTTGTGTAAAAGCTATTGAGTGCAAGGCTTTTACATTTTTGTGATATGTGTTGGACATTGTCAATTGCAATTTTTTTTTTTTTGTGAGAAAAATTTATTATTTAGGTTCATTCATAAATTAGTTAAAGATATGAGCAAAGGATCAATCTGAAGAATTTACTGTTTGCTCCCCTCTCCCCCTCCCCCTCTTTATATTTGCAGAGAAACTTTTCTATGTCTGTAAACAGCGCAGCTGTACTCCGGCTGACAGGGCGAGGCAGTGGGCCCATAGCTGGGGCGCCAAGAGGCCGAAGTACATCTAGAGGTAGAGGTAGGAATTGAACCAAGACCATACGTTGTGGTGTCAAATCTTTGTGGAATAAGTGACTTCAAGAGCAGATGTAAGACACATATTTCATTTGCTGAGCTGCTGATCTTGTGGGACTTCAGAGAGAAAATAACTGTAGATGGTTAAGATTCCTTTTGGCAGCCCATCATTTTTCCCACACTTTGAAGCACGGGGTGTAGCAGTGCCCCGCTCTAGTTGTTGTGCTTACCCGGCATACCTAAACTTCAGCTGTTTGAGCTCGTCAGTCCCTTGAAGGACTAAACTTCCTTCTAAACACAGTGATTTTTTTTTTTTTGCCACAGTTACAGGGCTTAAAGCACTTTGTCTCGGTGGTTTTCGATTTGAGAGCAGCCTGTTGGTCTGTCGCAACCTAACTTTAGTAAATGCACTGCTGACAATCAGAACTTAAGCACATGTGCTCTTGACCATTTACTAACAGTAAAATTGACTTACAGAAACTAACAAGCACCACATGTGTTCAGTTTTGCTCTGAAACTAAATGTGATTTTGAAGATTGTTTGTCACAAGCAGGAGTGGACTGGCCATCTGGCGTTTTTTTTTGTTTGTTTGTTTGTTTAGCTGTCAGGCTGCACTGTGGGACAGTCATGATCATTCTTACTTGATGTTTGTTTGTTGTTCAAAAAAAGGTGGTGGTGCAAAATCCACAAGAAAATGTTGGGGGTAGAGCAACTTCATTCACTTGATAGGTGCATGTTCCTTCTTTTTACAAAGTTAAAGAGGTCATAAGGATATATTCATGTGTTTTGGTAACATAAACAGCTTAAAGTTGTTGCTAGGCAAAGCATTTGGAACGTCAGCCTCACTTTACGTGTTCTACGTTAATTTCCCATTCATGATAAAATACTTTCTCCTACTTTCTGCACTTTTAACTTTTAGGCCGGGGAAGAGGTGATGGAGGGTTTTACCAAAGAAGTTTTGACGACGTGGAAGGTTTTGGTCGTGGAGGGAGGGAAATTCATCGCTCTCAAAGCTGGGAAGAAAGGTATTGGAACATGATTTTCTGGTGTCAAGTGTTTGTGGCAACATCAAACATTGTTTTGACCAATACAAATGTACAGTGAGATTTGTTTTTGACTGGCTTCTCCTTTTTAGTGATGACTTTTTTTCTACCAGGGGAGATAGAAGATTTGAAAAGCCAGGTCGAAAAGACCCAGGTTGGTCTAACATTTTGTAGCTCAAATAATCAATGTGTGTATCTTGGCATACAAACTGCTTCACCAACTCGTTTTTCTCTTTGCACATATCAGAAGCTGCTCCTGGGCATTTTCAGATCAATCACAGTAAGTGTGCTTCACAGAAATTCAAGTTGTTCACTGGAAATTTGGGGGGAAATTGCACGTTGCCTATTGTTTAGTTGTTTATATTATGATTCCTGTTTCATTTCTGCCTGGTCTTTTTACAGCCCGTCCGGGCACCTACGAGGACGGAGGGACGGGTCTACCCAGGAAGCACGAGTTTACGCGTTCAGAGAGTGAGAACTGGCGTACTTCTCGTGACGATCAGAACGGTGAGGATGATGAGGGGGGCTGGCGCCTGGCAGGTTCTCGTCGGGACAATGATCGGTGGTGCCCCTTGAGCCCAGGTGGGCCCTGCAGGAGCCACGTCACCTATAAATTTATCTTAGATGAATCATCTTTGATAAATGCGTTGGTGGATAATGTCCCATTTGTTTTATGACCCTGGGCTCATCATTGGGTGAAAAGTACACTTGTGTCAAAGATTATAAACTTACATGAAAATGGAGTTTTTGAATATCTTTTTGAAAGTGTAACTTTCAAAAGTGGAATAATATTCCACTACTAACATAAAACAAAAGTAACCAGCAGAGTTACTGTTTACTGTGAATGAGAACTGATAAGGATTTAGCGATACAGATTCAATTAGCATTCTCACTTAGCAATCCGGTTCCTTATTGATTCTCTAAGTGACTCTCCTTAAGTTAGGAAAATAAACTCTTAAATTAAAATGTGCCATTTTGTATTTGATTAAAAAAACCTACCTCAAAAAATAAAAAAGTAAAAATGAGCTTTTTAACATGAAATGCAACTACTAGCACAGTGCGGTTTTTATGCAGACAAATTTGCACGTTAGCCTCATCACGAAGGATTTTATTTAAGACTTAACTGTGAAAAACACTCTGAGATGTTATTTATTATTGTACTTGTCTTTGCTGAAGAGATAGCTAAAAGTGAGCGAGAGCTTACCTCTGTTCCAGTTCTTGCCATGGAAAAATATCTGTAGTTATCACCAAGATTTTGTTGCCCTTACATTATCACAAAATGCACACAGCATATGGACGAAACCCTCCAGTTTTATTAACTTTATTTTAGTTTAAACATATGATTGGTAGTTGTTGTTTTTTTTGTGTGATTGCGTTACATTTTTCCTAGATGGGCCTCGGTCTGCAGGGTGGCGGGAACATCCAGACCAACGTCGGCGCTTCCCATTTGACGCCAGAGAAGAGGAGCGCGGCTACAGGAGACCAAGGTCAGGCAGCGGCAGCCTGGAGGACGAGCGAGACAGCTTACCAGAGTGGTGTCTGGAGGACGCAGATGAAGAAGCTGGAACGTTTGATTCTTCAGGAGCTTTTCTTTCTCTAAAGGTAAGATATGAAAAACACATATTTACTTCCTGTCATTTCACATTTGAAAATAAATTGTCATCATTGAGATTTCTGGGATGATGCTGGTGTCAACTTTTGTTTAAATATTCTCTCTTTTGCTATCAGAAAGCGTCAAAGGAACCAATCCCAGAAGAAGCAGAGCTCGACTTCAGACCTTTGGAAGAGTGTGACGAAGGTCTGGAGGAGGAAGATATTTTACCCAGGGAGACCAAAGAGACAGAGAAAGAAGCCAAAAGAGAACCTCATCGAAAAGGTCAGCAAAAATAATCATCATTTCAGGTTTAGTTTTGCTTTTACATTAATCGGTGCATCTAAATAGAAATCAGCAAGAAATTAACTTATTTCGAAATGAAGTCTTTCTTTAAAACAAAATGTATCTTCTGATGCTACAATTTGTTCTTATAAAAAAAAAAAACATCTGTCTGAATTGTTGTTTTGATTTGAGAAACTTAAACCAGAAGTTTAAAGGGTGAGAGAACAAAAAGCTGCTCTTTTGAGCCGGCTCAAGTCGACCCAGCCGGTGTTGTTATAAAGTCTCTGTTGCTGGAAGAAAAAATAAACCAACTTCTCCACCTTACCTCTTGTCTGCTCTGATTTCTTTCATCTGAGCGAAACGAGAGCCCTTTTTTCTGCCGAAAAACTTTTGTTTTGGTCCAAAACAAAAGTTAAAAATATCTGAAATGGAAAACAGATTAATTCATTTTTGTGAATCTGTGCGTCTTTTAATTGTTTCAGACTCGGCCAGAAGGTCAGAAGACGGTGCGTCTCTTGGTCCAGCCGTGGCTTCAGCAGTCTCAGAGTCGCAGCCCCCTCCTCAGAATTTGTCTCCAAACCATCCCAGCAGAACAGACGAGACCGAACGACCAGCTGAGCGCCACCCGCCCCTGGAGCTCCCACCAGAGCCCTGCAAAGCACCGCTTCGTATTCCCATGTCTAGTAGCATCCTGGAGTCGCATGCCATGGCCCACATTTCCACCACCCTGCCCGGTGGGACTTTATTTCCTATCGAAAATAAACTGCTTTCTGCACGCACCCTGCAACTGACACTTTCTGCTTATGTCTGTTTCATGCAGAGGTTTCTGTTCCGTCATCCACTGTTCATCTACCACAGCAAAAACCCATTGAAATCCCTGTGGCAATAAACAATGCTTTACCCTACACATCAAATATAATAGTACCTATAAGCAGAATCACCACGGTGACGCATGACACTGATGAAGATGAGGGTCTGAAACACTTTGAACAAGTAAGTTTCCACAAATTCTGCTGGAAGTTGTCATCAGATACTGTTCTGAATAATGTCACTACAGATGTACATATTTTTGGCTGAGTTAAAATGATATATCCTTTTCTAGGAGGCAGAAAAGATGGTAGCATACCTCCAGGACAGCGGGGTGGATGATGACAGACTTGCAGCAAAGACTTCAGAGAAGCCTAAGCCTGCGGGCCTGCCACTTACCCATGAAGCCGCTCTCAAGTGGTTTTACAAAGATCCACAGGGGGAGATACAGGGTGAGAAGGCAGGGAGATCAATGTGCTCTACATTTCAACGTCACATTCTTTCTCGAAACATGTCTCATTTGGACACTCCCCTCCCTCACTTTTACATCCTCAGGTCCGTTCAGCAATCACGAGATGTCTGACTGGTTTCAGGCTGGTTACTTCACCATGTCTCTGTTGGTCAAAAGAGGCTGTGATGAAGTGTTCCAACCTTTGGGAGAGATGATGAAGATTTGGGGGAGGGTGCCCTTTACTCCAGGCCCTGCACCGCCACCACTACAAGTAGGAACCCCTTCAAAATCCAAGTGACTCTCTGATGTTTTACAACGTTTGGGAAGTGATAACTTGAAGCCCGAGTTACAGCACGCAGAAATAAGGGATCGAATCAGCTGTTTTTCTCGAACAGTCAAGCTGAGAGGAAATTTTCATTACCAACCTGGGAGCTAAATATAGATTATGTGCTTGATTTCTCGTCAGGCATTATTAGCTGCTTTGTTCACAGATATTTGACCTTTTCATTCTGCCAGTTATTCTTAGCCACAATTGAATTGACTTGAAATGTTTTCTATTGTTTCTGACAAATACAAATGCTCTCTGCAGCTCCTCTGGATTTTTATAAATGTTTACAAATGAAGGCTGATAGTATCTTGTAAACTAATATTTTATGCATCGCTGTCAGAGGCTGTTATGCTTAGAACTCCAGAACAAACAATGGGTGGTTTCAACATAGAGCTTGCTGGGGAACAAGAGTTTCCAGGAACTTAATTATGCAGCTCTGTGGTGAGTCTAATGTTAAAACAGTTTGATTTGCTTGAAGGCTTTTCAGGTTTCGTTTTCTTTACTAGTACCAGATGGTGACCTGTAGATGGCATTAGAGTACACCAAATTTCCCAATATATTTTTATGAAGCAACATTGTTTTGAATTTACTGTTGTCCCGTGATGTTTTTAAAGGTATTTGGTTACATTTTTCTTAGCTTGAGAGTTTGAAATATTTCCTGAAAGTGTAATATTGATGGTAGAAATTAAAACAATGTAGTTTAATCTTCACATAAGGCCTTTGCTTTGATCTCAATCAGAGCATGCAACATTTTAGGCTTTCTAAGGAACATGTTAGGATTGCAAATAAGTCATTTATTTGATTTATTTATTTATGTGACACTGCTGTGATCCGTTCTTAGTTGATCCTTCTCTGTGTTGCAGGCTGATGGTGACCAGGAGAGGTTAAAGAGACAGCAGGAGCTCACTGCTCTCAACCTTTACCAGCTGCAGCAGCTGCAATATCAATACCTCCTCAGGTATGTTAGACTCTCTCTGCAAACAAGCAAATTTGTTGTGTTATCTTTCTCTACACAAACGTCTATTTCATTTTAAACCATCCAAACTATAGAACAGTGTGTGAAACAGAGAGGGTTCCCAGTTATTGAGTGGGTTAAGTGAGCATAGTACTTGTTGGGCCTTGTCTGACTTTAATTGTAGGCACACACTGCCTTTTCTTGTCATGTCCCTCCTGCTTCCAAACTCTCAACTACACAAGCCAAATGAAGCTCGTCTCTGGATTAGAACTTGCTCAACATAATGTAGTTGAATCCTTGACCATCACATGTTAAGTTATTCAGTTCCTGACTTTGTTTCCTTTTTTTTTTTTGTCTATTGTTTTGCTCCTGAACAGGCAACAGTATGCCCAGGCGTTGGCGCAGCAGAAAACTTTAGTGCTCAACTCGGCTCCTCTCCAACAGCAGCAGCAGCACCAACAGCAGATCAACATGCTTCTGCAGCAATACCAGGCTCTAAAGATAAGGTTTGGAGCAATTAGTTAAAAAAAAAAACATTTTGGCAACACTTTGAAGGGGTGTAAAAAGTTGCATTAAAAGTGTCAACTTTGCATTATAAGTGTCATTATTTACCAAATGACACTTCATGACAACAGAAGATTCCATCATGTTTGATGTCTTAAGCAGACCCCTTCAAATACAGTGCTACCAACATTTTCAACTCCCTTGCTCCAAGTCCATATTTAACTTATGTTCTTCTGTTTGATATCTGGAAAACATAACATTGCGATACTGTTAAATATCATATAATCTATAGTATAGATTATGTTTAACCTACATTTTCCTCCTCACTCTTTCTTTATCATTACAACACCTTCACTGTTCTCCTGCGCTTTCTGATCTCACTCAATAAGACTTAATATCAAGTGTTTGTGTAAAGAACTGTTAATATATGTGCTCAAATGCAAAGTTTTATTTAACACACGACCCCTGAAATACTGTAGCCTACTAAATATTGCAACCAAAAAGCCGTTTGTAATTGCAATATTTCACACGTTGACATTAAGATAACCATTGGGATTTACATGTCTGGCACAATTTCCAATAGCAGTGTATTAATTTCCTCTTTTGTTGTCTGTGTTTCTGTAGTGCTTCTGACAGTCTTCTACCTCCTGTTACCCGATCCCTGCCAGTCCCTGACTCGGGTTCGGTGTGGGAAATGCAGAATCCCTCTTCTCAGGCCTCCTGCACACCAAACCTTCAACAGGCTGCTACAAGCAGTGAGTTTCTGCTTTTGGCGTTCGGCTGCATTTGCTGTTGCAGAAACAAATCAGTTACATGGATGATTTTTTTTATTACTTGCACACAGCTTGGGAAGGCAGCAGTGTATGGGATTTGCCTATAGACTCAGTGGCACAAGCTCCAACTATTGAGCAGATGCAGCAGTTTGAGAAGGCAAGGTCTGCAAAGGTAAGCATCACCTCATCAAACTTTAGTTGTTCTTTCTGGCATTTAAAGATTCCTCAGTGTTACATTTAGGCCAACATGGTTTTTCCCAAGATGTACTATTTTGGAAAATGAAATGACACTAATGTACATTTCACAGCTTCTTTACTCAATATATTCCAGATAATGTTTTCCTACACAAAGGTGTAGATAATTCTGCTGACTAAATGCTGACTCTTGAGCAAAATGACATTAAGCAGCAAAATATTTCTTACATTAAACCACTTGCATGATCTGGACTGGAGCAAGGTTTCAGCTTATGTGTGTGCCTGCACAAAATAAGTGAATATTTGATCAAGCTGATTTTTTTTTTTTTTATTATTTTGCTAATAATGGCTGAATGTTAAGTGTATTTCTCCTTACAGTCAGTCATTGTGAAGTAGTTATTTAGAAAGGGACAATGTATAGATCAAACATAAATGTCACCACAAGCCAAAATCTAGAAGCACTTTTTAAAGAAGGAAGCTCGTTGCTCCAAAACCATAACAATGCAGCTGCTCTCCATGCCGGGGTTTTCCGTGCCTTTTCGGTTCCGTTCATTGTATCATTGGTGCCCAATGAATTCACATATGGACCAGTGGTGATCCAAGAGTCTGTCTTGGATCACCTGCACCAAGTCTGTGGTTTATCAGTCCTTTTAGGATATTGCAATGTTTTTTTTTTTAATTATTATTATTGTTTCTGCAGCCTAAAATGACTCATTTCACAGCATCTGTTTTTCAACAAGTTGCATCAAATTTCTTTTGAAGCTTTATTTTGTGCCATAGATGGTCTTGCAAAAAAGTTTAATTGCTGCACATAACCTTCCCAAAAAAGACAAGATTTGAAAGTGCCAAACATTAACTATGTTAAGTGCAAAGGAAGACTTCAATATTGGTCATTCAAGTTACCATAGACTGTATACACAATATAAACAAAACCTACAGAACATCTTTAGAATGTTGGGCAAAAAAAGGCTAATATTACCATTTGCCATCACACATTTAACTTCCTGTCACGAAACAGGAAGTTAAATTAAAAGGGGCCTAAGAGGACTGGTAAAAAAATATTAGTGGAGTTGCAGTGATTTATCAGAAAATAAGGAAATGCAGAAAACGTTGGTCAGATTTGCAGAAAAGTTGTGATGACAGGGGAAAATTGAAAGTCTACACAAAATATGTGAATGTTTTGTGAATTTACTTTAATAGTTGCGATTGCACCTTCCTAGAGGGTCAGGTGTATGGCCAACAGAGAAGGTGTTGATCATTACCTTCGATATGATCTACTCAAATTTTTTAATGAGCTTTGATTGTACCGATGTTTAACTGATATTCAAATACATAGTTGGAGCTGGAGAGACGGGAGTCAGAGTTAAGAGCAAAACGGGAGGAAGAAGAAAGGAAACGTTTGGAAGAGGCTCTCAGGGCTCGACAGGAGGAGGAAAGGAAGCGGTTGGAAGAGGAGGAACTGGCTCGGCAAAAACAGGTGGCGCAATTTAACCGTCTATTCAAATTGAGTAAGGTCTAGGAATAACTTTTTTTTAATGGCACTGACTTAATATTGTATCTTTAGGAAGAGGCGCTGAGGCTACAAAGAGAACAAGAGGAGGCACAACGCAGGCAAAAAGAAGAGGAGGAGAGGAAGGCGCAGGAGGAAGCTCTCCGAAGATTGGAGGAAAGACGGCGGGAAGAAGAGGAGAAAAAGAAACGGGAAGAGTTTCTTCGGAAACAGGTAAATAAATAAATTCTCAAAGCAGTGATTTCCATAAAAATGCTTCAATAAACGCAGTTCTCTCTTCATCAGGAAGAGGAGCGCAGAAAGCAAGAAGAACTGGAGGGGTTGAGAAGGCGCGAGGAGGAGAAGAGGCGAGTGGAGGAGGAGGCCGCTGCTGCAGCTCTTGCACAGCAACAGGAGGAGCAAAAACGAAGAGAGCAGGAGGCCCAAAGACAGCAGGAGCTGCAGAGACAGAGGCAACAGCAACAAGAGGCCCTCAGAAGACTGCAGCAGCAGCAGCAACAGCAGCAGCAGCTCGCACAGATGAAGGTAAGGACTCACTGCCAACATTAGGTGTCAAAAACTGAACAAAATGGACCCAAATGTTGAGAAAACCTTTTGTCCTGGTTTGCAGCTTCCATCATCTTCTAAGTGGGGACAGCAGTCAGCCAACCACAACCACACACAAAATGCCTTGTCACTGGCCGAGATCCAGAAACTAGAGGAGGAGCGAGAACGACAGGCATGCGAGGAGGTAAGACCCACGATGATGTTACACTCTACCTCCTTTTTTTGTAATTCTCTACATTTTTAGCTTGAAATGAATGTTACCTTTAACTTACACTCTCAAAACAAACTGTTGTCTTTTTCGCTTTGTTTCTCCCAGTCAGAGAGATTAGTGATTGGCAGCTCAGTGTAATACAGGTAAAGAAAGGTGGAAGCGCATTGGATCAAAACATGAGTAATATATTCATGAGGAATGCAACACTATTGAGATTTGGGCTGATATTTGCATTGCTGTTATGGATAGTAATATAATCTTTTGAGACTATGAAAAAGGACCACCCAGCTGATAACGCTTATCTGCTTTAGTCAAACTCCCCACTTGTCTTCGCTCTGTCACTATTGCTGACTTATGACCAAACAAATACCTCCTTCCCTCCTCAAATGGCAACAAAATGGAAATGAAACATTGGGTATTAATTTCAGTCATGGGACTGAAAATACGAGGCCTATTATGATGCGTCTCTCCGGCTACAGGGGGAAAAGATTTAGAAAAGTCAGAAATGACCTAAAAATCTCTCAGAGCGATGCATCACTCTTGAAATTATGATATTGAAGTGTGATTAAACGTTTATTGATCTGTAAAAAGCCCGACCTGCTGATTCAGATTTATTTATTTTTTTGTCTGAAATGTTGCAAAAATTTAGCAAGACAGTCATTGATTGAGTTGCTAACAGTGGGACGACTATTATTAGCTGGAAATGTGCCGACGTGGGAGGCTGTGGTCGCTGCTGCACAAAAAGTTGATCACCAGGTTTACTTGAATCAGAAACTCGCTGTGATCATCTCAGACTGTGGAAGCAGAGCGACGTCTCAATTTATCGAGTAATAAATTAATTTCATGTGTGACCTATCCTTGCTAAAAACACTTATGTGGTCTTCTCACCTTTACAGCAGCGACGTCAGCAGCAAGAGCTCCTAAAGCAGCAGCAACAGCAGGCGCTACAACAAGCCCAGCAGTCGCATGCCAAGCTCTCTGGTTGGGGTAACGTAGCCAAGCAACCCGTTATCACCAAGTCGTTGCTGGAGATTCAGAGGGAGGAGGCCCAGCAGATGAAGCAGCGGAAGGAGCAGCCACACCAACAACATCCCACCGTCACTCAGCAGACCCGAACTCAAAACAGAACCGTATGTAACACCAAGCTTTAGTTAGTGGCGTCTTCAGTGCCTCTTTCTGTACTGAGGTCAAGTACTAAATTGATCTCTCCATGTATGTTTCACCACACTGACATTGCAGTCAAAGGTCTGTGATCATCAATCAATTTTGTTTGGATAATAATAGGGCTGCCGTAATCAGAAAAATGTTATTTGTTAATATTGAATAACACAGATTAATTGAACTATTATTTTGACCTCAGAGCCTCTCTCCAACGGAGGCTCTTAAGTCTCGCTTGTTGTTCATCGCACGAGTGATGAACAACAGTGAAAGAGAAGTTTTCTACAACAGCAGAAACAAACACCAACAAACAGACGGCACCAAAAGTATCAAATTTTTCAACTTTCTCGTGTTGCGTCATTAGTCCATGTATGCGCATCCACATGTAGAAGCTCGAAATTTCACATGCGCGATTTACACCGGTTACTCGACTGGATGAGGATAAGCAAACGTACAAGTTCCACAAGAAATGGATGGAGAGGAAGAAAATGACTTCACTTAAACCTACTTGAATATAAAAACCTTGAAAAATGAGAATCTTCAGACAAAGCGTGAAACGTTTTTAGAAAATATGCATACAGTGAGTGGAGGTTTTTGGTATAGGATGAGTCGTTACGCAGGGCGGCATCAAAAAGGGGCAAAGCACCTAGAAACTAGAACTTTAAATGTATCTTTTCTGTCAGTTGTACCCTGAACAAGTTTACTACTATTTGTATGCTTGTGTAGTGAAGTTAGTTTTCCTTACCTGCTGTTGAGTACTAGGAATCTACATTACCTGCTTTCTGCAGCCAAATAAAGCATGTAGTTTCTTGGATTTTAATTGGTTGGAATGCGACAAGAGGGGCTTGCAAAACTGCGTGCACACTTGTATTTCAAGTTTACAAATTTAGTCATAGTGATTAATCACAGTCCCAAAGTGTGATTACTCTGACAAAATTTGTTAATCGTTTCATAGATAGCGGTAGTTAATATTTCATGCTATTTGTCATAACTTCACTTAGTTATGACAAATAACTGCTTTGAAGTAGCAGTTAATGGAAATTGGGTTTCCCTGTAATTTCCTCCAGCAGATTAAAATCATGGGTGTTTGTTGCTTCACACTTGGCGCATGTCTCCATGTTTGTAGCAGTTTGTGGTGTTTGTCAGACGGAAAGAGCATGAAGGTTGTTTAAATATGAACATGGAGGTAATTATTTTTGCCAAGTGATACACAGAAATCCAAAGCCAACTCATAACCTCTCACCTCTGAAGTCAGACATTGTTATAGCTAGAATTGTGTTAGAGAGTCACTCCACGCATAGGTTTGTCTTCTGCTGCCAGTTGTTGAATGCAGGCAGATTTTATCATCCGTTTCTCAAAATTAGAACTCTGAAGCTGTGCGCCTCAGATAAAGGTGTAAAAATTAAAAAGGTACGCTTCACCTTTTAATGTTTTTTTTTTTCTCAGCATATTGTGCACCAGGGTCAAACAAAGGGTTGAGTTCAAATGTAGGTCAGTCAGGTTTTCAGATGAAAACTCTCAGGATTTTGAGTACAGCAAAATAGATTATTATTTGGCACTTACAGGATCTGAGCCAACTTATTCAGACCTTTCTTTAAAATGTAAAGGAAAAAATCTGAAAATATTTTAAAGGTTTATTGCTGGTGACTTTGCACGTTTCTAAAAAGTGGCTCTGGCAGTCATCACCTCCTGCTTTTAGCCTCAGACAACTTTGTGAAAATATGACATGAAATGTGAGATTCATGTTGAAAAATCATTGTTGACCTTAAAGCACCGTGTCTCTTCACAGACGTCGCTGAGTAACTCGGTTTGGGGGTCTGTTAATACCAGCACCAACTGGGGCTCCGACTCCAGCAGCATCTGGGGCGATACCCAGAATTCAAACATGGGCTTCTGGGATGAGGCCATAAAGGAGGCCGTCCAGCAGCCTCCCCCGACCAAAAAAGGCAACACCCAGAAGAACAACAAAGGCAACGCCAACCTCAGGTATTTGTTTAGGATGCCAAATTAAAACATTGTCTTAGTCAGAGCTTGTGGTGGGAAAACATGACTGATTATTTGAAAGATATGAGTAATACACACTTCTCACGGTGACGGTTAATACGACAGTAACCCGATGTTCTTTTGTCCTCTCCATTAAGTAACTCTATGAGTGGGCGAGCCAGTAAGAAGGCTGACGAGGAGGAGAAGCTGCTAAAGTTGTTCCAGGGTGTCAGCAAGAGCCAGCAGGACACATTTATGCAGTGGTGTGAGCAAACCCTGCACTCGCTCAACACAGCCAACAATCTGGATGGTAAACCCCAGTTTATTTCTTTCAGGAAAGACCTGATGATGCGCCGCTCCTGGTGGCCTGAGTGACGGATAATTGTGCAATTTGTCTTCCTGCCAGTTCCAACGTTTGCATCCTTCCTGAAGGAATTGGATTCTCCTTATGAGGTGCATGACTACGTCAGGGCCTATTTGGGGGACACTCCTGAGTCCAAGGACTTTGCCAAGCAGTTCCTGGAACGTCGTGCCAAACAGAACGCTAATCAACAGAAACAGTTGCTGCCGAAGCAACAGCAAGCCAAGCAGCAGCAGCAGCAGCAGGTAGAAAAGCCTAAACATTTCTTTTTTAATGTTCCAATAACCCAACAGTTTCATTTTGTCTTTTGGTTTCGAGTTACAGACGAATTGTCTTATAATCGGGTCAAAATCTGACTTAATCAAACATCTTTGTCTGAGAATAGTTACTCATTCAGGGTGACACATTTCAAAGGACTAAAGCGGCCGTGTTCAGCTAAAATAAGCGTTGCATGCTAAATTTATTTTATTTATTTATTTTTTGCAGTGTCTCATTATAAAAAACCTAAATAAGTAATTCAGATAAATAGATTATTGTTTTTCAGTCCTGAACAGTTTTAATGTTGTTTTTATTGTTTTAAAATCTGACTCCTACTAGATGTATTTTTATTTTTATTTTAGTTTTTTATATTGATCTGTTTTTCTCACTTTACTATGAACTTTACACATATTTTTTCCAGTCTGGTTGAGTTGCAGCAGAACTGGAAAATGTTCTTAATCTTAAGGAGTCTCAACCTAAACATTTTTCAGACCCACATAGCTGATGTTGTTTCTCGCATGTTGGAACATCCAAATGACAGGAAACTGAAATATTAACTAAACCCAACATTTTAATATAAGCTTTGTTATGGAAAAAAATTTATTTATCCAAACAAGATGGGAGCTCCAATACAGTCGTCCAGGTCAAAGTAAAAAGCTAATCAGAAAGAGTCGGCACATTTATTTAACATTTTTTGTTGACAAGTGATTTTTTAGTCAGAGGTGGAGCAGCCTTTCATGCAGACGTCTGTCTGAATTAAGCAAAGGTTAAGGAGGTTCAATTTGTAATTTTAAGGCACCTGCAGGGTAATGATTGGGATCTCGTTAGTCTGATGTTCTGTTTCTACTCGAGGACTCTGTGTGGGGTGGAATGGGATCTTCAGCCATCTACCAATCCAACCATTCAAGTGGCCAGCAGCAACGATTTGAGACGGTCACCTCAGGGAAGAAGAAAAAGAAGCAGAAAATGGTCCGAGCAGACCCAAGCCTTTTAGGTGAGTTCAAACATCCAGCTATTAAATTAACAAAGCGTCTCGGTTTTATCGCCATTGTGTACTAAGTCTTCTATTCTTTTTTTTTTTTCCCAATGTTAGGTTTTTCTGTGAATGCATCATCTGAGAGGTTGAATATGGGGGAAATCGAAACCTTGGAGGACTTTTAAGGGACTGCAGCCGAGCAAATCCCAGTGACTGTATCCAGTTTGAACAGCAGCTGTTTTACCTAAACCCCCAGCCCTCCCTGTTTTCAAAAAAATGTTTTTTTTTTGTTGTTTCCCATCAATCATTTTCCCCATTACAGTTTTTTTTTTGTTTTTCGCGTCTTGCAAACTGACCTATAGCTGGAGCAAACTGGAGAATGAACCGTCTGCCAGGCCAAATCGGCACTCTTCAGAGTCGTTGATCTCTTCTGGCTTCAGTTTGATTTGGAAACGCTTCTCACAAAAACTCAGAGATGACAAATTTGGCCTCTATAGTATGTGGATTTTGTTTTAGGAGTGGATATTTGGGTTTCATAATATGTTAAAGGATAAAAAAAATACTTTTGTTTTATTTATTAAAAGCCCCCACTTCACCCCCTCCCCCATCCACCCTCTCTTCTCCCTTTAATTGTTCGGCTGGTTGTTCATGGATACTAACGGCGAAGTAGAGCCCAAGGATTCATGCCCACTTATGTCCTGTTTTAAGGACATGTTCAAAAGTTCCAACTAGTTATCTATTTCTTGTAAAATACTAGGCTGTTAAAAGAATAAACTTTCAATTCTGCATCTGTATTATAATATATGAGAAGGATCTGCTGGAGTCATACTTTTTTATTGCAGTATGGAATAATAAAACAGTCTTATGTTTGGGCTGTTCACATCTGTGTCTGAACGATTCAGTGAAACCACAAAATGTGCAAATCACCACACTACAATACATGACTTTTATAAGGAAAATGGGAATAAATGTCTCGCTACTGGTAATTATACACAGATACTGCTACAAGTTATTTCGGTCTCATTAAAAATAAGCATAATTCATCGCTCTCAACTTTAAAAATCTGTCTGAAGTTTTAAGTTCTCCTTGGTTGGGGACCTAATTGCAAACCTCATGAAAGAAAAAAATTATATATTTTATGAGTATATTAAAAATCCTTAATAAACCATTAGTTATTAAAACCAATGTAATTAAGCAGGCAAACATCAAATCACATCTGGAGGAAATTTGAAAGATTGGAGAACAATCATACACAGCTTCTTGCAGTGATTAAAGATTTAACTATCAAATGGCCACTTCCTCTGGAAATGTAAATAATTTCACCTTTTTTTTTTGGAAAAGTAAAAGAATTCACCAGAGGAAGACCTTCACGGTCTGATGGCTGAAAAATCGGCTTGAGATAAGTCGGGACTTCTGACTCGTAGCCTTCGGTCTCATTGAGTCAAATGAACCGGACCGGGTCCCTTGACCTGCGGTTCTGAATGTCCCACTCCTCAGCTCAGTGGGCGGAGAATCTCTGCATGACATTTGTTCCACCCGACCTCAAGGCCGCCATTCCAGGGACACAAAGAATGTTTTCATCTCAACACAGGTGTTGAAGGTTCCTCAGTTTTTCTCCTTGGACTCGCAGGCAGTCCAAAGACTATGTTGCTGTCATGTTGAAGAAGATTTGGTGAATAAAACCAACACAACTTCTCTACTGTGCAGAAGTAAGACTGAAGGTTAACATCAACGCTGCTGTGTAGTGGTACACAGTTGAAGGCATGAAGTTACTTTTCTGATTTCATTTGATTTGAAGGGATATTGATCTTAGAGTATCTAAGCTTCGGATTTTAAAGACGGTAACTTCAAAATAATTCTCAAAACATTTTTTGTACATTGCATTTAGCAATAAGAAACATTTTTTGAAATCCTGACCTAATATAGGAGAGATTTAAGGTCATTTGCCATCAGATTGGAATGACAACTTGTCTTTTTGCACAACGTATGTAAATATTTTAACTATATATAAATGGGGGTTGTGTAATATTTAATTAGTTATGAAGTTGAAAATGCTTTTCCATATTTAACTTTTTTTTTAAAACATTAACCGGCTACTTGCTTCAGATGACATTTCTCTTCTGACATTTATTGTCACTGACGGTTTGTTTCCACACCTAAGATTAGATTTTGGGCGTTAAACCACAATGCATTGTCACAAACAGCTGATAACGTCTTAGGAAGTAAAACTAGCGTGTCCATTGGGTTGCTTATAGCAGAGGAAAGGAAAACCACCGACTAACATGCACTCTGTTGTACCAACGGGGAAACAAATCTCTAGTCTGCTGACGCCTAAAAGCTAATGCAAAAATGGAGAAGCGGTGTATTTCTGTAGAAAAGAGTGGCATCGTTTCCCAAAATAAACGGATTAAAAGTTAAGGTAATTACTAATGAATGATTGGTGATTGCCATATTTTGACCTGATATATAAAGTTGGTTATAAATTATGTGATTTACTTGTTCTTATTAACTTAGCAATTAAGCCACTATTACATTGTTTTCAAAAGCAGAAGGGTAGATGGGTAGTCTACATTAAAAAAAATAGTGCTATCCACTGATAAATGCAGAAAAGTGTACTTTACTTGAATTCTGCACGAATCCTTTAAACTACTCAAAACTAAGAAGCGTACCCATCACATAAGGCGTATATGTTCATGGCCAAAGTCAGCAACTACATTTGTAATCTAAATAAACGTCTGAACTTTAACCAGCTATACTTTAACACACCTCCCAAAAAGGGGATCACATGTATTTTGGCTGTATCACAGGTTAAGACGTTGGGCTTTCATTTCAGATTTCACGCCCTCTGCAGCATATATGTTCTGTCAACTTTAACACACTCAGATGAGTAAAGTAAGAGGATCTAACAAGCACAGAATAAAAACACAAGTAGATGCTCCTAAAATTACGTGAAATATTTATGTTTGGTAAAGTGTAGTTCAACCATGAACAGCTAGCAAAGCTACCGTTTTGCTGCAGTGGAGCTTAAGATGATCCAATAACATTTACAAATCACTTTCTACTTGGCACACATTTGAACTGCTGCTTGAAAGTTGTTGGGTTTTTTTCTTATTGCGATTTTTCACCTCAAACATGGTGAACGTAATTTCTCCTGTAGGATTTGGTCCTAAACCTGCTTCAGGTACATTTTGCTCAGCCACCTCATGTTCGCTATGCTGATAATATTTAGTGTAAGAAAGCTCGGATGCAGAGCTGTGGCTGTCCCTCCCTCACTAAATGTCGTTTTCAACAGCTGACACTTGAACCCTTTACCTCTGCCTCCCTTTACTCTGAGACAGGAAAAGATAAGAGACACATAAGTTATTTTAGATAAAGCTAGATTAAGAAATTATCTAGAAGAAGTGATGAATTTAGTCTTGTAAAGACAAAAAAAAATCTAATTAAATCTAAAAGTTAACGTTTAGATTTTATTTCATTAACAAATATCCGGGCCAGAGTTTTTGTTTAGTTTTTTGTTTTTTTGTTTTTTTTTCCAGGAGTAATATGCCACTTTTGAGGCTCCAAGGGTCATAATCTTTTCTGGAGACTGGAGATATAACAAAGTTACTGTTTCGTTTTATTGCCAATTGCTTTCAATGAGGCTATTTTTAAATCACAAAGGTACTAGCAAATTTCCACACATTTTTTCTAACTCAAACTTACTAACATAAAACGTCCTGATCTAACACTTCAATATGGATATGCGTGTGCATCTGCCTAAAACGGCCATTAATTTGTCAATAATGTCACTACTCCAGGGGAAATGGGAAATAATCTCTTTTGTTCAATTAAATTTGCTCTCAAGTCGGCCGGGGTCAGTATGAAATACTCACAGCTCACAGACTAAAAATATCACAGAATTGCGTCATGTGCATAAACATTTATAAAAAACGTTTTAACAGTTTAATTGCTTTTATTTAAAAGAGGGAAAAAAAATCATAACTCACAATGCTGCGAGCATAATGTAACATTCTGTTTTATTTTACATTTAACACAGAGTTTTCTAAGCATAAACTTGAGCAGAAATATTAGAACAAACACCAGTTCAATGTAATCACAGCTCTCAAGGCTATTTTGATGTTGTGTTGGTGGCGCAGGAACAGATGTGAAGCAAGGTGTAATAAGCTTCTATTAGCTGGTTAATTTAATAGCCGGTTAAAGAAATCAGGTTAGGTAGCCATGCAGTGATGCCATCATGGTGCACCTTTTAGTTTCTGGACCATGACTGACCCGAGGCGTTTTCAGGCCTGGAAATACGTCTAAGCAGTCAAATTTGTCATTCTTGTAAGCACAGCCTACTGTATTTAATACGTTTTACGCTCCGTTCAGCCTACGATGGCTTCATTGTTGTCTCTGGCTTTGATTAAAAGCCACACTCACACAAAAAAAATGAATTAAATGTCTCAGGCGCACGTTACAGAGTGGAAACAACAAAAACTTGTCTAAGTAGATCTTAATATAATAATTACTTTTATAGGGTTTGACATTCGAGGACGAATAACAGAAAATAACAATAACTGCTATCGACTGACTCTTGGACAATTGTCTCTTAGCTCAGATGTTTTGCATGTAGTATTAAGATGTTTACGTACAATGCTAATATCTAAAGTGAATTGTTATAGCAGGTAAGACGGTGTAGTTTTGAGTAAATTAAGTTTTCCGTCGCCTGTTCACTGGTTTTTTAGTCAGATGTGTCTGTTTCGAGGTCGAACGTGTAAACCTTTGGGTAGAAATCTTTGTGATTTAATCCGCACACACCCGTCTGTCCAGATGTTTACCCGTTAACGCCGAACTGTTCGTTCAGAGGTGTCTTAGGGTGGGCTGGCCCTGTGCATTTTCACAGAGCGCACACTGTCCAGACGGTCCTGCACACGCCTAATCCCACCTCTTCTCTCACCGCCTCAGCTCAGAACCTCTCTCCCTTTCCAGCCCTCCTGTATTCCTCTTTTTCTCCCCTCCTGGGTCAGCTACTTGCTGGAAGCTCCGGCCCGAGGCGTTTTGAAGACGCTCGACTGTCGCAGTTGCCATGATTCACAGCAGCGTGTGCAGGGTTGTCCTGGTCCTCTTCGGCCTCCTGTCGGTCCTTGCACACACAGGTAAACCATATTTCCGTCTTCGTTTCATGCTTGTGATCGGGAGGGCTCCTGTCCTCCTTCTGGAAACGCTAAGTGGGAAATGCACCAAAAAGACATAACGGTTTTGCTTTTTCAGCCTTTCAATTTGCCCTTTAAGAGTTTGCTAAGTTTCTGTTCTCTTACACTACAGGCAGTTTTTCTTTAATTGTGTGTTTTTAAGTTGAAGGTGTGTGAATTTTTCCCCTTTTTTTTTTCCCTCGTAATCCTCTTTTCCAATTTGCTCGCCCCTTTGCATGCGTCGACAGAAGTAAATGATGTGGTTGTTAAAGCTGTGAAAGCTGCTCTGTGACAGTCATGATGACTCAGTTGCTTTCATGAGGCCTGATGTTCTTATGAAGCTTTAAAAAAAAAAATAAAAATCACTTCCTTCTTGCTCAACCTGAGCATAAGTGATTCAGATTGCCACCGGTTGATATTTTAGAGACTTTTATGACGTGGGAAACATTTAGCTCAGCATCAACTTGTTCGCATAGGAAAAAGTCTTTTCTTTACCACGTCGCCCTAATAAAAATATAAAGAAATGTTGAAGCAGCAGTGAATCTCAGGTCATTGTAAGGGTTAAGACGCCAGTGGGACAGCGAGGAAGACAATGTCCTATTTGTTGGATACATCTTTGGGAAGTCTTGGCAAACAATCTCGTCTGTGATGGACAGAATCGGTAAAATCGGTGGTTTTTGTTTCTCACTTACTTTTCTCACTGGGATTTTTACGAGTGTCACGATTGTCATGTGCACATGTGCACACATGGCTGCCATCCAGTAATGCCTCGGGACTTGACCACAATATCTGATATAGTGTGTGACTTCCAGCCTCATCTGTTGATTCAGCATGAGGAAGCAAACCGACATCTCGTATATGCAATGAAATCTTAGGCAACGCAGTTTAATAATTACCCAAGTTTCAGCTGTGATTATTCAAGAAACTGACTTATTACAACACAAATAGCATCTTTTTAAAAAAAAATTAAAATAAAATATGAACAATGAATTCCATATTTTTCCATGGAAAACTTTAACACAACATGTGGTAGTTAAAAAAAGGGTGAATGAGGGGGACAGACGGTTCTATGTTGTGGATGTATCGCTTGTACTTCCAAGGCTCTGTAGGGTTAGTTTTCACACACCCTTGTCTGGACTCTTGGTCATCTCTCTGGCCGGTGTGAAATCCTGATGGAGGAGCCCAGAGGTACCAACAAATGGCTTTCTGTGTTTCCACTGTCTGAAATCCTCCTCCGTTGGTGTCTACCACACTTTTACAAGTAATAACTTTTCATTTTTAAGGTGCCACAGAAGGAGGGTTACAGTGATCCAGAGAATGTGTATGTAACAGGCAAACTGGGCCACAATCTAATCAGAAGAACGGCGGTGAAATGATCTACTTTTTCACTTTGCATAACAAAATCACCAAGAGCTAGATACCGATCTCAAAATCATGTGTGGGTGTCAGAAAAAAAAAAAAAAAAGGTGCTGTATACGTGGAACATAATCCCCGCAATTTGGAGAGATTAGAAAACCTGTGCTGCACAACAACTCTTTAAAACATGTCAAGAGTAGACATGTTAAGTTGTTATCATATCATTAAAACAGTATGTACATTTATAAGCAAAAAAAATTTATTTCGAGCAATCTGAAAAGTAAGTTGAAATGGCTAAAATCAAAGCTAACTTTGTGCTTCAATTTGGATAGAAGTTTGTAACCAGAGACATTATGAATAAAGACAGCACATACACCAATGCAACAAGTAAACAGATGTGCGTTAAAGCATAGTAAACTACTTCTTCGGCATACATTGAAGCTAGATTATGATCAATTATAAAGCCATCTTTTAAAAAAAAAACTGCTACTAGCAGTACTTAGTAGTTCATAATACTAAACATAATGGTGACATTTTGGAATTAGACACACTAACATTTACAACAGAGTAGTTTAACTAAAACAAGGCAATTGGAATTGCCACTCTAGCAAAAGCTATGGTTAGCTACAATTCATGATAAGCTGCAGGGCTAAGTTATCAAGAGGGAACGTGGGCATGTCTAAAATTGGTAAATGGAGTAAATAACTAAAAAGATGCACTTTAAAAACTATACTCAAAAAACCCAACCAGTTTCAACTAGATGCCATTTAAATCACCTTTACATTTTGTAATTGTCAACAATTTCTCATCTTTTTATATGTATATATTTAAGAATAAAACCAGTAGTTAAAAGCAACAGTTATATTTTAAAATGGGTACATAAAGATCGCAAAGAAGTGCTTGAACTACCCCAAAAACATTATTTCAAATTTAGCAATGAATGAACAAGGGTTAGCTAAAAACCTACCAAAACTGACCTGTCTTACAAAGGATTATGAGCAAATGATGATCATACTGGGCAATAATCCAGCTCTGTGTTATTAACATATAGCACATAAACAACTTTAATACAATAAATAAATTGGCCGGTGTGTGCAAAATAGTTATAAGCTACTGAATTCAGTACAACGATGAAAAGTAACTAGATATCCTGCTGAAAAGATGGTAAAAACACTAAAACAACGCAAAGTAAAAGTTAGCTATTTTGCAGTTATTTTTAAATACACCACATTTCAAAGACTGTAATTAACAACTTAAAATAGCTTAAAGTTACACAGTTGTGCACATCATCATTTTGTGCAATTTTGAAGCAATTTACATATTGTATTATATCTGTAATATTTAATAGGTCAATCTGACCTCCAGCTGCTCGAGTAGAGACATGTAGAGTCGATGACACATTGAATTAAATGATTATTTCACCACTGAAAGTTTTGAGTAAACCTCCCCTCATGAAAACAAACATCTAGAAAGTACGGAAAACATAATTTGATTAATTTCTTTCATGCTTCCATTCAATCACAGAGTTCAGAAGCCATTTTAACACACAGGGTCTGTTTAATAAAAAAAAAAAAGTTTGTTTGACATCCAGTGCCGAGGCCGTAGCTGCTTTTGGCCTGTCCGGCTGTTACTGGTTGAAGGCTGCTGGTCCGTTTGGCCGCACAAGCTGCCTTTTGTGTCGTCGGCTGAAGGCCTCATTGATGGCTGAACTGGCCACAAGCCTGGGCCTCCAGACCCAAAGCCAGCCGCAGGACAGGAAGCTGCTCACAGCTCGGAGTCAACACCACTGCATCAAAATACTCGCATCAAAAGTTGAAGTTAAGAATGTTAGCAGATGCCACATCTGACATCCCGTTGAAAATATTTACGCCATCGTAATCACGCGCCTTAGCTCCTCCATTTGGTTTATGACTAAGTCTGTGAATTATCAGATGATAAGAGGCGAGCCCGTTTCACAGAAAACACAGGCTGAACGCAGATATATTTTGGTTATGGTGGCGCTGGAATGCGTGTAGTCAAGAACTGAATAAGGTAATCACTTAGTGTCTGAATGGGTGGGCCTCCTGAAGAGTTTGTTTTCTCAGTTGGGATGATTAAAATTTTTCCACATTTCCACTGGAGTTCAAGAGCAAAGTTGCTCTGATGTCCGTCTGCTGCAGCGACAGTGGACGCTACAACCAACAAAAAAAAACCCCAAAACATTTAGGTTAATTATCTTTACCCTTTATCTTGACATTTTCATGAGCATAACTCCAACTGTTGCATTAGGAAACATCAAAATGCGTCTCAGAGAAACAGCTTTTGTTCCTCTCCCACCGAAATGTGAAAAGTGGCGCGTTTGAAGCAGAGGAATGTCAGACGAGACCAAATTTGTACGGTGAGAGAGAGAAAGAGAAAGAGAAAGAGAAGGACGGAAGAAGCACAGAGTTCGACGCTTTCACCGTCTCCAACTGTCTGTCTGTTTGTCTGTCTGTTTGTCTGTCTGTTTGTTTGTTTGCTTGGAAATTTAGTGGAGCCTTTATTAAAAAAAATAAAAAATTTAAAAAACAAGCAACAGGGTACCTGTGGGTAAACCTGAGAAACTGTCCATCCATTACAAAGACGCGTTTATACTCGGAGCTCGTCTAGACAAGAAACCGACTGTTTTTAAAGAGTTACAGAAGAGGCTATGCAAGCTGCTGTTCACACCCAGAGCTGACAAAAAAGGCCCATTAGCATAAAGATGCACCTCATCATGAGTTCTGCAGTTAGCTGCACAAGCTTGTGTTGTCATTTTTATAATTTTTTTTCCACCTACTCTGCGCAGAGACGGTGTTGGACCCTGCCTTATCCAGCAGGGACCACCAGGATGCCATGTCTGGAGATCCACCAGTGTGGATGACGGAGGTTACAACCAGGAGCCATTTCCTGGACAACCCAGGACAGACATACACCTTTGATTTTGAAGACTCCACGCAGCCTCCGATCCTGGATGAAGACGAAGGTTAAAAATGAAATAAATTGTATTGAGTATCACTTTTAGTTCCCTACATCGCAGCAAAAAAAAAAAGAAAAGAATCTTTTACATTTCTTCTTTTCCTGTTATAATCACACTTAGATGTTTAAGGTTGTCGCACACATTGTAACAGACAGAAATATCCAGAGTAAATACAAAATCCAGTTTTTAGATTAGAACATAATTTATTATTAGAGGCATAAATCAAGCACCTTCTAAAAATACAGTTTCAATCCTATCATACCACAAAATATTTTTCTTATGGTCTTCTTCTCCTTCATTCTCATTCTTCTTCTTTTTTTTTTGTCAAATGGGAGCATGGTTTTATGTTTTGTCTCATTTGGTTAGCAGTAGCTGTTGCCCATAAGCTTTCCCATGGATGCCATTGTTGCTCAGTCTCATTTTTTTCCCCCATTTTTGAATCTTTAACGCTCCCGAGTCATGGAAACTAGGGTCTGCAACACTTTTAATGTTTTCTCAGCTGTTTTTTGATTTCCTCTTTGAGTTTTAAATATGGCGGTGGAGTTCTGGACACTTCTGGGAAACTGCTCCATGTTGTTTTCCTTCAGATGGTGGATGATGGCTTAGAAATGTTTATGTGAACCTAAATTAAACATTTCCGTTTTTGTTTTATTTTTTAACTTACGTCAGGTTTCCTGGTAGGTTCAGTCAAAGGTAATTTAATTGATCCCGTTATTGTTGTTGCGGCTAGAGAAATTAAATTTGAGCTTTCCAAAACAATTTAGGTAATCAGAGTAAGTTAGTGATTTAAGTAAGGTGGCAGTTTTATATTTCCATAAGGCCAGTTAGTTTTGATAGCTTTTTGCTCGTTTTTATTTTATTTTATTTTATTTTTTTAAATTATCATTTAAAAATTACAAGATAATGTTTGTGTCTGTGTGTTTAGGAGTTCTGGGACCGGGGGCCATCACTGCCATAGTTGTTGCAGTCTTCCTGGGAGCATCAGTCCTCCTCGCACTCATCGTCATCACAATCAGGAAATTCACAGCCTCCTAGAGGGAGAGAGAGCGTCTCCCTTTTTGTGTGTGTGTGTGTGTGTGTGTGTGTGTGTGTGTGTGTGTGTGTGCGTGTGTGTACGTGTGTTTGTATTGCATGAGTGTTTGTGTCTCTGTCTTTTGTCTTTCTCATCAAACCCTGAGCTCGCCCCCTCGTATTTCGTTTTGAGATGAGATGCTTTGTGCCCTGAGAGCTAGAAATTGTGGCAGGTCCGTCAACTAAAAATAAAACACCCCAGTTGCTTCTCGGCGTGGATGAATCATAAATACTGGCTGGCTCTACCAGTGCTTATCGCAAGATGGTGTGTTTGTCGGTTGTGCTCTTTTTTTTTGTTTTTCTTGTAATTTTACTCATAAAAGTGTCTTAATTGTTCTCCATAACTTACATCTTTTCCCACTTACAGTGTCTTGAAGCGAACACTGTTTTGCTTCGTTTTTCGGGTCTCACAGGAACTTTGTGGCAGCAAACAAAAAACTCAGAACAAGTTTAGACATTTCTGTCCTTTGGAAACATCTGGGGAGTTGAGAAAAAGAAGAGAGCATCTCTTTAAAACCTTTTAGGGCATAGAAATAGTGGACTGGATGTTTGCCGTAGCGTAAATATAAAGTCAGACTTTGGATGAATGTTGTGTTCAAATTTAACTTCTTATCCTGTTTTTTTTTCTATTTGTCTCAGAGTTTCTAGCCAACCATTTAGATGTCACCTACTTATTTTTCATAGGATATATAATAAACAATGAAAGATTTTGACTGGTTGGTGTGTTTTTTTGTTGTTGTTTTTTTACATATCACAAGTGAATATCAACAATTCTGGAAAATGTTTTGTATTTTTTTGATTATTCCTATTTGTTTTAATTCAATTAAATGTATTTCAACTAAACCTACAGCATTATAAACACAAGTGCATTTGAAGTAAAGTAGCAATATAAGAAGTAAAATGAGCATAACACTCAATCATTTTCAGAAAAAGTTCAATACGTCTTATTTATTTAACACCGATTCACAACATTTGTGATATCATTAAGTTTTGGAAAGCAAACTGCTCCGACTGGTTTCCAATTATCCAGAAATATAGGGATAAATGCAAATATAGTTCAGTCAAATTCATTTAAATGCAGTCTGTTATTAAATATCTGAAATAAAAGTGGACAAAATAAAGTACTTCCATGCGAGTCAGAATTTGGATTAATAAACCATGAACATTTGCAGTACCCTGTTCACAGCAGCAGAGGGCAGCGTGCTGAGCACACGCACCTCGGTACATAGAAGAAGTTTCTTGGCTTTTTTTTTTTTTACGTGAAGGTTCTCAAAGCTTCACCTTCAGTGACTGTCAAAGTTAGGATATTTCCTCTATCTACTTGCTCTGGGAAGCTCAGACATCAGACTTTTGGCAACTGAACAGCAGCGTAGAGAAATTCTCACACTTAAAATTCAGTCAAGTCATTTCAACACTTGAAACCAGGAAACCCTCAAATATAATCACAGTCAAAAATCTGCCTCTGCAGCTTGTCATAGTCACTTTCTGCTCAGAGCCCAGTCATTCCCTTTGATATGGGAAGCTTCAGACAAAGTGCCAGCCTGTCAACCCGTACAGAAATCACAGTGAGGCCTCTTTCGCACTGTATCACTCATTTCTGTTAAAAGATGAAAGGCAAAACTGAGCAAAAAAAAAAAAAAAAGACAAAAGCACACATGAACTAATACACAGAAATTGTCAAATGTTTAAGGCTCGCATGTTTCAATATTAGCAGAACAAAAATAACAACCTGTGCAGAGATGTAAATTCCAGTTTGAGGAAACATGGAAAAAACAAAAACAAAACCAAGCATAGCAATTCATAGAAAAGCGGTGTCATTTACTAACAACCAGTGTTTCCTCAATTTGATATTTCTAGCTTTTGTTCATTTTCTTTGTAGCATTGTGCTGTTGAATTGAGGGTGACAACGGTATGTTGGCGCTCACAGTCAAGTGTTGATTTCCTCACTTTAATCCAGCCTAAAACACCTTGACTTCAACGTGCCGGTTTGAGATAAGTGCTTGGTTCTTCTGGTCGAGCTTTGTGGTTTTCAGTGGAAAGTGTGCACGATATGTTTGAATGCTTTGGAAGCTCCTTCTTGAAAATAAACAGCGATGTTGTAAACAGCTATTTAAATGATAGAAATGGCCTTTACAGATTAATTATGTACATATATCTATATATATATATATTATATGAAATACATGTTTGTAAGATCTCTTTTTTTTTCTCCAACAAAGAGTGGAAAAAAAACAATTGAGTAACACATTTTACAATATGTTGAGACAAGAGAAAGGTGGCATCTAAAACATATTTACTTGCAGCTATATTTTCCATCTGTGCAGACAGTTTTTACCTTTTTGTCCCTTTGCAAGTGATCATTTACATTGGCAGCACCGCGTGTGACAGTTTAAGACTTGCTGGACAAGTTCAGTTTTAAAAGAAAAACACACACACATCTGAGCAAACATACATGTGTGGCATGACGCAGGAAGTGGTGATGAAACAACAAAAGGCAGAAAAGCAGAAGCTGTCTGGCACAGCAGAGACACTCAGAAAGAAACAGCAAAATTCCTCTGTGACAATCATGAGGTAAGAGCAAGATTAGATTTCAATTTTTCTACTGTACATTTACATTAAAAACAGAGCAGGTAAAACTCTTCATGCGTAGCTATTGGACGGCTGTTTTTACCTGCTGGAGTCTTTTAGGAAGGTAGACGGAAATGTTTCTTTGATAGTAAGTAAGAATTTACATGCAAAAGACTTCATTTAGCAAGATTAATTGCCTAAGAAATTCTGTTTGTATATATATTTGAAAAGTACTCAATCTTCGTCACCTTGGTGTGCTGCTTCTGCAAGAATAGTTTCCTAATCTTAAACATTTAAACTGAGTAAACACCACAAATAAGTCATACGTTTATATTAGACCCGTCTGTTGATAAAATGCTTTACTTTTCTTCTTAGATTAAAAATTACTTTGTTGTGTGATAACATGACCTGAGCCGCTGCAGTTGGCAGCAGACTAGCGCGACATTAAAGGAAATCAGTCCCTCAGTGTTTTCCACTGAGCGTCAGTCAAAGGCTTGACTCGACTCCTGATGAAAACACGCACCCAATAAAGCCTTAATTATGATTCTGCAGATCCGTAATGCCGGTGACTAGGTGATTTCCACCACAAATTAGAACTTACCTCAGTCTAGATCTCTGCTACTCTGATTCAAAACAACACCACCCATCTAGATGAAAGTAGTAACATGTAAAAAGTTCCCATGCTACGTTGTGTCTGGTCTTGATAGCAGAAACGCAAAAAAGCAAGCCCGCAGCTCGCATACCCACACATCTGAGAAGTTTCAGTTGCCTCACTGGCGTGGTTTATGCTTAATGTTCAGTGTGGGAACGAAGAGCAATGACAGGAACGGCACATTCATCTCAAAGAAGCTTTCACAATGAAACGTTTTGTTTGAAAATACTTGGCATGCATGATGAAATTGAACCAAAACTGTTTCCTTGCAGCAGCAACAACAGCAGCAGTGAGTGCTCATTCAGAGAGGTGGACGAACCAATGAAATACGTGGAGCTGGTCATCTATGTTCCCATATTCATAGTGGGGATGATTTTTAACCTGGGGGCGCTGCTGGTTTATTGCCTGTGCCTCCGAAAGTGGACTGAGTCAACCATCTACATGACTAGCTTGGCTCTAATGGACCTTCTCCTCCTCTTGCCTCTACCCTTCAAAATGCACGCTGCATATCAGACATGGCCGCAGGAATTCCAGTTCGCTTGTTCATTTCTGGAAAACCTTTATTTTGTCGGAACGTACGGCGGTATCTACATGATCATGTGCATAGGTGTTGATAGGTGGCTGGCAATATGTCACCCATTCAAAGCCAAGCAGCTGCGCTCCCCCAAGGCGGCTGTCATTACCTGCGTGGGGATCTGGGTTCTGGTGTTTACCTCTATCTTTCCAGTCACCTTCAACTTCAGGACAGTAGTTACGAACGACTTCCACTGCTTCCATCGATTTTCAGAAAATGGCTGGAGTCCCAAAGTGATCATCTGCTTGCAAATATTTGGTTTCCTGGGGCCTGCGGTCACGTTGGTTTGCTGTTCAGCTCAAGTCATCTGGACCCTCCAGGAGTCCGGCCAGCGGAGTGCCCAGAGCCAGGCCTGCGTGAAGATCATCTGCAGTGGCCTGTGCGCTTTCTTGGTGCCGTTCACTCCGAGCCACCTGGCCATCTTCCTGCAGTTCCTGGTGAGACACATTTTACATTAACAACATATATGTGAACTTAGCCGTAAAGCACACAACATTAAGCTCTGATTCTGATATGCAACAGGGTTCAAGATTTTTCTATAAACTCGACAGGTAAATATATCAAATATACAGGAGATAATTTTAGCTGACAAAGCTGGCAATTTTTAATTGAATCAGGATTTGGCTCTAAGGAGATGTCAAGGAAACTATTTTATACTAGCAGACAAAATTAACGTTTTGTGTGATGTTTTTGTCTCACCACCTTATTTCTTTATGACAAATCTGTAGGAGTACAGCATTACTATTTTACACACTTGTAAAATGACTCAGTGTTGGGTGTTTTCTTCGTTTGTTGTGAGGTTTCAAAATCTGTCCATGCAGGCATCAGTAACCTTTGATTCTATTTGAAAAGTAGCTATATAGCTCAACGTTATGCTGGCTTTATTCATAAATGCATTTTATGTACCTTAGTGGAGATTTGTTATTGGTACAAAAATAGCCATTAAATATATATTAACTGTCAAACTCTAGATCTGGCAAACATACAAATTAAACTGAACAATAACACCGTGTGATTCTTGTTTTTTCAAAAATACTTATTTAAAAAGGACATTCGTCAGGATTATCTCTTTAGTATTAACTACTTGCGATGCCTCTACAAATCCAAAAACAAATGTATGAAATTATATGTACATTTAAAAGCATATAAAGTATCCTATCATTCAGTTGGATATAACAACATTCAACTTTTGCGCATGCCTTCAGGTACGCCAGCAAGTGATTGTGGACTGCAGCTCCATGAAAAGTATAAGCATGTTTTTACAGACCACCATGTGTCTGTCCAACATCACCTGTTGCCTGGATGGCCTGTGCTACTACTTCATAGCTGACGAGGTGAAAAAGACGAAAAACAACTTCAGGATGGCCAGACTAAGCCAAAGGCGAGGAAACTCCAGCACTTCAGAGGTCTGAATGCTTGAGACCGACAGCTAAACATAGGACTTGTTTTCGACGACCTGGGTCATGTTCACTGTTGTTTTGTTGTCGTTGTTTTTTGTTTGTTTGTCTTTTTTAGCTGGGCAGTAAAACAAACCGAGCAAGCAGCTCTTGAAAAAGTTTGGCAGGCATTTGAAGCAACGGGAAGTGAACCAGGTCAACCTGCAATGATAATTAACCACCAAGCTGGAGCCACTTGACGCATCTGTAACCTCAGAGAGCGCCAATAACCAAAGTAGGGGCAGCGAAGAAGAAAACTTCCACTACAGATGATGAAAAGAGTTTTTTGTTTTTTTTTTTGCGAGAGAGATGGCTGAGAAAACTCTCTGCTTTCTCACTCCCTGATGAGAAACTGACTTGTGGTATGATTCATTTTAAATCTGGCGCAGGCGGCTCATCGCAGAGCTTTGTTGTTTTGATTCTCAAGAACAGGGGTCAAACAAAAAAAAAAAAAAGAAAAATTCTTTTAAAAAAACAATACCAAACAATCACAGTTGATAAATATCAAACAATATTATTTCATTGGACGTGCTTATTATTATAGCTATTGGTTGGCTGTCTAAATGTATTATGTGCCGTAAAAAGAAACAAATAATTCAAGTGGGAAAACTATATCTTGTTCGATATTTTACAGAAATAGCTGTAGATTGTATTTATTTAATCTTTTACGTAAATGAATAAGTGTGAAAGGCACACTAATAAAAGCGTCTGAATATTCATTCATGATGTTCCAATAACGTCAACGCCAAATTCATCATCTATGGTCTTGATAAACATTAATGCAATAAACATTTACTGATGCTAGCTGGTTACCAACATTAACCCTTTAAATAGTAGTTAAAACATTTTTGACTTTATTTTTTTATTTTTTGCTCATTCTGTATATTACAAACGATTTAAGTAGTGTAGAAGAAATAACTGTGAAACTGAGCCTTAAATAACAGAGAGTATTGTGTTGGGATTACAAAAATATTCTTAAATGTTTGTCTGTTTGCAATAAATTTTAACAGAAAGCTTTGTTTCTGTTCATTTCTAGTTAATTACCATCTGATTGAGAGAGAGAGTAATAAACAAATAATGAATTTATTATTAAACTCCCCTAAAATAATAATGAAATATGTCATTTTTATTTTAAAAGAAAAAGCTGGTGCAGCAATAAGAAAATTACGGTAAGAAATTCAGTAATGTTTTCATTTTGTCTTTTTATTAAGTCCGTCAGCTTTGTAAATTTTATATGTAGCTTTTTGGTAGTTATAAAACTAATATATGTACGCTAAAAATAATTCACTTTAATTGGCACTTTTTAAATTTCAAGTTTTTAAAGTTTTTAATTAAATTGCTAAAAACAATTTGTTGATGGCAGTCGGTGTGAGCTACCGAATTGGTTACGGGTCGGTTTCATAAACATTTAGAAGAAAAATTTTAATTTATATGCAAGCACAAACAAAAGTGTACTAGATGACAGCAAGAGATGCCTGCCAGTTTCATAGTAATTAAAATACTGTTAAGCGGTCATAGTTTCGAAACAGTGGAAATTAATTACAGGGCTAATCTGAGAACACATTTGTACCACAAAAAAAATCTTTTAAAAAGGCAGGTGTAGTGTTTATTTTCTGCCCCTTCATGCAAACCAAAACACAGCACTATGAAATGAAGTTATGACAACTCTTACGGCCCTTGATTGGGCTTTCTCATTAAAAATACAAAATACATTTCTCAGAAACTATTTTTAAAAGCCAGCATATCAAACTCACGGTTCAAACATGCATAATGGTTAAACGATTTGACAGGAAGGCATGGATTTTAAAATAAATCTGCTACCCTTTTTCTGAAACTCTTACTGAAGCCACCTGTAGTTAAGTGACTGTGTTAAACCCTTCAGTCAGCAAACCATCGAAGCCACATGACAAATCTACAGACTGCAATGGGAACCACAAAAGGTTGTTTTGCTGACTTTTGTGACTTCATTTTACTCTATTTTGATCGCACAGCGCCCTCGATATGCATTGGGTAGAAATGAAAACAAATAAATACATGTTTTAACTAGAGCTGCATATTTTGGGGGATCCAACCTTTAAGTTAAGAACACCTATCCAGTAAGGGAAAAATCCATCTAATTGAAGTAGTTTTAGAATGCTATTTTACTTTTCAGCATGAATTTCTTATAAGTTCAGTTTATATGGGTTATAAATATAATAATTCCTTCTCCTATCCACTCTCTTCAAAGCAGGAGATTTGAGTTGATTTTTGTGAGTCGGGGAAATAGTTGTACGAAAGTCTCCAACCATCTAAACAGACACACATTGACAGTCAGGGTAAAACAAATAAAAAACTGAAACAGTTTTAACTGTGTCAAGAAGGACTGCATGATGACAAACACTTATCTGATCGCCATGACCGTAAGTCGTAAAATGAAACAAACTATGTGCAAAACAGTGCGACAAAAATCTACTGTCCTGAGGTCACAAGAACTACATCCCCTTTTTCTTTTGGTTACCTTCACTCGTCCCTTGATCTTGAATCTCATCAAAATGTCCCATTTAAAAGTGTCAGACTCCTTGAATGAGTTTCTCAACACAGATGATTTAGTTGCGCAAACAATTCATCCAAACATCCTGTACACCGGATCCTGTACACATCATCCCACAATAATTTTTTGTTTTTTTAATAACATTTTGCAAATATATTCTTGGAACAAAAAAAATACTATTACACATGCATTATTTTTTTTTAATAACTGACTCTTAAGTTTTATATTCTGACATTTTCTGACATAAGTACATTTTAAGTGTTATTGCTTTAGCTAATCAGGCACGTCGACATTTATTGTATTATATTTTAAGTAGGCCAATCCACAATATATGTCTGACTCTACAAAATAGTATTTTGGTGTCTTTGTTCTGTGGACTGGCATACGTTTAACGACATTTTTGGATATAGGCCATTATGACTCACTGCCCACAGTGGCAAAACGTGGAGGTTAGCATGAATGGTAAAATGATAAACGGGCTGAGTTTATCTAAAGCCTTTCTAGTCAAATAAGCCAGTAAAGCACTTTGCCCCAGAGTCACACTCATAAATGTGCAGGAATTCGCACACAGAGACAATGTCGGTTAAAATGCCTTGCCCAGGTTGCACATCAAACTGGAGCCAGACCAACAACTCTCAAATTAAAACTATCACCTATTGAGAACTAGGCAAAAGCAAGTCTCAAAACCAGACTAAAAAATATCTCATTCATTTGCAGCTTTCTGTTGCATTTTTGCCTTCCTGTAACTGGGTAATGTGAGCCCAACAATTCAAGCTCTTTCAGAAAAAAGAATATTCAAGATGCTCAATTTGTCTTTTGAGTCAGAGCTTCCAATTTGAGAATAAAAATAAAGGCCTTTAAAAAAAAAAAGATATATTGAGTTGCTTTCAGCAAGATATTACAGTGATTATAGTCTTTAAAAGTGCAGCTCTAACCACTTCATTTCTGATTGTGCCCACAAAAACTTGATTTTCAGATTTAGAAAGCTTTGTCCCTTTCAATTAGATCACAGACACCTTTTGAGAAAATCTGGGCTAAAAGGTAAAACTAGATCCAGTCTAATTGAACTTTTTCATAAGATTTTTTTATGCTGTTTTGCACATCCTCAACAGATGTGCCAATAATTGTCGCTTAAGATTCTAACTGTGCTCCACCGATAGTGAGAAAACTCCAAAAGACAAAGAAAGTTTGATTGTTTATTTTTAAAGCAGCGAGATCTTACAAGAGAATTTAGACTGTACAGTCAGATAAAGTGTCAAAAACAGTGAAATATGAGCACGTGTACATCATAAACACACCTAAAAATGTCATTCATGATAAGACTCGTCAACAATGTAGAGAACGGAAGTCAGAAAGGACGGAGAGGAGGCGAGAGCTAAAGACAAACAGCTAAATCTGAGTGAGGAAGAGCGAAAAGAAGTCGTTTTTTGCCTTTGATATCATCTACAGTAAGTGATCTAAACTATAAAGCACTCTTCAATATAAATATTATACCCCTTACAACTATTTGTAGCATCACTGACTGCAGACTTTGGTTCCCTTTGTCCCTCTACAGCACTGCTACTAATTACAGTCTAAAGCCGTATATAACCCAAGGAGTAGTAAAGTGTGATACCAAAGGAAAAAAAAAAAAAAACATAAATAAGTGATCTCTCACAAAAACAAGTTTTGATAAAAATCTATGCATGTGTAACAATGTGATATTAAGAAGAAAATGTACAGTATATATATGTATATTGCTTAGGAACAATCAGTTATATACACAATTCGGTAATGATATAAACAAGCAAAATGAACATCTTAACTACATGAGGTATGTTTTGCCCTTTAAATAAATTTTTTTTTTAAATAACTAACAAACGAATACGAACAAAATAAGAGCGAGTCTGGTTTTCTGATGTAACTGTCACAGACTGACTGATTTGACTGAGATTAATATCTCCTGCTCTACAGGACAAGCCACAGATAAATCCAAACACATCACACGTACGATCCGAATTAAAAAGTAAGACATTAACAACAAAAAGAGCAAAGATGAGACAAAAAAAAACTCTTCAGACCGAAACGAAAGGACAACATTTTGCTCTTAAAGTGCAGCATAACGCATAAGGAATTCAAGAGGTATGGTTTGAAATTGGCTTCAGTGTCGGATGGCTGTGATTTCCGCCTCAGATTTTAGAATCGGTCGCAGATGACGGTCTCGACCACAAACGTGTTCTCAAAGTGACGGATTCTGTGGCACTTCTTTGCCTCGCGCCTCTCGATACCTGGAAGAGGCACAGAAAGGGAGAGAAACAAAAGGCGCGTTGAGAAAAAAAGAAATCTGCTCGGCACTGAAACTCCTCGTATTACTGGTGCAGCTGGCATGCCTCCGGTGCCCTATTTGATTCAGCACCAGTCTCATCCATATATGTACTCAGGGGGAAGTTTGCTGCATCATTTCTAAAAGATCTCACGCCGACTGAGGGACGCGACGCCAGAGTTATCTTTCATGCGCATCACTACCTCCTCCACAAATGTGTGGACGTGTCCACTGCACTACGAGTGACTCACGTAGCAGGAGGAAGTTCCCAGGCTGTGCCCACACTCAAAAACACACACATAAAAACACACACACACACACACAAATGTCTGTGACGGGAGCGAATTGCACACCGTCTGAAGTGCTCAGAAGGAAGACCCAATTTGGGTTCTGGTTCTGGTCACTCTCCGATTTTCTCCCACACACAGCAAATTTGAACTCTCTGATGCAGATGGATCACAGTGACCCCCCTCCTCTCCTAAGCACATTGCATGGCTCACATTCTCACATTGTCTGGTGTTAAGAGAGGGTGATAACTAGGCGGAAGTGACCGGGAAAAAACACTGCGCATAATTTATCGCAAATTCTCACTCACGTTGGCGCTGGTTGCGACGTCTGAGGCGGTACGTCTCTTTGCCAAAGCAGAGTCTGTGGATGAAGGGGCCCAGCTGCCTCATGTTCCTCAACCTGCCAGTCACAACCATCTCCTCTTGGACAATGTACGTCTGGGGAAGGTACGTCCCCCTCTGAGACGAAGAGACAAAGTGGTCAGTAACGAGGGAACACAGTGTCCTCGCTCCTCTTTGCCGAGTGTTAAATCGATCACAATGCTCACCTTGACATTAACGAGCAGCTCCCACAGACTGCGAGGAGGCATCACAGCAGTCGTGTTCAACTCAGTGATGTAGCATTTGTCCAAGGCAATGTCGTAATAGGCTGTGAGGCCCTGGAATGAATCAAGAAGAAATATTAAGCCTTAAACACTCAAATGTGGCGAGTCTAGATAAGAGGATGAGACTTTTTATTGCCTACCCTCTGGAAGTCATGGACGATGTCTGCTGGGTCACTGCCCCCAAAATGAGGCACGGGAACACTGATCTGCTCATAGTTCTCCTCAAGGTAGATGCCCACGTTCTCTTCCAGTTCTTGGCGTCCTCTCAGGGGAGCGTACACAGAATCCTCGTAGATGACCCGGCAGTGGAATAAGCTGTCCTCTGGGATCTGCTGTGAGGTCACGAAACAAACCCGAGTCAGCATGTTTTATTTTCAGTTGCATTGTCCAGTAAGGTAAGATTCGAGGTCAGACTTGTTTTGGGGGCGGGGGAATTCTTAACTCCACTAACCTGGGACATAAAGTAGAAGCGATAGATGTAAATGGAAGGCAGCACCAGTCCCAAGGTGAAGATGACAAGGCCGATGGCGAGGCAGCACAGGCCCACTGGAAAGGGTTTTCTGGGCTTCATGGGAGGAACCAGCCGCCCCTGTAAGGCAAGAGGAAAAGAGGTCTGGTTAGACAGCAGCTCAGTAAACTCACACAAGGCTGCACTTTTGTTCTACAATTGAATCCCGGATGACGCAACAGCTCACAGAGCTACGTTCTTCCTTACTGAGTCTGAATTGTAACAGAGTTAATTCTGACAGTTGCCAAGCTGTTAGTCAGGCGAGGAGATCTGGTAGACGTAGGAAGGACTGGAGTAAAGCATGCCAGATGCCTGCCCACGGTCTCTCGGCCAACCTTCTGCCTCTCCCATACTACTGTTGCCATGGAGAGCGGAAGCGGGGAGAACAGATTGTGCCAGCCTCTGACGAAGATGCTGGCACGTGGCCGTCTGGGTTTATTCTTGGAGCCCTACTTCAATGCTCCATATTTGCCGATATTAAATCTCGGCTCACCAAGTGGGATTGAAAAAAAAAAAAAAAGCGAGGATGGCTGCGTAGAGTAGAGGGGTCCCTCGGCATAGGTGGGGGCACGTATTAATAGATCTACACGTATTGCGTATCGGCTCTGACGCCTCACCTCCTGTCTTGGCCAATCAAAACCCACTCCGCCTCTGACATCCTTCAGCTGACGTAAACAAAACAGATGAAAAGGGGTGTCTTCTCTGATGACTGATACGTCATTGAGTGGTTTTTACAGTGCAAAGTGGGCTGGGAGAAGAAGGGGGGATTGAAAAAAGACTTTTCAGTGCCTGATATCTAATTATATTCTACTACTGGGACAGAGTGAAGAACGGAGGCTGAGAAAAGACAGAGCCAATGTGACCTGTCTATCTATCTATCTATCTATCTATCTATCTATCTATCTATCTATCTATCTATCTATCTATCTATCTATCTATCTATCTATCTATCTATCTATCTATCTATCTATCTATCTATCTATCTATCTATCTATCTATGAGGTAGATTTGACATGTTTCCATCTTCAGTTCCTCTTCTAAGCCTTTCTTCTTTATGTATCCATGAATTATTTTCAGGTTAACTCTTAGCACACAGTATATGTCTAGTATATTATGAATTAAGCTGCACCCAAAGGACACTAAGTACAAGGTAAAAACATGAATTATCGCGTTACTCATCCTGATGGATTCAACCCCTGCAGGACTGAAATGGTATAACATGCTCTGAATGGCACAAATGCTGCAGGAATTGCAGCAGTTTTTTTTCTCTCTCTCTCTCTGTTTCCTCAGTTTTCTTTCTTGAGGTAAAAGTGCAAATAAGAATTGGAAGATATCGTCGGTATGTGCTGTATGAAGGACTGTCAGTCACATCCATCCGTAATGCACACTTATACAGACAGGTCTATTATCTGCAGTGTCCTCAAGGCTGGCCGAATGAGATGATGTAATATCAACACCCTCAGACTGACACTGGCATGCACTGACCCGTTATGCTGCTGCACAATTTACCTCATTGCCTCAACAAAACAGCTGCTGCAACCCTTCAGTCTGTTGTTAGAAATTGTCAAAAATTTACGGCAAATGCAGAAATAAATTAGGGTTTTCATTGCACGTTAGATTACGTTTAAATATAGGCACATTAAAAGATTAAAGGTTTAAAATTGAATCCTATTACTAGCCGGGGAACCATGTGTCTACTTAGTTATATCCTGTGCAAAAGAAGAATCTACTCTTGCTATAATAAAAACAATAATAGCGCTAAAGAAAAATGCCACAACACGAAAACAAAAGAAAGATAAGATGCGCAAACTCACGTGAGCCTGGGGTAGAGTGATCTTGTCGACATCCTGGTCTTTCTCGGGCTTCTGCGCCGAAACTGACTGGAAGGTGATCTTCACCATGTTTTTGGTTTAGCTCAGTTTGTATTTTTATTTTTATTTTATTTTGATTTTTTCTCCCTTTGTCTCCTGCCTGGCTGTGGTTCTGGTTCAGCGCCGCGCTTCCATCCACAGCACCGGGAGGACTTTATAGCGCCGGTGCAGCCTCGCCCCCGGGAATCTGTGACATCAGAAGAGCGTCTTCTCTGACGTACGAGCGCTGTGTGGGACCGAGGGAAAAGCCTCCTCGTTGGTTTCAACATAAAAGCTGGCGCTGCTTAAAAACGTTCGCAGACAGTGTAAAGTGCACGTAAATAGTTTCAATTGTGTATTTTGTGAGCTGGTTCGCATAAAACACCGACGGATTTGTTTTTCAACCCGTTTTACAGCGGAAAAAAAATGCATCTCAAAACAATTTCCGGACATTAAGCTGCTTCGTGCTTTTACTTTGAAGTCGAAATCCCAATATGGTAGTGTATTCCGCATTTTATTTAAAGCTGAATATCCTCCCCACATCCCTGTTCCGAACACTATCGTCCGGAAATGTTGTGATGTTACAAATTGGCTCAGCCAGAAGCTATACTGCAATAAAGTTATCAATAGATTATTGCTACAGTTGATGAGGATATTGCAGATAAAACCTGTATACCACTGTGTATAATAATCAACATTAGACTGACTGGGATGATTATATCATTGAGCAATTTAATAAAAAAAAATTCTGTGATGACTTACAGAAACATCTGTGTGTTTAGGCTAAATCAGATGATAAATTTGTATGCTACACCTGCATGTCTTACTTAAGGCATCCCCAGCAGGTAATCTCTGATCTGTGACACAAACAGTGGGCATCAAAAGCCATTCATGTGCTACAGTATATCTCCCTTGCAAATTGACTATTCATGATTACAGTCAGCTATTTACCATATGCACATGTCAAACAGTGACCATCTCACATGCTACTGAGAAAGCCATTGTTTAAATAATGAGAAGTCACAAAGGAAATGTTGCATTTCCTTAATTAAAATGATAGTTCAAACCTATTTAAAAAATGCTCAGTTAGCTTTGATAAAAACTGAAAAAATGAAAAACAAAAGAATGTGTGGCAGACCTGAAAAAGGAGGAGGGGGGTGAGCTGTTAACAGAAGTTTAACAGTAAGACCTGAAGAGGTGCAATGTAGCTGGTCTTTTTTGTTGTTAAATAATATACTTCTTGCCATATAATGTCAGCTACATCTATTGTTTTAGCTTGCATTGCTAAAATGATCACTGAGCACAACTGTTACACAATCCACCTGGCTTTCCTGCTAACAAGTGTCATGCATTAAAAGTAACCAACACTTGTCAGGAATAGTTCACCATACACAAAACCTACAGTGGGGGTAGAAGTCTATACATATATAAATAAAAACATCAAATAATAATATAGGTGCGATGTAGCTTGTCTTTTTTTTGTTGTTAAATTATATACTTATTGCCATACAATGTCAGCTATGGATTTTTCTCCCTTTGAATGAATGTGATCAATGTGACAATGTTATTCTGCAAATAAAAGATAGAACATTCACTTTTACTTTCTTTTTACACACTGTGCAATAAATGAGGTAATGTGCTCATTCTTGTTCTCTTTTCTCAATAGGCGTAAATAAAGGAACTGAAATAACACTTTATGAAGAACAAAACAAAATCAAACAAACAAACAAAAACAACCGCGAGAAAGTAGAACAGTGAATCAGGACCGTTTGCCTTCTTTACAGCTGTTTGAACAGGAGTTAATTGGTTTTCATTTGTCAACCGATTGTTAGCAATTAAGAATGAATTAACCAAACTTCCTAATGACGTGAGAACTGTCCCCGATAAGCACAACTTAATAAGCCATGCAACTAAGAAGGAAACTGATGTTGAAATGTATTTGTTAAGAGCAGTGCGCAACAAACCATCTGCAATTGAACATATGATCCTGAATGCATATAGTTTTATAAGTTACTTCAAACTCTTTTAAAGTTCGACTGCAGATCATCGCATGTCTTGGCTGCGTGGTCCAGGACCCCCTGTGGATAAAGGGTACGGGGCGTTGCACGCCCTCTCTGTCTTACTTACACCCAGTTCATCCATTTATATGTAAATGAGCCATGTATGCAGCCGCAGAAAGGCCCCTCGGCAATAACAGCCCATTCTCTGAAGGAGTCAACTACCGCACGGCCATCTGTCCCCCCACACGGACTCCAGCTAACGGCTTTCTGGATCACACCCCAGCGGCCTCCTGGCCAAACTTCAACCATGGCTCCGATACGCAGCAACACCGGCGGAATGAATGGAGGTGACGGCGAAACACAATCTGACAGGAAGGTAGGGGTTATGGAGACTGTGGTAGCTGCGACAGAGCGTAGAAAGAAAGTAATAAATGTGACCTCTCTTGTCCCTCGATATTCCTGCTGTAGATGAGGAAACCTCTCATGGAAAAGAAAAGAAGAGCTCGCATTAATGAAAGCTTACAAGAGCTCAGGATTCTCATCGCAGACTCAGACGTAAGTGAGGTTTTTTTTTTATTTTTTATTTTTTTATTTAAATGGCCTCACGTCGATGTGTCCTTAATTGAGTTCATTTAGCCCAACCGGTGGCTGCTGCTTTTCCACTCGCCGCAGTTACAGTCGAAGATGGAGAATGCTGAAGTTTTGGAGGTGACGGTGAAACATGTGGAAAGCATCCTGCAGAGCCGAGCACAAGGTAAACCTCTGCTACTGTTTAGCAATATTTAAAATAAGGTTGACCTATAGCCTGCAAAAAAATGATTCGAACCGAACGAAAACAGCCTGTAAATAACTTTAAATAACTCTTCCGCGAAGATATATAGTTCTTATTATTAGCGGATACGTATTTTCATCAGAGTCTCCCAACATTTCAGGTGTAACCTCAGCTGAGGTCCGTAGTTGACAAGTACAGGGTCTTGAGATCCTCCTTAAGAAATAAATGTACATTTATTATGTAATAAATGATCTGAATAGGGCCATTCAGACTGACATGAAAAAGGTCTATATGGGTCACAGGTGTGAAAAAATAAAATGGATTTGGGTCACATTTGCCTGCTGTGTGAACATAGACTAAGAGATTAATGAATTGTAGTTGTTTTTTTAATTACTCTATATTGTATATAGAGTTACTATAATTACTCTATATTGTATATATTGTATATTGTATATTTTATATATATATATATATATATATATATATATATATATATATATATATATATATATATATATATATATATATATATAATAAAAATAATGTTTTGTGTTCTTTGGTTTATCATCAGAAGTACTCAAAATCCCCAGTTGGTAAAATAACGTAACAAAGGACTTCAGCACCAGTGAGAGGGCTGGAGCACAAACGGCAGATTTGCCGATGATGTTTTTCAATAATTTACCAAAATTCCATAATGTTGCAACAGATTGATTGACTTGTACTGCTCACGTACTCAATCAACAGTTTGGCTCAGACACTACCGAGACCACAGTGGTTGCGTCATTTGACATTTAAAATACTGTTGTGGCTGCTGTATGTCTTTCTCCAGAGGTGGACGCTCTGAACAGGGAGGCCAAGGAGCGTTTCGCCGCCGGCTACATCCAGTGCATGCACGATGTGCACACGTTTGTGTCCTGTTGCCCTGGAATAGACCCCGCCATTGCATCTGAGCTGCTGAACCACCTCCTGGAGAGGATGCCCCTTAATGACGAGGAGCATCTTGATGAAAACAAGCCAGCCTGTAGTAGCACTCGGCCCCTGCCTGAGAGTATGTACGCCAGAGTGGTGTCCCCGGTCACTTCCAACACCTCCACCGACGACCTGAGCTCCGACCTGGATGAGACGGACTCGGAGCAAAACCAAGCCTCCTCCACAGAGGAGGTAGCTAGCCAGCACGCATCGTCTGGCGTAACTTTCTCAAAGCCAATGTGGAGACCTTGGTAAAGAACTTTGAAGAGGTTTGCGTAAACTAGATGATTGTTGGTTATTGTTAGAATGTACCGGATAGGCTACAGTTCACTACAAAACATCCCTGAATGGGCAACAGTACAATGTCTCTGACAGTGGTTCTCTTTTTTTTTTTTTTTTATATACCACCTTCGTAATTTCTCCAAGTACCACCATCTTGTTAGGCTTTTTATCACAGTACTAGAACAGAACTTGGATCTTTTGAACTTGCTGGGTTGTGTCATTGAGACACAAAATCATTCGATCACTCGTATTTATTGGCAATGCATGATTGGTTGAAAAATGTGTTTTAAATACATCCTCCATTTTTACACATAAGTCCAAATTTCTGAGTTTAAAGTTGGGGGAAAAAAAGTAAATTAAAAGAGAGTTGAAATCCCCAATGGTAAAGTCAGTGGGTGCTTACAATCTCCAACCTCACAATCCAATATGGCTGCTCTGACATTAAATTTAGTACGTCTGACAACTTGTGTATTATTAAGCTAAGTCACACACAATGCTGCACAATCTTTTTTAATTAGCATATGGCAAAGTTTTTAATGAATAACAGCTAATGTGCTTGCATTTAGCTTATAAACAATTATTTCAAGATTTTCTTTTTGAAAGCCACTGTTGTCAGCCCACCTGCCACTAGTCGTACATGTACCACAGTTTGAGAACCATGTGTCTAAGGCTATGACTCTTACACTGTTGCGTTGATGGTATTGCCGCTCCATATAATTGCACTTCTATTTAATTGAATCGCTGACTCACAGAGTACTGTGTAATGTCCATTTGTGAATATTTTCTATACCAGACTAATTGCAGTTAGACATGCAGGATGAGTCTGGACTTCTATTGCTATAACTAGCTATGCTTGTCATTTAGCACAACAGCTAGCACTGGTTTTCTGACATCATACCCTATCAGTACCTACTAACATAGCATTGTGTTCCAATAAACACTCAAGGAATCAAGATCCCTGTCCTGTTCTGTCCTGTTTTAAAATTATGTCATTACTTTAAAATTGTATTAAGTCTTAAAAAAAACAAACTTGGGAACCACTTTGGCTAAGACATAAAGAAGCTCTTTGCAAAACGTATCATAGCTGCAGTTGAAGTATTTAATGTTGTAAAATAGAATAAAAATAGTTGCAGAGATCATTGACGTGTACATTCTGCATTTAAAAGTGTACAGGCTTACCTTAATAAGGTGGCGAATGCATTTGTAAATATGTACTTGTTTTAACATTTAGTTGTTCCTCTCCAGATACATTGTTAAATTATTTCCTATTTAGAAAGTGAAGGACTGCGTATTTATAGTGCATTAGTAAGCTACCTCGTCCAGTTTAAATAAATAACTTTTTTTAAACAAAGACCTCTGTGGACATTCTATTTCTGCACCTTTCTCGCTCCTAAAAAGCGACTTTTACACAGAAGGATCCCACTAACCACCCACCCTCGTTTGTTATAAAGATTTACTCTGCAGTTGTGGGCCAGATTGTGTGAACACTCCCTCCCTCTCTCTCTCTCGCTCGAAGATTTCTCTGCACGTCGTAGGCATTTGTGAGGTGTGAGATGAGTAATCGCTCCTTTTATAGGCCTCGTTCTGAACATGTCAAATGGGTTTTATAGCTCTATTTGAGCTCAGCTTTTATATGTTTTTTTTTTTTTAAATACCTTGGATACATGGATGGTCATGAGAATCAATTTCCTATAAGCACCAGTTTGTCATAATGTACCAAATTAGGCTGTAATTCCCTTTGGGTGTGCGTTCAATAGCGAATTATTGAACGGCTTCAGGATCAAAAGCGATGAAGTTTCTAATTGTGTTCCTGCATCGTAATGGATGTGAAGGGAAAATGTTACTCAGCTCTTCCAGATTTCAGATCAAACGGTACTTCTGAGAACGCTCTGAATTCATCTTTGGTCTCTTGTCATCTCCTATGTTCCTGCGATATTCACCGAGTGTCAATTATTTTGCAGTCAACGGTCCTAACACCTCTACCAGCTCTTCTGATTGTGGCAGTTTAGAAAATGACAGGAGAAATATTAATACAATTAAATTATCCTTCTACAGCACCACTGAAGAGCTTCCATGCCCTTTGATTGATTTTTTTTTTTCGGGAAGGATCAACACATGGCAGCGTGCAACTGTAAATTAGAAGGAAAATGTATTTTACAAATAAAAAATCTGTAAAGTGGGGCATTCATTTTTGTGTGGCCCCCTTTACTTACCATTAAATAAAGTGAATTGCAGCAGATTGGCTTCCACCTCAGTATAAAAATGATTGTCAGTGAACACTAGTGAACAAACAACATCGGTAAACATCCCAGACAGATCACTAATACAATTGTGGAAAAGTTGAAAGCATGGTTAGGTTATAAAACATTGTCCTTCATCTCAAAATAAAGAGATAATTGCCAAAGTGGAAACATCCCAGTCCAGTAATCGGAGGAAAAGGCAAGAATTCAATACTTCTCTGGAGGAGATGCAGAGATCCTCAACGACAGTCTGTTTGGAAGAGTGGCAAACAGAAAGTCATGAGAAGTCCATCTTATTGCGGGTTATGTTGCAAAAAAAAAAAACTGTGGCTAACACAAAACTATCACTCCACACACTACCAGGAACACACGCGCTGTAGGTGGACCATAGATGTGGCAGAACTACGGTGTGGGCAACCTGTCAAGACGAGGCTGCAAAAGACATCACTTTCCAGTAAAAACACGCTAAACAGCGCGACAGCTGGTTTAGATCGAAATATATCCATGCGTTAGAATAAAGCCAAGACATAAATACAGTTGAGGATATTGAAAACTGATATGATATGGAACGTAAAGTGACTAAAAAACGGAAAACTCCGCTGCACGGATACAGTATTTACCAGACGTAATACTGACGATTGGCTGCTTGGAGAATGTTTGGACACGTCTGAAGTATAATCTTCAAAAAATGTATATATTTGAAGAAACACGCATTCTTTGTCACGCAGTATTTGTCTAACATCATGCAAGAACATATATAGCCTACATAAAAAAAAAAAAAAACCTGTTGAAGTATTTCTTGTTAATGTGAAACAACTACGGTTTCACTTCATTGTTTCAAGAAGAAAGAACGAAAGAAAGACCGGATTTGCAGATCAGCAGATGTAAATAAGCGCAGCAGGCCAGCAATTTGCACCTTGTTCTAAATCTGTAGCCTAACATGCGGGGTAGAAGGTGTGAACGGTGGACTAAAGTAACGCGCCATCCTTATCGAGCACTTTACAAACTCAAACTTATCACATAGCTCGTTTATTTACTTCACCAAAAGAATGCATGAAATAATAATAATAAAAAGCCTGGTTCTACTCCGCAATTTTTTTTTTCAGATTATGGCATCTACCAAATCCACACTTGTATGTGCATGAAGTGTGAGGTGTGAAAGAAGACGGCGAACAAGGCCGCTTTGATGTGGAGGATCTGTCAGGACTTGACAGCAGAGTAGTCTCCGTAGCTTTTCAGTCAGACAGACATCGATTTGCATCAGGAAAATGAAAGTCACAACCACAGGACAGGAAAACTTTAACATCATGCATGCTCTTTGTAATCTAATCTGAATACGAATTGCAGCGTCATTGGCGCATTCTTTTATATTAATGCGTTTTATCGCCATCTAGTGGTCAGACCACTTTAAGGTTTATCGATCAAAAGCCTTGACAATCCGACCATCTGCATCGTGACGTGGGTCCAAAGAACAAGCCTATAAACGAATGTTTAGTCAAATAAACAAGTGCACATTTTTCGTTCAATTTGAATATTGTTGTACACATTGTTGTATTAATCGTTCTGTTCTTTCAAAAGAAATGTTCCCAAATGTATTCATTTATTTATTTATCCAGGCCATATCTGACAAAGAAAGTGATTTAATTAGAGCTAAACAGCAAGTTCTCCTAGTTTTGTTCATTGTTTGAAAGACGTCAACACAGCTGTGTATTCTGAGTAAAAAGTCAGCCTCTGACATCGGTTTGAGGAATGTTTGCCCACCTCCTCACCTTCATCTCTGAGACGTTTAAAGGTTAACCTTAATCCCCTTCAAGTGACCCGAGGGCTTCTCATTGAGATCAAAGTCAGGAGCTTCCACTTCTTTGCTCTTTGACCGGTGGAGTTATGGCATGTTTAGGGCCGTTGCGATGTTTCCGAGTCCAGCTCTGACACAGATGTCACACTTTCTTCCTTTGACGGTAGGATTTTTGGTGTATTCAGTTACGAATGATGAACTTGTTCAGTATCTTTCAGATTGGACAGACCCGCTGTCTCACATTTGTGAGCACCTTGAACTTGTTTTGTGATAACATTTGAAGGCTTTCGAGATTTTCTTTAGCATCCTGCAGTCTTCTATTGGACTGAATTTGCTTGGGCAACCAGCCCTGGTGTTTAAATCTTTTAATTATAACTTTTCCTGTTTTGTCAATGTCACACTAACAAAAATGTGCATACAGGGAAATAAACACAAGGCAACGATGTGTGGATGTGAAACTGCCATAGGTAATATGCAAAACAATGTTGATTTCAAATGAAACATTTTTATTTCAAGAAAATATTTATTTTTCATTGAACCAAGAAAAAATAAGGACACGAAAAAGAAAGGTGCTTGAGAAACCTGCTGAAATAGCAGACAGACTAATGACACATTCAGAAAAGGTACAGAGGAATAGCATGGATTCATGTGAAATTATAAAATAAAAACCCCCCAGGCATCTTGTTTCTAAAATAATAACAAACCTTCCAGGTTTTTGGCTTATAATGAGCTGGTGTCATCTTTTACTCTACCAACCTTATCCACTGTAAACAACCACACAGTTATTTTTCCCTTTCTGATTTGCAGTCAGCATTATTGGTCCTGTCTGTTTTATAATTTAGTTTTTTTTTGTGTGTTTTTTTTTTCTAAGAAACGCATTATGTAGTTTTCAAAAAGCATGTATGCAAAATATATACAAATGTATATACTCAAAGACTTTTTTAAAGATTAACGAGTGCAACGCCGGCAAAGAAATAAGAATTTCACATCTGAAACAATTGAAACATTTCATAACTAAAATATGCCGAACCCACATCAAGCATAGTTTGGTAACACATGGCTCCGAAGAAAAACAAAAATATTTCTGAAACACTACAACCGAGTTAAAAGCAGCGTTGTGCACATGCTCGGTCATGTCCTGTTAAAATATTCCGATCGGCTTAATAAATACTGCAGTATTGCATGTGCTTTCATTAGGTGGGATATGGTTTCTACTTTATGGCATTTCAGAGGGAAATATTGCACATTTTCCTCCCATTACTCTCATTTTACTACCATGGGCCAGCTTGCTCTCAGCTTCAACAATGTACAGAGTGCTGGATAAAACAATCAATAAAAAAACAAACCAGGCTCACATTCAGTCTGGAGCTTCTTAAATAACCAGATAAGGTAAAATATATTATGAATAGCTGGCCTTTATGTCAGGTTCGCTGGACCGCATGTTACTCCACTAAAGGTAAGAATCAGAGCATATTTTTATGTGGCCGAGAAGGGACTGAAATGATGGATAGTTTAACAGGTTTGAATTTCCAAGTCCCAAAAATGAGTTTGAGCAATTGTAGCTGCTAAGGAATACCAATAATTCTTCCTTTTAGCACAAAAAATGTGCACATATGCTCAGTCGGTTCCTTATGAGAATGAATAACAACAGAACCTAAGTAATTTGTTGCTAAACAAGAAAATAAAAATAAAAACAAACCTCCACTTTTTTCTCACCTCACCTAACTTAACTGGGAAAATGTCCTGAAATACTGATCTCATTAACATTCTCACAGTCTGGCATGTGTTTGCTTGGCATCTGTTGTCATGCTTTGAGCATGATTATGAGCACTGTGCTGTTCCCTTGTCACATGTTTCATCTCCTATAATCAGTGCATGAAATTCTTTCAAGGTGCCACACTGCGATGTGCGAAAGAAGGTAAATCATTAAACGAGTAGAGTCACAAAGCCCGGCCTTTAACCCAGAAGCAACTAAGCGACCCTGCCTGATGCAGCTAAATTGATCACCGCAGACGTTCACATTTTACACATTTTGTTCCGCAATGCAGAGCAAAATGGCTCATCTAAGGCAGTTTCTTTACAGCGGAGCAGTAGTTTCTTTAAAACTCCTGTTGATTTGCTCCTTCTGCCCGTGGGCTGCAGCTTGAAGGAGGACCTGAGTGACAAGAGATCATGGCAGAGATCAAAGGTTCGCCTCTGAGCCTCTCGGGGCAGCAGTCCTCTCCAGTCTCCATATCACCCAGTCCCAAATCTGGCTGGTCTTCCACTCCAACTGTCGCTGCAGTCTCTGAGGTGCTGTCACACCAGGTGCATCCCTGGAAGTCACAAATGGGTTTAAATCCTAAATTAAGTAGTGAAGTTTAGAGACACAAAACATATAAATACAAGAAAAGGCGTATAATAATCGTTGTTTGCCTAAGTTTCACTCTGGTTTCCTCCCACAGTCCAAAAACATGACTGTCAGGTTAATTGGCCTCTCCAAAATGTGTCTCTGTGTTGCCCTGTGACAGAATGGCGACCTGTCGAGGGTGACCCCACCTCTCGCCCGGCATGCTAGCTGGAGATGGGCACCAGCAACCCTCCTGACCCCACTGAGGGACAAGGGTGTCAGAAAATGGATGGATGGATGGATGGATGCCTGAGTTTCAGCTTTCAGCTGTTTTATTGTATTGCTTTGCATTTGACTCTTTTTTTCTTTTCCACTTATGTTTCTCAATTTACATAATAGAAATGGTTGTAACTACCACAGACTACTAGTTGGAGCTGTATTGTGACAGGAAAGTTGTAAAAAAAAAAAGATAAAAGCTTTGCAAAGTTATGCCAATAGGAGCAATATGTGTTAAAATGAAACAGAATGTTTTTTTTCTACCTCAACGTTGATGGCTTTGGGTAACTCTCCCTTCTGTATCCAGGGGTGGACCTCGCACAGCTCCTTCCTCTGGTCCACTGACAAGTGGGGCTGGCATTGCTGCAGCACCCTTATCTTCTCATTGTCTTCTTCCAGCACTCTGTCAATGTCCCTGGAAGACACACACACACAAAAAAAAGTTGCTTATAGACAGTGGCAACTTTCTTGTCAACGTATATAAAAATTCATTTAGATCTGCAACACAGGTGCATTAAAGCTGAAGATTAAGTAAACTTTGCTAAAGGCCGTGAATAAGTAAAAGACATCACAGAATCGTTAAGTTACTGAGAATGATGTAAGCATGTTGGGCTCATTCCCCGGTGAGAAACAAACAAAAAAAGGTCTAGTTGGAATAGACTATTTCCATTTCTTATGGTTCATGACAAAGGCTTCTAGGCGCAGAGGACTTAACGCTCCATCTACTTGACATTAATATAACAGCTTTTAGTTGTAGCAGATGTAAAATGCTAAAGCTGGCATTTGTGTAATGTAATCCTGCAATGCTTTGTTGTAAAATGTTGTTAGAAACTAAATCCTTCACCGCACAGAATCATTTGATGGTGAGATAAGGGACGTAGAGATTCTACTTCAATCTGTCCTTTACTCTTTGACATGTATAGTTACTATAATGTAAAGTGTCATTTCATATATATTTCATCTAACATAGTCAAAAAACTTCTAATGAATGTATCGAAACAGCAAAGGGAAACTCTGCATATTTTTGCGGCATACATTTATTCAGTAACAATCTTTGTTTGTTGATACATTTACACTAAGGAATCATTACTGACATCACCTGTTTTGATTTACAGATTTATTCCATACATGACATTTTTATTTGTAACATTATCCATCGGCCTTGAGTGGCTTAAGTCTTCCCCAGCGTTCGTTTCACCATGTTTTGCAGATCAACTCGAATACACACGCAAGGTAAGCATTACAAATGAAGTTGACATAAGAAAACATAAAATCATGAACAACTTAAAACACTCAAAATATCAGAATCCCATTTTTGTCATAAGTGTGTAAGTTGCTGAAACATCCCTGCAATTGAAAACCAACAAAATTTGATGTCTCTCAATATGAGGCTGGTTGAACCAAAGTCAGCCTTAACATTGGGGTGCCATCTACTGGTTAACTAATGTCACTACAGCAGGTTTAAACGATTCAAATGATCTAAAGCCGACACTGCTATGAACAGAACTGGTTCCATGTTAATCAGATTCATGTCCTACTTTAAATTAAACACTGTAATAACAGAGCGTAAATGTATAAGGTATATGATGTAATTTTATTATTGACATATCCTATCTGCAACTCTTGCGAAGAAAGTAAAATAAATAAGAAACAGAAATACATTTATTCTCCTTAGGAATCCCAAGCCTGTTTTTCTTTAGCAGTTCTTTCAGTTTTAGTCAGATTGAATGGCCATTTGGCTTCACCTTCATATTCAGTTCAGTTTAGTCAGGACTCTGTGCAGGTCAGTCAGTGGCGCTCACTTTAATTGTCTGGAGATAGTCCTTCACCAGCAAAAACATAGTGTTGTTATGTTGGAAAAGAGAGCGTTAGTCTTTTTTTTTTTTTTTTGGAAAAAAAATTGCATCCTTTCAATCCATTTCTTTGCAGAGATCTATTCATCAACATATTCGTGACAACAATTCCTGACCATTGCTTTGCGTCTTGGCAGACTTTACTGACGTCTCTCGCTAGTTCTCATTCCAGGGTCTCTTAAATCTTTTGCTTCCTGCCTCTGCCAGGCTTCTTTTGTGCTCTCTTGTCTATGCATTTTTAGATTAAACTTCTCACTCTAATTCTTGACATTTGGAAACAAGGCGACAACTGTTCCTCCTACTGCTGATTGAACATCAACAGCGCTTTTTCTTTTATCTCAAGTTCAAACCAATTGGTTTAGCTCTTGACCTGATGTTTTATCCAATGACAGATACAACCGTTAGTCTGGTCTTTATACTAAAGCCATCTATTGTAACTTCACACACATCATGACACAACAGTGGTTTGTGCAAAAAGATCAGTTCTTGAAAGGAGTAATAATTTTAATGACTTTTTTTGTTGTTGAATAATTTCATTTCTGTGTGTAAAGCAAAAATAAACCTATAATGTTTGAAAAAAACTGTACAACATATTTGAAATAGCTCGTTTTTTAAACAAAATGATCAGTGCCACAATAATTGGTCTCCTGATGTTAATGTTTTATGCAACAGGACAGCAATCAGTCTCCTCCTACAACATTATGGATTTGTGACTTTTTGTTACCTGGATACATCTTTTGCTATAATCAGGGAACTATACCACAAAGAAGAAATTAAAATGTTTGAATGTTTCTTTGCATTTCTGATCCAACCAGATGCTGCTTAAGTTTCAAACTGCAGCGTTAACAAGAACCTCCTTCCTACTCCTCGCTGGCTGCGCCTGTCCTTCGACTCACCGCGAGGGCAGCTCGTAGGTCATCATGACTTTCTCATCCGTGTTGGCCATCAGCAGCCAGACGGGGTCCTGCAGGACACACTTGAGGAGCTCTGTCTCCGCTGGTCTTTCCTCACTGCTCCTAAGGAGGCCTTTGGGCGTCAGGCTGCTCTGAGATGAGTCCACGCTGCCAAAGTATTTACTGCTGTTGTTGCTTCCTGGGGGAAAAAAAAAAGCCAAGCATCACATATTTTTATGACAAACAAGTTGATCGTAAAAAAAGCACTTTATGTTGACTTTAATGTTTTATTCTCTGTATGCTGCAATCGTTTTAGCAGCCTCCCCCAGCTGAGGGTGTGAAAAATTATGGTTTTGTTTGCTTTTCTTTTGAAAGCTGACGTTTGAATGCAGACCTGAAAAACTGCTTGATGTCCCACTGGCCGAGGCGCCGCTGGCTGACGTCCTGCTCTTGGACATCCCGCTCGCTGAAGTCCCAAAGCCATTGGAGCCGGAGCCCATGGAGCTTGAGGTGGCTGAGCCGGTGCCTGAACAGGAGTCCTCTTGAAGGATGATGTCCAGCATGTCGCTGGATGTTGAGATGACATCGCTGTTGTTACCTTCGTCGCTCCTCTGCAAAAAAACACACATATTACAGCACTGGTGTTAATATTGCTCTAACTCTCAGTACCGGGAATATGTTCCTGCTCGACCATGACGTCGACGTCGCCATCTCAACTGGTCATGGCCGTTTATCCTTTTTTTTTTAAAAAAAAAAGAGCGGAGATTTTGCTATTGCGGTTACACTTTTTTAAATCTATGCAGTCTCTTCAATGCACAGACCGGTGCAACTGTAAGAACACGAAAGGGATTTTGTCAATGTAGATTTATTGTTTTGTCATTTCTAAAGTGGATGGAGAGGAAAGACCAAGGAACAAAACAGCAAAACTGAATTAGTGCTGCACAATATATCGCAAATTCATCATTATCAAAGCATCACTGAATCTGATAGCGAATAATACGAACAGTGTTTCGCATGATGACACTTCACCATTGAAAAGTTTCAGAAAGCAAAGAGGTGGTAACATTTTGATTTGATTGCAAAGACAGCAGACAACAGCTGGAAGCACCTAATTTAAAAAAATCAAGTTGATAGGAAAAATTTATTTTATAGTTAGCTCGTCTAGACGGATCATTATTTGTATGTGTATTTTTTGCTCTGAGCTTAAATTGGAAAGTGACCAATACTGTTTTGTCATCCACTTTCTGTTCAACCCACAGATGCATTTTCCTTACCGAAGTGGCAAAAATTAAACAAATTCAAAATCAAAATCAGCACATTCTGTCCAATAAATTTTATCCAAAAGCTCCCAGTAAAACGGACAACCTCCCAACGCAGACCTTTTCCTGGGTGAACCCTTCACACTGATCATATGCTGCAAACATCTGCATAAAGCAATTTTAAAAGCATCCATCATTTCACTCGAAATTTATACAAATTCCCAATCAAAAACAAAAACATGGATGTCTGTAAACATTTCTTTAAAGCTCTGTGCTTCGTATTTAAGTTTAGCTTGGACCGTATTTCACAGTCAGCTTACAGAAGGAAGCGTTATAAAGTCTAAGTACAGCTGCAATCCCACAGAATTGAACTGTTTAGTTTTTTACTATTTTTGCTTTTAATACTTTTAGTCTTAGCTATCTGTTGAACAAAGGAAAGCATTGCAGGGTAAAATACAAGTGACACATGAACATAAAAAAAAGCTTTTATAATTGACATGGAATCTGGAAGGAATGGGATTTAAAGAATGTTGAGTTTTTCTGAGGATTTGCCTACCTCGTTGCTGCCAGCCCCAAGCCTAGACCACACTTTATCCCAAGACAAACGCTCACAGACACAGGATGTGGGTTGGAAATACAAGGGTCCAGGTGGACCAAGTAGACTGAGAGAGGGCTAAAGGGTGTAAGGGATAATAGTATCATTAACACCCAAAGCCACAGTTCATCTAAGGAGTCTTAGCTCACTTGATTTTACACATTGCAATAACAAATAAAATAATCTCTGTCAGTTTATTGCTGGGAATATGTTAAGAATCCAGGTGGTGGTGGGAATAAATCCCTAACGGGAAAACGAGGCACACAGTTCAATATATTGGGGGGGGACATCATTTTGAAATTTTCAGAGGTCACATGTAAAGAACATCAGTCAGAAACAATGAAAGACTTGAGGACGACACAATGACAGAAGAACTTTGATAACACTTTATTTGAAGGGGTGTGAATAAGACTGACATAACACCTGTCATGAACATGAACTAGTCTTTATGAATGTCTATGACTGTTGTCATGAAATGTCATTCAGTAAATAATGACACTTTTAATGCAAAGTTGCTCTAAAAGTTGCATTGAAAGTCCATTAAAAATGCCAACGTTGCATTAAATTGTGGTTATTTACAAAACCATGCAAAGCTGGCACTTTTAATGGACTTTCAACTTTGCACACCCCTTCAAATAAAGTGTTACCAGAACTTTTTCCTCTCTCTTTCTCCCCGTTTACCTCTTTCATCTCCCTCTCCTTTGCTTTGCTGGCGCTTGCTCCTTTCTCCCTCTCAGCCGCGTTACTCCCTTGTCCTGCTGAAGAGTGAGGCGCATTGTCCTGCCTGTCCACGGAGAACTCCAGCTCCAGCAGGTTCAGGGGCGAGCTGCAGCGGGACTGGAACAGAGGCGGGGGCGCCTGGCCTTCACTTTCACCAGACTGCGGTGTGGAGGAGCGGGAGCGGCCTTCCGCCGGGGGCTTCGGGGTGTCAGGGGAGGAAGGGAAGTAGAAAGGCGGCGACAGGTAGGATGCTAACGTCGGGTTGAGCTGGTTCTGACTGTTGACGAAAGGTGGGCTTGCGAAGGCAGCATGGCTTGGGAAAGCAGTCTGATCAAATGGCGGCACTTGCATCGGGACACCCCCAGCGTCCACCTGATACACCGGCACCGGCGGTGCTGGATGTCCAATTAAAGGGTATAAGTAGTTGGGCAGCACAAAAGCCATAATAGGTGTGACCATATGAGAGGTTACAGGGGGAGACTGAGTGCCCGGGAACAACAAAGGGAGTTGGGCACCCTGGTTATCCCCCAAGTCTTGTGGCAGAGCTTCTGTGTGTGACAACGCAGAATCTGTTCTGGCGTAGATTTGCATTGGGTAGCCTGGCAGCATGACAGGATATGGTGCAGGGAAAGCAGGCTGTGAGGCATCAGATGGAGACACCAGGGTCTGCGTATGGCTCTGGTTCATCTGAGGAGGGAGCTGCTGCGGCGGTCGCTCCTTGTGAGGGGCAGGCGCAGCGCTCGCAGAAGTGAGAAGCTTTGCTCTCTTGGTTTTGGTCTTCTTGTTTCGTGTTCCTCGGCGCGGCTCTGGTTTTTGACCTTCTTGCTTTCTGGGTTGAACAGTGTGCGCAGCTGTAGATTGATGAAGGAAACATTTAGAAACAAAGCAATTTGAATAAAAGACATTATTTTTGGCTTCTGACATTTGAATGTGTAATTAATTTTTTACATGATTTAACCAATTAATCAACGTCTCCTTTGGTCTCCAGCCAGCCTGTCAACACCGACATCAGGAGAGTCTCTTTATAACTGGTCGTCATTTATGGTTAATACAACTATTTGTATTTTTCCAATTTGAAATAATTAACAAAAAGAAGTCTGTTTTGTACAGACATTAAGTTACCAGATAATTAAAAGAATGAATGCAAATGATATACACCTGCAAAAGTATTCACACGCCTTGAACCATTTCTTATTCTGTCATATACAACCACAAATCAACATAAAGTAGTAAATAGCTGTGATGTGGAAACTTGGTCAGTGACAACCAATCAGAGCCAAGAGGAGGGTCTTAGAGCTCTCAATCATTCTCACGTACACGCTGCTCACAGCCTAACCGTTTCTCTCTGCTACACCGCAGATGGTTCACAACAACGGAGTCTGCCATGAACACTCGGGTTAGTTAGATTTCCTGGACTGGTAAGCTGTTTCTCCACCATTAGCACAGGAGGAGTGTGATTTCCTTCACAGATTATCTGTCTCATAGCATACTGTTACGCCACAGTTTTAGATAGTTTTAACAAATATATAATTTTTTATTTTTTTTTAATGACATACTCCCTGTATTTGAGTCAGTTCATCTCACCATCATCTCTGACTGACCTCCCTGCAGAGGAAAAGCATCCCAACAGAACGACACTGTCACCGCCATGTTTCACTGTGTGGGTTGGTGTGTTCAGTGTGACATGTGGTATTAATTTTCTGCCATGTGTGACGCTTTTCTGGAGGCCAGAAAGTTACATTTTGGTATAATTTGACCAGCACATCTTCTTAAACATGGCCTTAATGAAATACCGCCTGCAGATGAATGATTTAATAGAGCTCCTATAGATATTCAGAGCTTGGGATGTTTTTTTTGGGGAGGGCGGGGGGGGTTAAGGTTTATTTTATTCATCTATGCCTTTTGGTTTAGCCATGTTGTCTTTTGTGTGTTTTGTCTGGCACCTTGAAACTCAGTTTCATATTGTGTTATGCAGAAGCATATATGATATGACAGTAAAGAACCTGGAGTCCTTTAACCCAGCCCTGCTTTATTGCTCTCCCCCAACTTTCATGTTTAATACATTCTTTGGTCCTCATGATTTTTCTTGTTTTATTTTCTTACTAAAGTTTTGAAGCAAATCTCAGAGGCCTTCACAGAACAGCTGTATTTATACTGAGATTAAATTACACACAATTGACCTTTACTAGTTAGGTGAAGGTAGGTGGTTACACTGGACGTTATTTGAGGATACCAGAGTAAATCAGGTGAAATTAGAAGTTTTTGTAAAAAAAAAAAAAACTGCAAAAAAGCCAACTTTTGTCTTCCCCTTTACAGATGTGCACTGATTGTGTAGGTCTGCCATACAAAATCTGAAAATAAATCTAAGTTTGTGGTTCTGGTCTTGACAAAATGTGGAAATGTTTAAGTAAAGTATTTTAGCAAAGCCCCGTGCATCTGAGGGATAAATCTAATCTGCTATTTAACCATTATTTAACCGTGTTGTTTAGTGTTACCAGTGATGGTGCGTTCATCTCTCTGTTGGTCCAGGGGCGGGGAGCCGTTTGCTTTGTGGGGAGTGAGTCCTCGAAGCTCTCGAATGCGACAGAGAAAGGCCTGCTCCTCCTTCTGCGTATGAGCTGCCAGCACCTGCTTAGTCAGACCCAGTTTCTTGTAGGACTCCATCTCCTGGCTGGGAGGTGAAACTGGACGAGGAGTGTTGATGCTCTGGCTGGATTCTGGCATGTCTCCTGCAACAGGTACGTCTTCTGTGATCTCTGCATGGATTACAATGAGACAGAAATGTTTACTTACTGTATTAAGCGAAAAAACTATTAACCGTCTGCAACGATGACAAACAAAGCAAAGACGAGTCGACAACAGGCTTGCACAGACGCAGATAGCAACAGGTTTTCTGACATTTCACAACTTAGCTGCTCATAACCAAAATCACAAATGACAGACGACATCTAAGCAACAATACTGACAACCCAAGTGGTTATTGTACTAAATGTGCAAAACTCTAACCTATAATTAAGTGCTAAACAAATGATGTGTCAGGATATTATACAAAAGCAGAAAACTCTCTATGGGGTATCAGGTGCTAACACAAACAACTGCACACTTTGGGTTTTCTGTTGCACAATAGAAAGAAAAAAAAGGAAAATGTGACAATATTTACTTCATTTCAAGGTCTCATTTTAGATCTTTATAAGTATTGTCAGAGCTGCACATATGCACTTGTTGTGAATTTTGATATTTTTGTTGTTCATGTTACATTGTGCTGAGTGATAACGACCGGTGACACGCTTCAGAGGGCGAGATCATTCACCAGCCAGCAAGTCTGAAGCCACCAGACTGAATTTCTTCCCAACGCTTGAACCTTCACCCAGACTTACATGTACGTTCCCTGCATTCAACTCAGTTCCTTTAAAGCTGTAGCGATAGGATGAAGTGGCACGGCTATCTGACCCTGCCAATGAACATTTTAAAGAGTGGGGGCGAGGGGTGGGGTACTTCAAACAAAAAAATGCATCATCATCTAAATCTGGAACAATGTAGTTGTCAATCTCTCCTAATAAGGTTAAAGAAATGTAATATTTCACAGTCAAAGAAATGTTGCTAACACAACTACCATTATAATGTGCAGTTTTGCCCATTCCCATTTATTACATTTAGCAACTTTCTCTATCACGTGTAGATAACTTTGGTTTTGATATCTGATGTGCTTTAGAAAGAGCATCAGCACAAACATGTCTGTTAAGGCAAAAGGAAACGGTTGATGGCAAATCAGCTTCCTGCCAGAGTCTCCCATTTCACTGAGGGATGCTTTAGCAATTACTCCTCGTGACATTCAAAGAGCATTACCACAATGTATAACAGTATTGACATTTTCGCCACAGCACAATTTGCTGTTGTTTCCTTGGTTAATCTTGTACTTATCCTGGACTCTTAATTTGTCCACTGCATAAAGTAATTAAAAGCATATTAAAGGCTCTTTGCATTTGAATCAGTCTTTAAAGAGCAATGTTGGTTTTTGAGTAAAGGTTATAAATCTAACAAATAAGAATAATGCACAAATAAAAAAAAAAACAGACATCAAAATAACACACCAGCTTAATGTATCCAGCTGATAAATACGTAGTGTACGTAGGATCAGTTTAGCTATGCACTGTAACATTAAAAACTGTATGAACTTGGAGATAAAAATGAGCTCCCAATTGTGTTATTTTTATACTCCTGTCACATTATTTCATATCTGCCTTTTCATGGGTTTCTATAGACAGTGGTGGTTCCTGCATGAATGGTGCCTTTGGCAAGTCCATTTTCCTTTATCACACACACAACAAACATGCACCAAATATCGTGATCAAAGACCAGACGAATGGATTGATGGGTTAAACACAAGTTTTATGAATCACAAATAGTTTTTTTAAAATTAGTCCAGGTTTGGTTCAAGATTTTTACTAAAAATAATCTAAAGTCCAAGTCTAAATCAAAGTAGGTGGTTGTGATTATTTTTTGTTTTTACAAATACAATGAAGGTTTCACAAATCTCGTGTTGTGTCTGTCCTAAATAAATTGAATTGTCTAAATATGTACGTAACTGAACCAGATACAGCCAACGGGCAAACAATTTTGCATGTATAAATCCCCATTTACAGGAAACAAGCCATGCATATGACAAAAAAACATGCAAAGTCCAAGGTCTAATAACTGTGCCACCATTGATCCAATTATTTAACCCAACAACAGCATCTAATCCCATATCACGATTTGTAGGTGGCCTATATGGTGAGGATTCACTCAAATCAGCACGCTAAATGCTTAAAAATGGTTGACATGGCAGGGAATTGGATCAATTTCCATTAAATTCAGCTAATAAATAGATAGCCATGCAGGAACACTCAGACACCATTCATCCTAATAATTGTAGCTAATCAAAAACAACAAAAACTCTTCATATGTATGACAAGAAGGGATTTTCCACCAAAGGCTCCACATTAGTTCACATTTTAAGTCATGTTAAAGAAACGTTTTCAGATACACTAACATGAGTGGCAAGATAAGAAACAGTGTGACAGCAGCTTTAGTCTTTAGATTAAGGTTAAGGTAATTCTGGTGACAAAGACAGTGTATATCCTGGAAAGTTTTATGAAAACTAAAGTGCAAAGACAAAACAAATGTCTTTCTGTGTCCAAGGGTCTTCCTGTAGGGAACACAGAGGCAGTGGTATCTACACATGCATGTTAAGATGCTTTGCAAAAACATGCATTTTTATCTTCTCTTTTTTGTTATGTTATGCAATTTACATGGTAAAAAAAATAGTATGTAAATGTTTCAAAACTACTGATACTAGAGGATAGGATCTTTTTGAGAAAATAAGATATAACAAGTAAAAAAAATACTTATTACATCACCAGCATATAGTCATTCTTTGTCACCAGACGTATTTCGTTTAAACATGTTGAGTAATAGAGAGATTCTGGCTGGAGGTTTTTCTCTCCACTGTACCTGACTCTGGCTGAGGTTTCTTGTCCCCAACATGCACTATAGTGCTACTGTAGCTACATTGGCTGGTAATGGACACCACACTTTCTGGTTTGTTTGGCACCGGTAGGGGCATCGAAGTGCCCACTACCGCAGTGGCGGGGTCACTGGTCTTTTTGTGAGGATCATCCAAAGCAGAAATGCCGGACTGATCCTTCGATAAGGTTGGTTCTGCCAAAGAGAACAGAGGACAACAGCTGCAGATAAGGCACTGGCATTTGAGAGACAGCTGAGAGAGACAGAGAATGAGAAGTTCACAGGAAAGAGTGTGAAATCCTCAAAAGAACTTCTCGTGTTGTTTGGAGAGACAGCAAATCTGATCTGTTGGTTGGTCGGCAGCAGCAGCACGTACCTTCAGAGACCTGCACGGCATGCGACTTCTTCTGTCTGTCCTCGTCAGAGTTAGAGGAGGTGGTGTTGGAGGATGACTGACATTTTCTCTTCATGATGACAGGGACATTATAGCTCTCCAAGTACCTGCAGGAGCCAGTCACAACACTGATGTCATGATCAAAAGCTAGTGAACGGCAATATTACGGAGAACCAAAGTATCATATTTTTAAGATGTGTCATGTTTGACACTTTGTTTCACTGCAGAAGCGTGGACTAGAACAGGTCAGAGAAGATCACAATTATTGAATCTTTTAGATTCAATAGAATGCGTTTTACTGAGAGAATCTTTTTGGTAAACTAAAAGCCTTCAGTTTTAAAAAATGATCAGCTTCTTTTTCTGAAGAATGGACCTTGGCTTGTCAAAGTGTCTGTTTTTATCTGTATACCTGATAACACTGTCCAGACAGCTGATTTGCTGGTAGGAGTAGGCAGTCTGATCGTTGAGGCCGAGCTCCTCGTGAAAAGAGACTCGACTGTCAGCGGCGGTGGCTTCCTTCCAGCTGATCGGGGGAGCAGAGTCTTTGAGACGTACAACCGCCTGGCTGTTCTGTCCTGACACTAGCAGAGACAGACCAAAAAATTAGTTTCTGAATAAAGACGTAAATGTAACGATAACTGGATTATTTAAAAGAAAAAACAAAAAAACCCGACTTACTGGCATTGCTTCGTTTGTGTTCTGATTTTGCCGTCTGCTGCTCTTGGTTCTTCTGAAGATGAATTCCCTTGCAAATTTCCTGAAAAGTACGCTTTTGGAAGAAATTGTACTAATGAGTTGTTCCCGAAGCTCACTTTGCAGTTAAGTGGTTTCAGGGATTTAGCAAAAAAATAAAAAAATTAAAAAAAATGTGCTGTGAAATCAGACAGGTATGTGCAGTTTTACTCACAGGTCTGCTTTTGCTGCTCTGCTCCCCTTCCTTTTGTTGGATTTTTCCTTGTTTACCGTTGTTCAGGCTCTCACTAGAGGAGGAGGTCATGCCCTGAAGGTACTCATTGCTGTTAAGACTGCTGTAACCACTCGATCCACTGTTGTGAACCGGCTGATCAAGGATGGAGAGGGAAGAAGAAAAAGTTTAAAAACAACAAGATAAAGATAAGCTGACATATCTCAAAATGTGTCTTTTTTTGCACCCAAATTATTGAGTTTTAATCTTTTTTGGAATAGTGCTTGCTTTATCTCTATAATCTATATGCCATTATTTAGAATTTGCCCCAGAATCAGACTTTCTAGTGATCAATTAACTCACACAAACAAGGATAAATAACTATTTAATGCAGATTAATTTTATCTGAAAGTCAAGTCTTAAAGAAATAGCCATAAAATCCAGCAAAGATCTGAAACAAAACCTAAGACCTGAACCATCCTTCAGTTGATCATTTACCCTATGCAAGGTTTTATTTTTTTATATTCGATTATCTTTAGCTGTTAATTAAAATTAAAATTGAAAGTCCAAATAGAAACTTCTAAAGATCTCCAGAAAGCCTGATGAACTGCTATTCAAGGCTACTTTAGAGGATTAAAAGAAAGTCTGCAGACTTTTGCACAGTATTGTTAGGGGCCGTCTTCTTTCACCTGCAGCAAAAGCCGATGAATCTGCTCTGTTATTTCCTGGATATCTGAGTCCATATTTTTCATGTGACCCTTGCATGAGACCGGAGCCATGAAAATGTCCTCATTCATGGGGCCCCTGGTGGAAAAACACATCAACAGTTAATGACTTAAAAGAAAGTTTAAAATCTGATAAAAACTTTTCTATGCAGAGCTTCAGTAAAAACTGTCTTCTGCACAGAAAACATGAGCAGTACTCACATGCGAACTTTATGCCTCCCGATAATGAAGGAAACCTTTCTGCTCCAGGGGTTCACGAAGGTGGACCAGCTGGTGTCCAGGACGATGTATTCTCCATTTTGAGCACAGAAGCGGATGGACGAGTGGTCGAATGGTTGCCCTGCGTACTGTATGACTGGAGTATAAAATACGAAGAATTAAAACTCAGATCTTGGCGTACGCATAGCTGATGCTAGATCTGTTTGATCCATAGACTCACTTTTTCTATGAATGGCCAGCATGACGGGCCGGTCGTTGGGATGCAGGTGGAAAAGAATCGGAGTACCGATGAGGTCCTGGGGGAGGTAGCCCAGGAGAGGAACGGCTCTGACACACAACATGAAAAGATTATCTCTATTAGTGTTACGTATTTAGTATTTGGAATATAAAATGGCCTTTAAGGTTTTTTGTTTAGATTTTGTCACATTACAACCACAACATAATAGACTAAAATAAAGTAGAAGAAGAAACGAACAACAACAAAGCTGCTGAAGATTTTTTGTTGTTGGGTGAATAATGACACTAAACGTACAGCCAGAGCTACACTGAAATACTTCAGAATATTCTTGTTTAAGTTTGGTCCAGTTAAAACCCAAACCTAAAACCTTCGCTTTCCTTTCACTTTGCTACTTTTAAAGCAAAGGGCATTTGCTTTTGCAGCTTCAAAGTTATGGAACAGTTTCTTTAGTAATTTTTATAGTTTTCCTGATGTATACCTTGTGTATTCTTATTTATTATTTTTACATGAGTTTTATTCTGTTTTTTATTTGTTAATCTTTATTATTTCTATACTTACTATTTTCTGAACTGTGGTTAGTGCCTGTGCTTGTTGTTTTTAAAGAACTTTGTAAATAAGATTTGACTTTGTGCTGTTCTATCACATGAAACCCCCAAGAATATGTAAAAGGTTTGGTTGTAAAACGACTCATTGTGAAAATCTTCAAAAGGCATGAAAAGATTTGCAAGGCGCTGCAAGCGTACACAAAGTGCACTGAAACCTTACCTCTCATCCACATCCTGAAATACACAATTTGGAGTGTGCGTGGTGGTGAAAATGCGTTTATCTGGTGGAATTCTGGGTGCTGCAAGCAAATTTTGGAAAATAATTGAAATTGTTGATATTTAAACAATAATAATAATTCAGATATTTGTATGCTAATATTCTGGTCAGAGCAGCGTTTTTACCTTCGTATCCAGAGTGAACCCTCTCAGCCAGCAGGAGGCAGCAGAACTGGTCTTCATCATGAGCCACATCCTGCACCTTCATCAGATAAGGGGTCATGCGGAACGGATAGTACCGCAAATCACCCTTGAACTCCTTACCGCCACTGAATATCAGAACAACAATTTAGCAATGAGTTAACCCACGAAAAAACAGCATGTTTCAGTCAACTATGTAATAAAACTATCTACTCTTAGTTTGCAAATTGAACACACGGGGCAGTGTTGAGCAAATTTTCACTTTAGACATGAGGAAAATAAAAGAAACGAAACTTAAATTTTGGGCCTTCAAAAGTAGGAAAAATCCAATCACCTGAACAAATGCAATTCTTTTAATTTTTTTGTGTTTCTCCATAAAAATGCTTCTTCCAGGTTAACCTAGAAAAAGCATCTTATTATGGCCTTCATGAATGTGATCTCTTATACAAAATGAGAAACATCCGCAGTGGAATTAAATGCATGAATAAAACCAACAAACAAATACGAGCAGCAGATGGACTGACGTGCAGGAACTGATGCAAAACGCACCTGATACGACAGAAAAAGGACTTCTCCTGCATATAGTCAGAAGGAGACGGATCTGAAACAGGAAAAAAAAAAAAACACATGTAAAATCAAAGGGAACACGATCCACACAGGATGCAGCCAAAAGCAGATGCATCATGTCTAAATAAATGCATCAAAAAGCAACATTCAGAAACCTGGACCTGCACACATTGAATATATAATAAATGAAAGAGGGTCAAATGCATAATTTATTTCCCTAATCTAAAGCTGCATCATATTCTGTCATGTTACAACCACGTGCTGAGGAAATGTTACACGGTTTTTAAGATTGTTTTGCAAATAAAAATCTAAAAACATGCATTTTTATTCCGTTCCCTTTATTCTGATACTCCAAAATAAAGTTCTGCACCACCAATTGCCCTCAGAAGTCTATTCTATTCTATTCTATTCTATTCTATTCTATTCTATTCTATTCTATTCTATTCTGTGTGTGACAATAACTTTGAAAGGCTTTTTTTCAAGAACAATGAGTGGCTATCACATGTAACAAAATGGAAACCAGTTTGTCAGTGTTGTGTAAATTAGAGTCTAAATTGATTTGCATACATAAAATAAAATAAATGGACTTTCAAAGTATTTTGTTGATCTTTCTCAAACATCAACACAATGTCCATACATTGAACATTGTCTGAACTTAGCCAGTGGTTTGGAGAGAGACATGTAGCTCTCGGTACCTGCTCCAGTGCACATGCTCCAGGACGGCAGGCGGTACGGCGTGGTGAAGCTGTAGAACACACTGATGTCCTGCGGCATAAGAAACTCCACAAACTTAGAGTCTTTGAAAGCATCTCGTTTACAGTTGAGGATGGAGGCAGCCTGGTCAGATATGTAGATGATTTTTCCTGTGCTCAGAGACACCGCCACTGCAAAAATGTCCTGTAGATGCCCAAAAAAAAAGAGAAAAAATCTTAAACCTGTGACGTGCACCAGTCGGAGAGGAAAAAAACAAAGACTTGGTCTTACGTTGCTTTTGAGGGTGTACTCTGAAGTGATGCTGTCTATCTCCTCTATGGTGTAAGAAGAAACATCCAGGCCAGAGGGATGACTGTCATTGACCATCATCAGCTGGTAGTACTCCTCATTCGCTGAAAGAGAAAAGATGCAGTGATTTTGTCCAAATTTGTTCAACATACAACACAGAGAGGATTGTCTTCCAAGACGCCCACGACACTGATGCCAAGGACATTTTTTTAATAATGAAAATGATAAAACTGAAGAACTGTACTACCGAACACCTACGCTGGATAAATAGCTGTTGATATTCATGACATATAACTGATACTGTACATTTTATACAGTAATGGCCTGTAAAATTTCTGCCAATTTTACAAGCCATTACCTCTGTGACTATGTGCAAAAGATGCTCAAAATTATAGCGTCACCTTTTTCTCAGTTGAACACTTCAGAAAAGACAGTCTCAATGAATGAATAATGGCTGCATTCCTGCGTTTACTCATAAATGCGAATCACTCGAAAAAAGAACTATAAAAACTCATAAAGGCAAACAGACATTGTTGATCAAAACAATCGGAAGCACGGAGAAGGCAGAGTAGGTTGTTATCTGCAACAAACCTTCCACTTGCTTCACACAGCGCAGGGCGTATTTCAGCGCGCTCAGCGTGGTCGACTTGCTGCTGTGCTGCTTGTCAGCTGGCACGTGGAGTTTGAGCTCCTTCAGCGTTTTAATCACCTCCTTCTGGTTCTTGGCTTTCGCGGACTCCTGACTACTGCAAGACGGACAAGTAAACAACCAAGAGTCATCACTGATAGCACTAATGAAAAGGGACTCTTACAAACAGACTAAATAAAGATCTTGATCCTGACAGCAGCGGCGGTCATTGAGCTAACCTGCAGCCGCTGGTTGAAGGGTTGTCCTGCTCCGAGCTCAGCAGACTGTAGGCGTTGGAGCTGCTGGGAGGCGATGGGCTGTGGGAGTTGGAGCTGTGCAGGAGAGAAGTAACATTTTCAAATTGCAACCTGAAAATGGAGTAAAAATCACTTCTGTTCCAAAAAAAGAGATTTCACGCTGATGTTTAATCAACCAGCTTTTCGACAGTTCAAAGTAAGCAGAAGGAGAACAATTAGGTGCAAATGATTCTTCTCTGAAGTACAGACTTATCACATGTTTTTCACACGCGTGTGAGGCGCTCGACTTTCTTTCAGTTTAAAAGGACAAGTGTCCCCATTTTCACACTTTGGGCCTGTTATTAACTCAAGCTAAAAGAAGATCAGCTGTTTTCATATGCCTTTTGTGAATCCTGTAACATCGTCTTTTGAGCTTCAGATCCAATTTTGCACATTTAGCAGCCAAGTAACAAAACAAAAATCACACTGTTATCCTGAAGTCTTTGTCATCCTACTTGAAGGACCCAAATTATTCCCCGCAGCTCAGTTGGCTGCACAGCAACAAAACAGCACTGTGGTCAAGTGTGAGGTCAAAACACAAGTGGGGGCAGAGAACAAGCAGTGGGCAAAAATCGCTGCTTGTTCTCTTGGTGCTCAGATTTAGAAAGGTGTGCTTGATATTTTTTCAATGCAGACCGTTTCTGGCCTTCAGTCTGACTCCATTATCTACAGTACAGCTGAATCTGAATTTAAAAAAATGAAAGTGGTATATTATATACAATCAATGCACACATATAGATAGGTTTCAAGTCTTTTTTCTGGTAATTTTGAGGAGAACAACCAAATTTAAACTCTCAGATAATTGAAATATTACACAAGTGTTTTTTTTTTTAATCTTATCCTCATTTTATCCTCTGTTTAGCTTTTCTATGTTTTCATTTACAAAGAGGCAGCACGGACAAAAGTCTATCATGTTCATTGTTCATGCATGGTTCATGTTTGTATTATTCATTTAAAAGCTGTTTTTAAACCAACGTCCTGCTGACGTGAATTAAGGAAAACATACGTACATGAGAAAAGAAAGTTTTACTTCCGACATAAACAGGATTTGTTTGACCTCAACTACAGAAAACATTTGCACCATATCAAACAAACCACAACCTTCATTCAGGCTCAACACCCTCAGACAATAACAGATCTATAAGAATTTACAGTAAACAGCTCTAAGACAACAACTCATAATCTCATTCAGCTGAGAAACAATCTGGAGCTCTGCTAACAGAAATCCAGGAATATCCATCATGGCTGACCGTTTAGACATTTCCTGTTTGTATTAACTCTATTAGCTTTGTACCATGTATCTAATATAAGGGGTGTTAACCCAGAAGCTTATGACAAACATCAACACTGCATACTACCTATATCTAGCATGCCTGCTCAAAAATAGAGCTAATCGTTATTCCTGGCACAGGTGAGTCCAAGTACAGTGTAAGCCTTTAGTTCCCAGAGATGCCACACGTGGTTTCAGTCTGAACACAAGTTTGAGAGTACAAAACTTTTTTTTTTCTTTTCAGCTGACACTGTGGTGAAATCTGAACAGAAAACAGCAGAAACTTGCAACTGCAAATCAACAGGTCTGCCCTACTTGCCTATATAACACTTCTTATAATATACATAAAGAATTAGCCACCAGACTTAGAGCAAGGCTATTAGCAGCTGTCTGAGAACCTGAGTCATCTGAACTAAAACTGAACAACTATAAATAACCCTGATTACCTGCTCAGAATAGGTAACATCTTCACAAATAGCCTTCCTGAGCCAAAGAAGGAATCTAATTCAATCTAAATAGCCTTCTGTCCTGCACAATGCAACAGCTGGTTTTAGACTAGACAGTCTAAATATGTCTTAGTGTCCAGTAAGCTAATTGGTATCATGGCAGGGAGTCTGTAGGTCAGGGGAAAGTTATATAAGAGGCGCTGAAAGAGGCGCTGAAAGAGGCGCTGAAAGAGGCGATGTAAGAGACGTTTCAGTTGTCCTCTGGGAGCAGAAACACAAAATGAAGGTCAGAGGAAGCTGGTCCTGTTTAATTAAAAATCTTCTACTGACAGGTTGTTGATTCCTTTATGTTTAAGAGACATAACTGGGACACCAAAGGTATTACATTTAAAAATGGCAAGGGACGTTTTCCACTTGGCTTTCATAGGTTTTTTTTTTTCTCACTGAATGTGATGGGAATGAATTCAAAACACATCTATTAGTAAATTAATTGAATCCATTCACACATTTGCTTCCTGTTTTGATCCATAATTTGATCTCTTTTCAATATTTGATTTGTATCAATCGACCCTATGGCACTGAAAATTAGCTGACCAGACTGTCCATGCTTATCAGAGTAAATCATCTTTCTAGTGTAATGAGATCAAAGCCTTACAGACGGACAGAGTCATTAGTCAAAATAATACACCTGAACAATGTGGAAAATGTTTTAAGCTGCAATCTACTGTAATTTTTTCTGCCTACATTCAGGAAACCTGCAGGATCTGTGGCACAGAGGAGCTCACTCAGTAAAACAATAAGCAGAAAGTATTGCAGTGATGTAATTCTAGATGTGTGTAGCATTTGGCTTCTGGGAAATAAAACAGTGCAGCCATAAAAATGCATCACTTATCAGTGATCTCTGAATAAACTCCAGAAAGCCCTTGCCACTTGCACGCAAGCTCACCAATAAATGTCACAAAGGGGATGTTTGACTTTGGCACGGACACGCGGTATTCACCTGATGAATTGGCATATTAATATTAGTATTAAGAGACATGTTAGAACATGTGGTCATTTTAAGCAACGCATTTATTTTCTTTATTGAAACAGGTACAGGATTATTATTTTTAAAACAGTGTCAGTAGGACATGATAAATAAACTGATCACTGATATTAGTAGGTACTAAGGAAATAGGCTTTGAATGCCTTTGTAGTTTTTTCATAACTGCAGACTATTTTTTTCTTGCCATTAGTTTGACATTGCAGCAAGATGAGAAGAATTGATAACATTAACTGAGTTTAAAATTTGATAAACTGGCTGTTTAAACCACAGGTTTGGCTAATTTTGCATAGACAAACTAAAGTTAGAATTTAAGGTAACAATAAGGTCAACATGGGCCAGTTGTCAGAGTCTTTTGAAGTAATGCCATTGGTAACACTTATTCTTCTTGTCCTGAGAAGCACAAAGCTGAAAGTGTAATGGGGAAGATCTTCTGCAGCAGGATGTGGCCTTTATCTACTGACTATCAAAGGACGCTTGAGAGAATTGTGAAACCATATGAAAAACAAATAGAGCCGAAGCAGAGCAACATGACAGGGACACAAAATATGCTGGTAACGTCGAGAACTGACCAATTACTAAGAAACGAAAGATCCTGGGTCTCATCAAAGGCCAGATCTTAATCCCACTGAGACACTAAAGCATGCAGTACATGCAAAAGCCAAAGGGCGTCTGATAATCTTTTAGGGATAGAGTGTCCTAACTTTTAGAAAATGCAATGTTGTCGACATGTTGAGTTTAATAGGCTAATATTTGGTTGTGATTAAATCACTTGCTTTTCCAGAAGTTAATATATACATACAGATCTATATCAAGAGAGTAGACAAGTACAAAAACATTCTGAGGTGAACCTCCTAAAACTGGAGAACAAAAAATGTAGAAAGTAAACTGAGCTGACTCAGAGTTGGCAGACAGGAGTGCTATGTAGCAACACAAAACCAGAAAGAGTTATGTGGGTTTAAAATACGTCATTCTGTCGACAGACAGAGCTTTAGATGCCAGAAGGGAAATAGACCGTGGCGGAAAAGGAGCGGTTTAAAAAAAAAAGGCTTGGATCTCAAGCAGCAAGGGCAGGTCAAAGTAAGGCAGAGCCTAGCGTGAGTAAAGACGTCAGAGCTTGCGACCGAGTTGCTCCACCCAGAGATAAACACACACAAACAGTGCATTGTCATGGCAACAAGGAGTAGGAAAGCGTGACATGGCCCATCTGGCATTGAAGAAAAGCTAGCTTCCAGCCTTCAAGATGACATCAATTTGCTTTTCCCGCTGGTTGATACAGTCATGTATTTGTTCCTCTGCTCTGTATGTTTCCTGGACAAGCTGTATAGTGTCTGGGTCTATTTCTGGACATGATGATGACAGGAAAATATTCTGCAAATTTTAAAGCTTTCTTTTTTCTTTTTTTTGTTTTAAACCAATTCTTATGTCTCAGAAAAACGGTTTGATGTCACAGAAACTCATGAAATTAAAGGTGCTATCCAAGATTTATTTCAAAAGTTGAGATATATGAATAAAAAAACCTTAAGTACATATCACTTAAGGGTCAAAAAAATACTTTGCTCTCGGTTAAGCATTTGCAACAGAGGAGAAAAAACAGATGAGCTTATCTGTTTTCACAAATTCTACTGCAAGTACCAAGAAGCTATGGTATTTTTACCCAATGTTATCTTTCTGCGAGAATCTCGTAGCCTATTCTGAGTTATAAAAGAGTTCAGCTAACAGTGATTCACTGAATGGAGTGTCCAATTTACAAGGTACCATTTAAAAATTATGTTTCTGAAGGGCAGTTCATGGAGAGAACATTTTTACTAATACTAATTTTTAAGGTTAAACGCTTAGCGAGCTTTGATTCACTCTACTTCTGACATTAGTTAAGCATTCAATGCTCACACCTCCAATCATTGTGAGCCATTAAAAACATGACAGCACAGACTGTCTCATTTTTAAATAAAATGCCCTTGAAATGCCATCGGTAATCATGACGATAAATGCTTGAGAACATAAATGTATTCAGCATAACTTCCCCTATTAGAAATCCCAAGAGTACAATTAAGTAGTAGAATATTCAATTTAAGTGGTAAAAGATTCCAGGAGTGTTAATTATAAGCAATGGCTGTTATCTGACATCAATAAGGTGGGCCCCAGTGACTCTTAATACTATTTTTAACCTTTTTGTTGATCTACTAGCAAAAGTCTCACTTCAAAAACTGAACTGTTTTTGACACTGCATCACAATCAATGATCAGCCTACATTAGAGGTGAATGACTGCATGGCTAAATCCCTAAACCTAATTTCACGTTCAATTTTATGACAAAGATAAGGTGCATACTGCTGCTTGTAAACTTCTTTTTATGTTTGATAAGTAAACTATCCCAGTCGTTTCTGTTGAGGTCCTGCTGCCCAGAAAGGTTTTAAAATTTGATTTAGGAGAGTGAAGTTTGTCTCTTTGTCTCTTTGTGTTGAATAGAAAGTGATGACTACGTAAAATTTTTTAGCTTTACTCAGGAATGGTAATTAGCCAGTTGATATATCCGCACTTCTGTAGACAGAGGAACTGAGTCTGAATGAATATGGTGTGGCATTCTTGACAAAATACACCAAACTTTCACTGACAATGGCGATTTATTTTTCTCGTTTCTGGTGAGAGTAACCAGACAAGGTTTTGTCTTCTGTTTTGCCAAAGGGATCAGGTGATTTTACCCTTTTTGCCATTCAGAGTGAACATTTAGAAGAGAGGAACAAATGGACCTACTGACATGGAGCCATATTAGCAGGAAAAGCAGTTTATTGGTTGTTCTGTGCTCTAAGAAGCATCTGTCTAACGGTTCTGTTGTCGAGTAGTATTGTTCACATTCACTTCATTTCAGGTCATTCCTATTAAACTTGTAGTCGTAATTGACAGAGTTGAGTGTACTTGTAAAGGCCCCTGTAGCGATAGCTCTTCCAGGAGACCCCATGCTGTTCATTTACATAAGCTTCGGTTGGTAAATCTACAAGTCTGTAAATGATTAATTAAAATTCTAATGAAGTCCAAAAACATCCCATCACTACAAAAAATAAATTTCTCTGATCAACACCTAAAAAAACACCTTCTTACACCTTGCACCTTCTTACTGTGGTGGAAGAGGAAGTTACTGTAAATTGGCACAGATTGGAAAACTAAGTGGCATGTCTTTTTTTAAATTTGTAATAAGAAATTACGGTAAAGGAGAGAAAGTTCTGCCATCTCTTACCTTTTATTGCTACCTAAAGATTCGAGCAATGCCGAGTCTTTACTGCGGCTGTTGGAGCTGCCCGTTGACTCGTGGCCGTTGCTGTCATTCCCATGACTCTCGTTGCCATGCGATTCTGTCCCGCTACCACTGGACCCACTGCTCTTCATCTCCACGTCCTCCTCGGGGGACAACCGAGAACGCGTTGTCTTGCGCACGTTGTGAGGAGAGAGGGCGGGGTCCTGACCGCTGCTGTCACTGCCCTCGGAGGGCAGTCCAAGGTCAGGTCTGCCCTGGGCGTAGCTGCCCACCCAGCGCATCTGTGCCATGGGACTGCACCCCGAGGCTCCGCTGGAGACGGAACTGCTCGAAGCCGAGGCTCCATCCCGATCTGCCGGAACCGGCAAGGGATAGGGCTTGGAGTCTGAATCGTCTGACATCAGGAGGAGGTATTTCCTGGGGTTGTTTCAGGTTAGGTAGAACGCAGTCATCCCATTGTCAGTAGGATGACAGCTGAATGGATGTAAAGTAAATGAACTGATCTGTGGAAAGAGACCACATGTGATAAACATGAATGACTGTTTCTATTTACGGTTTTAAATATTTACAAAATACATGACTTATCCAGTGAAGGAAAAAATTATGTTTAAAATTTTATGAAACATGCAAAGTTCTTTGACATGAGCTCCAGACAGGAAAGATTTTTCTCTGCATTTGTATCCAGTGGTGCCAAATAGTCAATGCCATGATGATTTTTCAACATAAGATTGTATCAGCGTGTTCATTTGAACAACTACATAAATATAAGAGGAATAACGCTTCCACAAAATTAAGAACAGAAAAAAAAAAACATTTCACCAATCCTACTTCAAAAGGCTTCCTTCTGCCCTTGGTCTAGTGTCATATTTGAAACATTGTATGGTTTGACCCTGGACCCCTGAATACCCTGCTGGACTCCTCTGATGTTCTATGAAGCTATAACATAAAACGGGGTAATGTTAAATGAGAATCAAAAATCTGAAAGAGGAAACTATAATTATCTGAAGGTGGGACTGGAGAACAACACAACAACAATATTCAGGCCAAGATGGAGTTAATTAAACTACATGATATAAACAAAATGTGACGTCAGGAAAAAGAAAGTAAATCTGCAAAGAAAAAAGAAATCTATGATGCAGCACTTGAGCTCACTGTGGTTAGGATCATAAAAAAATCCCCTTCACAAAATGCAGTGACTTGGACCCATTCCCCCATGTAACTTAGAGACATTACTCACAGAATGTTTCTGCACAGTGAACAGGCTGCTCTGAACTTCTCAAAGCACTTACTGAGCTGTTTTTTCCCTGTCAGAAAGTGCAACTGAGGCAGGAGACGCAATTGAAAGTCTATAGTCCAAATATGAAAGAGCAATCTGACAACCCGACAAACCACAAAGTCCAAAAGATTGTACTAGTTACCAAAGTGGGAGATTCTTTATTTATTAGCTTAGGATCAATCCAAGTCAGGTGATTGTGCAACAGCAGACACTGCAAACATGTTTCAACATTTAGAAATTACATTAAAGTATTTCCTTTGGGCATTTCTATGTAAGGAGAGACTGCTAACAAGATACCTACAGATCAACTATAAATGATCAACTATATTATTTTTTTGTAAGTGAGGCTATTTGTGTCCAATGCACCTGTGCACTAATGCAAATTCAACATATCTTTCTTTGTCTCTGCCAATAAATAAATTCCAGCTGAGCAGCTGCAGAGAAAGGAGCAGAGGACCAAAAAATCTGGCTTTCCTTCGTCTCCGTCGGGAATCCACTGATCATTTTAAAAACCAATCACAGTGGACTTTGCTTCCCAAAGCACTTTTCACATTTTTTTTAATTTCTGCAGAGTCATCAGACTCTTCCTCATAATGTAATCAGCACATGGACTGACTCAATTAAATGATGCTTCTCCGGTCAAAGGGTGCACCGTCTGGCTGGCGCTCTATAAAAGCTATGACGTACATTCGACATTAAGGTACGGTCAATAAGGCGCAGGTGTCTGAAACCGCAAGATGAGAAAGATAACACAATTATATATATATATATATATATATATATATATATATATATATATATATATATATATATATATATATATATATATATAACCAACCGGACAAAAATTGGAGAAGTACCAGGGCCTCAGGGAGGAACTGGAAAAGACCTGGAAGGTGAAGACCACAGTGGTGCCTGTGGTCATCGGGGCCCTCGGGGCAGTCACCCCCAAACTGGAGCAGTGGCTAAAACAGATCCCAGGAACAACATCAGACATCTCAGTCCAGAAATGTGCAGTTCTAGGCACAGCCAAGATACTGCGCAGAACCCTCAAGCTCCCAGGCCTCTGGTAGAGGACCCGAGCTCAGAGGATGAAACAGACCACCCGAGGAGGGTGAGAAGGGAAATTTTATATCACATAGGCCATATAGTGTGATATATATATATATATATATATATATATATATATATATATATATATATATATATATATATATATATATATATATATATATATATATATATATCACACTATATGGCCAATTTAATCCACACGAACACTTGTTGGTGGTTAAAAGGAACATTTGGCTGAGGTAGAACTTCAAAATCTATTTGGAATAGTATGACAAATCATTTAAACTCATTTAATTGTTAAATGGTGTAAAGCTTCATTCAGAGACAGCACAAATCAATGAGACATAAAGTTATAATAAGTAGGAAGATAAAAACTGTCAGACAATTTTCCTTTAGCTCAAATAACAACAGTTCATAACATCCTGCCTTTCTTATCCTTATTTTCTAAATCGCTGATGTTAGAACATTTAACCTAAGTCCGATAGACCTTTTCTGACGTTTTCAGCCTTTAAAATTGATTGTCTAGATGGCGAAAACTCCTTGGTACCCTGTTCAGCAATGATCAGGATAACATGAAGAAACTTAAATCCTATGCAAAGTCAAACTCGCCAATAAAAAAAGTTTATGCATTGATTGTAACCAAATAACAAAATTTAGAAAAAGCCATGATTTAAGTCAGAATTTCATTCATCACTATTGCATTTGTGTCACTACCCTGCGCACAAGACTTTATTGCATTCATTTTTGTGTAATTAAGAACAACTTCACAAAAAATGTCTCTCTTTTTTAACATTGATGAATGAAGATTCAGTGCTGTCACTTTTTTGGTGCACGGTCCTGTGCCTAACCTCAGCTGCCTTCTGTTGTAACATGCATCTTGCATAGCGACTGCCAACCTTAATATTAGTTCATGTTGGTCTCGAACCCAAAGTTTAGCTAAATCAGAGGGCATGCACAGGCTGGCAAGAACTTCTCTGTGCTCTCAAAAGGTTGCACTAGCACTTTTGGCACCATCATATTAGTGACACTTTAAAATGTTCCTTTCGGAAACAACTACTCAGATCAGCTTTGAGAACATAAATATGCTAATTTAACTTCTCCACTCCTGATCTTTTTGCTCTGCCGCCGTGTGTGTCTGTGGAGACCTGTAGACATGGCAACCCTTCCCTCTGATTTCAACTGTATGATTAACAGATCTAAATAACAAATCTCTTGTCAGCCTCTACTTGCGTCAAACATCTTGTCTCCTCCCACTCCATTCATGAAGACAAGCTGAAGTTGGCTGTATTATTCTGCAACCATTAAAGTCAACTTCAATCTGAGGTCCGTATTTTAAAGCCGTATTTAAAAAATAAGGCTGGAGTATGATGCTTTGGTTGCTTACAAGGGTATGACACAGAGTAGTCCCTGGGATACCTTTGACAACTACATGTTTGCATTTTACTGCCGCAGGCTGGTAGATATTAGCAGAGAGCAGCCTCCACCTGAATAGCGTGCAAAGCTTTCCACTGCACTTTATCTGATTTAAGGTGAGTGAAAGAGATGTGACACTGCTATAACACTTTCAAATCAGATTCAGGTTCAGTTCACTTATCTTTCATCTCTGAGGCAGTTAAATGCCTGACTGAAGAGATCATAATCACATTGTGGTGAACTGGATTAAACCAAACAGTAAGACTGAAAAGTGTCAAAGCTAAAACGTGGCAGACGCTTTTAAAGTCACTCCACTTCCATTGATCAGCCTACTAAGCATCTTTATATTAGAATATTCTATTTTTATTGTAAAACAAAATCCAGTGTCCATGATTTCAAAACTCTAACTCTACAAATGTCATACTTTCTTAGGTGATCCAGGCCCAAGAGTGAGTGAAAGACATTAAAACAAGAAACAATAAACATGAAAATAAGAAAATAACCATCCAATAATTTCCGACATCCTCGTAACCCTTGCAGTGCTATGCGGGGAATGGTAGCCTAAATATCTCCAGCAACCAAGTCAGAAATCGGGGCCAAAATTTCTTGAATGGACTCAGGCCAAATAACCATAAAGGCATATTTCTGGGTCAGAGAAAGTCACTGGAGTAAGCATAGAGAATCCACAAAGAGAACTTGCAAAAATGCAAAAATTCATGCATGACCTGATCATTTCTACATACTATAATAAAAGAATAAAAGTATTATATACCATAATTATATAATACTAGAGGTTCCGCACCCCACCACCCCTCCCTTGGCGCTGCCCCTGTCATCTTTAAAGTTGTAGTCACTGTGCTCTCACTCATGTAATAATTACAATGAATGAATGGTTAATTCTGCCAGCCTCCTTGTACTCAGCTCCTCGTACCGCATATTCCCCAATCGGAGCGGCATGTGAACTTGTGCCATGTGCAACTGCAGCATAACGCTTTACATAAGTGTATCCGTACCGGCGTTTTCATGTGACACTGACACCACAGAGTTCACCTATCCACTGTATCTACTGAGCTCCAGAAGGGACTCACCGTTCCGGCCACTCTGCGCCAGTTTTACTGCTTCAACTTTCTTTCTGGATGCTTTCACTCGCCGTATGCCAAGTTCCTTAAAGCCCCGGTCAGCTGCAGCAAATTTCCAGCAGCCAAGAGGGCAGACGTCCAGTTAATTGAGGTGTAACCTTATAATGCAATACCCAACTCATTATTTCATACGGACATATAATAAGCTTCACTAACCTCACGGAGGGCTTCAACTCTATTTTCTCCGGTGGTTCCGTGGAATAAAATTCTTGAAGATACGGCTACCTTTTCTGAAGGACTGGGTCCGTCCGCTCCTTCTGGGCTGCTTTCACAAATTTCTCTCCCCGGCTCCGGTGTCCACGCACTGCCCTGAATCTCCAACGCAAGCAGTGACCTCATTACAAGCCCATTTTCTAGCCCTTCCTACTGCTCTTCTCCCATTGGTCCAAATGAAAGCCAGTCATCGCCTCTCCGTGATTCGGACCAATCAGCGTGTCACGAGCTGGCGTAGGCGGGTAGTATAACCACCGCTCCGCATCGTGATTCGTCCTCTATGCTGTCAGTCGTTTTATATAAGGTTGTGACGGGCTTTTCACATGGAAACCCACGGCTGCTGGCAGTGTGATGAGAGAGCAAATCACTACGACGGAGAAGCCGGTGAATGAAGCAGTGGCCAGGGTTGGCTCATAACGGCTCAGAGCGACCGGCTGTTATCTAAAAGGTTATACAAGTGTGTGCATGGCAATGTGGCGGGGACTGTTTGTGCGCAGTCATTCACGTAAGCAAAAAAAAAGTTTGCCTGAACAGAAATGTGATATCTCTCGAGGTCTTTTGGAAAGTGTTTCCAATTTGTAGTCTTTATTACGTAAAATTAATTTAAGAGATAATGCACTTTGTTCACAGTGTGGTATATGTTAGGTCTGCGTGATGCTGAGGAGGCGTATTATATCACTAAAAGAGACGTAAAATGTTTCTGTTTTGATGCTTTACATAACTTCGAAGATTCGGGAACGTGAGCCCCGTGAGGAGCATACTAAACATCGTGAAAAGGAATTTAGGGCATATGCCATATAAATTTCAATGACGCATAGTTGAACAAATACAGATGTGCACGTGAAACTGGGCACTCCACAGCAGACATGTCGAAATAGAGTTTTAAAAGGTTTTATAATATAATAATATAATTATACATGTTGTCTCTAAATCCTTAAAACATTCTTAGAATGACCTTAAAAGTGGTCTATCCTGTTTCCTAGGATTCCTAGCTTCTTCAAACCCCATTTTACTCAAAAACGTGTGAAAAATATATAGATTTTTGCTGCCAAGCAGGTCTGAAGTAGTGAATGCTAATTTGAAGACATGACATAAAATAGATAAAAAATGTAGGTGTGATGCAAATGAGCGACATTAGGAATTATGGGGACTACATGAAAATTTCCACTCCGATATCTAGAATATTTTATTGATGTTGCTATTTCTTGGCAGTGTTTCAAATCAAATTGCAAAAGTTATTACTCTAATTTCATTGCAGTACTTCAAATTCAGCTTAAAGGGGAGATATTGCATATTACACAGCCAAATAGTGACATTATGCAGGGCATAACCTAAAATCTGTCCATCTCTGATGCACATGACAGTTATTGAGGTCCCCCTCAAAAACATAGAGGAGTTCATGGTGAAATAGCAGAACATAGTTTTAATTTGTTCCAAATAAAAAGTGAAATACAAGTCTGCCAGCTTTGTACAGTGAATGTCACAATTAGATACAAAAATGATCTTACTGAACATTTGGTGACAATTTCCTTGTAGCCCTTTTATGGCTTGCAAGCAACTTGATCATGCAGAGGAAATGTTTCCTTTTTTGATGAAAGTAAAAGAGTCAGAGTGACGCAAAAGGAGGTGTACGTGGGCCGGGCTGTAACCAAGTTCTCCATGGAGATGAGGGCATCCCCAGCAATGTGGGGGTGGAGGAAGACGACAACCACTTATGATCATTAGAACCACTGGTACCGCTCCAACAGCCCACTGAGGGATACAAACAATGAGTCAGTTAAAACCGTACAAGTTGAATCCATCAAATATTGTCGTTGGAGCCTTTAGAAGTGGTGCGTCAGGGTAATACGCTAAAAATACTGTGGAGATGAAGATTTGGTTTTCAATTTAGTTACAACTTGCTCTTTTTTTAACAGTCCTCTGCTTTATGAAATATTTAAGTATATGCTCAGTGTTGATTCACTTCACTGTCATTTTTGGAGCAATTGTTGGTGTTGCTGTTTATATGTTTTTGTGTTCTTAATCCAGGCATACTTCCCATCCCACAGTGAGTAAGAAGGGATCAACATGTCAAAAGTTCACTTGACATGACACTTTGGGAGTCACCAGGTCTCCATGGCACCCATTAAATACTCTCTGCACACAAAGCAATTGAATGGGAGCGATGCTAGAAAAAAATAAAATAAAATTCTGCAGGACAGCTGCCCTGTCCTGCATGTTTTAGTGCTGCACGCCTGGATTAAATGAAAGGATGACAGGCGTGAAGGAATGTTAAAGAGGTAGTGCAATCATTTGAGTTGTGCTGGAGGTGGGAAATTTTGCCAAATCATCAAATTACAAAATTTAGCAGGCCACAAAAATTAATTTAAAATAAATAATAATAATAATTTAACATTAAACATTTTTATTCTATTTTTTTTAACAGAAATTATTTTCTCTGTAAGCATCAACTTGTGAAATGCTACAGAAGAAGATTGGCACTATATATTGAAGCCATAGCCTTACGACCTTCATGGCAAAAGGATTTATTGCGGGGTCACTTTTAGCTGCTTCTAATATTCCAATAAAGGCTTTATTGTCTAAATATTTTACTCATTTGCACTTAAAGACTAGAGCAAGGTAATGTTTAATTACACTATAAAACAGTAGAGATTGCTCTAAAACCAAAAACCAAAGGCACCGCTGGGCCTAATTGTCGAAAAGGTTTTTTTTTTCTCTCCAGGCTTATAAAAAAGGGGCACATGAGGTAAAACATGGATGAAAAGAACAGTAAGTTCTGCCTTTTATCTTTGATGCTAAATGTTGTAACTACACTGTGACCTTTAAAAAGCAGTAGCTTTAAACTGAAAATAAAACCGTTTTCATTTGAGCTACTTTAATTGCTTAGAAGACTTTTTCACAAAACCACAACAAGATACAAGTCGGACACGTAACAATAGATTATCACGCCAGTTTTGAAGCTGCGTGTGTGTGCGAGCGAGCCACAAATAACTCATTGGGGTTGTGTGGGCAGCAGCAGAGAGAAGCTTACTGCACACTCCCACAGGATAAAACATCCTGCAGTCTTTGCCTCCCACCCTCACATCCACTTGTGCTATTTCCACAGTTTGAACGTCATTAGCACGGACCCCTGAGGCTAATTTTGTGAGCTAATATCCCACTGGGCTAAATATACGTATCTTCCTTTTGATAAACGTCTGCCAACTCCTGGTCTTTCTTTCTAGCTAAATAAACATCGTATTGTCCTGTTATCTGACTCAACATCCCAATATTTATTCGGAAGCGTAATAATGTTGAACATTGCCTGTAAGCACAAATTCACCTGTGAAAGGACAAACGAACCGTGTTGGATGGGAAAGTATTCTTAGTGAATTGTTAGACAGACTCACAAACTCAAATTTAAGATTTTTCAGCATAAAATGTCAGCAGAATTTCTCACTCAAAAAAATGTGCGAGTCCCTGGATGAAACTTGGATGAAGTATCACAATTTTCTTCTAATCTTAGTTTGGTCTTTTCTGTGGAAGCTGTTGTCAATAATGCTGCACCCTGGCCGCCCTGGTAGAGATATTGAATAAATCTTAAAATAAATATTTGTTGCACTTTTCTAACAGTGAACTTGTGATTTTTTTTTTTATCCTCCCATTATTATCCTGCTCACTGTTGTGGTAAGATAAACATAGATCCTCTCATAATCTCAATCCCAGTTATTTTAAGCTTGTTTATTATTGCTATGGTTGCAGATATGGAGGATTTTTGGCTGGTTACTATTCTTGGAGTCATTCCTTCACTTACAGTATCAAGACCACACACATCTAACTTACATGAACTGCAGGGTTTTCATGTCTTTCCTATTTTCAAAAGGGCGCTAATAGGAATAGGCTTCTATGTCATGATGAATTTACTTCCCAAAGCCTGAAATGATCAATTTCTAATTAAAGGTTCATTGAAAAAGATCAACTTTACAAGGGGGCAAGAATTATAAAGGTTTCATAGTTTCATCTTGGTGCTGCAGGTGTGAAATTTAATTTTATATATTATATAAATCAATCAATCAATCAATCAAATTTTATTTGTATAGCACATTTCAGCAGCAAGGCATTTCAAAGTGCTTTACATAATTAAAATAAAAACAGAAATAAACAGTGAGAAAGAGAGAAATTTAAAAAACAAAAATAAAAAAACAAACTCCCTTTGCGGAATTTAACTAACTATAGAGGACTCCGCCGTCCTTTGCAGAATTTAACTATTTCATAGAGGACTCCGCCGTCCTTTAGCAGGGGACGCCGCCGTCCCACACAGAATTTAACTAACTTAGAGTTAGGGGAGTCTGCCCTCCCGCGGACTTTAACTGCTTTTAATGTACCTGACAGTGCCTAGGATTCTCAGGGTTTAACTTCCTTTGCGGAATTTAACTAACTATAGAGGACTCCGCCGTCCTTTGCGGAATTTAACTATTTCATAGAGGACTCCGCCGTCCTTTAGCAGGGGACGCCGCCGTCCCACACAGAATTTAACTAACTTAGAGTTAGGGGAGTCTGCCCTCCCGCGGACTTTAACTGCTTTTATTGTACCTGACAGTGCCTAGGATTCTCAGGGTTTAACTTCTTACCAGAGGACGCCGCCGTCCCACACAGAATTTAACTAACTTATAGTTAGAGGAGTCTGCCCTCCCGCGGACTTTAACTGGTTTTATTTTATTTTTATTTTATTTTAATTTTTATCGTTTTTTATTTTTATTTTTTATTTTCTTCCCCATACATAAAAGAAAGAAGAAAAAAATTAAAAACATTAAAGACATAAAAACATGGAAGACATCAAAACCCGCACTCTAACCCTAATTTAGCCATAAGCAACTCTAAACAGGTGAGTTTTAAGTTGAGATTTAAAGGCACCCAGTGTTTCAGCTGTTTTACAGTTTTCTGGAAGTTTGTTCCAAATCTGTGGTGCGTAGAAACTGAATGCTGCTTCTCCTCGTCTGGTTCTGGTTCTGGGGATGCAGAGCAGACCAGAACCAGAAGATCTGAGGGGTCTAGATGGTTGGTACAGTAATAACAGATCTTTAAGGTATTGTGGTGCTAAACCGTTCAGAGATTTATAAACTAACATCAGTATTTTAAAGTCTATTCTCTGAGCTACAGGGAGCCAGTGTAGGGACTTTAAAACTGGTGTTATGTGCTCTATCTTCCTGGTTTTAGTGAGAACCCGAGCAGCAGCATTCTGGATCAGCTGCAGCTGTTTGATTGATTTATTAGTCAGACCTGTGAAGACGCTGTTGCAGTAATCAATGCGGCTAAAGATAAATGCATGGATGAGTTTCTCTAGATCGTGCTGAGACATAAGTCCTCTAATCCTAGAGATGTTCTTCAGGTGATAGAAGGCCGACTTTGTGACTGTCTTAATGTGGCTCTGAAGGTTCAGGTCAGAGTCCATCACTACTCCCAGGTTTCGGGCCTGATCGCTGGTTTTTAGTTGTAATAACTGAAGCTGTGCATTGATTCTAGTTCGTTCCTCTTTAGGTCCAAAGATAATAACTTCAGTTTTGTTTCTGTTTAGCTGGAGAAAGTTTTGGCACATCCACACATTTATCTGTTCTAAGCATCTATTCAGTGATTGGATGGGTTCAGAGTCACCTGGTGACAAACTTCATAAACTTCATCAGATATCAAGAAACATGTTGAAATTGTAAAAATACTGTTTTAAAATATATTTTTCACTAATCCCATCATTTAAGGAAAGAAGATTACTCATGCAATCCACCAGTCAGCTATCCTTAAGAGAACTGTATGTATGTTTATCTTTTAGAATTTGAAACTTGTACTTATTTCATTAATAACTTTTTCTGACCATCAATAATAGAGTTGCAGCATTTCAGCATTTCGCGATGTCTTCATTAAATAGACACTGATTGATTTTGTGATTGCATTATTGCTATTCTTTGTGCGTAAGAGACCGTTATTCCCTTCTTGTTTAAAAAAATGAGCACAAAGTTCTTGCTTAAGTCTGGTCGTGATATCCCCTTATAGAGTTCTTCTCCGTCTGCAAACACATTTCCTCCTACATCCTGTTTGTCAGTGAGGTGGAGGCTGGTGAGTATACACGTAAACGGGAAACGTAGAATTCTGGTGCAAAATTGACGTAAGCCACAGATGGCTCCGTCTGTTGATCAGAGGACGTATTTAAGCTCCTGCCAAATCTGTTTGCTAACGAGAAAAGGAATCGGCCAGGTTATTTTCCTTGTCAAGTTATTCCTCCATCCATATTGCACAGCAACGTAAACCTGCCTCTAGGAGCTGGCAGAAGCATGTACAACTCAGTCGGGTCTACCAGAAACCTGCATCAAATAAAATTGATAAAATATTAAAAGTGAAAATCATAAATGGGTCAAAGCATGCTCTTCAACCTTGCATGTTTTCTACGCTGCACTGCTCAAAATGTAAATTTAAAACAGTCTGGTTATCAGTTCGTTATGACAAGGCTTGTTTTTCAATTGTTTGAATGTGACTGATTTAGTCGCATTAGTTTTAAGGGTTTTGGTTTAATGTTCTTGCTGTTAAAGCAGGTAGATCAGTATTTAAGAGACAGTAACATGTATGACACATTTATATATTTATTCATAATTTATTATAAAATTCATTTTTAGAGATGGTTTTCATAGCCTAACAGAAGAAAAAAAACAAGATCAACAATTTAGGACTCTGAGATAATTTTTTTATGTATTGATCAGGACATTACAAGGTGTATTGTTACATAAATATGCTACTGTAAGTCACACTTTTGCCAATATCTGGTCTTTTAACACATTCTCCATCCATGCATCTGTGTGTCCCTATCAGTCATCTTCACCTTCCCACTTTTTAAGGTATCTGAAGAAACGATGAGCCTTCCTGGGCCTCCTTTGTTCAATCTGTCTTTGTTCCTGGCTTCTCATTTATGACATAATTATTTTTCTTCCTGAAGGAGAATCAAGTTGTTCATGCTTTGATTGCAGTAATCACTGTCTATGTTGCATTGTCTTTATGAATATTTTCTGTAATCTCAAAGTCTGTCCAGTTAGACATTTTTGCTGCTGTGCAAAGAAATGCTTTAGGTGCTTTTCTCAGAATTGTTTCCTTTCTTCAAACCAACATCAGCTCTGTTAGCTACGCATCCTGTTTAATATTTTATATTGAGCTCCTTAGTTTTTTTTTATTGTATCCCGTTTTCATAACAAAGAACTTTTGTTGCCTTCACTTTGTAAGAGAAAGAGTAAAAATAAAGATGAAGATAATAGACGTCACCAAATATGGGAGTTTTTTCATGTCCAGTCATGGCTAAAAATGAGAGTAGAAGTCAGGCTTGTTAACATCATGCACATAAATTCAAACCCATTTCTCTGAGTTGTCCTGCTCTTGTGTTCAGCTAGTCCTCTGTCCTTCTTGACATCATTTAGCTGAAATCAGGATGTCCGAAACCTCCCACAGTCAGTGAAGGAATCTCTCGACACCTTCTGACTGCCGAGATAATGGGAAAGTCTTTGTGATTGCAACATTTTTTTTTGGATGTGTGAAGTTCTGCCGGCACCTCTCTTGTTCCGTGCTGTAGTTGAACAACTGATTAGGATATTTTGAGGGTGGACGTTGCATCCCCTAGTAGGGCTTACCTCAGTCTGTTAACACTCTCCCTCCTGCAGGCAATTTTCCAGCAATGCGTGGGCTGGTGACAACACACGTAAATTGTGGTGCGAACGTGACGCAAGCCACAGATGGAACCGACTACTGATCAGAAGAAGCATGTCAGCTCCAGCCGGGATCTATGTGCCAAAGAGAAACTACATCCAGCATGTTCTTGTTTTGAAGACAGAAAAGACTTGTCTTTTCCCCAGACTCTTCAGCATCCACGCCCTCTTTAAGAACTTCTCAGATGTTGACATGAAAGCAATAGAAATACCCACCTTACGTGCCAAATGTAAATATTGATGCAAGAGATTACGACAATATTGTGGGTGTGTGCTTATCCCCCCTCCCCCCACACACACACACAGAGCTATTTTCATTTAAATTATAGCTGATAAAATACAGGTTGAGCATGTCAACTTTTTATTAGTTTAAATGAGGCCACTGACATAAAATTCACACCAAATGTCAGCAACAACCCAGATAACCCACAAATCAGTCTTCAGATTAAATTAATGGTTAAAAAAAGAACATGTGTATAACAGAAAACACATTAAATGTCAAGAAATGAATGTGTAAAAAGACAAAGCCCAGAAAACACTATTTTAAAATTTTTTGCCATTTGTAAAGAAATCTGCTAGTTTAGGTTTGTCATTTCAAAGTATTGGAGTTTTATGGTTCGCAAAGCAAAGAGATTTTCCCAAAAATCTCAATATTTCAAAATATACTATGATTACAGCTGCATTTCTAAACTTCTGAATGTACCAGAGGGAGGGCTGTTAGAGCCATAATCCAAAAGAAAATCACAGTGAACCAGCCGTAAACAGGTGGCCCTTGTAACATTTCTGGTGCAGAGAAATTAAAATTTCAATCAAGTGTTGTCCAGAAACCAGACTCTCAAACAGTTTGAGAGTCTTGAAATGAGCAGGTACAATTTTATCCATTGAAAATTACAAGTAATGCACTCAACACAAATTGCCTCTTTGAGCAAGTATGGAAGACTGTCGGGAAAAAAATCATGCTAACACTTTTATTAGAAGCAGAAGATTTGGACAACATATAAAAACAACATAAAACTGAGACAGTAGTTCCAAACACAAACAAGGGGACTATTATTTGGATTCAGATAAGACAGTCAAACTGTGCCAGAATGACCAAATCACCTGACTTTGATCCAACTAAAAATGGAAAGAACTGAAGATCAGAGAACATAGAAAAGAGGCCCAAACTCCAGCCTTTGAGATTTGAAGAGTTTGTAGAAGACACAGTGGGTCAAACTCACACATGAGTAATAAATGCACTAGTTTCTTTCTCCATAGAAGAGGCATCTTAAAGTGGGGGGAAAAAAAGTGCTTTCCCTGGAAGCATTTAATACATTCCTGTAAATGGAGTCAATGAATGTCTTTTTTCTTTTATTGATAATTTCATTTGGGGACTAATTTGCCTTGATTTCTTTGCATGTGTGGGTTATTGCTTTAATCTGGTTTTAACTTTAAAGACATTGCTCCATTACAAACACTTATATTAAGGGGAACTGGTTGTAATTTTGTGTCATAAAGGGTTTTTACTGTATACTGCAGCTTCAAAAATAATAAAGTCCTTAAAAACCTCACTTGAAAGAAGGTCAAACTCTTGAGGCCTTCTCTAAATTAATTTTAAATGATTTGTAGAGAATAGTGCACGCGAAGCTAAAGTGGGAGTACTTTAAAACATGCTTCTCGTTTGCACACACATCTTCACAGGTTACTCTGACAAACAAAACATTAGGTTAAATGGTGATTTAAAATTCTTGGAGTTTAAGTGGTGTGGTGATGTTCCACCTACGAAAACGATAACAATGCAAATAAAATACATGTATATAAAAAAACACGGCGCCAGCTTAATAAAAGGTCACAATAAAATGTACAAGGATTAAAGTGCTTTTCCATTATCAGTAAATCTGATCAGCATCCGGAAGTGAGTCAGTTCTTCCCCCTCTCTACTTGTTGGTTTAGTAGGTGGAGAGAGCCGACATCCATCCATCCAAACTGAGCAACTGGAGGCTTCGAGGGAACAGCTGCCAATTTGTTCTTTCCAAATAAAGTTCATCTCAAGCCGCAGAGACATGCCAAGAAAACACAAAGCAGTTCATAGCATCTTGATGCCCGTTTGTCTTAGATGGAGCCAACCCTGCTCCCATCTGGGGATACACGCTCTCTCCCACAGGCTGTTTGTCAGAGACGTGTAGGTGGGTGTCGGTACTCACAGAATGAACTCATGGAAATTTCGTCAAAGCACACGTGGCATTTGCCGCCAATGGCTCTGCTTAATCAGTTGGCAAAATGCCTTAATCACCTATTTGCTGACGTTTGTGGAGTGAGGTGAACATTCACACACTAAGAAAATGTCTTGAGTGAAGTAAACAGTACATGACTTAATGTCTATTCACTAAATAGAAGCACATCATTTGGAGGTAAACTATTCATTTTAGGCAAAAGAGCAGGTCAAGTATAATACCACGTTGGCCTGTGCTCATTTAGAAAAGGCGAGGGCATCGCAGGAAAGCTATGATGAAATCTATTTGAATCCTTCGACATTTTCAGAATTTTTTATATTTTAAGTGGAGCAGTATTTGTCATTTCATAGTTCAAAAGTTATCAAAATGCTGTGTATATCAAGTATGACTTAGAAGAAATTTAACTTCAAATGCCTTGAAAGTGGGCCTCTGTCTCTTTAAGCTCCTCTTTCCAACACTCCACCATCAGCATGTCACCTCAATAATGTTCCTGATGAGCTCTGCAGAAGGACCAGGTATTTGCCTGGTGGAACTGTAGTGTCTCATAGCTGCTGAATTATTCAGCTAGACAAGTAGATTCAAAATACTTTCATTTAAGAAAATGGTCCCATTTGATTTTAAGTGCCAATTATCGGTCAGATTTCTAATATATAAAATTAAAAGCATTCAAAACTTGTAATTTGTATGCTTCAATAGTTGAAACTTATGAAAATCACATCACTGAGAAAACCCACAGAGTCAAGTTTGTCCACATCACCTCACACCAAAATAGTTTATTCATTGTAGTGCTTTCAAGATTTAAAAGAAAATACCAAGATATTTTACTGTGGTATACATTCATCCATGAGATTGAACATGCCCAAGAGTAAAAAAAAAAAAAAAAAATGCAATATATATATATATATATACATATTGCCGCTCCGCCGATAGCCTAAATTCCTTGAGCATCTTCTGGAGCTTCGTCTCCTCATCTTCCAGCAGCATACAGCCTGCCTCCACACATAAGAGGTGAAGTTTTGCCCGTTTCCAGGCAGGACGCAGGCCAACTGCATCAGGAACAGGGAGCAGATGTTGACATAGCTGTGACTGTCTGGATGAAGAAGGTTCAGAGGCCAGAAGTCTACAAATGGTCTGACTGAGCTTTAGGGGGCCCCAAGACATCCTCCCGACAGAACTGGTTAAAGTAACGAGCTAGAGCCACATTCTTTCCCATTTTTACAGTATCGGCAATAATAGACACGTATTCCTCTTCCTGAAGGTGTTTAGGTTCTTCAGGCCTCCGTACACTTGGGAAGAAGACGGGGTTCTGCGGCTCAGAGTCTGCTGCTGAATCGGAGTCTGTGGCTGAATCGGAGCTTAATGATGGGAGAATTTGACTGGCGAGGCCATCTTCAGGTGTGTAGTCATCTCAAAAACCCAGCACAAGAGTGGTCTCATCCCACCTAAAGCCAGCAGATGTGTTAGCACGATACTCAACAAATGTCAAAGATTTTAAAAATAGAGTGGTTTGATCCTACCATAGCCTGAGATGAAGAGCAGATTTTGAACTCCATGCCGAATAGAGTCAGCCAGAGTTAGGTTCACAAACGCCTTGATTTCTAAATGATCCACCAAAGACAGCCAGGAATCATAACAGCTCTGCAGGGGATTGGTTGGCAAACCATCTGCACAATTACAAAAGACACAAACGATAGAAGCATAATGACAGACCTTTAATTACCGGCAAGAGATGCGTGTGTTCAATCTGCGTTAGAAGTTACTCTAAATGACACAATTATGTTTTGATTGTGGTGGTTGGAATACCAAAAAATTTGATGTGGTACAGTTTGCATCATTGCAGTGGCGTTACAAATGAGGTATACAAGAATATAATTTTCTAACATGATTGTAGTTTTCTAGTCTCAGCAGGAAAAGATACCATGGTTACGTAATTATATGTAGGAACAGAAAGACCCAAGGATGATTGGGTACCCGTCTCAAACTGATCCATCTTTCATGCTGACATCATTAATGACATGGAAATAGATATTGGCACCCAGCATTTTATTGAAGAAAGCACCAACTTAGCTGATGTAGCTTATAGAAGTGAGTCATTTGAGAAAACCTATATTTTTCTATCCTAAACAACGAATAATGAATAATTACAGAAGTCACTCCAAACCCAAGCCATACTTTTGTGAATTTAGATGTTCGCCAACTCATTAATGCCAAATCAGCTGAAAAAGTCATCTTTCTAAACAAGACACCCGAAGGTCAGAGTTTTACCTGACCATAAATACCACTGGCATGTAGTAAAACAATATTACTGCAAGTGTGAAGTATCCATTTCTCAGGAGTGCTGTAGCTTTTTGTAGACACTTACCAAGCAGTCCAAGCTCCACATGTCCCAGGACATACAGGCCGCTTTTCTTCAGGTCGTTGATGAAAGTCATAAGACTCGTACAGGTGCGAGGGTTTGCAACCATCAACACCACCTGTGGTCTCCAGAACTTCACATGGTCCTTCCACACATTCAGAAGCAACAAGTACTTGCAAACGTAAAAAAAAAAAAAAAAAAAAAAACTTAATGTTTACATTAACTTGGTCTTGAAAAATCATCTACGCTCCTTGAACTTTCAAATTTTAAGTTACAGCTACAAAGCTCAATGTATTCCATTAGGATTTTTTTAATGACCATACAACAAAAAGTAGCACCCAATTGTGAAGTGGAAGAAACTGGCTTTTAAAAAATTTGCACAAATATTTGAATGCGGCATGCCTTTGTGTTCCCTCTCAAGACCACCAACTCTGCATGTCTACCCATTCTTTGGAAAACACTAGTTCAAACCAAGACGCAATGGAAAGTCATCTTGCCACAGATTCTCAATTAGCTTCACGCCTAGACATTGACTAGGCCATTTTACCAGGTAAAAACACTTTGACCAAAGCCAATCCTTTATGGTTGTATGTTTAGCATTATGGTTCTGCTTGAAAGTGAACTTTCACCTCAGTCAATTGTTTTAAAAGCTCTAGCAGGTTTTCAGGCATCAACCAATTTCCCCATCAAAATTGATCAGTTTTTTTTTTAAAATAAGATTAACATCTCTCAGCATGATGCTGCCAACACAATGTTTCACCATGGGAATGGTGTGCTCAGTGAGCTACAGTGTTGGCATTATGCCACACAGCCCAAAAAGTCTAAAATTTGGTCTCATCTGACGGAGCGCTTGTAGTATCCCCTCATGACAAAAAGGACCACTTCTTCATTACACAATTATACTGAACTTTGTGTTAGCCAGAGCATAAAATGCATAGAAACTTATGGTTTAATGCATTACTAACTTAAAGTAGGAGCTCATCTTCCATACTTGATGGAAGATGAGAGCTTGACTGATCCAGCCCAAGTTGCTGATGGGCCCCAGGGAGTGTATGAGCACCCAGAGGAGCAGCATAAATCCTATGCTGATAAAAGTATGAATGGAACTAATAAGGAACATCATAACCAGGCAGCCAAAGATGCCCAGAGTGCAGGTGTGCCATGTGAAACAACGGAAAGATGGTCTAACAAAAAAAAAAAATTGATACACTGTTCAGGCAGGTAAATCTCAAAACATAAATCCCACAGCCTCCAGTGCCAGTACCTGAAATTTGGTGCCGATGCCTATTCAAGTGCCAAACAGGCCAGATTTACAGAAGCGTACATCAACAAGACCAGGATGGATACAATGCCAGCGATGGTGTTCAATTTGCCAGCAAATAGCACCATCTAGTGGAGTGAAAACATAACTTCAGTTTATGTGATACCTTCAGAATTGCCAGAAAATATAACTATAGTATGACAGCTTAATATTAAGACATTTGCTTAAATGAAACTGAAGATGATGCAAACATTTAGTTTTCCCTTGGAGTGGTTAGATGATAACATTAGTCATTTCAGATCTGAAATGTTTCATGTTTACTTCAAGATAGCCACCAAACAAAATGCCAAATCTATTATTTCAATCATCCATTACAAACTTTTAGCCGATGCTCTGAAACACATTTCCAGCCTTTTATAGTTGAACTTTTTGAAGTACTTCATAAGAGTGCATAAGTTATTCCATCATAACAAGACAACTGACAATACTACTTGTTACATTTGAACTGCCTTGTTGCTGATAAAGTGCTATATAACCAAAACTTATTCTTCTTCTACTTATCCAATTCACTTAACTAGGGTATTCAAATTACCTGAAAGGTAAAGGAAATGGACCAGAGGATACTTTCTTATACTAGTATACCAACCCTGAATAGAAGTATTTAGTTAATTTACTTTGGATCAACATTAGCTTTTTCTTTTGCTCTGGTTTGTTTATTTTTTGTATTTTCTTTCAATTCCTGTATTGACTTGTTGCTGAAAATATGGTTTAAAAATAAAATTACCTTTAAGTCAATTGCCATGTGTATAAAATCCTGCACAAAGCCATGCAGACTGCTTCTATACATATTTATAAAAGAATGGGTCACTTTCTGAAACTGAATTCTAATGTGGTGTTGGGATATGATGCACAAATCCAGTCAGTTTAGAAATGTCCTGTCTACCAAATATTCTACAGTCAAGTGTTATCAGTATTATAACAAAATGGAGGCAACTGGGAATGACAGCAACTCAGTCATGTAGTGATAGACCAACACAATCACAGAGTGGGGTCTGTGATATGCATTTTTTTTAAAGGTTAGAAATCCCTGTTGTCCTTCAACAGATGGCAAGGACCGTGAAAACAGTTAAGTGGCCCTACCATCTGCCACAAACACACAAAAAGTAGGGTCATATAAGGGGTGGCCAATTCTTTAAAAACTTGTGTACTCCATGTTATACAGAACTTAATAGGTGTAGGAGATAATTCACATGATTCTCATCAATAATCAAAAATGTCCCGCTAAAGTAGAGATGTCCACCTTTTTGTTAGGAATAACAATATGGATTGGCAAATGGGATTCATTCTTAAACCATTACCCCATAAGCTAAAGATTTACCTGCACAAGAAACCAGGAGATCAGTACAGAAACCCAGGGGTTTCCACTGCGAGATGTTCTCCTTACCAGCGCCAAGACGCCACCTGTACAAATGTGGAACATTATGAAAATCTCTCATATTGCTCATCTAAAAAATCACAAACAACTGAGTCATTGTGCACTTGTGAAGCTGAACAAACAATGGAAAAGGTTTTTTCCGTCTAAGTGAACAGAGCAAGCCATCTGTTGACAAACGATGCCTTCCTCATTAAAATGCCTGCACCATGAAAAATCAGTAACAAGTGACATTGTCACAATAAGGAGCAATGCCAATTTTAAACAGATGGATGAATATTAAAATGCTTAGACAAGCACAAGAGAAGCCTAATTAGATAAACTAAACAATCAAAGCAGAATCAGCCTGCTTTAATCACCTCATTTTATCCATATGAGCTCATTAGTTTATTCATTCATTTCATGTGATTATTTTAATTCACATATGATGTAGATAAATCAGGACATAACATCTTACTTGTTAAGACTTTATATCCTGTGTATAATAAGACCTTAAACTCTCAGGGTCCAAAACTGTGGTTGGTAAACTCTGCAAACAGCAGAACATGTTTCATATTCTCACCCAGCAAGTTATCTTTGGCCAGAGCATACAGGATCCTGGAAGCTCCTATGAGGTTACTCATTGCAGCAGACATGGCGGAGGAGTAGATACCAACTGTCACCATGTGAGACCATACATTGATGTCCTCCAGAAAACTGTAGTCTCTCTGGAAAAGGTAGCAACACGCAATCCAAAAAATATGAGCAGCAACATTTTGGTTAATCATTTGACTACAATTAACCAAAACAATGCTTTTTTTTTTTTTGACAAGTTATTCCATTTTTAGGAATATTTTGTAGCTTTGTGTGTAAATTTTCCTCTGACCGTTCACAGGATGCTGCAGCCAGCAGACTGTATGCAATGAAGGTTGTAAGAACAGCTGCAAGCGTTCCTCTTGGGATGGAGTAGCTGGGGTGTTTTAGATCACCCAATAACACACAGCAAAGGCTTTCTTGAAAATAAACAAGTTCACCACCATTATGCAAGAGTTTGGCTTTCACAAAATTGGCACACATCTTAAAAACCCTTGGATTGTCTGGACCAAAACTGGATAAAGAATGTTTTATGCATACATTTATAAATGTATTTTATGCACACAAACGTACTGTTCAGGATTTTTGGCCTCATTGCTTTACATTTCATTTGTAAACAGCACATTTTTAAGGTTGATATTGACATAAAAGTTGTTCTATAGAACATCTCTCTTCACCCCAATGAAGTGCATTTGAATTTTTTCCCATCCAGCATAATTTTCACTTGCAATTCTTTATTGTAGCCATTTTGTTTTGATATTTTTAATATGCATCTTCCTGTTCATCTACTGTGTTAAAAACGGCAAGAACAAATTTATTTTATGAATTGTTTAGACATTAAAATTACCCATCAATTTCTGAAATGTGATCTGGAATTTCATTGGGGCACAACACATGTATCCTGGCATAAAAGCAACAGGAACAGTGTTAAGATAATTGTCAAAATGGGAGATGGTGTTAAATTAAGTACTTCATTTGGGACTGTGAATGTCCCTTCAATAATTTCTACCTCGTTTCATGAGGAAATAAGCTCCCATTTCACTGATTAATAGGCACCAAAGAACCACAAGTAATTCTTCTCTAAATATTTAGCCAGAAGGACATTGAAAATTCTCAGCTGTGTGGATGAGATCTTCAGCTTTCAAGTCTAATCAGTGAGAACATTTTGAGTGGACCAAGAAGTTCTGGATAAATGTATTAATGAGCGTTTAATTTAAACTGGCTGACAAAAAAAATTACAGTAGCTTCATTTTTCAGCTAAAGTGTAGAATGCAATTTAAAAGAAAATAAAGCAAGCTTCATCATAAAAGTAGCATCCAATTCCTCCACTGGAACCGCTTTATATTTTTTAAAACATGAAATCCGGCTGCTGAGAGACTATTTTTTGATAGGAGGCATCTGCACTTTTAAATAGCACAATACCCGACATGTTGGAGCCTGCCATGATTCCAGTGAAGCCATTGAACAAGACTGCAAACACTTGGGCAAAACTCATCATGCCACCAGTGGTGTAGTCAACCGCGTAACTAGCTTTAAGGGGTAAAAACAGGTCAGAGATTGTTTTTATAAAATCAAGACGTTTTAAATGTACACTGCATCCATCAAAAGAAGTTTGCAAACTTGACACCTACAGAATAGATTTCCCTTCGATGTGTTGAGCCAGAGGCCAGTATAGTTAGCAGTCTTTCCGTTTGTACTGTTGGATAGAGAGGTTTCTGGTAGAATCACCACAGCGGGCCCAACAGTGAAAAAACTAATGAAGATTGAAGCCAGAACGGTCAGGACGATGACAAAAACAACAAAGGTGGCTTTGGCATAAATGTGGGCTCCAACCTGTAAAAACAAGCCAGTGTAATTAAGCAACATTGACATTCACTGCATAGATGTTGACCTATATAATTTTCATAAATGGTGAACTGCAAAACTCCCCTAACACGAGTGCCATTTCACCACACTGGAATTTGCTTAAAAAGATGTGAAAACTTCCTTTCAGGGACCTTAATACAGCTTTTCCGTGTCCCAACAATCCGGTGAGGCGTGTCCTCTGCTTTTCTAACAAAGCGTAGAATATCCTCTGAAATATACCATCTGTATTTGTTTTCCCTTTGTGGTAGATTAGTTTCCACTGCATTTTAATAAAATTGTCACAAGTCAGTTCTTGATTTTATGGCTTCTCATTGTTTTTAAGCAGAGATGCAGACGTTTTACTATGCAATGCACTGTGGTTGATGTTAAACAAGCACAAGAGTAAGAGCTTTCTGCTGCTTTCTTCCTGCAATTTTGAAATTAAAAACAAAACAAAAAAGGTACCAGTTGAACTGGGATTAGTGAAGCAGAAAAACCACCACAACACACTGGAGCTGGTACATCAGACAGGCAACATATTGATTTAGCATTTTTTTTCTCATCACCATCATTACCTCTTTAATAAACGTATTGTTTATATGCACCATACAAATAAATTACAAACCTCACATATCACAATGGTTCATGGAAAGAAAAGAAAAAAATCTTACCAAACAGACTACAAAACACAGAAAGAGGAGGATAGTGCCGCAACACAGGCACGATGGCAGCAACCCTGATGGCAATATTCGGTGAGAACCCGTAAACACAGCAATCGCTAAGAAACAGTGAGAGAAGGCTTTAAGTACATGCAACACATCAAGAATGTCTCAAAACGTTAAATTAACTTTACCTTCTGGTATTCCAAAGGTAGACATGATGGCCTCCACCTAACCCAAAACACAGAGAGCACAGCCACAGATATTAGCAAAAAAAAAAAAAAAAAAAAAAAAAAAAACATGATGCCAATACTGCCACCGAACTCGGGACCCAGGGCTCGACTAATCATGTCTGGGATTAAAAGGATGTTTTTTGTTCACAGGAAAAAAAAAAAAAAAAACCTTACCTCTCAAATGACAAAAATTATCCAGTGATTCAAACTGTTTAACACTTTAAATTAAACTGTTCTGAACAGGGAAAAAAAAAAAAAGCAAGGATACTTCATCTCCTCTTAAAGCCTAATCACCAACACCCAAGTGAGGTTTAAAAGCTACAACTGTGCCAGCTTTAAAAAGGATACAGTAGGCACCACCAGCCTCTAAAGCCCCATTAGTGGAGATGGCACAAATGGACAGAACAGTCATTGTGATGATAAAGTAGGCCACCACAAACATGGTGATGGAATCATATAGACCTGCCTGACCCACAACAAAACCTGCAAAAAGTAAGAGGTCATACATTTCTCTCAAAGGATAAACCAAACCAAAGGGGTGCATTTAATTTAGAAAAAAAGTGTCTCTTCTGTTTAATCATCATCTACTTTTTTCCATAACTGAATGAATCCAAGTGCAATTATAAAATGTGGAATTAAAAAGGTGTGTCAAGCAGAAAATACAAAAGCTGAAATTTACACCAAGTTTGGGTTCTCTAATGCCATGTGACTGTCCTAAGAACATTAAGGAAATAAACTCATGTTTATCTTGGACTGTAACATTCTTAGAGTCCAAATATTTTCACGTAATATCATATAGGAAACAACTGAAAATGGCTGAGACCATTTGGTCATATTTAACCCATTATGTGACAGTGCACCAATACAAGAGAGAGTAAAATACAGTAAGGAGCTTGAACTCCTGGTCGTTCAGGAAAATGTTGACAAAGTAAATACAATATCAATACCACGCCTTCATTGGTTTAATAATAGTGCGTCGAGACTCACCAATTCGCAGGAACGCTACGACGCTGAACATGGACAGTAAAGTCGGTACGACCACTCCAAATATCACCCCCAGCTTGGGGGCCGCGGACCGTGAAGCTTCATTAGCCGACTGCCGCCCGACCTCATCGGTCCTATTACAGGGGATGGGTGCCGAGGTGGTGGTCAGACGGTTATGTAGTAAATGAGTTCTCTCTGCCATTTTGTCTACGTTTCATTAGTTATTGATCACTGCAGAATACATTTAAAAGAAGCACCCCAAACCAAACTTATCACAGCTTTGTTCAAAGTGTCTGATAGTCTAACACGTCCATATAATCTGCTGACTCGTCCGAAACGTCCACAGGACGAACCCAACCGCTTTACGTTCCACCTGTATGTAATTACGCCTTGCTAATTAAGAGTGGCGCAGTTTCCTCTAACTGTGTTTATCCAATCAAGTGCCGGTTGGCATTGATTACGTTTTAGCCAGAGGTGATGGCCCTGTATATATAAATCTATATATGTATTAGAAAACTGATTAATTAATACAGCTTGTCAGTGCTAAAATTATACAATTGCGGCACTTAATGTCCAAACTGTTAATACAAAATTGGACACATTAAGTCAACAAGCTAACACATGCATGCAGACTTAGAAGGATTCTCTGCATAAAAATACGCACTGCAATCTCCTTCTTGTTGAGGAAGGACGGAGCTTTGAGTCACAAAACATTCCCAAAAGCATTGTAAGGATTTTTGAGAATCCAGGATGCCTCCCAGCAGAGGAAGCTAACAACATGAACCCAAAGCCAACCAATTAGAGGAAAAACTCATGAACATGTGTATGCTTAGTATTTATGAATTTTAATCAGCACACAGCATGTGTTGTGAGCCTTGGTGTGAAAGTGACAAAAACAGCATGTGTAAGAGGAAAACCCCAAGGACTTAAAGTTTAAGACAGGAGTTAATTTGATGGCAAATAAAGTTAATTTGACCAGCAAATTGGTGCTTACCCTCAGCACTTATGAGGCTGTTTACATGCCGTTTGTCATAGTGACTGCCTCCTCTTACACTCATTTGAAGCTGTGCAGCTATGAGTAGGTAGTTGTTGATGTTGATTGTATCTACCGTTTGCTATCAAAGTCCCACATCCTTTTTCTGTTGGGTTCCTTTTGACCCTCAAACCCTCAGTGAGAATCCTAAGCTATCTCCTCTCTTTTTCTGGTGCTGGAGGAGAAGAGATGAGAATTTTATCACTCAAAAAGAAACGAAACAAGCAAGTGCACAAGCAGTTGATGCTTTTATGTGCTTACATTCTGCTTTATTTTGTTTTCCCCCATGAAACCCAATGCAGGATGTTTAAATTGGTGTGGGAATATTTCTAGAGCCAGAACACTCACTCAGCAACTAAAGAGGCAAGAAGGGAGAAGCCAGATAAACAGATGCTACTGTATGTGTAAATAAACAGCTTTCTTGGAATCTTCCTAGGAACAAACAAAACTTTTGTAAGGAGTTGCCTCAAAGCAAAAAAGATGATGATCTTTACAATATTCATGGCCTTTCTGGCAGCTCTGTTGCATAGAAACTCTACAGGTTCAGCCTCAGTCTCCCACACCTCAGAGGCTATAGCAGACAGAGCGACAAGAGCGCTGGATGGACTCATATCAACAATCTGCAGACCCAAAAGTCAGCCTTATTACAAGTCCATTAAAATACTCAATGTGCAGTCAATGCTTAAAAGCCATGCCCCTGCTTGGCTGCTTCCGATGAGCTCACATTAGCTTCATTAAGTGATTTATCAGGTAAAAAATTGCTGTGAGTCGACTGTGATGTCTCATAAAAAGGAGCTGTGTGTCCCTTTTGTCCTCCCACCACTTGATTTCCCACCTTCTCATTTGGTAGTGGGAAGTGCGAGTGTTATCTGGTCTAAGAGCACAACGCTCTCCAACTTTCGCTGACTGAATGTTGCGGGCTGTAAAATGGCATTTAGCTTTGAATGTTTTCCTGTTTGATCTACAGGAAACAGAATGGTTGCTAACGTTCACATAGCTGCCAAAAGATCTTCTCAGAACAGCTGGGGAATATTTAGTGTTTTGTCAAGATCCTGCTGGCCCTAAAAAAAGAAATCACTTGTTTGTCTAAAGTACACCCATCTGCAACAATGAGTATGTGGTTGTGTGACATATTTCGAGGAAGCAATTTTGACATAAAATGTTCTCAAACTACAAATCACCCAGAATGCTCTGTCCTGATGGTGAAACATGGTGGGGGCAGCATCATTATGTGGGAAAGCATTTCTACAGCTGTGAAAGGAAAGGTATAATGTTGGTGAGAGCATCGATTTTATGGAGATGCTCTGCATCTGAATGAGTTTCAGAACAGGTGAAAAAAAATACTTGAGTTTCTGAAGCCACAATTTAGAGAGATTAATTAACCTAGCAGCCATGTTTTTGGACTGTGGGAGGAGATCAGGGTAACCAGAAAGAACCCACACATGGATATGGAGAACATGAAAACTCCATGTAGAACCTCCCCCAGAGCCGGGATTCGAACCAACGACCTTTACGCTGCGTGACTCATTTAAATGTCCATTAAAAACATAATTAAAAGTCCTGTGTCATTTTCCAGCTATATGTCTGCAGATCGGACAAGGTGACATCACTGTCCTCCAAAGCTCGCTTAGTATCCAGCCTCGCAGCATTGATCGTCTAGAATGTGAATCTTCACCCGGCCGGAACCATGCAATCATACTTTGGGTGTTAAAGCCTTCAGGTCGCAGCTGGAAGATGCAGAGACTCGAATTCAATTGCCATGTATAGGGGAGGCATAAAGACTGTCAATGACATGAATATAATAATAATATTTTTTAAAAAACATGAGAGATGTACATCTATCCTAATCTCCAGACACACTTGTTCATCCGTTTCCTGGACAGTAACTGAGCCCATGCTTTTTTTTTTTTTTTTGCGTGTGCCCTTATTAAGACGCATGACGCCCAATTCGGACCATTAATAGTGCATATGCGCTGTGACACGCAGGCGAAAAGCACACCATGAGCCACATACAGATGTTCTCTTCCTCTCACTCATATTTCTGCAGACAATCCCAGCTGCTGTTAATTAAGACGAATGTGCGCCGCCGCGCCACCGCAGATAACGAGCGGAGCGAAAAGATCTCTGCACACACAGGGAGAAGAAGACTGCGGGCCAAAGCTCTGACTGTACCCGCATTGCATCACGGACACGACACCCGGTACCCCGCTGTCTTCCTCCCACCTCAACAGGCGCAGATGAGGAGACTGTAGCATCTTATCGCATAGTTTTGTAGACTCATGCCGCCGCGCTCTCGGTCACAGCCAGCCAACAGATGTGCGCCGCTCCGGAGGCGCAAAGCCGGTGATTTTTACGCGCCTTTCTGATAACTTTGGCGCGGCAGTATTTATGGATTGCGCATCAGTGACAGGGCAGCCTCTGGGATCTGCTAATATTTCTCCCTCAGTGGAGTTTTGTGTCACCACCGGGGGCCACAAGCTGCCGGATCGCGTTATATTTTCTAAGTGAGCGCTGCAACCTGTAGCTGTGCGCCTCTTTTTTTTTTTATTCCAGTCAACATTCCGCCGAGGCGCAATGGAGGAACGCAGCTGACGCTTTTGAATCCCCAAACTCGAGGAGGAGACTGGAAAAAGAAGAGCAAAAAGCAGCCCAGAGGAAACAGTGAGTACACAGCGTCCTGACTGGCTCTCGTATTTAGAAGTATAAAATCCGTCCAAACGTCTCCTTAACTTTGTCCTCATCTGGTTCAAGGACAAATGATAATTAAAGGTCGGTTAATTCGTGATGTTTAGATTTTATTTAGTGATTCCCCCCCCCCTCACAGTTTGTGCATCCTGCGGACCACAGACTGACCTAAAATTCAGTAACTTGACATTAAAAATAGACAGACGGCGGTACATGGGGTACACGGTGATGATGCGCAAAATGGATTAAAAGGTCTTTGTAACACAGGGATAAAATAACAAATTTATGCCATTCTTTTGTCTTAAATGGTATAGAATAAAAAAATAATTCCCCCTTTCCAGCGTCATTTTATACATTGACTTTGTTTTCATAATATTTGTCGATGTAAGTTTCGGCAGTCTAGGGGCCCTGAAGAGGCATCCCTGCCTGCCTTAGTAGGAAACTAGTAAAGTTTATTAATCTCAGCTTGGAGATGTGCCTGACTTTTTGCCCAATCTCATTCAGAAAGGGTGATGAATAATTCGTATATGTCCTTCCACTTGTTGCCCTGCCAAGAACCAGCTGCAGCTGCAGCTGAACAACTGTTTAATCTCTTAACCAACCAAATGTCTTCTTTCCTGGAGGAGTCCTTTGCAAGATTACAGACTTTCAAGCTAAACAATGCATGAGTGAACAGATACACTAATTAAGTATGTGAATCCACATTTGCAACTGACAGAACAGGAATAAAATGCCTTGCAAAAGTATTCATACATGTGACATTTTTCTTTACATTTGGTCAGCTATGAACATGTTAGCTCAGAAAATCTACATGAATCCATTTCTTGGTGTTTGTGCAGTCAAAACCAGAAGCTTAAATACACCGGCTAAAAAGACACATGGGACTTTTTTCTCGCTGTCTGAAGTTAAATCAGACCAAACTTCTCTTGTTTTAGGTGAGTTAGATTTATTTCTCTGCTAAATGCCACAATACTGAGAGAAATGATAAGACAGAGGTATAGTTGTAAATGGGGTTACTGTCCAATCCGTGCCTGAGCTTTTACTTCTCTGACATATTATTTATCTTATTATTGTGACTTTTAGCAAATAGATGCAGGTTTTTGTGACTCTAACTAACCTAAAAACACAGATGTTTGATCATATTTGACTTCAGGCAGTGATTTAAAAAAAAAGTGTATTTTATTTATTGTATGTAATCTTGGTTTTCAACCTGTAGTAAATCAACACAAAATGCATTGGAACAAAAACAACTCATGGCTTTTGAACATTTTTACAAATGAAAATACCACATGTGTACTTTGCTTTTGTATTCTGCCTTCTTTACTGTGAAACTACTAATATAAACCTGGTGCTACCAATTACTGTAATAAGTAAATAGAGTCCACCTGTTAGTAAAGTCTCAGTGTAAATCCAGCAGTCTTGTGAAGGCCCCAGAGGTTTGTTAGGGAAAATTAAACATCAGAATCAGGAAGGCAAAGGAGCACAGCAGACAGGCGAGATATCAAGTTGTGGTGAAATTTAAAGTGGGATTAGTTCATAAACAATGTCCCCAAGAAGAACTGCTGACATCCACAGCTTAGAGGAAAAATCCTGCCTGGAGGAAATCTAGTAAACATGAATAAATGAGTGGCAAGAATAAAACTTTCCTTGTTGAAAGAAAGCCAGAAAAAGTACATTTTGCGATTTGCTATTATGTATGTGGGTGTGACATCAAATCTGTTTTGAAGAGAATTAAAAAAGATAACATTTTAAACCGTACACAAAATTCCATCCATCCATCCATTTTTTTTACACCCTTGTCCCTTGGTGGGGTCAGGAGGGTTGCTGGTGCCCATCTCCAGCTAATGTTCCGGACGAGAGGCGGGGTCACCCTGGACAGGTCGCCAGTCTGTTGCAGGGCAACACAGAGACACACAGGACAAATAACCATGCACACACACACTCACACCTAGGGGCAATTTGGAGAGGCCAATTAACCTGGCAGTCATGTTTTTGGACTGTGGGAGGAAGCCGAAGTACCTGGAGAGAATCCACACACGCACAGGGAGAACATGCAAACTCCATGCAGAAAGACCGGGGCTGGGAATCGAACCCAGAACCTTCTTGCTGTAAGGCAACAGCTCTACCAACTGCACCACTGTGCAGCACCCTGTACACAAAATTAATAATGTAAAAGAAATGCAGCTTTAATGTACTTAAATTACCCTAAACATAACATGCAATTGTAGTGAAAGTTTGCATTGACTCAGTTTTTAGGGGGGGTTTTGTAAGAAAATGTAAAAAGAGACAGATAGTGTTTCTTCTCTTTTACAAATAAACACAATGTTGTGTTGATTGACGACATAAAATCCATATAAATGCATTGAAGTTTGGTCTGTAACATGACAAAATGTAACAAAAAAACAAAGTGTTAGAAATACTTTGCTCCGCACTTTAACTCTGTCTGTCTTACTACAACTTAAATGAAGCTGGTGAAACTCATTATCCTCATAGATTGTGGGTCCAAAATAATCACCCAAAATAGGAATGAAATGGAGTTTCTGATTGCCCAGTCAGGCCTAAGTGGTTTCTCAACTCCGGCTGTCCTCTGGTCCCTGGTCTGGCTTTGCACTTGTTGCTTTTCCAAGAGCTAATCAACTGCAGCCCGTCCTGACAAACTGTTTAATCTCTTCACCACTGATATGCCTTTGGTCTTCAAGGAATATGATCTTTCATCCATTAAAGAATCACAGAGGTTCAAGAGTGTAGTAAGGCTTCATGTGTGAGCTTCGAGGTTTCTGAAAAAGGCTTCTGCAGGCATGCATGCACCCTTTCATTCAAAAATAGCTTTTTTGACAAGTAAGCTAAGTGGTTTTAAGATTACTTTTTTTTAAGTGCCTGTGAGCAGAAAGTCCCTCAATTTGAGGACTGAATGTCACTTTTCTAAAGTACTGAATGCAAAGATTTATATATTTTTTTAATTTAAATTGTGTTTAACTGTTGTTAATGGTGCAGAGTCTGCAAATGATTCAGGAGAGCTTTATTCAACTTTGAGGCAACCTATTCTAAAGTGAGCTTTGAGGATATTAATTAAAAAGATCCCGAACACCAATATATACCACATTTTATCTGGGCTCTGTGCCAAAAATATCTGTTTGATATTTTTTTCATTGTTTATCTCTCTTCATCTGATTTATGACACTTTTTGATCTGGAAACAACTCTACTCTGCCATAATCATGATGTCGCTTTTTCATAACGTTTTCATTACCTTCCTCTGTCGGTAATATCTGAACTGAGATAAAGAGTATTCAGCCTCTATAGAGCTGCTTTTTAACAGTCAGAGTGTGGAGGGCCTTTCTGAGAATGAAGAGAACCCATTTCTTCCATCTTTATTAATGGAAGGAAATATTCAGATTTTTACATCACTTAAATTCAGCCAGTTTAATTTACTCCTAGTTGATTGTAGAAAATACTGAAACAACTTCTCCCAGTGATGATGGTGATGTGCAGCAGAGACATTCAGACTTTTCCAGTGTCCTAAATATAAGTGGTATGTGATTCAACCACACCAAAATGATTTTTGTTAATAATGACAAATTTTCAATTGGTTTTGTTAATACAAATCTGAAAAGTGTGGTGTACGTATGAAGTCAGGTGCTTTCGATCTGGTATGCCTAAATAACAGCTAGTGAAATGAATTTCCTTCAGTAGTCGCCAAACTGACGAATTGAGTCATCTTCAATCTCAGTATATTTAAAGCTCTTTGAAGACCTCAGAAATTGAGTTAGTTATGTAAAATATCTTGAAGAAAATGCAGTTTGAGAAGCAGAAGTAATGCAAGTTGACACATTATTAGCTGTTGACACTCGATTGCAGCTCCTTGATTAGCAAGGCAGCTAATCATTCAGGTGCTGCACTCATTTTCATTGGCACTTAATGGCTGTACTGCTAAAAGATGACGTTAGCTTGTGAAGTAGTGCTAAAATGGTTTTGACTGTGAGTATTACTGCATATTATAGAGTATTTAGTAGTTACACTACCGTAATAGGTAGATATAAGTGGGTATAGATTTGCATAGGGGATCCCATGTTGGTGGATTTAGCTACTACAACGATTAGTCATGCACTGCATTAATCTGACAGTTAAGGTTGGAGTAGCAAGAACAAAGGTGTTGTTAAAAGAAAGTTACAGGTCTAGTTAGCAATTTCCCACAAGCCATGTAGAGGACTCGGCAACCATTTGAAAAAATAGGTGCTCTGGTAAGACGGGACAAAATAACCTCTTTGGCTGACAGCTACAGCGGGAAATAATCTGTACTTGTACATCGCTGTATCAAGTCCGAGGACTCCAAAGTGCTTTACGCTACAATCAGTCGTTCACTCATCCGTGCACACATTCACACACTGATAGTGGTGCGCAATCGGTGTCACCGGGCCTTCAGAACGCTATCAGCGACCAAAGTGGGTGAAGTGTCTTGCCCAAGAACAACATTGGCAAAGACAGACAGAGCAGAGGTTCAAACCAGCAACCCACCAACCCTCCTGAGCCGCTGCTGCTCTCGCATTCACTTTGCCAAATATGGCAGACAGTGAACACCTTCTATCTCCATTACCTCACCATCACCAGTGGCGATGCCTGGAGACACACAGGACAAATAACATGCTGAAAAATCACAAGATGGGATTCAAACAAGATGGGTTTTTTTGCTTCAAGGCAACAGAGCAACTAGCTGTGCCACTGTTAAATCAACTTTAGTCCTCTCATTCTCAGTAAAAAAAACTAACTAAAATATTGGTCTGTGTTAAAATTCAGGTATTTATGGGAGGCCCCCTGGTTTGACTACAAATGAAGATTTTCCAATTGATTTTGTAGAAGGGTATAAATAACTTTCATTCATCTTGAGCCACATTTTCAATGAAATCTAAATTATTTATATTAATTTATTTATATTTTTTTAATAACTGGTTCAATTCTTATATTAACTGTATTGCAAAACCTCTGTCTCGTTTCCTACAAGAAACATACCTGAATGACAATAATTTCAAACATAAATCTGTGTATGAGTCATTTTCATCTTAAACACAGGCGTTGATGTATGACTCCCAATTACAGGCTAGCCACAACCCTTATGAATTAATCATTCTCTTTGTTATCATTCATGGAGTGACTGAAGTAGGGAGCAAAACTACAGCTGGGCTGCTCAGAAATACCACTCCAGAGTGTACTGCAAAGTGTTTCAGCAGTGACGTATGTCGCCTGGATGGTACCTCTGCATGCCCAGGTCCAGGAAGCATTAGTGTAAAAGTCCCCTAACAGCTGCTCCAGAGAGAGAGAGAACAGCGGAGTAAAGTGGAGGAGGGAGGCGGTGTTTCGCAGTTAAACTGCATCACTGCTGCGAGCCAGCAGCCGGCTGTGCCTCTCATCTGGCTCACACACTCACACGTCGAGGCAGCGGTCCTCTGCACCATGCAGGTGGGCCGGTGGTAGCAAACCTGTTACACACTGCTCACGCGATGGCAGCGAGTCACACTGAGTCCTCCCTCCTCTCCTCCGCTGAAGAGTAAATAGAGGAAAACGGATTTTTTTATTATTATTATTGTTATTTTTTGCCTCTCAATGAGGATTTTCCAGCGATGGTGAAGGGCAAAGCAGAGGAGCGGACGCTCCAGTACCAGCAAACTTTGGTGAGTTCGGGGTGATGTCATGGATGATGCTTGCAGTTGCAGGTCGGACATGCTTGCTTGGAGGATGGAGGCGCAGCTGCTGCTCTGCTCTGCTCTACTCTGCTCTGCCCTGCGGGAGGACGGGGACTGTGCTGCTGTGTGTGTAATCTCACCTCTAGGACATAAAACGTGGAATTGCTTCTGGCGGGCTCGTAAAGCAGATGCAGGAGTCCTGTCTGCTCTCCCTCCTTTCATTCACCTTGATCCACAGGTGTTGCATCAGTCTGCGTCTGCCTGCATCAACACGATTAACTCTTATCAGTTGTCACCAAACCATGTCAGACACATTATTCAGCCTGCAGGAATGCATGCATTGCTCTCCACAATTGCCTTATGTAAGCCCTAATGAGGAATTAATAAGATGTCAATATGGCTCCTTCTCTTCCTCACACATCTATAGATCTCCTACTTCCTCCCGCTTCATCTGATCCCGCTGTCATCATCCTCTCAGTTCTTCCTGTTTGCTGGTCTGGGCCGATCCATGAACTAAAAGTGGAATGTTTCTGACTATTAATTGCTTCATGCACTAGTTTCCCCATCCATGTCACTACAGGACTGACAGTGATACCCTGGAGCTCTTTATCTATATTCAGATAAAGGGACAGTCAGACAGACAGACAGGCAGGCAGGCACAAAAACCTGTGGATTTGTGTCATCCCTCATTGATTTACGTGTCTGTGACTATCTGTGCCGTCTTCCGTGTATCTTTGTTATTTGTTTCTGCATGCACACGTTTATTCGGACGAATGCACAATTTTCAGACATTAGATCTATTCGCCGCTTTCTCACAGCCGTGCAGGGTCCCTGATGAACGCGAAGATGTTATTCCCCTTTTTGCTGGTGTGAAGATCGATGTCATGCTGCGTTTCTCAGTAAAACGATCAATAGCAATGTAAAAAGGCAGTCTGTGAAGATTGGAACGTGCTGTCTGTACACCCCACCTCTGACTCTGACCATCTTACTCCGATCAGTTGATTTATCGTTAACTCTTTACCGTCCTGTTGCCAAAAATAGCCTGCCGTTTGCGTGCGTGTGTGTGCATGTGTTTCTGTAGCTGAATGCTGGTGCAGTAACAGTGCTATTTATCACATTTCTTTCCTCAGGTGAAGCGAAGCATCTGGGCTTTTTTATTTTCCCTCTGCAAATCCAATGAGATTTAGAGGTTGATAATCACCCACTGCAAAAGCCACGGAAGAAGAAGAAGAAAAAAGAAAGAAAAACATTTATAATCTGATGAGTGATGATTTTCTTGGAGGCTTAGCTGCAGCCCAAAAATTGGATTCTGATGTTGACAAAAGGATCTTTTTGTGTTTTATTGTTTGCCCCCAGAAAGACTCAGACGATTTTCAGTCTGTGTTGTTTGCTTGGAGTTCAGAAGAATGGTGCTGCGTGCCTGATGAGCAGGTGTCACAAAACCCCTTAGTGAGAAAAAAAAAAAAAAAAGATTTATCTGATAAACCTTTCAACGAGGGAGTTACAGAAACACAATTTGTCTTTTTATAGCTTGTTTGCTTTCTAATTATTTACTACATATGCAGCAATAATTCTTTTTGAGACCGAGAACCAGCAATGGTGTAAACTTAGAAAAGATTTGAAACAAAAATGAATTTTATCAGCTTTTTTATGTTGCCGGAGTTTGACAACCACTGCTGTGACCAGCGCAGGCTCAAGATTTGAGGGGAGCAGAGAATGCAGGACTGCTGTGGTGGCTTGGTGTCTTCAAGATTAAGGTGTTAAAGTGACTATGTCACCGTATGTTTTCTAAGGATTGGTCAAGTTTAACTAGTCAATGATATTTGACAAAAATGACTAATTAGTTGTGCTTGCTAGAAAACCACAGACAGTTATACACAAGTATAAGACTTATCTGTTAACTGTAAATCACAAAGATGATATTTGTAATGGCACAAAGTTATGATTGTAACATAACTATCAAATTATAAGAACATTCTTTCGAAAATGCAAATCTCATTTGAGCAGAAATTGAAAAATAGAGTTTATTGTTGAAAGTTTGCTTTAACTTTCTCTGATGGGTGATCGTTTTTATTCTTCTCATTAAATGCATTGAAACTAAGAACTCCCACTGTTTTCAGTATGTAAATTTATCAGACAACAGCATGACCTTAGGCGCATATTTTGAGTTTATTTTGGAAAAGAAATCAGCTAGAGTGTACTGGCAAACAGTTTATGAGACCAGTCTCATGAAAGAGACTGATCTTGTAATTCTTTTTTCTGTTGGATTTTTAATTCTGCTAACAAAAGATAATGACTTTATTTGTTTTAGTTCATAGAAAAATAATGTCTCAATTTGTTAAAATCAAAATGATAAATTTATGCGATCCAGAAGATGCCTCACTGGTAGATTTGTGTTATCAACTGTTATCAGATATGCAATTACTTCATATCTGACCTTTGCAGATATCTTAAATACATCTCAAGTTATAATTTACAAGAATTTAAATCTTTCAGTTTTGATATTATTAAGAAACCTTCAGATTAGGTAGATTTTTTTTAAAAATTTTAAGTTATTTTGAGTCTCAAGCAGCTTTCGTTTAGCTTGGACTGGCTCTGACTTTGAAAATAAATAATACAATTATTTGCATAAATACCTTCTCTAAATGCAACACTTCTATGAGTTCTGGACAACTGATTGGAAAGCATTTATTGTGTCTCTCTTGATTTCTTTCATATATTTATTTTTTTTTAAAGAAGGCTGGACCAGAAAAAAAGTAACGAAAAGACTAATTTGAGTTAAATAAGGTTTTCATTTTAGGCTGCATGTGCTGTGTGTAGTCAGGTCAGGGGCAGGGCATGCTGGGACATCAGTCAGTGGTTGTCTGCTTCATGTCTCCTGGGATGAAAGACTGGAAGTGGTAAATTAAAGAAGCAGCAGGGCAGATGCTGACAAGAAATGAGTCAAACGGATTGTGTTATGGCAGTTTTGTTTCCAACTGTTTGATTTTTTATTTATTTTTTTTATCGTTTCGTTTTTTTGTAGAAGCTTTTCTCAAAAATGTGGGTGGTCGGGATGTGTCATATGATTCGCCCGAGTAGCTACATGTGTTTTCTCTTTTCAGGAGCGTGGGCAAGGTTGTCCATGGGCATTTGTGTGAGTAAACGTGCGTGCGTGTGCGTGCATGCCTGTGTGTGTTGGAGTTGGAGGGTACGTTTTGCACCCACACATATTCACCTGCCTACACACGCAACCTCGTACAGGATATCGGTGACATCGGGTCCATCCAGCAGCGGGAGGCGGGAGGATTTAGCTGCTGTGAGCATCAAAGTCATCATCAACCTGAGAGGGAGAAGCCACTCCCTCCTCAGCACAGGGCACTGCAGCACTGCAGAAATATACAGTACATTCAGCACACGCTGCCGTCTTCGCAGATGCACACGTGAGAATGTTTTTCCTCCGAGCAATCTGCTTCACTAAAAAGTCATATACCGCTTCTAAGATCAAGTTACTCTTTTAAATCTATTCCAGTCTCTTTTTTTAAGTCATGCCACTGCATCATTTTGCGCATGCGGGGATGAAATAAAAAAAAAAAGATGTCCAACGTTAAGTGGACCTAAAGGTTTGCGTTGCTCTACGCTCGACACTTGCAGATGTATATCAGCACGCAGTGACTGTGTATACAGATATTAACACACTGCTCAAAGTGCATTATACTGAAACTAGACACAGATTGTCTCTGGAGCAGTGAGCCAGCACTGTGTCCACAGAAAACTAGACTCAGCAGTGTGAGATCTGTTCCTTCTCTTTGGATTGTTTGAAATGTGTCACAGACCAGTTGGGTTGGTAAATATCAGCAGGCTGCTTGCAGTTTACTTTGGTCTCTTTTAAAGAATTTGGTCTCTTAAATTAACCAGGGTTGCTTTACTTGTCGGCTCCATAATTCAGGCAGGAGGCGACTGTTTTTCCCGAAAGGAAAGTTAAACATTGGAATAGGGTTTAGGTTGCACATCGTGTCTATGCATTTTTAGCGTCTCTGTTGCTGTCGCACAAAAATTGCTGTCTCTTCAGGGAGGTCTAGTTTCTCCCTGTCAGCAATCTGCACAATTCTTCCAGGCGCACACACACACACACAAACACACAAAGAGTTTGGCTCGAGCCCAGTACAAACCTTGTCACTTCCCAATTGTGCTGTTACCTGCACACGCTGCTGAATGAGCTACTGCAGAGATTGCAGAACAGAAAAAAAAATCCTGAATTAGCCTAAATTGGATCATTTTCATTCAGTTGTGTTCAGAACCCATCCATCCATTTTCTTTACACCCTTGTCCCTTTGTGGGTCGGGAGGGTTGCTGGTGCTTATCACCAGCTAACGTTCCGGGTGAGAGGCGGGGTCACCATGGACAGGTCGCCAGTCTGTCACAGGGCAACACAGAGACACACAGGGCAAACAACCATGCACGCACACACTCACACCTAGGGGCAATTTGGAGAGGGCAATTAACCTAACAGTCATGTTTTTGGACTGTGGCAGGAAACCGGAGTACCCAGAGAAAACCCACGCATGCACAGGGAGAACATGCAAACTCCATGCAGAAAGACCAGGGCTGGGAATCAAACCGAGAACCTTCTTGCTGCAAGGCAACAGCTCTACCAACTGTGCCACTGTGAAGTCCATGTTCAGAACCTAAATGTTTTAATGTAGCGTTTCTTAGTCCTGGTCCTCAGGGTCCACTGTCCTGCAGGTTTGAGATGTGGATACCTAATTGGAGTGATCACACTCCACAGCATGCCATCAAGTGCTGCAGAAGTCTGCTAAGTCAGATGTATGGCAACAGGAAATGCCTCAAAACATGTAGGGTATTGGGTCTGAGAAACACTGTTTCCATCCATCTACCCACCTATTTATTTTCTTTATGTAGTTCCTGTGGAGTCGCTGGGCGGGCTCTGGTGCTTAGCTCTTGCAGTCAATAGGTAAAATGTAGAGTGCACTTTGGTCAGTTCAGTAATGCCTCATTTCCACTGAGCTGTATGGCATGGTTTGGTCCGGTTTGGCATGTTAGATTGCGCAGCATTCCTCTGCCCTCTTCAGTTGTAGGACAATGGCACAGGTGAAGCTACTAGTGTCATTTCACATAATATACAAACTAATCTGGGTTGAATTTTTGTACATGTGAATTAATTGGTTTGTTACTGATATCTGGTGTAAATTTCATGTCAAGAGCCCCATTGGAAATATATTTGCAAAGAAGAACGCTGACTTTTCCAATACTTATTTTCTCTGCTTCATCATGTTGTACTCACTGCTGCATCAGAGGTGAAAAATCCAATCAGAAAATGTGGAAAAAATATTTAAAATTGCTTGGAGGAACAGTTTAAGGTTGATATAAGGTTTTATGTTATTTACGTTTACCTGACTTTATTTTTGTCCTCAGATTTTAGAATTTTTTTTAAAGCTGTCTGCACAAATGTAAATTTCATTGTTTTCTCTGAAAATAAGTCCTTAAGTCACTGTTGCGAGTCAAATAACAAGTGAAGTATCTCAAGGTGAATGTGGCTCAGATTGTGCAGTAATCATAAGGATTGGCAGTTCAATGTCAGTGTGTCCTAGAGAAACGGACTGCAGCCCTGATGTGCTTTTGATGGGCGGCGGTGACGACATCCTGTGTGTGCAGAGCATAAACGAAATGCAGCGATGTGTGAAAATATTGAACAGTTTAACAGAGTGCACCACTTTTAGACTGATTGCGTTTTACATCTCTGAGTCCCAAACTGACATGTCAGTTTGTTTTACCAACCTGCTACCCGCTTTGGCACTTTAAGCCTGACGCAAGCATAAATCTCCGAGTTGATGCGCGTTAAAAAATCCAGTTCTGTACTTAAGCATGCTTTCGACACGGTGTCACTGTCGCTGCTTGATGGTTCTCATCTCTTCCTCGCATTGGATCCCTCTCTCCTCTTCAGCCTCTGTGCCTCTCTAATGTTATTACCGTGCTGCTGTCGCTTTTCTCCTGTCTTGGTTCCACACTCACGCACGTCTCTGCCTGAATGCGCCGAGACTGTGCACGTTTATTTCGCCGCATGTGTGAGAGAGCGACGGCTCTGACTCATGGGGACCCATTCTGAAAGTGGCCTCCACTACCTATATTAATTCAAATGTGGAAGGCAGGATGACTCACATTGTCATTTCCTCCTCTTAATTCAATTTTCTGTCCTGTCCCTGGAGGCTGCATGGTTCAGATTAAACAGAGTGTTTTTGGTAGTTTTCGTAACTCCACTGGCCTCATCAATGCATTCTCAGCACGAGTTTAAGTAATCAGACAACCATAATCACATCGGATCTGGAACATCCGTCAGTCCACCTGCAGAGATGAGACAGGAGAAAAAAAGATTAGAATCAACTGATGAATATTTATTATTAAAATCAACAGGGATGAAAGCTTTGGATGTTTTTCATATAGATGTTTGTGTCAGTAATTGGCCCCTTTTTGAATACATTACTTTGTAGTGAGCTGGAAATGGCTGAAAAACTGAAGACATTCTGCTCAACCTGCACAAAGTGTCTTGCGAAATGACTCGTTATTTTAAACTTTTTCAAAATTGTATCAAGTGCTTCAAATGTATCTTGCCTGGAGTTACGTAATATAGCAAAAGAAAGTAGGAATCATTGATACATGCTGTTCAGATCTTTTACAAATACAAATTTTAAAATATCAGTTTATATATACACCCTCCCTGGATGGCATTGGATATTAACTTTCCATTCTGCAGCTCAAAAAGTTCAATATCGGTCTCACCTGACAAGAGGCAACCTCTTCCACATGTTCTGCAGGCTTTCTTTCAACCGTTCAAGTGGTTGTAAAATCATTTGGTTTTCTCATGTGAGCTGCAGACCTTTGAATCGCCTCCATAGATGGACTTCTTTTGTGGCTCTCTGCCTAATGCTCAATTTGTTGGGTCTGTCAATTTCAGTGGCAAGGGTGCATCATACTCTTTGAGACATTTATATATAGCTTTAAATGTCTGTACAACTTTACATCTGATCTATTTGCTGGTTTTTGTGATGCTTTTTGTTCACTAATGTTTTCTAATTAGCCTTTGACTCCTTCATAGAAAAGCTGGATTGATACTGAGATTAAACTACTGTTTGCTAACAAGTGACTTCAAAAGGCAATTAACTGCATTGGATTTTATTTTGGGGTATCAGAGGAAAAGGGCTAACTAGATATGTGTAAATTACACTTTAGGTTTTTGTTTGTGAAATATTTTTTTAAAACTATAGCTTTCCTTCCCCTAATCAACTCTATACTTGTGTAGGTCTATCAGAAACGAATCCCAATAAAACATACTGAACCACTTTATTGTAATGCGACAAAAGGAGTTTTTTTGAAAATGTAAAATGTCAACTCAGGCAGAGTTCAAAACAGTGTTTACTTCACTTTATTTGTTTGGAATGGAAATGGATTTTTGAAACAAAGAGAGCAATATACGACACTGAATACTGGAAACCTCAAAATGAAAGATAACATTGTAAAAAAGCCAACAGAGCAAATAGCAAGGAGATTAAAGCAACCAATTGAACACACTAATTAGTCCCAAAATATTACAAATCCATAGTCTCAGAAAGCAGATTGTCTGACTTAGCAAATGTGACACATCGTGAGATGTGGCAGTGGAGTGTGGGGCGGGTTTTTCTTTCTTGGAGCTCGGTGGACATGCAGCACAGTCTTCCTGTTAAAACCCAGCAGGCGATCCAGAACAGTGCTGCTGCACTGAGGAGAGGCTTTTTGGAAATTAGATAAATCAAATAATAATGTGAAGATATTTCCTGCTCGTGAAGAGGTTTTTCCAGATATTATACACAGGCCCATTACAAGTGCTAAAACCGTAACAGCTAAAGGTTTAAATCCATTTAGGGCCTCTGTGGCCCATTTGCTCTGTCTAAAATGTGGAGTTGTATTCCTTGTTGGACAAGACAAGACTCTGGAACACCTTTTCACTGAGCAAAGTCCATCTAAATCCTCCTTTGTTTATACAAATGAAAGTGCATTTAAAACGGGCACTGCTCTGTCTGAATGTACAGACTTTACATTTGAGAAATAAAGCAGGCAAAGCAACACTAATTGAACAGAATTAAATTTTGTTGCATTCCCCCTGACATGCCCTTTTACTCTTATGATCTCAAAGGGCTAAAGAAGCAAATACAATGGATTAAATATAAGTGAACCAAAACATTTTGCTAAAAATGCCTTAAGACCTTTAAAAGCCAGTGTTAATATTTGAAACAGTGTTGCTATCATGGAGAAAATACAGTAAATATAGAAATTTCAACTTACAATTTGAAATGTATAAATTTACAATTGAAATTTCTTGTAGAAAACTGTTAGGAGAATGTTTCATTTTATGGATATTGGTTTAAATATGATCGTTTCTGTTTTTCACAAAACTGAAGCAGTTGACTTTGTTAAATGAAAACAGAAAACAGTTGTCTTTTGGTCATTTGTGGTACACAAATGACCAAAAGACAACCAAATGCAATCCATAATCCAGTTTAGGGGCCATTTTCACGTCGTCAAAAACACCCCGCAAAACTGTCAGACTATCTCCAAAATTAAGCGACCCACATCTTTCAGTGTCTGCAGATCACAAGCTGTGTAGTGATTTGCAGATGCATGCATTGATTGGTGACTAAACCTAGGAAAAAAGCAAAAGGATGTTACTTTGATGTGGATTTTCTTTTCTTTTGGCTCTTGAGCAAACTATATTTTAGTGCAGTACAGACACAGAAGCAAACTCCCTCTAGAAGTACAGACAGGGCTTGTATCTTACACGGGCCTGTGTGAAAGAAGTCACAGGCCATCTGGAGCACGGCCCCCTGGGGGAGCAGCAGGTGGGACTCTCTTTGTGGGTTAAATGAGCTGTTATCTGTGACCAGTTAACCTCCCGTGTGACCAACTCCTGCAGCTACAGCTGTCAGTTTGCCTCACAACACAACACGTACCATACATGCAGCTCTGATTTATGGAAACCTTTATTTATTGCACAAAGATACACTGTAAGGAACAAAGAAACTGTCAAAAAATTGGTAAAGGGTTTGGTCTGGAAACAGTTAAATTGCTTTAGTTTTACCAGCAAAAAGCACCAGTAGTGGCAGACAAGGCACAGTAACCAAGGAGAGCCCAGACCTTTAGCCTTTTATCACAGTGTCATGCTTTTCCTAATAAACTTCATTTTATTTCTTATCACTTTGCTTGGAAAAAAGGATAATTTCTTTCACATTTTGTCACCACAAAAAAAAAGTCTACTCTGTCTACTCTGATATGGCTAAACAAAGCTAACGGAGCTTAATGGACATTAATTAGTCAACTATCTGATCTGAAAACAGGCAGCACACCTGCAATTCAACCGATACATGGCGATCCATCAAATAGATCAGGTGAGAAAAAAACACTAATTAGAGAAGAAGAGAAGAGCCACATGGTAACACGAGACGAGCTACAGAGATGGGAGAAAATGTTCACATGTCAACTATTAGTTATGCAATTTATTAATCTGACCGTTGTGGCAGATTGGCAAGAATAAAATCATTGTACTAAGAAAACTTCACTTCAAGGTCACCCAAAAGAAACTTAGCCTGAAAACAAGCACACCTTTACAGGTCCCTCCCTCTTCCTCTGTGCTGCTCTGCAGCCGTCCCTCCAGGCCTCGTCTCCCACAGCGGAGCCTACTGAGAACCCAAGAAATTATCAATTATCCTGTAACGGTTGTTTCTCCGCTATTAGAAGAGCTTCAGCACGCCGACAATCTTGAGCTTGAACAATGGTGCTGAACGGAGGAAGTGTGTGAGCTGATCTTTACAGTGAAATCTCAACACAATGCATTGTGGTATGTGACAAAATGTGAAAATGTATAGACGTAAAAGCTTGCGTGAGGAAAAATTTGAAGGTGTTGAAAGATTCTCAGAAGAAGTTTAAAATATACACAAGTATTTGTGTTGTTTTCAATTAACATTGTAAGGCATCATTAAACAATCTGAAATTTATTCCGGAGAATTTAGCCAAAGGTGCAAACCTGCACTGGTAACAATAGTTGATATATTAACACGAACAAGGAAATATCTTGAGAGCACTGAGGGACCTGAGTCTATTTTCTAGGCTGGTTCATCACACAATTGAAATATTGACTTTTGCTCAGACAAGTCAATTTCCAAAATGACTTTTGGCAAAGACATGATGCAACATGCTACAGACCAAAGATGAAAAGAGACCCGACTGTTCAGCAACAGGTTTTCAGATCCACACTCTTTGATGAAAGCCCGACCCTTTGGTTGATATACACTGCTTTGATGGTAGACGTAGGGAAGAAAAGGCTACAAAGAGAACTAAAGTCGATAACTTTTTCAAGGTCGCCTGTACATTATTCAGCAGGACATGGCAAACAACTTTCTGCTGTAGATGATGAAAGTATGACAGGAAAACAAGAGCTAATCCAGAATATTGGAGAGTGTGTCCTAAATTGGTGGGATTGATGTTTTGTTGAATAACTCAATACTGCTGAGACCAATCAAGAAATATATTGGACTTGTACAGGATGCAGTGAGAACAGTAAAAGTAAACGCAGTACAAGAATCATCAAGTGAAATGGTAGCAAGCGCTTGGTTTCTGTGTTTGGGTCAGAGCTGTGTGGCGTTTCAGACGTTAGTGTTGTTGCTTTGCAAAAGGAAGTTCCCAGGTTTGAATCGTCTCTCTAGCTGGAGTTTGCACGTTCTCCTCGTACATCTCTGGGTTCTCTCTGCAGCTTCAACCACAGCCTGACAACATGACTGTTAGGTTAAATGGTCTCTTTAGATTGCCCTTTGGATCGATTGTGCATGTGGACGCTTGTTTGTTCTGTCTCTTAAATGACTCTGTTGATTGACTGGCAACCTGTCCGGCGGCGTGAACCCCAACTCTTTGATCCTGCGATATGAACCGTTTGTCTCCTATCTGACTGCTGTGTGATACGAGACCCTTGAGAGTATGAAGATCTAAAAGTGGATTCTTCCTATAGTAATCTGTAAGTCGTTATATTTCTTCTGCTTCATGCACACGATTTGGACATTGAGACTGAAAAATGCATCCCGTGTCAGCTTTTAAAGCATCCTGTTGTAAACATACCCATCAGTTACCTGTGTTTAATTTTAGGGCATCATTCCAGGGACCAATTACACACATTCAAGCAGAACATGTGGCCCATTATAATTCATTTAGATTGACGTTTCTGCCTTCTCAGTGTGAATCCAATATTAACTCTCATTTAACCCTGCTTCTGTTGCTGCCTCTCCTGCAGAGAGAGAGGGAGAGCTATGCAGCTCTGTAGCCGCTCAGTGTCTGAAGACACCGACATAAGTGAGGAGGCGAGAAGTGAGCAGCTAACCTTTCAGCTGGCAGAAAACGGGTGTTCCTCCTGAGCCAAAGGCAACCGTTGATTCTTTGATAAACCAAAAAACAGCCACACTCTCATCTGGTTATTTTAGATGTATGCTGTATGACTTTCAGAACGTCTAAAGGGCACACAGGCTGACCTTTAGAGGCTGACTTGGCTCTCCATTGTAAGAGAGCTAATAGAATATTGGCTCTGGGTTCTGTGTCGGATCACTGTTGACCGAGGAAGTGAAACTGGAAAGTTGTTGTTTTGGCTCCGAGCTCAACAAAACAACACTCACGGGGAGCATGACTGTTTCTTTGTTAAGAAAACCTTTAGTGTATTTTATCAAAACAAGTGCCCTGAAACTAGGCTACTGTAACTCACTGCAGATATATTGCTGGCTCTCCATAATGCGTCTTGAATCAGGTTTCAGATTAAGACCTTGGGTGACAATTACCGGAGTCAAAATTTCAAAGGATCCCTTCTTTCCTTAAACAGCACAATTTTCAGGCAATCTTTTAAAGCTGTCTTGATCAGCTGTTCTTAAAGTCTTTCTTGTACTTTAGCTGCTCTTTCACATACTTTCAGAAAAAGCATCAGGTTATCTTAAAGCAGTTCTGTTTTCTTGTTAAACTACTTAACCAATGAATCATTCAGCCATACAGTGCATATTTTTGCTCCCCCCCCCCATTAAACCTTATAACTGGTTGTGCCACACTTGGTTAAAAATGATTGCTATTAAGCATTGGCACTGTTAGTCTATTTCATCGCTCCAGAGGAGAGTTGTTTTAATGCAGCAACACTGGATGGTTTTGGAGCATAAGGGGCAACATTGCAATCAGATTTAATTAAAATCCTTAATTTTGTTTTCCCGTTTTTTTCTCTCCCCATATCCCAAGTGGTTGGGGAGAGGGAAGTCGAGGCCTTCCTACTTAGGTTGCTACCTCCGCCACCCGACTCCAAATGAGCAGAAGAAAATGGACTGACGGACGTTTTGTAGCCAATGAGTGGTTGACTGCAGTGTTGCTTTGGAATCCTGTCCTGCAGTATAATCCAAGTGTGCTCGAGTTTATTGTTAAGTAAGGGACGGATATTCGGCTTCAGTATTTTTCTTCCGTGACTTGTTGGATAAATTCTTTACACTTGAAGAAATTCTGGTTGATGCCACATCTTTAAATCCTTTACATCCTTCATGTTTTTGTGGATGATAGGTCACTGTGAATAAGAAAGCAGCCAGATACAGACATCGTTTCCCATCTCAAATATTTTAATGTCTTGATTTTCAAGATCCTTTAGTCTACTTCAAGTCATCAGAAAGGTTTTGTTTACATGATTTCTTTATTCTAGACATCTAGCAATAAGTAATCCTGGTTGTAACATTGTCATATTGTCCATCCAATCAAACACTTTCCCATTTTAGCAGTTTGTCCTAAAAAAAAAAAAAAAAAACTTGATATGCAGAAATAATGTTTAAGCATTATTTCTGAATTATTTTGAAATAATTCAAAATTATTTGACACCATAAATGTTTTAACTTTTAAAGGCACAACTATCTTTTTGTGAGTAACTGCTTTAGTGTATTTATTCCTGTCAAACTTTTTGGCATTTTTGCTAGTAAATGTGAACACATTCAATATTTTAGCCAAAGGCAACTTAGTGCATGAACATAGCAGCTAAAAGCACTCCATAGCAATTATTGTCACTGTTGACATTACATAAGATTTTATGAAAGGAAATTTGTATCCCCTTAAACTGTGTTCATATTTTCATTTGAGCTTTATGTAAACTCAATAACCATAGGAATCATAAGATTGGATTAATGGTTTAACGGTGGTTTAGATATTCTTGCCTTTACTTCTCTGCCTGTCTGACATTAAATCAGAGTTCGAACAGATTAATGTGGAACCTTGTGGCATCTGGAAACTGAAGATGAATCAAAGTTTGGAGATGCACAAGTTTGGTTGTGGAGGACTTGGTTCATTTATTTTTGATGCAACATAGATCGTCTTAAATCACATTTAACTCAGATGTTAACCTGTAAAAAGTCATGACATCATTTTGGCTTTCCAAAATTGTAAAAAAAAAAAAAAAAAAAAAAAAGTAATCAAGAGCACCAACTTCTTTTGATGTGACTAAAATATATGGTATAATTTTGATCTCGGACATTAAATAGAAACATTTTTAATATCAGGCAGTGAGGCGAAAACTGTTTAGCATACCATGTGCATGAAAGTGATTTCAACTGCAACACAAGGAAGCAAATGGAAACGTCTTAAAAGCCTTACTGTGATAGCGCTACATCTCTGCCCTGGAGTGATTAGAGTAATTTTAGCTTTGGTAAAGGGTTAATGATTTTCATACGAATATAAAACAGAAAAAATGCAAAGATCTGACTTTAAGATAAAGCTCATCTATAAACAGTCTAGACTTGTCCAATAATTTAGCCATAAAAGCTTTACAATTTTACTCCAGATGCTCATTCACTCAGGATCTAATAGTTATTCACATCTAGTGGCAGGCTCCAGAGATCGTTTCTGTGAACTTTAGAGACGAGGCGTCGTTACCTCAATACCTTCCAGCAGGACAGGAGTTGAAAGAGGAAGACAATCAGTATCCTGACATCCTTTGCTGCTCCTCTTTCCCCTCCTGCACCTCTGTTCATGCAAGCAGAGTGAGTTAGGCTGGTGGAGTCGTGATGCCCATCTCAATGAGGCAGGGAAAACAAAGGGAGGTGGAGCACAGCAGTAAAAACAGAAGGTTACAACGCAAGAGTCAGAGGAGCCAGATCCTCCCCTTACTCCTGTGGGTACATGTTAAATTCAGTGGAATCCCTATATTAAGCTGCCTACATGGTCTTTGGCAGGTTAGAAAGTTGCCTTAGTTGGCATTTGAAGTCCTCCCTTTAAAGAAACCTTGTGGGTTTGTGTGGCAACAGGCAACTAGTGCCATTCAATGCAAGTTTGTATAATGAACAGTTTCTTTTGGCAGACTCAGTGGGGGCTTTCTGGATCTATAGGGCATCATCCCAGTGCTAGTGACTGGGAGCAAATGTGTACATTACCATAGCAGCCCACTTTGAGTCAAAGAGCAATTCAGGAATTAAAAATGCAGAAGCAGGAAACAACTTTCAGCCAGCTTTATTTAAAAAAACAGTTCATACAGCACTGAATGGATCATTGCTTCTGATGAGATGTGGACTTTAACAGGATCACTTTACCACTCGACACCAGGAGCCTGTGGCTGGAGGGGACCTTCTCCGCTGCGGCTCTTCCTGAAAGATTTCAGAAACATTTGATTTCTAGTTAATGACTGTTGCAGCAACTGTATCTATAAGACTGGAGAGCAAGTTGGTTGTAAAGAGGCCACAAATCCATTTTTCCCCTTTAAAAGAAACCACCAAGTTTTTCTTTAAAGCAAATCAGTCTTTCCTTTGCACTGCAATATGGCCAAGTCTGCTGACAATTTGTCAAGTCAGCATCCCAACTCCCAAAAATTAGTTACTTCTGGTTTGTAAATTAAAGTTTTAGTTTTAAGACCTCCATCATGTGTAGAACCTGTAAATTGAACCAGGTTCCCCCCCATCACACTTCTACAACGTCACCCAGCAGCTAAATTTCAGAGGATACTCACTTTGCCTGTGGCATTGCTGTTCGCAGGAGTTTTCCCTGCTTGGATAGCATACAGCTGTGGCACAATGAATGAACACCTGGAAGTCAGGAGCACATAGTCAACCTTTGACAAGCGAGTATGGCAATGCCATTTAGCCATGAAAGCAGACAGTGGTACCGTATCCTTCTGAAGAGCGAAGGTGTCAGAATTCACAAAGCTGAACATCCGGCTGACGAAACGTTTGTAGTGAGTTGGATACTCGAGGCCAGAAGAGCCATCCAGAGGAATCACTGTGGTGAGATACCGGTCATCAGGGTAGGGACAGCTGCATACAAGCAAAGCATATTTTGTAAGTACAATTGGCATGAAGCCAGTTAACATGAACACTTGCATACCCATCCACTAGAAGGTCCCACTGTGGTACACTTTGAGGGTTTGGGTTTGAAGTGGCCCAGCAGCGTTCCAGGTTCAGGACAATGTTTGGGTCAGATCTCCCCAAGAGACGGACCTCAACGTAAACTGGTTCTCTCAGCACTTTAGAGATCGGGTAGTCAGAAGAGCTGTAGAAGGAACTATATGCCGCCACATCTGCAATCATATCAGCTCGATTAGGTTTACCTCGCCGAACCTCGTGTGGTGAATTTAATGCCACATACCATTAAGACATCCTTTGGAAACACACTGGCCCTTGCCCAGTCTGAGCTCCACTCGCAGGGGTCCTGCAGCAGCAACAGACATTGGCGGAGGAACGGGGTTCACCTCCAGAACGAGAGCCTCCACAGTTGTGCCCAAGTACCGACACTGGAACAGCAATCTGCAGGAAGACGAGCCTTCATGTTCTGTTAAAAGTGTTTGCATCTTGCAAGACGATTCAATAGGCCAACAAATTGGCATGCTCTCAGAATATACTTTGAGGCTTCACAGGTCAGTTTTATCCTGAAAATTTACTGTAGACCACATTTAAATGCGCCAATAAACACATTTACTTGTGGGGGTGGGGGGGCATAATTGAGGAAAAGTGAACTTACTCAAAATGGCTGTCCCTGGTGATTGAGCCTTTGGGTCCAATTCCCACCTCATACGAAGACACCATATGGTTTTCATACACCACATAACCTTCATCGTTCTGCTGTAAATAGCAATACATTAAAGCTTGAGTCATACCATCCAGTCCATTTAAACCTCTTTGTAGTTGGCAACAGTACTCCACAACTAAAACAGCAAATACCAGTTCATGCTTTGATATTCAGTTAGACTGTTTAAAAGGGATTAATGGTAGTTTTGAAATTGGGGACCATAAAAACCACCTTAAGTGTTGTTCCACATGCAGTCACAGGAAACTGAAAGATGGCAAAGGCAGAGGTGCCATCAACTGGCCCACAGAAAGCTTCATTTGGCTCAAGCAAGCTGACCGAGTTGACATCCAGGGGTGGCCAAGTGGCTTCTCTGGCCACAACCACCACAAACTGGCCATCCCTGGTGCACTGTACAGTTACTGGGCAAGAAAAAGTGCAATACATGAGTGTTTATTACAAAAATTAAAATAGGAGAAAAAAAAAAGTGAAGTTACACATACATACCCGCTTTCCCATAGTAGCACATGTGCCCATCAAAACAGCAGCTAATGTCTTGACACTCATCAACCGTGATCCCTGGAGCCCCACACTGGATCTTCTCAGCCTCTTCCAGGACACATTCATGAAATGGAGCTGCAGGTGGGGGCACCTTCGACTGCTGCTGAGGCTTCTGGAAAGTAGGCGTGAGCGGGTGTTTCTGTGGCTGCAGCCAGTACTGCTGGGCAGAAACGCCACAAACCAAAACAACACCGAGCAGACACTTGAACAGCTCCATCATGGCGGACATTAAACAAAACCGGAGATGTAGGACACGCTGTTCCCCCGTCACAGCTTTTGTACACAGCTAGCTGATTGTGGCGCCGTCTCGCTTGGAGCTCCGCCTCTCGTCAGGAGTTAATGTGTGACAGGCCTGTGGAGTTAATGAGCGAGGATGTGACAGGTAGAGCTTGTTGTCTGGGAAGTCACTTCAAGACCGAGGAGCGAAAACTCTGTGGATTTTCTCTTGAGGTGAATGTGCCAATTAGGCTTTGCGTTGAGGGAAGTTGCTTCTGCGTTAAGATGGGCTAGAAATCCTGCAATGCAATAAATAAATAAAGTATGTTTACAGATAAAATTTATTCATATAATTTTATTTAATGCATAAATGTTAAATAATAAATTAAATAGGAAGCCTACGTATTAATATGTTGTTTTGACTTGTATTGAACACAAATTTTATTGAATTATTGTTGTTGGTGATGTTTTTATAATTATTAAATACTTGTATAAAATTATGATTTTTTTTTCTATTTTAATCCAATGATCCAGTCATACTGGGCTGGAATACCTGCTCACAGTTTCCATATGTTGTTCTACTTTATGCAACACAGACGTGATGCAGCTCCTTGAAACAGTAGTGTTTCTAAAACTCAGTGTTAATCCAGTAAAACACAGGAACACAAAAAAAAAATATAAAAAAATGTCCTGGTTATAGAGTGAATGTTTAAGTTTGTACAGAGAAATGCAGACACTGCTATTTTTTAGTCGCACATCATCACTTTTTCTTCACTGTCTGCAGAAAGATAAGAAACTTGATATAGTTTCCCATCATATTTTGATTCAGGATAGATAGTGTTTCCAATGTATTTGGAAACACTATCGAAATATTGAAATAAAAAACTATGACTCACTTTTTTTAACCTTGCTGCTGTACAACGCGGTCTAAATATGAATTCAACAACTTTTCAATTGTGTAACTTTCCTCACCCTCTCTGTTATTAGGCTCAGTTTGGGCTGAAGTTTCTCAGTGTTTACGTAAGCCTGCCGTCCCGCTGTGAGATGTCAGTTTTTAAACACAAACCCTGCTGAGTCATATCTGCCTCCCACCTCCATTACCTGCACTAAGGTGTTTTTTTTTTCCCTGCATTACGTATATACAGATGTATGGGCGTTACACCCAGGAGCTGGGGGTGTATGCCAAGGAGGAGGCGGCCCGCCTGCGGGATGGAGGCGTGCGGGACGGCGGTGGCCTGCGGAGGAACACCAGCGTTCGAAGCCGCACCGCAGACCTGCTGGAGTATGAGAAAGATCCCTGTGCAAAGTGCCAGGGTAAGTGATGGTCATTCAGCAAGCCTCAGACCTGACACAAAAAATAACTGTGTCAACGTGGAAAACCCTCCTGAAGGTCAGTCCAGCATAGGGCTGGCTGTGTGCAGTGTGTGTGTGTGTGTGTGTGAAACAGCCTTTTATGGCAGATTGCAGAGCTCCAGCAGACATGCAAGCAGCGTGAAAACACTGGCTCCTTGAAGTTACGGCGGCGCAGCTACCTGACACCTGGGAGCAGGGCAGGATGTGAGCAAGATTAAAAGTGACTGATCTGAGCAACAACCTGCAGCTAACAAGGGCTGCCTCAATGTGTGCACCCTCTGCTGGCTGCCAGCGGCCCGCAGTGTATTTGTCAGTCCACGTATGTGTGGGGAGATACTTGCTTTACTGTGTGTGTTTTTTGCTTTTGTGAGTTGAACTCTGATCTGAACCGTCAGATTTTTGTATTATTTTTTTTGTCTGGTGTTCCCAGCTGAGGGCATATAAGGGAGTGGCGCTGCCAGAGAGAGCTCCACTTCAGACTGATGGATTCAACAGTAACGGAGTGGCAGGAGGCAACAGGAGGGCCTGTAACAAAGATATTGTTTTTGTTTTTTTCCCCCAAAGAAACACCTTATCAATTTTAGTTCATAGGTACGAGTAGTAACTCTCCTTATTTGCATCATTTTAGGCTGAATATGTTGACCACCATCTGAATAAATGCATTATTTTTGAAGGATTCACTGAATCTATTGATGTTTTTATGAACATAAAATAAGACAGTTTAAAACTGACAGTTTATGGATTCGTTTTGCCTACGGTGTACCTTGCTAAACGTAGACATAATTGATTGTGAAGTACAAAGGATGCTGCCTATTTTATGCAGTACAGCACCGCCACAGTTCCTTGACTGTAGAAAAATATGCTATATGAGAGAGGAATCTCAAATATCAGAGGCCTTGGGGACTTATCGGGTTACAGCCACCGCATACTAAAACAAAAAGTGCACAGACTTTATCTGCAGTACTTTTGTCTGTTTGGAAAAATCTTTGGATCTAGTTTCACACACACACACATAGAAAGCGACGTGAAATTGTGCCTTCCGTAGCACTTTCCGACCTTTATAAATTACTATGTTGTTTTGATATTTCGTTGATTTAAAAATAAACACAAGTTGCTTTTAAGATCAACCTACCAACCGTACTAGTGACATTATTGTTAAAACTTATTGTTAACGTCCGTTTATCTAAAACTATGCAGCCTTTGCTTAACTCAGTTTTATTATTTAATACTATATGTTTGGGTTTATTTAAGTGCTGTGCAGTTTCACACAGTTGTTGACACCTTTGCATTGCAGCAAGGTCTTGGGTTCTTGGGTTCAAATCCCAGTGAACCTGGATGGAGAATGCAGGTTCACCTTGTGTGCATGTATGGCTTTTATGACATTTTTCTTCAAATATTCCACTTTCACACCCACAAATGAAAATATGTGCTATTTTTTGTTAATTTGTTTTTATACAATAATTTGCCCTTCAGGTGTTACCAAGTGATAAACTGTCCAGGTTCTACCCTGCCTCTTGCTTACTGCCTGCAGAATTTTGATCTCTGGCTTATTAAACTGCATAACAGATCATTTTTTTACTTCTTTTCTGCTTTCCAATCACTGCATATTTTTCCAAGAGATCTTAATTATGTGCCCACACTCGAGAAGATGCACACATCTATACTAGTGCCAGAAAGTTTAAATATGAGAGATTCCCATGACGTGCTCATGGGAAATGCGTATATGTTTTATGTTTGACGTGGTGAGGGATGTGGGGAACTGCAGTTTTAGGAAATGCATCCATCTCTTCCCCTTCTGCCCCTGAGCTCAAGGGAAATTAGTTGGAGTTTAATTGTTTTCTGTTTGAACTTTGCGAGATTCAGTAAAAGCCTGTCTAAGTAGGAAAAAAGGTGTTTATGACTAAACCAACGCCGCTGATCTCCAGGATCAATTTATGCTTCCATCCCCTGTGACTTTAGTGGTCTGATTAAAGTGTGATTGATTGCACCCGCGGTGCAAACTGCACTATATCAGCCCAACCTCTCCTGTTCTCTGCGAAGCCGACCTCTTGAAGCCTCCATTCCTGGATCAGCAGCCGCTGATTTGTGTGCGCTCTCTGTCTGCGGTGTGCGCCCCGTAGATCAAGTGGTGTTTGTATTTTTAGATCCATCTTCAGAGACACTGCCCAGCCACTGTCTTCTTAGGTAATGCACACGGAGAGGCTTCCTTCAGGTTTTTAGAGGAAGTGGGCGTTTCAGTGTTCTCCTCTCATGCATCTGTGTGTGGGAGCGGCATCTCTGTGGGTGATGGACTTCGAGTGTAAGAGCCTCGTTTCAGATCAGTGGCTGTTGCTTCTGAACGAGACAGCCTACACACACACACACGCACACACACACACAGAGCTGCAGGCCTGTCAGAGAGCTTAAACCACGCACCTCGTTGAATTTATTTTGACTCACAAAGAGAATTTTTTTTTTTTTTTTTTAGTTATTTATGGCTGATGTGACTCAAAACTCAAGTTTTTTGTACTATGTGTGCAGGTGTAGTGTGTTTCACAGTGCATTCAGTGCCTCTTACGGTGCAAGAATCCAAAATAAGTTTAATTCTTTATTATTCCAATGTCGGTGTCTGTTGACGCGGTGCAGGGCCAGGGGAGATTAAGATTTTGTCTGGCTATGCGGACGATCTTTATTAGGGGTGGAAGACATCTGCGAATGCCATGAGTCTGCGGATGTGAGAGCGAGCCAACATGAGCACGGAAGCATGAGGCTTCGCAGGTGCCAGACACTGTGTTTATGTGAACAACTATTTTTATGAGGACTGGAGGGAGGGAAGTTTTTTTTTTTAAGTGAGAAAATTCTTGCCTATTTTTTTTTATTTATTTTTTTTACAATTTCAATCCTCTTTTATACATTAAGATTCAGTTGAGGACAGATCATGTATGTTTAAGGTGGTGTAAGGTGTTTTGTAGTTTTGCTTGATTGCTTCTATTTAAGGCATTGTGCCAAGAACCATATGAGAAAAAAAATAATAATTGTCGGAAATTTCTGCAGATTTCCCAAAATGAAATTAATGTTTAACTCTGGAAACATGACGGCAGATTATAATGATAATTGTTTATCTTTTCAAGCATTAGGTTAGCGTTTGGTTCGTCTGCTGGTCGAGCTGATTAAGAGTGTTTGCATGTTTACACTGCTTGCTTGTGCATTCTCTGCTGGCAGCTGTCCATTCAGCAGGTGGCCTGACTGCTGGGCAACTTGGCTTGTCAAACACACAGTTGTGTTTTTTTTGCAGAGATTTAACAACCTCCATTGTGTTCTGACTGCTGCATACATCAAAAGGGGGCTGCAATGTTTGCTTCTTTTTTTTTTTTTGATGTCCTTCAGACACTTTTTGTTTTCTGAACATTTTAAAAAGATTTGCTGCTGAGAAGCAGAGGTGAACATTTGTTACACATTCTCTTAGGTACATCCCCAAACATTGGGGGGGATTTCATCCATTTCATCACAAACTGGTGCACAACTGTGGGGGAGTGGGAAGAAAAAGGATGCATGGTGTTCCACATTTTTTTCTACAACTAGATATGTTTTTCATTGCTCTTTTTAAAATAGTAGCAGCTTGATTAAATTAGATCAAGAGAGTCCGAGGACAAACGTTTTAAATTCTTGCAACAGATTCCAAATTAAATTGAAACAATTTTTGAGACCGACTGTTTGCTCATGGTTGTTAGCAGATTGTGAGTGGGTCAAGGTCGGGTTGGATGCAGAGCCTCATGAACGTCAGCATTACATTACAACATGTTTTATGTCCTCTGCTTTCTACTTAGCAAAAGTAAAACAGGACATATTAGCAAAAGAAGGAAGTTCAAGGTAATTCGACTGAAGCGGTTTTAGGAAATATGGATCTTTCTGTGAGTTAGTGGCATATTTCTGTCTCCTCCAGGGATGACCACATCGATGAATGCTCTGGATACTGAAGTGAATTCCAGGCTTTGGCTGTTTAACAAACTGGAGTGAGGAAATGAGTCCAGTGATGCTTCTTTTAGTTGACCTAGCTCAGATTTATAGATTGTATTGTGGTAAAGTTTATAACTATGACCTAGCTTTTACTGCCACATTTTGAAATGGATTAAATGATGCTCTGTCGTCCATTGAGCTCTTTGTCTTGTGATCTTTATTTTTAGCTGAACAATAAGCTGATCTGAGAGAGTTTGTTTTAAATTTTACTGGGTTGTTTATTTCCACAGAACGTGAATTGTCGTATAAAATATTTCACACAAATTTCAAATCTGAATTTAGTTTCTTCACTTTACTTGAGAACCGGAAACAAATTTAAAGATCTGTTATCGTGTTGGGTGGTTTTGTTTCATGGAGGTTTCGGTCCTGTTGATGCTTTAGCAAATGATTTTTTTTGTTAATGTGCAGTTAATAAAAGAGACTAAATCCGTATTCACACTTTCAGCCTCTAAGCACTCCAGCTTATTCACAGAAAACTGGATAGTGAGTATCCAGGATTTCACAACATGAAACTGTAAGAAAAAAAGAAAGAAAAGATGTGTTAGGTTTCACAGCCTTTTGGGAATTTATTAGCTCTTGGTTTGTTTTCCTCTTTTTTTCTTTTTTTTTTTTACAACACCTATAAACAGTGGGTATAAAAGGGTATTAAATATGCCAACATTTTTCTGAGTTCAAACACTTCTGTTCACTTTAAATTCACACCATTTGTCAAAAACAACCTCAGTAATTCACACCTATAATTAGTTTCAAAGTGGCAAACTTTAAAAATTAGCAGATATTATTAAAACAGGTGATACTGATAAACACACAGTGGAGGTAAGGATTTCTAAATGCTGACAGATTTTAGCAGATTTTTGTTTTTTTTTATGCCTTTTTGTACATCCCTTTTTTCAACAGTTCACTACTTATTGACTATTTTTCTTTAATTTATTTTAATGTGTAGATTAATTTGGTTGTTATCAACATTTGCTGCAAATGCCGTGTGAGTAGAATTATTAGAAATAATTGAAATGAGAAAAGTGATGGCTTGTCCAGGCCTCTATAAAAGAGCAGCTCTGTGTTCGCCCACTCCGGTGTTTTCTGAATCTTATCCAATAGCAGGTAATTTGGTCAGTGATTTATTTTTACGTTCCCTCTCTCTTTCTCGTTTGGCGTCATCAGTGTGTGCGTCTCGCTGCCAGAAGTTCCTGATCTCACGGGTGGGAGAGGACTGGATCTTCCTCATTTTGCTGGGGCTGCTCATGGCTCTGGTCAGCTGGGTCATGGACTACGCCATCGCCTTTTGCCAAGAAGGTAGGAAAGAGACATGGAGCCAGAAGAAGAGATGATGTCTGAACGATGGGTTGTTCTCCTAGAGGCTGCCATTATGTATTAAGCTTTCAATCTGAAGACATCAGTCCTCGTAATGAATTGGTGACACTGGTCAGTTCCCTGATCACAGATTTCTCCCTTCCAAAATCGGTTTTGTCGCTTGTTGACTTGTTACTGTTGAGATTGTTTGTGACATTTCTCAGTCAATTTTAAAACCTATTCAGATTTGCTGTTTGCTTATTTGGAAGCTTTTTTCAGTTTTGTTAAAACTGGTCTAAAACAGCCACTTGTCTCACACGTGTGGGTCTCCAGTAATGTATGTGTCAAGACTGCGTTCGAAAAATAAATGGTAGTGCAGTGAAGGACAGTAAAATGATCATAAAATGTAACTATTTAAGTCTCACTCCATAAAAAGGTGAACTAACAATTTTACTCTTAACAGGAAACGAATAACATGTAAATTAGATGAGCATACAGTTCCTTTTAGATCTTTAATGACTTTATGTTTTTATTTCTGGCTTTTCCTTCCCTGAGTGTGTGTGTGTGTGTGTTTCTTTTTTATTTGTAAAGAAAACATCAAATTCATGCAGTTAGAGAAAAGTAAAACCGAGGAATAGAGATGCCGGTTGCCTTGTTTCCTGCTGTTTCATAACGAGATGACGCGACTTATGTGTGTGTCTGTGCAGCACAGAAATGGATGCATGGTGGCCTGGACAGCAACATGCTTCTGCAGTACATCGCCTGGGTCTCCTACCCGGTGGTGCTCATCACTTTCTCTGCAGGATTCACTCAGATACTAGCGCCTCAGGCTGTTGGTAAGACAGATACCATTTATGCACAAACATGTATTCATCTCTCTAATTCACAGTCGTTTTTTTTTGTTGTTGTTGTTGTTTTTTCTGTGTTTGACTAATGTAATTGGCTCTGAAGTGCACAGCGAGGGCTCCAAGGACATGTCCTGCGAGTCACTACGGGCAGGACAGTCATAAAATGTACCGCTGATGAGACGTTCATACACAAAACTGTATGAATATCAATCAGCTCCCCTCCCTCCAGTTCCTGTGCTCTTCGTTTCTTCATCTTATCCCTTCTCTCTGTAATTGCTTTCTTTCAACTCATCTTTTCTCTGCACTCCATCATCCCACCTGGCATTTCTTTCTCCTCTCTTCCTCTTTCTCCTCTCTTCCTACCTCAGGTTCAGGCATTCCTGAGATGAAAACAATACTGAGGGGAGTTGTTCTCAAGGAGTACCTGACTTTTAAGACCTTTGTGGCTAAAGTCATCGGTCTGACCTGCGCTCTGGGAAGCGGGATGCCTCTGGGGAAAGAGGTAGAGGACCCTTTTCTTCGTTGCTCCGCACAGCAGAATGTCAATCTGAGTATGGGTTTGTTTGTCTAAAGAGGTTTTAATGATTTTCCCCGCGGGAGGTAAATGCATCACTCCGCTCTCACAGTTGTATTGCTTTCATTAGTATCTTTGTTTGGTGACATTTGTCTTCACCCTCCCTCACAGGGGCCCTTCGTTCACGTGGCCAGCCTATGTGCTGCTCTCCTGAGCAAATTGATGGCGGCGGTTTTCGGAGGGATTTACATGGTGAGCGCAGCAGATGTTTTACACTGTAAATTAAAAAAAAAACCTAAAGCCTGTATTCGCTTTCTTGGTGAGGAAAATAAAGATAAAGATATTTGGAGATGCTCTCTGGATTATCAGTTCTGTGGGTAATGTTTAATAAGTTTTCTGTAATGCATCAAGAAATGTTATTTCACAACATTTCACAACATTACACCACACAAAAAAAAAAAACCTAAAGCCTGTATTCGCTTTCTTGGTGAGGAAAATAAAGATAAAGATATTTGGAGATGCTCTCTGGATTATCAGTTCTGTGGGTAATGTTTAATAAGTTTTCTGTAATGCATCAAGAAATGTTATTTCACAACATTACACCACACAAATTTTAGTCAAGTCGAGTTATTTATATAGCATAGCAGCATAGCTGACCAGGGTTTTACATGGTAAAAGTTCAACAATTGACCAATAAAAACTATCAAATTAGTCAATAAATGCAGCAAAACAAACACCCAGATGTTCCTGGTTAGGCAGAGTTCAAACTTACTGAAAAGAAATGTGTTTTAATTTGGATTGACACTTGCTTACATTATTTTTAAAAGGTACATTTCACCTCAAAAACAAGCTTTATATAATTAATTGAATAAAAATATATGTTGATGGTGGAAAGAGATTTTTTTTTTGCAAAGGTGGATGAAATCAAACACAGTCAGGTTTCATCCAGAATCTCCAGGGGTCAGAAAATAAATGTTATTCTTGACTTTGTAATTTTAAAAAAATATATTTTTCTCCTTTCAGATTTTTTTTTTCAGTTGAACTGTAGAAAGCATGATTTAATTTACCAAAACATGCCATTCCAGAAGGTATCTGGAGACTATTTACACGCCTTTGCAGAAAATTGCGTTAAATTACGTTAGTAGATCAGGCATAAAGCATCCTAAAGTCAAATCCGAATTGATGCGTGGTTGGTATGGAAAGTCCCACAGCAGATGGCATTACTCTAGGTATGAAACAATCCAAACTGAAAATTATAAAAAAGCAAAGGAAGAGAAATGACCAAATAAAATCCATTATGAAAAACTAATTTTGTTTGATCAATAAAACTTCAAATTAGGGATTTCATATCATAGACACGGAGCCCGTCAGTTAGCCTAGAAAAACAGCACAATACTGATTTTTCTCAGCAGATGAAGAAAAACACACACCTGCAATCAGTCTTCGTTTTAACAAAAGAATAAATGTTTTATTTATGACAGAAGGAAAGAAACAGAAACTATTATTCTCTGAAAAAGTATGTGACGCTTCTTTGACCTTCTGCCATTCCCCAGGACACACTCTCACCTCCATGCACATGAAAGCTCAACCGGGACCTCAGTCTTTTTTGCTGCACTGGATCCTGGGCTGGGATTCTCCTCGCTGCACACAGCCTTGACAGTATGGGGGAAGATACACAGCTGAGATGCCCAAAGGGGGAAAAAAAAAAAGAACAGACAGCGCAGTTATAAAAGATTCAGATTGCTACAGCTACATGGACAGTATTCCACATCAGTCAGGGAAATGTTGAATGAACAATGAGCATCTGCTGAAGTAGATTCACTCCTTGTTTGATTTAGTGGATAAGAAAGTCACGTCTGCACCTTTGTTTTGTTCGTACTGCTGAAGGAAGAGCCCTTTGAGGGAAGCAAGGTATGGACGCACAAGTCAAACAGTTTCTCCGTTTCCGACTCCGTCAACATCGATCGTCCATGTTGTCCGTTTCAGAAACCGGGGCAAATTGATGTCTTCCCATTCGTTTTTGCTGTGTGTGATTCTGTCCTGTGGTCAGTGACAGAGAGGCATCATCAATATGTGTCGCCTTTACTTTGGTCCAAACATCTCATCGTGTCATTATTTTTTTTTTTTTTACTCAATTCTGGGTTTTCATTGGACCTCCTGTACACTTACCACCCAAACATGAGCAGATTTCAGACGTTTGACACTTGATACTTTTGAATGTTTTGAGTTTCTTGAGTTAAATTTCATTGTGCTTTGTGGCACCTGCATGCACGCATGCACTGACTTGGATCTGCAGGTTTGAATGTCTCGAATGCATTGCTCTGTTTGTTTTTGTATATGTGCACATCTTACTTTCTTTAATCAGAATGAGCTGAGGAACACGGAGATGCTGTCGGCTGCCTGTGCTGTGGGTGTTGGCTGCTGCTTTGCTGCGCCTATCGGAGGTAAGACTCGGCCGCTGAGGCCTCTGACTGAACTTGACCCAGGAACGGTAGATAAATGCAAAAGCTAGCTGGATGAAGAGAATGTTTTGCCCTTTTAGTTGTAGGAGTTGTAAGCTAGGCCAGAGTATTGTTGTAATTCTTTCAGTCAGTGCAGAATCCTGTATCTCCACAACTATCAGCCTGACCTGCCATGCGAGCTTACATGTATATTTATGTTTCCCATTGTTCCTTGTGGGACATTCCATGTCAACTCAACCAGGAGTTCCATCTGTCCATCCATTCATCCGTCCATCCATTTTCCTCCACTCATCCGAGGTTTGGTCTTGGTGGCAACAGGCTAAGCAGGGTGTTCCCGACGTCCTTCCCTCCTGAGAGGCTTTCCAGCTCCTCCCGGCGTTCCAAGCTCCGGAGACACATGTAACCCACTCCAGCGATGTCTGACTCTACCCTGCAAGCTATCAGTCTGCCCAGAAAGGCTGCAAAGAAAATCTATTATTTACATACTGAGCCCCCTCAGAAGCTCCTCCTGGATGTCTGAGTGCAGAATGCCAGGTGTTTAGTCGCTCTACGAGGAAATTCAATTTAGCTATTGTGCTTTTAATCTCATTTTATGGGTCGCATTGAAAAAAAGCTCAATACGACAGACAGGACGGTTCCGTTTGGACCTCTAGCTCCCAGCTAAGACTACTCCACAGTGAACTACAACACCTGCAAACTTTTTAGACTCGACACCAGCCCAACAGATCCCAGGGTACCTCAACCAACCCTCTGGCTTGCTGATGCTCTCCTCTCTACACTGAAGAGAGCACTTAGATTTTCAGGGGCTTACTCTCCTCCAGGCCACAACATAAAGCCCAGTTCAGGAAGGGGACAAAAAGAACTGCAAACAATTGGGAGTCAGCATGCCTGTAAAAGTTAGTTAGCTTTTAAGAAAAAGACTGACATATTTTTTTTTACTTTATTTATTATATTATAGAGATTCAGACAGACATGCTTGAAGTTGAATTTGTAGATGTTGCCACAATGGTCTAAACACAGCCGTAAAAAAAAAACAATTATTTCTTAATTTTTTCATGTGTTTTTGAGTGTGTGTGCGTGCGTGTGTGTTAAAACAAAATATATATGTTTATTGTACACTTTGCACAAGAATATACACAAATTACACTTTTGAAAGAAATAAAAACAAATCATTTTAACCAATTATGTTATCTTCATAAAGCATTTTCATGATTTTACATAAATATTAAAAGTAACAATCGGAATGTGTGGGTTTTTTTTCCGTCATTATATTAGTCAGCAGATTATCTCAAAAGGAATATGCATAGAAAGTTTGCAAAGCACTAGTGAAAAACTAAAAAAGCTGACAATGTAACCTCTGAAGTTGTTTTATTTTATTTCAGTATTACTTCAGAAAGTTCAAACTGAAATCAAACGCTATTTCTCGCTTTTCCAAGTCGTTTTAAGGGAATCTTTGAAAGAAAAAAAAACTCAGCCTCTAATGTGTTTATTCCAAAGAAAAAAATGGTCTGAACTTCTATGGTCCCTCGCAGAAAGATATTTCACATTTCATCCATGCTCAGATTATAGGGTGCTAGGTAGAGCTGCAGTGTGCGTGAGTGTGTGCGTCTGCGTGTGTGTGTGTCAACGATCGTCTTACCACAGGACAGACAACAATCGTGTTGTCTGTCCTGTGTGGACACTTCCACACCATAACTGCAGGGATGAACTTCAACATCTCTGCAAAGTGTGAACTGGACTGACTGGGTGAAGAAAATTTACAGATGGGTTGCACATCTGGTTTTCCATCTGTAGAATCTTGAAATGATAAAATTTTACACAGCAGGTCCTGGTTTCCTAGTTTTGTCAGGTTGAAAATTAAGTGGCTCTAAAGTGGGCTTTGTTTCACAGCGTCATAAGTTTGTTTACTTCGTTAGAGATGTTGACGAAAGCTATAAAAAGGTAAAAAGTGAAAGACAAAGTGGTCATGTCCATTTCAATCAAAAACGGACATGACAAGTAAAAACGTCACAGCAACGTAAAAGTCAGTTCAGAGCTTTATCATCTGGGTCATTCGTTACGTTTTTATTTGTTGATGGGCCTTGAACTCTCTTCTTACTTCTAGGTCAAAATGCACACTTCGCCCACTCTTTGATTCATGTCAAGACTTTCTAAACTTGAAAAATCTGGTGGATAAAATGTTAAAATGATGAATCACGTTCGGTTTCAGCAGCTGCTCTTCTTTCGACGGCGTGTTTTCAGAAACAGATGGACTCGCCCACTCAGGGAAATGTTTGAACTTCGTTTTATTTTTTTTAATTTTTTCTAAGCAACGAAAGAAGATCAGAAGCTGTCCTCTGACATTATTTATAGAACTGATTTTAAATATTGGAAATTACTTTATCTGGCTAAGGTCTCTTTTGATTTATTTAAATTAATATGATGCTTATTCTTTTTTACCTATGTAAAACTGCACAATCGACTGAAATAACACTTTCTTCGTCAGCATCTTCCCTTACCACAGAGTCGAATTATTTTAATCAAGACCTCTTGATAACTGTTTTGTTTGAGCTGACGCTTCTAGACAGACAAAGACGGACGGGGCTTGTTGGGGTTTTTTTGGGACATGATTGACGCGTTGTCTCATTCATTTACAGATCTGAAATAAACTCACAGTGACATCAGAACAGTTTGTACCGTATAGTTACTGAGAGATTTACAGCATTTGTCTAACAACCAGTTTAATATTTAACCAGAATTTAAACAATCTGAAATTGGTTGTTTATTGTTTGGTAATTGATTAGATATATAAATGTTTTTTGTTTTATTGGCAGAATGAACAGCTAAGGAATAAGGAAATTGAAATACTTGCACCATAGGATTGAAACTTTTTGGAATCATGAATGTCATTTATCAAGCTGCAGGTATAGTGCCTTGCAAAAGTATTTATAACCATTGTATCTTCTCACTTTTAATTGCTTTTTTTTAATCTGCTGACTTCAACTTTAACTTTAACTTTTTAATCTGCTGACTTCAACTTTTTTTATGTATAAAAAAGAAGTTTTATCAATTACTAAAGTAATGCCCTTTTTCTGAAATTGTTGGTGTCTGCAACACCTCAGTAGTGTCATTGTCACGTAATAATTTGAGTAAAAAAAATAAAATGATCAGGATGATGATTTGAGAAGTGATAGAAAAAAGACAGTTTTAAAAATTGTACACAAATATATTCTATTCAGCCTCCCCATGTCAACACTGTAAAACCAAATTATGCAACAGTTCAGTTCAAATGCAAGTCATACTTTTCCTAATTTTATTTTATTTTATTTAAAAAAAAAAGATGTCTTATTTTACTCTGACTTCCAAACTATTTACTACCTTGTGTTTTTTTTTAATCACATAAAACCCCAGTAGAAGAAATAAAGGTTTGTAGTTTTAACATGGCAAAAATGTAAAAATCTGTAGGAGTTTAAATACTTGTTTGCAAGGCCCTGTGGTCGTCTCTCGGTGCTAAAATGTGTGATTCTCTCAGTGTATATTTGTGCGTTGCAGGTGTGCTGTTCAGTATCGAAGTCACGTCAACGTTTTTTGCAGTCAGGAACTACTGGAGGGGCTTCTTTGCTGCCACCTTCAGTGCGTTCGTGTTCAGATTGCTGACCGTCTCGAACCAGGAGGAAGGTACAAGAAACTGAGTGTTACTTTGTTTACAAATCTCTGAATATTTGTGCGACTTCACCTGTGCGGCAGAGCAGATCTGTTGCACAATGGCTTCTATATGCATTTTGTCATTCAGTCGTTCTTAATACAAAAGTCAAGCTGACAGATTGTCATTCATGGCTGCATGCTGTCTGCAGCAGAGTGAAAACAATCTTCTTTTCCCCAGAGACCATCACTGCTCTCTTTAAGACACGCTTCCGTCTGGATTTCCCTTTCGACCTTCAGGAGCTGCCGGCGTTCGCCATCCTCGGGTGGGTGTGTTTCTCGGGAGTGGCTCTGCATTGCACAGAATTCAGTTTCAGAGGATATTCGAATTTTATCGAGCCTTCCTCTCCTACAGAGGCCATTTTGCTGCTTAGAATTTGAAGGCTGATTTTTATTCAAGGAATGTGGCATAAAATAAACTTTGCGAATAATGGATCTGGATCAGCCTGTGCCGCGTTAGTTGGAATGCTAAAATGTTCCTAAAATCAGGAAATTGGAATACTGTCTTCCCGTGAGAGAGCGTCCAACAATTATTGACTTAACCGATGTCTGCGGTTGTTTCTGCTTTAGGAAACCAGTCGTGTCTTTCTGTTTGCAGGATTGCTTGTGGGTTCGGGGGAGCTCTGTTTGTGTACCTGAATCGGCACATTGTGGAGTGCATGAGGAAGCAAAAGACCATTAACAAGTTCCTGCTGAGGAAGTGAGTATCGGATGTATCTGGTCCTGGTTTCTTTACTTTATGAGCACCAATTAGGCTCAATATGCTGCTGCTGCTGCTGCTGCTGCTGCTGCTGCTGTTGATGATGATGATGATGATGATGATGATGATGATGATGATGATGATGATGATGATGCTGCTGATGTCGATGATGATGATGATTCTAAGATTCTGTCATAAATCCTTAAAGGACAACATCAGGAGGTGGATAAAGTACAGAGACAAAGCAAACAGCAGTTACATCCTAAAACCAATGACGACACGCACACTCACGTTGTCTTTGAAAAACAGAAAGACTGAAAAAAGTACCTTTAGTCAAAATGGCAAAAATTCACAAAAAAACTTTTTTAATATGCTTTAATGCTCATGGGTCAAACTCAAGACCTGGGGGTCAAATATGACTCATCATAGCTTTTTGTGTGTCCCTTCAGAGGGACACACAGTAACCTTCAAAACAACAGTAGTGTCCTTAAACATTATTTTATCTGTCAAATAAATTTAGTTTTTGCCTGCCAAAATACATCAGCATGAAAAGATGTTCAACATTATTTGATTTTAAGAAGTACCCATCGAATGCAGACAGCTGTTTATTAATATTTGAATGTTTTGCTAATAAGTTTTATCAGTACATTTTGCCACAACTGGCCCTTTGGCATAACTTTGCTTTAATGTAAGTAAATAGGATTATATGACCCAATATATACAAGTGTATAAACCAGTAGTGTTGCTCAGGAGTCTTCCTCCCCCATGTTTTACAAAAGTAACTCAAACCAGGCTTAGAGATCAAACGTCATAGAAATCAAACACCAAAAGAAAGAACAAAACATAAAAAAGCAGAACTAAAATAGAGTTAGGAAACAATAAGCCTGGAATATAAAAGAATATATCACCCTAAGCACAATGTGTCGTTGTTAATCGTTGTTTTCTGAAATGCCACATTTCTGTTGTTGTTGTTTTTTTGCACCCTCCGACCGTAAGCCCCCATGCTCTTTTTCACTTATGTTTACCATCTTAACACCTACTCCCTCACACTGTGTGTCACAGTGATAGCGTCGTTCTGGAGAAAAGTAGGCTAGTTCGACACGTGTCATCGTCAACAGTTAAACATAGAGCGGTGAATCAACTGCTTTACTCACGGCGTGAAGAGCACCCCCATTAATGACCCCACAGTCCGTCTCTTCCTGTCAGGCGGCTGGTGTACCCCGCCCTCGTCACCCTGCTGGTGTCCACGCTCACGTTCCCTCCTGGCTTCGGGCAGTTCATGGCTGGACAGGTGAGAAAATGCGCTTACACCATTCTGACAGGAGGGAAGCGCGTCCTGTTTGTTGTGAGATAATTGATGGACATTTTAAATGAAGTGAGAGTTGGTGTCAAGCTGAGTTCCCTCGCTTAATAAGCTGTTTAGCAGCTGATATGTTTGCCCAGATGGTAGACGTTTCAAAAATATTTCTTGTTGACACGTACACTTTTCCTGAGCTCTCGATGTGCTATTGGGTCTGAAAGGTATTTTTGGTTCAGTAAACCCAACATGTAAAACTCTAGTTTTACACTGCATAAAAAGACAAGTAACCCCCCCCCCCCCCTCCCCTCACTAATGTTAACTTTTTCTGTCTTCAGTCAGTTAGGATGAATAAAATATTTGTATTTAAGAATTAGATATTTTTCAGAGGTTTTCTGAGTGTTTGGTAACATCTGGATCTTGTACGCTAGGAATAGCTTGTTGGCATCTTAACTGATTTATTGTGTTCATCCCAGGATGTCGCACAAAGAAGAGGTGTGTTCAATTTTTAAGAAACAAATCAAAGCGATCTTTTTAAAAATTATTTTTTAATATTTGGTCATTTAGCAAATAGGAATTATTTAATAAAACTTATCATAAAGGGAAAAAGAAGGGGGTGTGCATAAGACTGACAATACACCGTCATAAACATGACATAACATCTGTCATGAGCATGAAGGAGTCTTTATGAATGTCTGACTGTTGTCATGAAGTGTCATTCAGTAAATAATGAAATTTTTATTGCAAAGTTGCCCTAAAAGTTGCTTTAAAAGTCAATTAAAATGGCCAACTTTCCATTCCTGTGCTTATAACAACACTTAAATGCAAAGTTGGCACTCCTAATGGGCTTTTAATGCAACTTTTAGAGCAACTTTACATTAAAAGTGTCATTATTTACCAAATGACACTTCATGACAACTGTCATAAACATTCATAAAGACACGTTCATGTTCATAACAGATGTTGTCATGTTTATGACGGTGTAATGTCGGTCTTATGCACATCCCGTCAACTAAAGTGTTACCAAATTTTTTATTTTTTCCTTATTTGTGCGAGTGCCACATCTATGTTGTGGCGAGGGTTTGTTTCTGTTACACTCTGAACTGACGGACGGTTTTCCTGTCTGTCAGCTGACACAGCACGAGTCTCTGGTTGCTCTGTTCGACAACCGCACCTGGTGTCGCCAGGGTGTGGCCGAGGAGTTTGACTACATCAGCCACCATCACGCCTGGAAACACCCCCAGGTCAACGTCTTCATCACGCTCATCCTCTTCATCGTCATGAAGGTGAACGCTGACTGCTTTTACCCGCTTCCGTCATATTTTCATGAAGTCACAAAGTTTGCGTAGCGCGATATTCGTCTTTCTGTGTAACTGCTGACCGTATCTGGCCACAAGGTATTCACAGCAGACTATGGCCTAAAGCTCTGCATTTTATTTTTTCACCCAAACGTTTCTCTGTGTTTCAGTTCTGGATGTCTGCTGTCGCCACCACCATGCCGGTCCCGTGTGGAGCCTTCATGCCCGTCTTTCTTATTGGTGAATGAACAGTCGGCATCTTTCCTTTTTTTTCTTTTTTTTTTCCCAGGGAGCTCTTAAGGACGAACGGCGTTCTGTGTGTGTTGTTGACTGACAGGTGCAGCATTCGGCAGATTAGTTGGTGAAATCATGGCAACCATGTTCCCCGATGGCATCCACGGAGATGTGTATCCTATAGTTCCCGGTGGTTATGCTGTTGTTGGTGAGTTGCTATAAATCAGCTTTTATACTCCTCCCAGCTCCTTCTACTTAGGATTTTATAGTCATCTTATGCGGCTTAGGTGACTTTATTTGCTGTGTCCTTGAACTTTCAGCACATATTAATCACTTTGCACGCAGCAAATGCTACGTAGCAAAACATCTAAAATAAGATTGGTGCAATGATTACTGTTAGAATCAAAATATAGTACAAATTTTGAATGACAAAATCAACACATAAAAACAATAGCATCTTTAAATGAGAATTGTTTAAAGTAAGAGTAATGAAAGCCTGTTTTTCATGCGACTGAAGATCTAAGAAGGCAAATATTTACCTGCTTTTCCTTTTCTCCGTGCAGGGGCTGCAGCGCTCTCTGGTGCGGTCACTCACACTGTTTCCACAGCGGTCATTGTGTTTGAGCTGACCGGTCAGATCTCCCATATCTTGCCTGTGATGATCGCAGTGATTCTGGCCAACGCCGTGGCACAAGCGCTCCAGCCGTCCCTCTACGACTCCATCATTCGCATCAAGAAGCTCCCGTATCTACCAGAGCTGGGGATGGGACATCACGAGTGAGTTTGGCCTTTTTTTTTTTTTTTGCTCTCACCTAACGCGATTATGAGTCCTCGTTTGTTTTGACTTCATTTATATTTTTTGACCTCTCTCTTTCCATCACCAAACTAGTAACTTCTCTTCCATCATTTAGGAAGTATAACATCCGCGTAGAGGATATCATGGTGCGAGATGTGCGCTTCATCACCTTGAATTCTTCGTACAGAGACCTGCAGGAGATGCTGCTGACAGGGCATCTAAAAACCCTCGCCCTGGTTGAATGTAGAGGTTTGTTTTCATTGTTTTGTTTTTTTCTTGTTTGGAACAGGGGGAGGCTCAGCCAGGGACAGGGTCTTTAGATTTTGTTAGAACATTTGTATCGTTCTCAGCTTAAGAGGAAAATTTCTATTTTGAATTTGGACGGCATCAGAGGTGTTTTCCTTTCTGATAATCTTATTTATTATTAGTTGCTATAAACACACCCTAAGCATTTTGAACTCAGAGTTTCTAATTTGTTTCTTTTGAACTTCTTCACTTATCCATGTCATTTCTTCTTTCCTTACCTCCTCCAGATGTTTTTTTTTTTCATTTTCCCCCGTTCTGTTTACAAATCGATTGACTATGAAATTACAATATACAGTATAACCCATTGTATGTTTTGTTTATTCTCAAAATGCTGCTGAAAATAAATTTAAAGGGTTTTTTCCTTCTTTTTCACAGTTTTTTTCTTGTTCTTATCAATGCACATTGTGTTTTTCCGTTATCCTTTTTACATTGGAGCATATTAAAAATGTCATATTTTAAATTGTTTTAAATGTCCTCCAGCCTGACCTGAACTTAATTCCCTTTTAACATTTTCTGCACCGCTGAGTGACCACTTGGTGCCCACAATAATTAGCTTGGTGTGTGGTCTCCGTCTCACTCACTCCTTCTGTCCGTACAAAACAGAATATCTGTAATGCCAGGTAATAGGAAGTAGATGCTTGTATAAAAGGCACAAAAACAGAGGGGGATCTGCGTTTTATGAGCCAATACAGGATGGTTTCACTTTTTCCTGCTGATTTAATGCATGACAGACTGACCTGGCCTTCATCTCCCTCAGACTCCATGATCCTGCTGGGCTCCATAGAGCGATTGCAGCTCCAGTCGCTCCTGTCTCTCCAGCTGAGCCGCCAGCGGAGGCTCGAGTACCTTCGTCAGCTGGCCCAGGACAACGGTGCTCACGATCCCCTGCCCAGCCTGACCTCCGACAGCACCCCCAGCTCCCCCTGCGCCCACGTTCACCTCAACACTCCCACCAACACCAGTGCTCGCCAAGTTGTCCGCTTCCTGGTGAGCACCCAGCAGGTGTGAGGCGTCCGGGGGCGCCGGGGCAGGGTCGGGTGGAGCTCAGGCTTGGGGTGGGATGCAGCAGTAGACTAGAAGTAGATCAGAAACAGCATGAGTGAAGCACCGAGCAGTAGGTAAAGGCACAGCTGCAGCTTTTTTATTTATTTAGTTTTTTTTTTTTGTGGTGGTGGTAAGTGTTTTGAAAAAATATACAAAATGTGAAATATTAAAACTTTTCTATTAACATCTCTCCTTTGTGTCTCTGTTGTCTGTGCCTTTACCCGTGCTGTCCTGTTTGTTTCTGTGCATGCGCTTGGCCGATCTGTGTGCGTTTGTGTATTTGTCTGCATGTGTCTGTGTCCGTTCTCTCCTGTTAATGCGTTGTCCGTGCAGATCTCCACAGAGGAGTCTTCCTCCTTCAGCCCGGTGGCTTCCAACGCTCAGCTTCCTCTGAAATCAGCCTTGAAAACCGTGTCGGCCATCAGCGACGCAGAGACGCCAAACAGTAAGTGACTTAAACCAAGATGTGCGGACAAGAAACAAGAACTGGAACATGTTAATTTTGTGCCTTGCAAAAGCATTGACACGTTTTAGACGTTCAACAGTTTGTCATATTATATGCACAAATGTTTGTTTATTGCGTTTATGTGTAGATATAACCTTAGCTGTAAACGGAGCAAAAACTGGTAGTTAAAAGTTTTGTCTCTGATAAAAACACTTTTCAAGGCACTGTTTAACACTGTTAAGTATCAAAAGCAGATTTAATAAAATCTGTTCAAGTTTTAATTTTTTTTTTTACCTCCGTCAGGCTCACAGACCCTCTCCTGTGCGGATCCGGACAACGAGCTGCTGGAGGTGAGAAAAACCGAGTTTATTTAGGTGTGAGCTTTACGTGGAAGGACGAGTGTGACATGTGCTGTGTGGGAAGATGCGCTCTCTCTGAGTCCATGGCTCATTGCTGTCCTGTTGCTGTCGGATAGGACTCACCCAAAGGCACCAGAGCTTTGCAGTGGGATGTCATTCGGTTCTCGCTGTGCACAGCTCCATCCGATCAGTTGGTGACTGCACAGCGCTCTCACTGCCAGTCTTCCAACATCCTACATTTCACTTCGCTTTAGTCAGAGTTTGGCCCAGAGGCGGAGCCACGAGTCGAGGCACAGCTATCGGTCTGTCTTTGACTTCTTCAGCTTCCCGCATAAACACAGCGTGTTTATGACAATAAACAGCGTGGAAAAACCCGGCCGTTAATTTGACGACTTTTACTCAGCGAGGTAAAAAATATGAACTCTACATGTTCTAAGAGAAATAGACCCGGAGCATCACCCCAAGAATTTTTTCTGCTTGTTGGAGGAAAAATTCAATCTTAAATTAATCTGACCAAAGCATACAGGTCCAGCTGAATTCCCTGTAGCACTAAAAGTATTATCTCCACATGGTTTTGTGATGGTAGATACCTTTTTGTGGGCTGCCTCTGCAAACAACTCATTACCATGTAGATAGCATCTAAAACCTTCTTCTGACACCAACTTGTCTTTGCTATGACTTTCTAACAGTAAGTTTTTTTTATTTTATTTTTTTTTAACTTCATTCATTAGCCTCCTCGTTCCATGGAGGCAAGATCACCTTGGGTCCTTATCCACCCGAGTGGACAACAGCTAAGAAAAATGGGCCCGTGCTTCATGTTCATAAATTTATTCCAGGGACACCGAAAGTCACCACGTAATTACTGGAAGTTATACAAACCCTGATCAACCTATAAAACTAAAGTAAAAGTGGCAAAATTACTTCTGTGACATTAATTTTAGATGAACTGTTGGGAGTTGGCAGTAATTGTGCCACCAAAAATGCTTTTAAAAATGTATTTCTTAATGTGTGATTTCTTTTCCCCGTCTGACTACAAGATCTGCTGACATAAAGGTTGGAAAGTGAAATCGAGAGGAAGCCACTGCAACAGCAGTGAGGTGTTTATTTTGTGAAGGTAGTGCGTCAGTAAACGAATCTTTAATCATTTTAAACTTTTACTAACAAAAGAATATTTGTATTAAATTTTTGCCATCAGAAACATTTAGATTTTCCTTTCATTTATCATTAATATCATGATTAGTTTGTTAGAATAATATATAGTAGCAAGATCATGCTTAATAATACTAATAATAAAACAAATCAGAATGATTATTTTCTAGTTACTATTTGGTTCAAAATAAAAACATGTCATCGTGTAAATGTAGAACAGCCACTACTGCTGTACCATAGTATGTTGAGTTTCCTAAACTAAACACTGAAACAAAGAGACAAAATTAAACATACGTTTAAATTTTATGAGCTTAATTATAAATTGAACTGAGTTTTTCCAAAGCGGAACAGAAAAAAGGCTCGCTAGTAGTTTGATGACTCAAACGTGTGGGTTTTAGTCTTATCCTCCTCTTTGGCCTTCATTGTAATGGGAGTTCATCCTTCTGAAATAAGTAAATATAGTTAACACAGTTTCTTCTGTGGTAGATGTTCAAAGAGGATTTAAAAACAAGATGTGGAACGAACGATACATTTATCCTGGCTTGTACGTAAAGCATTCAAAAGAGCTGCGGTAGAATCGGGTGTCTCGTAAAGACCTCGTCCCCTCGTCTTCATCTGTGGTGCAGTAATTACAGCCTTTCAGTAAAGCTGTGCTTACATCACAGAGACTTCTTCCCTGCAGAAGTCTGGCTGCCATGTTCACACAGGGTTAGAAACTGTCCGCTTCATGTGAACCTTGTGTTAATCTTGTGCTGTGATGCCTTCTCTCCCCCGGCTGGAAGAGTCCGGCCGGGCCGGCGTCTCCTGACAAAACAAAGCCCAAGCCCAAAGGAGTGAGGATCTCCATGGCGGTAAGACTGTCTGCCGCCTAGAGACTGTTGCTAAGTAACTGTTGCCTTGCGACGTGCGCATAGTAAGTGCTGGAGCAAAAATATTTGTGGTGCTCAAACCAAAAGCATCAGAGTGGCTTTTTGGGGAGAGAGAGAGAGAGAGAGAGAGAGAGATTGGTCAAGATGCTCGTGCTTTCAGATGTTTTCACTCTAAACTTGTTCAGTGTGACTGTGCATTTTTTAACATATTTCTTCTCCTGCATTAATGAAACTGTAGAGTGGTTTTCACACCCCTTGATCTTTTCCATATCTTGTCGTTTTACAGCCACAAACGCAGCATGTTTTATTTGGGATTTAGACTAATTCAATGCAGTGCATGCAAATAAATCTTGGAAAGAAATATAAAGCCTCTCTTACAAAGATTAAAAAATGCAACAGAGTGCATTTAGAAGTTGATTGAATGGTGAAAAGCGTTCCATTGTTCACCTTGCCTTGTTGTCGCCGCGAATGGTGGTGGCAGCATCGTGTCGTGTGGATTTTTTTTTCTTCTGTAGAGACGGGAAACTTTGCTGAAGTTGACAAGACATTGGATGGGAGTAAACCTTGAAGAACACCAGCTACAGGCTGTGAAAGACTTGAGACTGGGGCGGTAGCTCTCAGGATACAGCAGGATAACAATCCTGAACCTACAGCCAGAGCTACAATTAAGTAGTTTGTAGATTTAAGAGTATTAAAGTGTTTGAGAGACCCAGTCACAGAGACCCTCCATCCAAGCAGCCTGATCTGGAGATATCGTGCAAAAAAAATAAATAAATAAAAATAAGAACAGCCAAACAATCCAGCCTCTTGACCTGAAATAGTGGTAAACAAACTATAAAAGATTTGGGATGCATCTGCAGTGACAGGTGGCTCTACAAATTACTTACTCAGCTGGGCTGACTATTTTGAAATTAGTTGATCTTTTGAGTTTGTTACATAAAATCCCAACAAAATACTTTGAAGTTTGCTGTTGTTTTATGACAAAATATGAAAACATTATTATGGTGTGGCTATGTCTGAAAAGGCACAGTAAAACACATTACGCTTTTTTTTTCATCTGAAACTTTTTCAAAATTGAAACTAAAACCATCTGCTGCCTTGCAATGTGTTTTGATGTGTTTTTCCAAACTATACAGTTTTAAAGATTTATGTATAAGAAAAAAAAAACACTGATTGTCTCACTTTTTTTTGTATTTTTAGGAGTCTTCTGAAGTGGAAGATTGCATGACTCCCTCAGAGGTGAGACTTGAAAAGTCAGGAGGACTTCTGTAATTCAGATATTTGAAACAGTTTGTTTTTTTTTAACTCTGGTTTCTATCCCTCTGCAGATAGCAGAGTGGGAGGATCAGCAGCTTGATCAGCTGGTGGATTTCAAGAACTGCAAGATTGATCCCGCCCCCTTCCAGCTGGTGGAGCAAACGTCTCTGCACAAGGTACAGAAATAGCCAGCGACCTTTAATACCATTTGATTTAAATTTAACTGGCAGAACTGTAATTTAAACATGCAGAAGAGGGCTTGCATTTGATACGGCGCCTGTAGAAACAGGGTGCTCTTATTTCACCGAACGTTCATAACTTGAGCAAATGTCGTCTCTGTGTTCTGGAGGAAATCTTTAACTTGCTTCTAATATCATTTCTATATGATCGCTATATTTGCTCTGTCATGATTCAACAGTTTAAATTTGGATAAAAACAGTTAATCGTCCTAAAAAATATATATATATATATTCTGTGAATAATTATTCTAAACTATCCTGTCTCTGTAAATGAAATCTGTGGAAAAATCTCCTCAGCACAGATCAGTGAGTCTAAGATCGCCTGGATCTGACTCAGTGACCGTCTTGAAAGCCAAAAATACAATGCTGTCCCGTTCCCTGCATGACAGTTCACACAGCCCAGATGCAAAATGCAAATGAGCCCCTTTCAAGTCTGTATTCAGGCCATGACCCACCTCTCCTCCTCACCCCAGACTCACACTATCTTCTCTCTGCTGGGCCTGGGTCACGCCTACGTGACCAGCATGGGACGGCTAGTTGGAGTGGTTTCTCTCAAAGAGGTGCTCATGTGATTTCTTAAATTTTTTTTAACCCTTATGTGTTTGTTTTAAAGATATTTAATTTACAATTTTCTCTCTCTTTTTTTTTCTGTGCTCCCACTGGCTGTGCTTGCTTCCTGTTTTCCTGCCGCCTGCTTCTCGGCGTTCGCAGCTGCGTAAGGCCATCGAGGGCTCGGTCACAGTGACTGGAGTGAAAGTGCGCCCTCCTCTGGCCAGTTTCCGTGACAGTGGGAACAGCACGAGCGTATCTGAGGTAACAGAACTACACAAGCTGTGCATGCGTCACAGAGGGCTGTCTTTGCCACGGGAACCTAAGCCTCCGAATGCGGCGAAAAAGCTGGACCTTTCGTTCAAAGACGTCCCCGTCAGCTTCTCAGACAAGACTGATTTGCAGTTTGAAAACAGTGATAACCAGTTGTCAGACCTCGTCCTTCAAGAAAGCCCCTCATTCACCGAGGACCAATCAGAGTTTACTTTTGACTGTAGCCCCTCTCACACTGAGGAGTCGGAGCTGGGCTGCGACCACGACCCCGCCGACCCCACGCCGGCGCCGGACGAGGTGGAGCAAGAGCACAGGAGTCCAACTCTAAACACGGACCAATCAGAACCTGGGGGAGAGGGTAGCACTGTCCACACCAAGGACCAATCAGAAGGCTAATCTAAAACTTATCTATACTGTCGCCTCATAAGTGTATCTGTTTCTGAAATTTGCATCAGTCCAGCCTAGACACTTGTGTTTCTAACCCAGTGATGTGAGCGAATGTCTGTTGATAGGGGAGGGTCGGTTTTATTTCTTTTTATTTTATTTTTATTATTTCTTTTTTTTTGCCATCAACAGATCATTTATGAAAGACCAAATATTTCTGTATTTTCAAAAGTGTCCGCATCAAGGTTTGTTTATCGTCGGAAAACAAGGATGGTCCCAGACAAATGTTGCAGAAAGCCTCCTTTCCCCCTCGTGTGCTGCTGATAAAGTTTGTTAACGACAAACAGGAAATCAGGAGGTGTGAAGTCAGAAAGCTTAAAGCACAAGGCTCACAAATCACAGCTGAACAGCGAAACTGAATTTTGCTAACCAAGTCACAATGTAGGAAAAAAAAAAGCAACTTGGCCTCAACAGGGAAGAAAACTGTTATTTGACTAAAAATAAGTGTGAAGTGTCTATTTAGGAGTATTTGCATTGTTGCAGGGGAGCAATGCTGAGCTGGTAGAGAAACTCAACAAGGACTAGTTAGTGCCTAGATTGGCTCCTGATGTTAATCAGAGTTCCTTCTGAAGTAGCTGGATACTTGTGAGATTAACAAACCCCTGATCACAAGAAGATCTTCTACATCACAGTTGTGGATAAAACGGGATACCTGTTTTGTGATTCGGGTCTAAAGATTTCAGGTGTGTAATCTTTTGCTGAAGTAATTGGCTCGAGTCATGTGATTGGTTAAAATAAGTCCTATTGATTGTAAGCAAAGGGGTGTCTGCTGAAGCATTTGAGTGACTCATTGGCAAATGGCAATATGTTTAATATTACCCCCTAAACTTATTCTTACTATTATTGGTCACATCACAACTACACACTTCAATGCATTTTATTGGGATTTCAAGAGGAAAGAGAAAAAATACTTTTATTTATGAATGAAATGCTTAAAATGTGACATCTGCCCATTAAGTTTTGCTTTAATCTGACCAGAGGCCCTTCTTGCCTCCTAGAGTGGCAATTCAAAACTGCAAGCATTTGTTTTATTTTATTTTTTTCTACTAATAATTGGTTTTTCCCTGAGGCGTTTGCAGCATGGCTGTATCCTCAGTGTTTAAAATAAACAAAACACACCTGGACTCTATTTTCTAACCAGGAGGCAATTGGTCACACATGATTTTATTTAGAGAAATGGGTTGATTAGAACATACACATTTTCATATTTTTGTATCTTTTCCCTTTCAGTTCGCAATTACATGTTACTCTATACTGGTGTCTTAAAATCCCATTAAAATCTATTAATGTTTGTGGTTGCAACAAACAAAAAGTGTTAACAGTGAGATCAGAGTGCATGCGCCTATTTCATGAAGACATAAATAAAAAAATGTGTTTGGTTCTTTTATGGTCTAAAAATCACGGTAAATACAACATCAGGTCAGAAACGGCTCATAGCGCATTACATATTGTCAGAACTCAGAACCACTGTGTGAATAATATATCCACCATTATTCAGCGAGCACTAAATTTAACAGCAGTACCGTACAGTAATTGTCTTTTCTGTGACTTCTTTATAATTTGCAGGCGGCAGTTCATGCTCAGCTTCGAGAGCATTTTATTCAGGTTGAGGTCTGAAATTACTGAGTACTATTTTACATTTTACACAGCGTGCTAAGATTTTGGTGCAGCTTTCTGATGTAGATTTTAAAGAATCGGTGTTCTATAAGGTGAAACATTAACTCTGTGATAGATAATATCATATACTTTATCTTAGGGTCTTTATTTCTGCATTATGGTTCTCTGCCCGGGGTGGTATTGTCTGGGGCGTGTCGTATGCCTACGGTTCTGGGCTAAACAAGCCCACTCATCCCTCCTCCAACACTGTGCCTCACAGTAGTGAGGTGTTTGCTGAGCTTGATTGATTTGACTAAAAATGTTTTTGTTTTTTTTGCATTATAACAAAACATCAGTGGCCTTAATAATGCATTGTTCCATATAGTCTTGTGGTTTGTTTAAATGTAGGACTCACAAGAGGTTGTCTCATTGTGAATTGTTTAAGCAACATTTATTTATTTATTTTACAAAATGAATTTGTTTATTTGTTTGTGTTGATATTCGACACAAGAACACTCGCAACCTGCAACTTCCCCGAACGTCTGCTTTAATCAGACGGTCCCCTTTGCTATTTTTCAGGTAATCTGGGACGTTTGATAAGAAGCAACATGCTGTTACTCTTCATCTGCATTTACGTAAAGCAGCAATATTTTTCCTGGTTTCTCACACAGTGTTTCTGCATTTAAGCTTTGTAGATATTAATTTATGACACTATAAGATGTTATGAGCCGCTACATTTCAGCTGAGGCTATTCACCGAATTTTAAGACCTGTTAAAGACTAAGCGATGCTTTATTACGTCCTCCTAACACAAAAAAATGAGATGGTGTCCACACCATTTTTTAGTAAATGATAATACGTGGTAAATGTGTGCTAGCGCTAGTATAGTTACGTCTGTTCCACGAGCACACGAAGCCCCATTGTCTAATTTTAGAGTACTTTGTTGTTTAAGTCTTTCAAATTGGATTTGTTGACATTAACATATAACAACACCAGCTTTACAGTTTTATATTTGTATGCGTGCGTGTGTATGTGTTTTAGATGTCTGCATGTGTGAGCGACCAAAAACTTTCCATAATTAAATCTGGTCCTACGTTGAATTCGCCAAAACAAGATCCTGTTGAGTGGGAGCCAACAAAAAGTGCATGGAATCATTGGCTCCTGTGGGAATAATGTGGGCTAAAAACTGAAAAGAGCGAATAACACTGAAAGCACAGAATGACAAGGGAATTACTGACATAAGCACACGATGGTATTGATCCAAACTACCTAATGTACGAGCAATGCACAAATCTAAGAGTCTCTGTCCATGACTAATAACAACATGTGTTATTGGTTTATGTGTCAAATGAAATGCAATACGTCCATGTTATTAATAAAGCAAAGGGAAATTGCAGACTGTATTATTTAAGGTATACTGTCATCAGCATTGGTCTTTCTTTTGGTATTGGATACTGGTCTACGGATCAGCCCCCAAAAATGTATTTTCTGGGATCTGTTCAAGCGACGACAAAGGCAGCTTCTAAAGATCCTTGCAGCTGGACACAGGGCTCCCAACTTAGCAGTAAAGCACATTGTAATTACCATCTTAACACCAGTCGCCGTTGGCGCCTTGTTCGGCTCTACAGCGGCCGACTCCGTAAGGACGACATAGAGAGTCCGTTTCATCATCCGAACATCTTCTGCTGCTCTATGTGAGTTTAAAGTGCATGACTAATGAGGGCCGTAGTTGCAAAATTTACAGGCTGTTGTACAGAGCACACACACACACAAACACTGACAAACGCTCCTCGGTGTGTATTTACCGTCTCTATATAACAGAGTACGTTCAATCCAGCCTGGGCCCTAAAGGAGCAGTTTAACCGCTGTACAAAGCCTGAAAAGCTCTGTGAATACTGCTGATGGATTTCTTTTGGCTTCAACTCGTTTTTTTCTTTTTTTTATCATTTGTGAATTGGCTGCAGGAGGCATGGGCCAGTATGAGATTTTCCTTTTTTTTGCCCTGAGTAAAAAAATATATTGGTTTTAACAATGTGAAGAGAAACATTTTCACACAATAATTCATAACATTGTCTAAATGGGTTTACGACCATTAACCCTGCTGCTGCTACCCATGCAGACAGTTCACTGAGATTATAAAAGTCGGTGTTATTTAGGTGTTTGTGCATAAACTGAAGAATAAACCCCTGCTGAATTTAATAACAGTTTTCAAGAATTATTATGGAAACCAAGTCTTGACGTCTTTTTTTTTCTTTCTTTTTTTTTCGTAAGACCAAAACTGAAAAACTAACAAACTGATTAATTATTCAGGTTGTCTGCTCAGGTATCCATTCTGCTTTCCTGCTGGCTAACAAAAATACGACTCTTTGTTTGTCAGCTGTAGATTCGAAACAGCATTACCTTAATGGAAGTGACAGATATTAATTAAATTACCACCAAAAGACTTTTTATGTTTATAACAACTGAAAAAAAATCAGCTGAATTTGTCTTTTATTAGTAACTTGACAAATCAGAATGTGCAAATGATATTTTCTTATTCTTAAATGTTTTTTTTACTTACCGCTAATGAAAACTTTCAATTAATTCTCAGAAAGAGAGAGTATTATATAGGACAAAAAAAAGAGTAACATTTTCAATTGTAGAAATGTCATCCTAATAAAAAGTAAGTCCACGCAGTGCATGCACTCAGTATTTCCGTATTTCCTCCTTTTGCATGGAAAACTGCAGTAAATGATGGAGGCAATCAGCCTGTGCCACTGCTGTGGTGTTAAGACACCCAGGTGGCTTTAATAGCAGACTTCAGATCATCTACATCGGGTCTGGTGTCTCTCATCTTCATTCTGACAATTCCCTAAGGGGTTTTGTTTGCTGGCCAATCAAGCACAATAACACCATGACCACTAAGGCAGCTATTGCTACTTTTGGCATTGTGGGCAGGCATTGTGCCAAGCCCTGCTGGAAAGTAAACATCAGCATCTTTATAAAGCTCATCAGCAAGTGCTTCAGGATTCCCTGATATCAGAACTGCACACAGGCAAACTTTTTTCCTTGCACTCCTGTTTCCATTAACATGTTTGGATTCTGTAAAGCAAACAGAATCGGGATTTGGTGACTTACCCTTCTTCTTGTTACCGAGCCTGTCAGTGACTGTCCATTCATTCAGCAGTCTCCCCTGTAGTTGTGGAGGCCAAAACAACGTTTCTGTACAAGTTCTTAACTGTAACATTAAAATAATTTCATTAGCTGTAAGTGGTATCTGTTCAAATTCACACAAAGTTGCATTTTCTGGATCTAAAGGAGATATTAAGCTATACTTTTTGAATAGAATTGGGGAAATTGACTTTTTAAATGCCATTTTATGTTATTGCCTCACACTCGTAAGGGAGGGAAATGTTTAGTAGCTTTCCTCTGAGCAGCTGAACACGAGTGTGCAGCAACAGGTGGGGCTGGGTGGTGCATTACTCTATAAGCCATAGAGCTGGAGAAAAACAAACATTCCTGCATTTTCTCTGACGTCTTATTAAAAAAAATTATTCAAATCTTGAGAATGATCAGATGTGAAATTATCACAGTTTTGTGACATTTTATAAGTCTTGGTTTACCTTGATACCAGTTACTGGCCCATGTCTAAGCTGCAGCAAACCAGATTTTTTTTTTTTTTTTCCCCTCCGTTTGTGCAATAAATGTCTATCATTTTTTGGGTGCATATGGAACATTCAGTAATGCTTGCATTATAAGATAATGTATAAGGAATTAATAGTAGAGAGCATCTGAGCTAATTTGCAGCGTATCTAGTTAAGCAATAAGTCTGTAGTATCTCCCTTTATATGACACTGGCCTGTATATGCTTTGTACATACAGAAATACACAGATGAGGAAAATCTACATGCTGATGTACATAGGAGGACTGTGCATTTTGAACTCAACTACCATTGTTATTTTTCAGAGAACACGAAATTGTTTTTGTACATGAATGAATAAATTGAAAGAAAAAAAAGGTGCAAAACCAAAACTCAGAATTTGATTCCTTTTTTTTTATTCCCCAATATTTTTTTTTTGCTTTCGCCAAGACTGAAAAAAGAAAGAACCACCAGTGAATGATCTTGTTTCAAAAATCATATTTATATGCTGTATGCAGAACACTCATGCTTTCCATATCAAACCCATGTGACACAGGACGAGCTGGAAAATAAACCGCACTACAAAACATCCATAGAAAAAACAAAAACAACAAATGAACAGCACATGACTCTTCACAAAAATATACAAAACTCAGTTTGAACAACAGCTTTACATCCTGATTAAACTCCGACACGTGTACTGTTTACGGCAGCGATAACCTGTGGGAGATCAGTAGAAGGCCTGGAGGGTTGACAGATGAAAGGCCTCCGGAGGAGGAGAGGCGGCGGGAAGAGGGGAGGAGGAGATGAGGAGGTTCACAATGTCATCGGACTAGATCTATGTCGTATCGGAATCAACATCGACTCAGAAAGACATAAACATGGACGATACATCACATCAAATACTCCTTCTCTTCCTTCTTCTCCTCCTCCTCCTCCACCTCCTCCCGCTGCTCCTCTTCGTCGAAAGACGCCACTCCGGAAGACCCCCGGTCAGAGAAGAAGCCTCTGGGGCTGCAGTGCCACACCCGCACCTCGTGAAACACGCTGCCCTCCTCCTCCTCGTCTTCCTCGTCCTCCTCTCCGGGGGACTCGGAGTGAGAGGTGGAGTAGCAGGAGTCGAACCTGCTGCTCCGGTTCCGGGGCCGCCACTCCGGCTTGCTGTGGACGCAGACCTCGCCGCGCTGCTGCAGGGGAGTCAGCTGCTCCACCAGACCGTGCAGCCGCTCCTCCTCTTCCTCCAGGAATGGACACCTGCAGTCGCCGCGCGAAGAGGGTGAGCCGCTCTGGAGGTCGTGGTCAGTCGGAGGCCTGTCTTGGAAAGGGCCGCCGCTGCAGACGGAGCCTACGGGACGAACAGACTGTGGCACCTCGACGTCTTGCGTCTCAGGCTGGCACGGTGCTCCGCTGATTGGTTCGGACATAGCGGCGTCTGAGAGAGGAGCAGACAGTCAGAACCTCTGGACATGGGGGAAATTAATTATGGGGGAAGAAAACAGGAAGGTGAGCGCCTCGTCAGCGGCGATGAACGAAAACAGCGAGGGTCACGGAAGACAAGGATGAAGATGGATACCTGGATTCTCTGTGGATAAGCTGCAAGTCTGTCCGTTGGCGTGGGATTCTTCATCATTGAAGTCGTCCTCGTCCTCCTCGTCATCATCTAGCGACGCCCAGGCACGCAGCTTGGCCTCGGCAATTGCAAACTGCTCGGCCACTCCTAGCAGGAAAACAGGTTTCACTTAGTTAGACGTTGTGAGCACAACACCGCAGAGGATCATCAGGTCACGACTCCTCTGGGTTCGAATCTAATTAAAGCTTCCTGCATTTCCAGGAGGATTACGAAATCTGTTGATGTCTGACGACGAGTCTTTTACATCAGTTTGGAGGAATGCTGATCCACTTCTCTTTGCGAAATTGGTTAATTATAGGATTCATTCATTCACAAACCAAGGACCGCTACTTTTAACTTTATAACAATCCAGATTGCTCCATAAAACAACTAGTCTAACGTGTAAGGTTGCGGCTGAACGAGACAACAGAATAACCTGAACCATAATGTCTTTCTTTTTTCCTGGTAATGTGTTGCTTCTACATGTAAGTCCTAGATCTAATAAAGAGGGTAGAAAATGTAAAAAAAAAAAAAAAGCTTAAAGTCTGATATCAATAAGGAATAGCAAAAGTACCCTTTTATTTATCTTTACACATTTTAGTTTGAATCAAGGGCAAGATCAACATTTATCATTCTTATACATTTAATTAGAGTTGTTCGTGGTTATGGCTTCAAAAAATATCAATACATTCTGTTTGAAATCCCCCCTCAGTTGCCTCGGAAGTGGCTCAGACGCAGTCAGCTGCCCGTAAGAGGGAAAACAATAACTGTCCCGGCTTTCTGTTTGACGCGCGTCACGGTGAGGGAACCTTTTGGCATTTTGCTGCCTTAATTAGGCTATCAAGACGAAGAGACTTCATAATGCGCGTGATGGACGCCGGGCTTCGTCTGCTCCCTGCTTTCCTCCCCCTCACATTATCTCCTCATCAAGCTGCAGCGATGTCACCAGCGCCAGAAAGGATGAGTCACGGAAACAAAAAAAAAAAACCACACAAAAAAAACAAGCGCTGCTGTACCGTCAGTGGGCAGCGAAGTGTTCTGAGAGCGTGTCTAATAGGGCCACCATCTGCCGCCAAGACAAACCGGTGGCCGGAGTGGCCGGCGGCTGGGCGGGGCCCTCAGGGTGGAGACAGAGGAGTTTTGAAGGGATTAAGTCTCATGACAGCAGGTGGACGCCGGGTCACGAGATGATGCTGTAGTTAAACCATGCTAAGTAAAATATCCCCATGTTTACCCAAACAGACATGTGACTGTAACTAGCAGTAATCCTAACTGTGAAAACTGGATTTAAATTGTAAACGTTTTTTTTTTATGCGTGGGGCGAGAAAGGAGGAAAAAGGGGATGAATACCTGCAGCAAACCGAGCCTCCTTCTCCCCTTCGGTCAGACGGCAGTAAGAGTTGAACTGGGAGTGAGTGCCTGGTGGAGGACCCGTAGGCTTCGGCCAGCCTTTCCACTCTATGAGGTGGGCGACCCGGCCCTGGGCCAGGGAGGTGGGCTTCGTCACATGGTCCCTCACCGCCTGAGAGATGCCTGGGTCCAACGGAGGTGGTAAAGGTCGCGACGGCCGAGCTTGAAATTGACCATTTGAGAACAGCTTTTGGAAGACTTAGCTTACCATTCAACGAGGATCTGGCGAGCGCTGCAAATTCATGGATGCCGACCGTTTTCCTGGAGTCTGCCGGAGATTTTCCCGACTTCGGAATCATTTCACTCTCTTCAAATTTCACCTGCGAAGAAGAAACATGACACGTCATCCCAGCGTGCCTCGAGTTCTTCACGTTTGGTGCGTGAAATTCAGCAGCCGTTCCATCTTCCTACAAAACAGCTCACATTCCCCAGCATACCCACATCTGCAGATTTTATGATCCGGCGTATGAATAATATAAACACCTGGAGAGAAAAAAAAAAAAAAACTTCAGTGTGAAGTTCTCCTACCTCTTCTTCTTCCACTCTTTGCCTCTCCATTCCTTCGCTACTCCTGATGCTTGGCGTCATTGCGGACACCGCAGCGGTGGTTTCAGGGCGCAGTAAACCCGCGCAACTGAACACCACCGCTCCGCTTTGCTGGTTTAAACCACCAGTCAGACAAAGCAGACGGCAGTGCCCTAAATTTGCTGCACAGATGCTGCTAAAGCCACAGTAAGCCGGTGAAACCCGGTTCGAGTGGTCAGAGGGCTGGGGGGGCAGCAGTCTCCATTTGACCGAGGAGACATATGGCGAGCCGAGCGCGCTTACAGCAGAGCTGCTGATTGAAACCGATAGAGCCACCTAATGAACTCCGTGGCCTCAAAAGGCAAACTCACATGACCAACTGGATCAGTGGGCCAAAGACGGATTCAAAACATGTCCCGTATTCCGTTTCTGTTTCTGGGACTTTTGACAAGCAAGAGACGCGTGGCCCCGAGCAAACATGCATGACTTAACAGATACTGTTAAGCAGATTGGGCTCCTAAAGCAGCCAAAGAAGGAAAATCTTCCGGCTGCGGTGGGGGAAAAAAAAAAAAAAAAGGCTTACACTGAAGTCAAGCATGACAGGAAATGAGAGCAAACAGGCAGGAGGGGAAGTCGGGGAGGAAGTGATATGAAGGTGGAAACTGTTTCTGCAGCTCGGGTGACAAGTCGGCGCTCCCCCAGAGGAGAGCTTCAGCCTGGAAAACACACCCGTGAGGTGACACTCGTCAGCGTTCAGCACACAAACACACAAGGGGGGCAGGAGGGGGGCGTGGAGCTCCGAAAGGCTCCCTCCTGAGATTCAGACGCACGGATTTCAGCACTGTGGACAGCGCGGCGCTTCAGTGGGGATTGTTGTATAGGCCACATGAAATGAAGCTGCATTTGCATTGCATTTGTATGCTTCCTACATATTTCTTTGGATTTACCTTTACTTATTTCAGTTATTTGCCAAGAAAAAAAGAAGCAACCCCGTCAAACAAATAGGAAACATAAGACTGTAGAAGTGTTCATTTCAACTTCACCCTTTTTTTCTAAGCAGATACCGTCTCCTATGTATTGTATAGACAGAACAAAGAAAATGTACTTTTGCCGGCTTAAAATGTATATAGTTTCCTTATACTCATTCAAATAATGATAAATAAACAACAGAACTATTAAGAAAAAAACAATGGATCAGGCTTTTCTTGGTTTTATCAACGCATATGTGTTGTGTTTGATGTTTTTGTTTTCAAGAAAGTTGAATTCTTTTGGTTTGGCATAAATGGAAAAAGAGACGTAAATAAGAAACAAAAAAAAATAACATCCAAATTTATCAGTATTTGGTCTAAAGAGTCGATGGTCAATCTCAAATTGGCCAAGTTTAAATGCATTTGAAATCTACACACAAAAACATATTTAAAGAACGTAGTTTGATTTTAAAATTTGTCAAATGAATCACACAAATGAACCCCTTTAAGTGGTAAATATTTCTTTTACACATAATTGAGATGTGTGTGCTTTTATGAACGTAAAAATTGCCTTTCAGCTCATATTCATTGTGCCTGATTTGGACTCGGTCTTAGTCCTTTTTGTCAACAAAATTAAAACATTCATTTTTTACCATAGGGTAATTTGCGCCAATAAGGAAGGTTTTTGTAAAAACAACAATTTAAGGAAATGAAAGCAATTTCAATGGGGCAGTCTGGAATATTCATTTTCTTGTGAATATTAATTCTGTCATATTTTATGAGTTTTATTTATACATGTTTGCCAATGTTTGATTGAAGATTTATAGTGATGTAAATTTGTTACATTTTCACTTGTTGAGGAAATCTTTCCAACTAGAACATTAAAGTGAGGGTTTTATTATTAAAAATGTAAAATAAAAGAGCCATTATTGTTTGCTTTATCTATCTCCTCTAAAAGCCTAGCACTCCCGGCTTTCTAATCATTACCTTTAAAATCACAAATAAACAAAAGAAAGATTTGTAACCAGCTACTTGTGTACTTGAGATTTGAATACAAGGTCCTTTTTGCCGTTTGGTTTTAGAGCAACCTGTATGTGTGACTTGCTTTAATCCTTTAATCCCACCGGCCCAGCAGACCAATCAGATCTTCTGAGAAACGTTTCTGTTTGTACGGAAAGTTAAAACTAATCATGTTATTATTGTCACCTGAAAGCCGTCCAGACTGGTGATGTTCTTAAAAAGCAAATGGAAGAATGTACTTTTTTTTAATGACATTTTTAATTTAATGCCAAAAATATACATATTTGTAAATGATCTTTATAGCAGCATATTACATTTCATCGCAAAAGAAATTGACCTTTTTGTTATTAACATGAACTCATTAGACTTGCACTGAATTTAAAATATCTGCCGCTATTTTATCAACATTTTTTGTGATGGTTGAGTGCGAGCTCCTCGTTTTAATGGCGTTGAGCAGAAAAGCACCCAGTCAGGTTTCTTAGGAATCTTGCGGTAGATGAGAGCAACCAGAGAGACAGAATCGCTCAGTCAGTTTGTCAGTTCTGACTCCCACAGTTCAAAGCGTATTTTTCTTATTCCATAAGGCATAAGAAGCGCAGCGATATTAACGAGACAAACTGTGAGAACTTGCTTCTCAACAGGGCAGACTTATTTATTTAAAGCTTGCAGCTGCAGACATCGGCTCCTTTAATGACCTTTAAAGTGGCAAAGCAGAGTAGCCTATGTTACACGTAGAGCTCATTTGTATAACTGAAACACTTAAGTTCAAAAAGTCTGAGGGCTTTAGAAACCAATGTTCAATAAATAATATTTTCCACTTTGTGTCATGAGCAGTGGGCCAGATTGCTGGGGCGCGTACCTGTATAACATGGTAAGCCCTTGCTTATGTACCCCACAGTGGTTGCAGTTGCTCAAAAAGATATGCTAGGTCAATATTGGAGAACAAGTCTTTACCATAATAGCAACACAACTGTCAGTGTAAGTTATACAAGTAATATAAGGTAAGATAAGGTCATTTTTCTGAAGAAAAGCTGATTTATTGAATTTTGCAGGTGTCATAAAGCACACAGACCAAATTCTGACACCTTCAGCTCATATATATTGTCAGTGAAGCATGGAACTAAATCTAGTTTGGTAATTAATCCATCAATGGCCTTCCAAGCGCAAGACCAGGCTGGTGTTACTAGCGAGGTGAGAAAGTGACAATCTCCTATCACTAAAGCAAAAGCAGTCATAAGTTTTAAAATGAAAATGAATACAGCTTGTCTGTAACGTTCTCCAAAGTGAGCCTAAATAAAAACTGAACTCAGGTGAAACACTAACACTGTCAGTTGTTTTAAATTTATTTTTGAAACTCAAGTTTTCAAACAGCTTCAGTGTTGTAAACGGACATCTACACATCACCACCGCCCCCAACCCCCACAAATAAGCATCAATGGACTTTGACCTGGAGAGACACAGAGATGTGAAGGAGCAATAAGCCAGCATCAGTAACAGAGACTACAGCAGAGTTCCTTCTGTGGTGGCGTCTGGCCATCACTCTTGTCTGTCCTCCAGAAAGGCAGACAAGAAGTTAGCTGATCGACCATAAAATTGTGCTGTGTATGTTTGGGTCCAAAGAACCATAAATGAGGGGGCCGCCATCTTCTTAAATCCGGCCCTGCACTTGATTTTAATTGAACGTTATTGAATGATGGAAAAAAAAAAAAAAGTATGTGAAAATCAATGTTTTTTTTGTTTTTTTTGGGTGGGGGAAAAATAAAACATTTCACACCTGCACAATACATTCATGCTGTTGAGGCTCTTTTAAATCCTCCCACTGCAGGCTGCCAGCTCTTTGCGTCTGATAAATAGAGCCAATTAAAGCCAAACAAACGAGATTAGTGGCAGTGGCTGCAGCTAGGAGGCTTAGTTTTCCTGGATTATTTCTTCTCCCTACCGATCTTAAACATGCAGGATCTCTAAGACAACAGCCGTTTCGTCCGGCACCTCTGGACACTGATCTTGACTTATGTGACCAACAAGTGGGAGGGTGAAGTCGCTCTGCCCGCAGCTCTGTGTGAATGAAGCGAGGCTGCAGTGCAGAAGCCACACTTGTTTTGGTGGTGGGGGGGTTTATTCCTCTGGAAATGGTGCATTCAAGCAGCAGAAGCGATACGCTCACAGCTGAATTACGCACCAATCCGCCATTGATGAGCGCAAGTCTGCAGCCTTCAATTATGACCGAGTGGGAATTAAAAAGGAGGTATAGAGGCAGAGAGAGAGAGAGAGAGAGAGAGAGAGAGAGAGAGAGAGAGAGAGGCGCCAATGGAAATATCAGCCGATGTGTTGAACCCTCTGAAGTCTCAATCTGCATACCAATAGCTTTGTACCTGCACCAGATAAACAACCCCTGCTTCTCAACGACGCCGCTCCTCATTCCCATCACAGTCGCTCTCCTCATGTCTTTCTCGGCCACCTACCTGGAAGTCGGACCGCGGCTCATGGCTTTTGCGCTTAATTGTCTCCCAATCCGATCAACAGATGATACCGCGGGGGTTCGGAAGGGGTTTGTCCTCCCAAGCTGCGGGGCTCTGCGGCTGAGCGGCGACGCTACAGTGACGGCCGAAACATCTCCGTAACTCCGGGTTCACGAGCTGCGCTACATCTCCTACTCACGCGCACCATTTGTCGGCGTGTATATGGGTTACATATAGGCTGAAGGCTGTCCAAATGTCTCCCGACCGCGAGCGTCATCAAAGCAAGGCGGTGTCGTCTCTTCACCGCCCCCCCATCGCCTCTCCTCTCCTCTCTTCTCCTCTCTGTGCTGCCAAGAAGATTCGAGCAACCTGCAGATTCAGTTCAAGAATCACTACAACACACTGCTGGTTAGTCGTTTCATCAGAGGGCTTTCAGACATTTGCAGTCGCACAGTAAACAACACATTAAAAATAAAAGACACGCAGGATGTAGCAATTCTGTGGAAAATTACTGACACCAGAAAGGTCAATAAGTTATAAACGTTGGCTCTTTTTGAATGAGCATTTGTGCAAAGACTTCCAAAAAGAAAGGGAAAAAAAATGTAACAGAGCATATGGAAACATTTGATCTTTCTTGCTCACCAGAGCTTATCTAGTAATGCCTGATAAGCTTAAAATAAACGATGATTCATGCTTGGAGGTGGGATCCTTGAAAGGGTCATTTGAGACACATGGGTCAATCTACATTAAAAAAATATATATATAAAAACAAGAGGTGGAAACCCATGGACTTTTCCAAGCTTGCAAAATTCACGTATTGGTGTTATTCTACATTTTGGGTATAATGACACAGAAGTCTTTTTATTATTGCAATAGCTTAAAAGAACACTCTTAATTTCTCCAATTGTTCAAAAATAAACTCTACATCAGTCCCTTTATCGCTTTATTCATAGTAGAAATTACTATTTTATATATTTATATACATTTTGTCATTTCAGTTTATCTTTATAATTGTACGGAATAAACCAAAGTCCAAAAAAATAAAGGCAAGAAAAAAAAATCAACTATGATGAACCAACTCTGGAGCCATTCAGCTGACCTCAAATGGTCTGCTAGATTTAACTAGACATTTTCAAAGTATTGAACTGGTCTCTCAACATGTTTCCCTGACATTCATAGATCCCGTCCTGCCGTTTGGTTGGATCGTTCCAAGGTTGCAGATGCACCGATCACATTTTCAGTCATGGAGAAGCAGAGTATTTGACACAGATGAATGGTTTTGGTATGTTTGTAATGTGCTTCACAAATGTGAGGATGTACACAGAGTTTGGTCCTGTTAACATCTTATAGCTCAATTGAGATTGTTTCAGAGTATGGAGCAGGCTGTGGGGACTGCAGATTTGGGGATTTGGTAAGGCACAACTCATGTATGGAGGCTTTAGTCCTTGATGCCGACGTCACAGGTTCGTATCCTGGCCTGATGACCTTTGACTCAGGTCTTCTCATTACTCATTTTCCTGTCTACCAGTCCACTGCAGGGCTCACAGTACAGTGTTCAGAAAATTAGCAAATAATGATTTAAAAAATAAATTGGCAAGAGGAAAACCAAAAAAAAAAGAGAGGAAGAAAATAATTTAAATGGACCAGAGAATAGATAAAACGGCAAAGACTTGGTAACTGATCAGCTCCGCAGTGATAGGTCTACATTTAAAAGTGATACTTTAATAAGTGCCTTTGTGAAGCCAAGTTATCAGCAAGGTCTGATTTAAAAAAAACAAAACAAAAAAGGTGCTGAAGAGGTTACAATTTGCCACCCAACTCGTTAACTAGTTACAATAAAAGCTATAAAATATTTAATAGGCTGATGAGAACAAGATTTTTTTTCTTTCAGGGTTTGTTGGGGTGTGACATCACCCCCCAAACGTTGAATTTAATTGACAAAGCACAAACAATGGAAATATCCCTATTATTTTTTTTCCCTTTTCCCATCAAAACACATTTGAACCTAAACACACACGTGACATGGAGGCACTTGGGTTTAAGACCAACAAGATTAACATCCAGATTACTAGACATTATTCAGAAAACTAGTCCTAGTGAGATCACCCTACTAGAAAAAACAAAAAAATACAGGAAGTGTAGAAGAATCATGGATTTGGACCTGTGGGTTGACAACTAGTTCTCTGTCGATGCTAAACAAACGTGAAGCAGCTCTCACAAGTACCTCCAATAATGTGATAAACTGTACCCATGGGATTATATAAATCCCTACATTGCAACAGTAATTCAAAAATGACTGCATCATGAATATTTAGTTAAAAATATGAACTTTTAAAGATGTTATTGGAGATGAAAGAAGCAGTTAACCAGACCCAAGAGATGTGATCCAGGTTTCACAGCCACATCAGATTTAGGATGCAGATCTGATCACCGCTTCCTACTTCTGTGGAGTTTAATGTCGGCTGGTAAAAAAGAAACAAAAAGAAGAAACACAATCCTCCCAGTCAAACGGTAAACATTCAGACACATTTCAAGACAAACTCTGCACAGCAACTTAATAAGTCATTTATTGTAATGTTTCTGTCACCTCATCTTTCCAGTTTCTGATGCAAAAAGAAGCAATCATTTCTTAAATAAAGAAAGCAAAACAAAAATATTTACAAAATTCAAATAAAACTAATAATCATTGAATTATCTAAAGCACCTCTCTGCATCTGGACAACTGTGGTTTCTGCTGGAAAAGGAGACACTGCAATTACATCAGAAATTCATAGGTTCTGAAAAATAAAACAGGAAAAAAAAAAAAAGTTCATCATCATCATTATATATTTACAGAAAGGTCCTGAAATGAGTTTCCACTTAAAGTAGAAAAGGCTTTCGGATCACTTCTGTTTTTTTTTTAATATTTATTTTATTTTAGTTTTATTCCCCTTCTCCCTTCCCCTTTGTATACATTTAATTTCATCAAGTCGTTTTTTTTTTGTTTTTTTCTTTCTGCAGATTTCAAGTTTCTAACGGTGATTGGGTCGATAGGTGTCAGGTTAAAGTACAGAAGAAGTAAAGATGAAGAGTCAGTCAGTGTGGTTCACTACCGGGGATGGGAAAAGATGGCTTAGAGGAAGCATTAAGACCAACGGCCTGTAGTCAAAGCCGACATCGGTTCTCTGAAAGCTCATGATAGGAAACAGGAAGAGAGAAAATAGACAACCTTTGCATTAAAAACTCCCCCATTTGCCCAGTTCAGTTTCAAGTCCTCAAACGTTTTGCCCACTGAATTCTTAATCGAAGCACACTTCAGTCATGCTGCACACTCCAGTAAAGGACAGAGAGAGGACCTGCGAGTTAGATCCGTCCATGAGTCAGGGAACCCACCGCACCGCACACCCTGCGGTTGCTTCCTGCAGGATCAGAGGATATTTAGGCATAATCGTCTAGGAGAATGAAAAAGCAGCCAGTTGGTTTGTGTTACTGTGACAAAAAACGAGAGAAAAAAAAAAAACACACACAAAAAAAAAAAAGAAAAAACAGTTTTGTAGTGATGTGTGGATTCTCACACGTCATTAACAAGCAGTCCTGCTGAGTGTGTTTTCAAGTTTATTTCATGAGGACACTTGCTGTGTAAAGCAGGAGAGGAGGGAAGGGAGAAATGATTGTTTTCTGAGTTCATCTCTCAAACAAAAAAAAAAAAAAAAAGAAAAAAATAAAAATAAAGATTTATCCTCATTGAGGATTGATTCGAGTCTGCCACTCTGGGCTAAATATATTGTCTACTACTCGTCGCAGTTTCCTGCCGAACCCTCCCCGCCGCCCCCACGTCTTGATGAAAAGCAGGATTTCGATTCCTCAGTCCTTGTCGGACTCCTCTTCGGCGTTGCGGAGGAAGGTGTAGAAGCCGGTGACGGATTTCAAGGCTACGCCTTTGCCCGTTTGCTCTGCCGGATCTTTGCAGGACTCCCACTTGTAGAAGACCTCCTCGTCGATCACGTCCTCGTCGTAAAGATTGTTGAAGAACATCAGCAGGAGGCCTGAAGAAACGGAGCGCAGAGGTCAGCGGCAACATTCACGTGGCAAAACAGTCAGCGCTTTCTCAGCAGACTGCTGCAGGTGGATTGCAAAGCAAAGGTTATGGAGTAACCAGCCACTTACTTTTTTCACTTTGATTGTTAAGAGACAAAAAATGGTCGTCTTTTTGAGGAATGTCGACTTTAAACGGTCAAAATAACCTAAACGACCATATTCATCGTCTGTACTCTTAAAGACACTTCACTGCAAATTCAAATAAATGAAATAAAAACGTACTTGCAGGCTGCTCCATGTGCACCATGAGAGCCTGGAGGGCATAAAGGGCCTGAAGCGCTTTCTCCTCGTCACAGAGGTATCTCTGCAGCAGACTGGCTCTCTCTTTGATCTGCTTCTCATCCACCTTGTACGGGTTGTCACCTAAATTGTGATGTTAGGAAAAAAAAAACAATAAAACAAAAAAAAACACAAACATGGAGCTTCTCACAACTGCTGCAATTCTAGAGTGTCTCCACTAAAAAGGCCAACAGTGGCCTGACAGAAATGTGCTAAAATGCCACCTTTAGGTATATGGGCGAATCAGCCAATCGTAAGGCAGCGACTCGGTGCATTTAGACGTCTAGATGTGATAAAGTTTTGCATCAGATCCACTTACATATGATGGCGGACTGGCACACCGATGTCATCAATGCTCGTAGAAACTGGCTGGAAGCACACTGCTGCTCATCGAGATTGGCCTAAAGAAGAATCAAAATGTATTATTGAAAAAAAATAATCACAGCTACGACAGAGATGGAGCAGTGGCCGCGATTTTTACGTGATGAACGACATTGTTTGCCTTTATCTTCCTTAAGTAGTTATACTAACATACATTAATAAAACATTAAAAAGATATGTTTTTCCCTCCACAGTTCGTGAACTACCGCTATATTCTAAACCACACACCTCAATCCAGTCTCTGATTCGCTGGTTGTTGGCTTTCTCCTGAAGCAGTCGGTCCAGCTCTTTGCTGATTTCATCTCCACTGAGGATCTGCTTCATTCCAGCTTCCTCCGACTCCGTCTCTTCTCCTGTGGTAAACTCCACTTTCTGAAATGCACGACATGTGTAAGCAAGCCTGAAAGACGATGTTCAGCATCTTGGTGAGGGTTGTTTTCATCTTAGCTTGTTTACATTTTCTCCAAGCGCAAATTAGATCAACAGCTAAGTTGGTAATTGATCAAACAGAAGATATTAGCACTCTCGAAGATGTAGGAGACACTTGGCTTCACAGAAACTTACACATATTGGGACAATCAGACAAGATATGGCTTCTCATATCATAATAAGATGTCTAAAATCTCAAACGTACCTGATCTGTGACAAACTTGTTGACGTCTTCATCCTTGGACAAGAACTCATTCCAATTTAGTCCGGCTTCTCTCCACAAAGACCCAACCTTCTCGTGAGTCTAGCGAGAAAAACAAGTTAAAAAATGTTTTAGTCGGGTTTGGAAATATTTCAAAAATACAAAGCCAGACTGTTTAACTGCGAGCCTCCGCTTTTAAGACTTGTGTACGTACCATTCCTTTGCAGAGCAACTTGATAATCTGTGCCAGCAGCAAGCCGGCCTTCCCCAGAGGCACAAGAGGCTTCGAGATCTCCCTGTAGACAGATGCAACGCATCAACATTTCAGCTTCCATAAGCTTGTAGACTGCAACAATATTTAATTATTCTGTGCGTTTGTTATTAGTGCAACAGCAGGAAACTCAAGTGGGAGGGGAAAAAAAGTAAAGTTTAATATGTTATATTTTGATTTAAGATGAGGCCTCTGGCTGGAAAGATGTGACCTAGATTTCCATCCGATTAATCCTCTTTTACTCCAGGTGGAAAATTATTCTTAAAATCTAATTGTCTTTCGGTTATAATTAGAAATCTATAATTTATGTTAAAATATGCTAAGCAACAACCAGACAATAGCTAGTATTTAGACATATAGTTCTACTGCACTTCAAGCCAAATAAAGCCTTTGGAAAGAAAGACTTCGATACATTCTGTATTTATTATAGCTTGGCCTTTTAATGTTTCAATTTTGATTAATTACAGAAACAATGTAGGTGCATATGATACATATGACACCCCATGGCAAGTGAATGCCGGCATTATTCATACCTAAAGAGCTGTCCCATAGGGATGCCCCGGTCATGGAGCATGGGAGTAATGAGTTCTGCCAGGTAGAGCCAGATGTGAGGTATATCTATGGCCATGTCCTCTGCCACTTCCAGGATCTCTAGGAGCCTAAAAGAAAACAGAAACGCTTTACTTTCACATCTCTAATTCTACTTCAACTCTAAATGTTCCTGTTGAGACACAGGACCTCAGTGACCTCTTCTTACCCTTGATAGTACTGCTGTACGGGCAACGTCCCTGCCTCTACAAGCCGGTGTAACAACAAACCCATGCGCTCCCTGGCAAGGGTGCTGCGTTCAAGTGTCGACTCGAGGCCACAGCTCACGAACACGTAGAGCAGAGAGGCACTATTTAACTCTGCAACACACTGCAGCGCCTCCTACAGGGCAAGAAGAAGATGAAAATCAGAGATGGAAGTACTACTAATAAGAAGTGCGCCTGACGGAACAGTTTAGTACCTTTACGTCGTTGATGTGGAGGTATTCTTCAATAATGGCATTGGTCTTTTTCCTCACCTCCTCTTCTGTCATGGCAGGTTTGGGAAGAGAAGCAGGAACACTTTCCCGCTTAACTAGACAAAAAACAAGAGGTGAGAATAAGATAATGCTCACTTTTTTTTTTTTGTCAAACAGACTGCCAATGTTCGTTTTAAATCTCGTCCTAGTTCCTTAACCCCGGATACCTGGAAGGTCTTTGCTTGGACCAGTGTCCCGACCACTTTGGCTCCTGCTTCCTCTGTCATGGCTTCCTCTGTCCCGACTGCCTTGGTCTCTGCTACCTCGGTCCCGACCGCCTTGCTCTCGGTTTCCTCTGTCCCTGCTTCCTCTGTCCCGACTGCCTCGGTCTCTGCTTCCTCTGTCCCGATTGTCGGTCATGCTGGCAACGCGGCGCACGGAATCTGCTGCGGCCCGGCTGTCTCCGCCCCTTCCACCACGCTCCTGTGATTCCCTGCTGAAACTTCTCTTGGAGAACTGATTCCCGTCCTGTCTCTCGCTGCGAGCAAACCTGTCGTAGCGATCCCTGTCATGGTCATTCCGGTCTCTGTCACCACCACGTTCCCGACTGCCGCTCGACCTAGAAGGAACGGATTAATATACTTTAGACATTTCCAGCGTGTTAAAAGGATTAAATAATACTACTGTGCATTTATTCTGAGGGCTAATTGTTTGAAGCAGAAAACTAGCTGAGAAGAAAACGGCAGCGAGGCAACGAGGGAAATTTACGGAGGACTGCGCTGCTTCCAATTACCTCTGAGGAACTCTGCGATCGGTGTCTGTTGATGAGGACATCGCCCCGGATTGCTGCAGAGCTGAGAATCGGTTCAGAGTGCTGGTGGCTGGACGTCCAGAGTCTATAAGAAAAGGAAAGACGTACATCAAAAGGTCAAAATCTGAAGGGAAAAATTTTTTTACAAAAATTGCCTTAAATCCAAGCTTCTTATAGCATGGTTCATATATTTTTCTCCACAGTAAAACTTTAGCTCTTTTCAAGCACTTTCCAGGTTAGTTTGTCAACTTTTCCAGCACAACCATTTTTACAAAGAAACAATACAAATGAACTAAAGGGCATTTCAATTCACTATTGTATGATATAATTTATTACCATTATTAATAATGTCTTGTGGTAGTACTCTACATTGCCGGGACAAACTAAAATAAACCAACATTTTATGTTTTCAAACTTCTCTCACTCCCTATGAACCTGATTGGTCTGAGAGCAAAATACACATTTGACAACCCCCCCAATTTCAATAACAAACATAATATAAGACCACCCTTATCTCAATTACACAAATTGAAAGTCAAGTGATTATTTAAATTTTTGTAAAGTATTTAATTTGAGTAGTACCTTTACACAGTTTATACTATACTTATAGAGGCTTACCTTGCTCTCCACTTGCTGGTTTAGCTCCACTTCCTCCGCTGCTGCCTTTTCCCCAGCTTCCCCACATGCCTTTCCCATCCGGAGCCAGCCGCTGATTGTTGAAGTCCAGGGCCCCAGGCTGCAGGAACACAACCGAGCCACAGTCAGGAAAAGAAGCTTCTCAACACTTATTTACACAAAACTGCAGCATTCCGATGTGTAACACATCAGAGAGTAACGCTCGGGGTTTTAGAGGTTTTACCTTTGTGATCTTGCTAAGGCGGGTGATGTCGATGGGTCGATTCTTTGTGGAGATGGGCACCATGTTCCAGCCCTCGTCTTGAGGCTGGGCGGCCCGGCCCCTTGCTGGCGTGTGCGGACCCCGGTTGTCCTTCTTTGACTGCAGCTGCTGCTGGACTTTGATCTGTTCCCGGTGTTCCTCCATCTCTGCATCTTTATGAATTTGGTCAATTGTTTTGGGACCCTGTTCTCCTCTACGAGGAACCCAATTATTCTAAGAATCGCAAAAGGTAAAGAAATGAATAAATAATCAGCACCGACACTTATTTTTGAGCCGCTCTATTGCAACTTTGATTATCATTTACCCTTCTTAGGTCCAAAACATCTTGCAGCATGAAGCGGATTCTGGACGAGGTTTTCCTCTCTTTGATGATCTTGTCCATCTGGTTGAAATACTGATCCATACGAGGCTGAGAAAGACACAACATTTATGGCTTTTATATGTTCACGTACAGTGCCTTAGAGTATTCATACCCCTTGAGCTTTTCCCTTGACATTTGTCATCACAATTAATCATAATGCCTTTAATCGTGAGTATTGAAATATTGTTAACTAATATTGTTAAGAATTATTGTTAACTAATTTAGAAATCGATTTGTACTGTAACTGGAGTGTACAGACTCAGACAAGGCCATCTGCTCAAAGATCAAGAAACTCAGAGCACTCATTTTGTATTTAAGATAAAGGGGGAAATAAAAAACTAGCAGTTTTCCTGCTGATGGATTCTCCCATCCAAGTTATTCTGAAAGCCATTTGTTTGTGTTTAGTTGTCTGAGGTTAAAGAGGGGTGACTACAAATGCACATCAATGTCAAGGGGTAAAGATACTTTTGAAAGTCTTCTCAGTTCCTCAAGCCATCATAAATAATCAGTGGCCCAGACACGTGGCACAAAGAAACAGTCATCACAGAAGACTATTTGACGTCACCCACTTCCTTCTGTGCATGTCGATAACCAACTAACCTTGGCCTTCTCGAAGTCCAGGTCTTTGCCAATGGTGGACAGCAGTCTGCAGAGACACTCCAGAGATTCTTCGTCGTGGTTCTTCAGTAGTTTGACCACACAGTCGTGCATGATGGCCTCCGTCAGCATTTTCAGCTTGAAGAGTTCGCCGATGAATTTTATGTTACCCAGCGAGCGCCTTCGAGCTTTGTCTCGGGCCTCTTCCAGTTCCACCCTTAAGCGCTCACGCTCCTCGTCCTGCAGAGAAATAAGCAGGAGGTTCGCTTGTGCTTTCGTGGCCACAAGATTGATTTCGTGCAAACAAATTAAGAAAAAAAAAAAAAAAAAAAAAAACATACATTCTTGGAAGCTTCCATCTCTTTCTGCTTTTTCTCAAAAAACTCATCATCGTCCTGGTCCTTTTCAAACTCCTTCTGGCAGCGGTTGAGGAGAAGTTTGCGGAAGTTTACAAAGCTTCCAGGTTTATCCGGGGTGGGCACTTTCAGCTGGAGAGGGGCAACAACCAACCAGAAGTTGACTCAATTTAAAATCAGCAGCAATTTGGGGGATAAGCACAGACCGAAAATAGATCATTTCTGCTCTTTCAGCTCCTCAATACCATCATGAGCAATTCAGTGGCCCAGACACGTGGCACAAAAAGTGAGTCATCATTAGAGCAGCGACGGTGTGCACAGCACACGACTCACCCCTATAAGGCAGCGGCACATGTTGGCGTAGGCTACGGAGAAGTTGGGCTCTGAGATGGCCTTCTCGAAGATGAGGTCGATGGTTCCCTTCAGCCTTTCTTCGGAGTCTATTTTCAGCTCCATCACCTGCTTCATCAGCTCCTGGAACTTCTGCGGGGTTAGCTTGTTCAGGATGCTGCGCAGACGCTTGAACACGTCCTGAGTCTTTCCCTGCTCAGCGTCGGCCTCTTCGGAGTTGCCGTCTTCGGGCTTTATGGTCGAAGGCTTCCAGGCGTTCGCAGCCTTGTTGAGCTGCACGTTCTCCGTGAGGGACCTGCTGTTGATGATGATGATCTTCTTGGGCTCTTTTCGCAAGCTCTGCTGGGAGCGATGTGACCCAGAGGGCTGAAAGCACAAAACGGAAAAGTACGTTTGTTTTTTTTTAAAAATGCAACGTGAAGTTGTAATAATTCTGAACGGAGGAAGCTGTGATTTTCAATAACCTGGGGTCGTCCTGCAGATTTGCCTCCGAGACCCCCCAAATATGTAGGAGTGAAATCCGAACCCACACTCATCAGTCGACTGGGATCAACAGGTCGCAGCGGAGTCTTGTTTACCTGGAAAGTGAAGTAGGCTGTTACATACTGGTCATAAACCTGCAAAGATGAGTCACCTCTGACTATTCTGAAATCAGAAGAGGAGACGATAAAGTCCCGAAGCAGAGGGATCAACACATTCCATGCACTGTAGTTCCATGCTCACAGGATGGAACTACAGGATGTAGTATAGTTGCTTCAAAACAAAATTACACTTGTTAAAATTTCTTCTGTCCTTTCTATTGTCCGCCGATTACAGTTGAAATTACAGTTGAAATAAATAATCAAATTAATTTTGATTGTTTAACTAATTGTCAACTGGTGTACACAGACTCAAAAAAGGAAAGAACAACATATTCAGAGCAGCAATAAAGCTAAAACCTTCACAATAAAAGCCTTTTCCTGGTATAAAGCCACGACATGACTCCAGACAAGCTGCAACATACCTCGTCTAGGACCACGTCACTGATGACAGGCAGACCTTCTGGTTTGTGCATACTAGCGCTGCTAAACTGGAAGCCCAGAAGAAACTCTCTGTCATACCGCTTCTTTGCTTCTGGGTTTATTGGCTCCCCCAGTTCTGAGTAGCACACATTCGAGATGCATCAGTAAACTTGATTCACGTGCACGCTTAAAAGGTTTAAACTGGATACAAGGGTAAGTAATGTGAGTAAGAAAAGTGCTGCTTGGAAGGAAGAGAAAGAAAATCACTACAAAATCTCATCAAAATTCCATAGATCTTTTAACAATTTCTCTTTATAAAACGGTTTGAATCTTTTCGGAAACATGATCATTTTAACATTATATGAATTACTGAACCAAATAACTTTGACAAATGTTTCCTTTAGTGCTCACAACTAACCTTCTTTGTACTGGTATTTCTGCTCAGTTGGCTCAAGTGTGGATTTGAGTTTGTCCGGCTCAGTACTCTGCTTGTCCTCTTTTTCCTCCCAGGTCTCATCTACCACTTCAGCGGGAGGCTCAGCTGTCGCTGGAGGGCTGACCTGGACTACTGAGGGTTCAGGAACAGGCTTGGCATCCGGCTCCTGCTAAAACATAATTATGTTTAAGTTAGCTTGCAATAGTGATGAAGAGCCATAAAGACTGACCTGTTCTCAAAGTTGTGTTACTGTCAGTGACACAGCAGCTGAAGGGAGTCTCACCTCTTTGAAGGCATCCAGAAGGCCCCCAATGGCTTTTTTGTTGAGCTCTTTCATGCTCTTCTTCTTCTTTGGCACAGACGTAGCAGCTACAGACAGAGTACAAGTTATTGAACAAAACAGAAGGGGAAAAAAAAACAATAACCTGTTTGGTTTATTCTGTATGCAATAACCTTTTTTCTCTCAATTTCCTCCACATTTATTGTACGTCAGCATGATCTGTTCTGATGTATAATTGAGATGAATGATTTTTTTTATTTTATTAGAATTCATGTCTTCACTGCCAAAAGTTTCCCCTTGTCACAAACCAACTTCAGCAGCCTGAGCAGATGTCACACTCTTATCTGTAGTTTGTGTTTAAATCTGTATTTAACAGTAATAAAAACACATGGTGGTAGTAAAGGAAGACAATCATGGCAATTTAAAAATCAATAGATTTCACACCCAAGGAAATACATATCCTTGCTGGCGCCAGTAAAACGATCCCATCATCTACCTGGAAGATGGCCAAACAATCACACCGATGGGTCTGCCTTAAGCTTAAAGAGTAAGGCGCATTGTAGTAAAAACCAGCATCTATTCAATCAATCCTAGTAGTGGTTTGATGTACATAACAGTGGATCCATTTGACTGCTTTTGTTGTTGCGTTCTAGATATGATTTTATTTTTAAGACTCATTGCTCAGCTCTAGGGCTTCTCATAATTAAGGTGAAAACAACAGTGTGGTGTTCATGGGTGGCAGTAGAAAGAAGTTTTTTTTTATACTTTTAACTCTCAGGACTTTTAGGGGGAAAAGGGGAAAGAGTTAACCAACTTATTTTATCAGGTGAACATGTTTTAACGTCTTTTCTTTTACTACCAACAATAAGTGAGTGAGGATCATGTCAATCTCACCTTGCATAGTAGTTTCCTCTGGGCAGCTGGCAGAGGCAAGAGGAGCATCTTCAGTTTTCTTCTGCAGCCGCTCTTCCTCCCTCGTCTCCTCCTCTTCTTCTTTCTGTGCTGGTGTCACTGATTCCTGAGATTGAGAAGGGTCGGGTTTGTCCTGGGGCGTAGTGTCAGACACCGGGACATCTTCAGAGAGTTCTTCAGTCTCCTGAGGAAGGCCGTTGGGAAGAAGAGACTCTGCTGGCCGAACCGCTACCGGTTCTGGTTCTGAGCTCTGGTCCGCATCCTCGGCCTGTGAAGCAGCAGGTTCTGGTACAGCGAGGGGCCGAGAGACGTCGCTTGACGGTTTTGCAGCAGCGTCCTCTTTCACAGTCTCCACAGGGGTGACTGCAACTTCAACGGGGGGTTCTGACTTGGCGCTAGCTGTCGGTTCCTCTTTTTCCAGTTGAGCTCCTTCTGGCTTCACCTCTTTCTCCGCAGACGGAGCAGCCTGCGGCTCCTCTATTTTTGCCGGCATCTCTTGTGCTACCGGTGATGCAGAAGGTCTGACCGGAGCATCCACTGTGTCGCCGGCTTTCGAGCTGACCGCTGTTTCTGCTTCAGCAACACTGCTGATACCTGCTGCTGCTGCTGATGGGAGGGAAGGCGGAGACTGCCGCTCCTTTGGCGACGGGGAAAGTCTCTCAGCTGCGGCCGTAGCGGCCACAGATTGAGTTGCTAATTCAACAGGCGGAGTAAGTTGTCTGTTTACTTCCTGTTTGGCCTCCACCACAGGATCCGTGTTTGACGGAGCAGCAGGAGGAGGACTTTCAGGGGAGGGAGAAGACTCCGCGGGCTCATCTGTCGAGTGTGAAAATTAGAAAATTAAAAAAATAAATAAAGCGTGCCGACAGCATTTGTTTGGTAGTCAAACTCGAATGTTTCCTCACCTCTTCTTGTCACTACAGCAACAGTCTGTCCGACTTCACCATTGGTCTGGGCAATACTTACTTCTGCTACAGATGCCTACGGTCAGAGACAAACAGGTTTTTAAAGCAATGTGTAAGATAATGCAGTTAATTTACAGTGACAATTTTTATTCTGTTTTTAAATCTATGAAATAAAAAAAAGTCTTTCAACTTGTGTGAATGTGAACACTTCAGATCTGCTAATGTAGATTAAATCACTTTCTATTGCACACTTTCAGTATCACAATGCTCAAGAGCTTAATCAAAAAATAATCCCAAAACTCATTATCTGATCAAAAGGAGCATCGTCAAGAGACACTCGATGCATTAAGCAACATAGTTTCTCAATATGTCACAATGCAGAGTGGCGATAAACTAATTAATGTTGAGAACTGACGTGACGACGGCCGGCGGGGCCGGCCTTGCGGAAGTGGAGCTGTCCTCCGACAAGCCAACTGTTTTTAAGGCAGACGTAACGGACCTCAATGTGTTACCCGAGACATTTTTTTTGAGTCCTATGCCAGGTCTATAAGGTTATTAGTGGGAAATAACAGAGAAATCAATGATAAAGAAAATATGTCTGTGATAAAAGACAGACAGTACATGTGACCAAGATCTGTTGGTCTCTTATGAAGGAGACATGCTACAATTGATTTAGGTGAATGTTATTAGTGGCGTTATCACTGCCTAATAACTAAATTCTCTGTGGGGTGTTAAGGGCTTTATAATGCTCCTGTAGTACAGAGTTGACTTTCTAAACGGATGACTGACCTGTGGGGGGGTTGCTGCTGTGGTAGATCTTCCACCCGACATGATCTCCTTTGTAATGTCACGCCCACCTTGGTTGGGGTCTCGTATTGTTATCTGGCAGGAAGAAAATCGGTAATATTACTTCCTAATATACTCTGGCAGTGGGTAACGATACAGTCTCTTTTGCACAATTGTTGCCACACAACACAACACCACTGTGATTTTCAGGTAAAGAGAGAAAGTTCCATGCAGACAGAACAATACAATTTCTCTCCATTCACTTTTTTTCCCACAGAATGTGTGCTGGCCTTTTGTTGGGAGACGCTACCTGCTTGCGTTCCCTCTTTGGTGGGGCTTGCGGCTGTGTGGGTGCTTGCTGGGGAGGCGGAGCTTGTTGTTGTGGGTTAATCATCACCGGCGCTGGCTGGACTGACGCAGAGTACTGCGGCTGAGCAGGATAGTACGCTCCCGCTGCTCGGAGAAACAGATGCACAGTTGGTTGGCAAGGAGATTTCAAAGTGCAGCTTCTCAGTAGTTTAGCGCTCAGAACTCTTTTAATACATTTTCTACTACTAACAAATAATACACATGCGTTACACCGCAATGGCCCTTTTTTAAGACCTGGTATTTTTTTGAAACAGTAGCGAGTCTAAAAAGAAAACATGTAGGAACGTAATTAGAGACAGGAAGTGCCACAGATTATTGCCACTGAAGCTCGCAGACCACAAGCGCGCGCACACTACTCACCGGGGTAACGCTGGGAGGTGAGAGGAGCACCGTGGAGAGAGAGACGGCCGTTCTCTCGCCCGCCCCCTCTCCCCCCACCACCCCGCCTCTCCCTCGCAGCAAGAGAGGGCTCTGAACCAACGCAGCAAGGAAAAGGGAAAGGGGAGTGAGGGGCCGGGAGGAGGAGGAGAAGAGAGGGCAGGAAGAGACAGATGCAGTATGAGTTAATGAGAGGATCCAGAGGAAGCAGGGTGTTAAGAAGGTCCCAGGAAATGACCAACAGTTTGACCCTTCCCGCTCATAGGAAACTTCCGATTTACTTTTGGAAATGATTGACAAAGTGGCTGGAGAATTTTGACACAGTGGGAAATAAAAGCTATTAGTTGAATAAGTAGAAAGAATACTTTAACAACAACTTCAAAGTTTTACTGTAGCCTGTCCAGACCACCCAGTTGTCTTCTTTTCTGCTTGCATTCCCTTCATGTATAATGACGAGGCAGAAACAGCCAAACATTATTTTCCACTAGACATTATTGACTGATCTGCAACATATTAGTTGAGTGAACCTAGTCAAAGTGACGGCAGATTTTTTTCTTATTTTGGATGATAATTTTTATTTTTCAGGCTGGCCTTTACTGAACGGTGAATAGCCAGGAAAGGGGGAGGGAGGAGAGAGAACGCGCGCCGCAAACGTTCCGAGACCGGGCCGTTTGAATGTTAAACATTTTAGTTTCAAACCTTTGTGTTAAAACCATAACGCAGTTAAGTACAATCTAAATCTCACATTATCCCAAGCATATTTATGCCATTATGTTAAATATTTACATAAAATATTTTTGAAAATACATGCTGCACAATACACAATTACTTAAAGGTCTGCTATATTTGGATGATAGTTTGAAAATTTAGCACCTAAGAAAAGTTGAGTTAATTGTCCACCCAAATCTGAGTATTATTCAGATTTGGTCCCTTACAGCATCAGATGCCAATTAACCATCTCAGGGTATGCAGACTCATCTGAAACATGAGCTTTAAAGTCATTTCATGGGACCTACAAGGAAGTGTCAGGTGACTGCAGATAGAGAAAACGGACCAAAGCAGAATCAAGCTAGACCACGTGCAACTAGCACTATAACACTTACAGCAATATTGTAACACAGAGAAGCACCAGAAATATATGTTAAAAAAAACTAAAAAAACAAAAACAAAAAACAACCAAGCAAAACCATAACAAAAGCAGTGACAATTTCCAGACAAAGGGTAGAAATTATAATCTATATATTGAGGATAATTTGGGGGGGATTTAGTAGATGTCATATCCTTCAATGGTAAAACTGAAGGCTGTGCTTGGTTGTTGTTGTTGGTGTCAGGGTAAAAATCCTTACCGTAAGCAGAGTATTCTGCAGGACTAGTCCCAGGATAGAAGCCTGTGCCGCTGGTCACAGGATACTGTTGGGTAGGAGGCATGTATGGAGTACGGTACTGCAGAAACAACATTGAGAACCGGTAAAAAGCTGCATCCTCAGAAACAAACTGAACACGGTATAACAACAACAAATGAAATTTTATAGACATTCTTTGAGTGTCTGAAATTTTTTTTCAGACACTCAAAGACATGTTGTGTGTTAATAAATGGCAATGTTGAAACCGTTTCAGAACATTAGAACGGGTAGCAGCCGAACCAAAGAGAACCCACCAGAAGGTCCCGTGGTGAAAATATGTAAATATGATTCTCACAGCATAAACATTTGACAATCAAAACCATGCTTGCAAAACTTTAATTCAACAAAATTGTGTTCAGAATTGAGATGCCCCATTAACATTTTAACTCTTATCATATTGATTCACTATTCAAATCTATATTAGTAGTTTATTTTACAGCATGTTAAATCGTTTCCTTTAGTTTTAGATGCTAGATAATAAATATCTTAAATTTTTAACATTGTTAAAATTTGTTTTAATTATTTTTTTATTTTTAGATAGAATATCTCATTTTCATACAGCAGAGTGGGCGTACGCAAATAAAGATGATTTTAAAAACCCAGCTGATGGCTGATAATTAACTCGATTTAACCAACCTGTCCAGGTGGGATAAAATAGCCCTGAGGAGAGCCACCGAAAGGAATCTGCTGCTGTGGGATCATCATCATCTGGGAGCTGGTAGGGTACACATGCGCAGGTGCAACAGGTCGAGGGCCGCTGCTTGTCTGCACCCTAGGAGCGCTGGCGGCCATAGTGGGTCGACTCTGATAGTAAGCCTGGAGTAAAGACGTAAATTAGAAAACATTAGAAACAACAAAGCAAAAGAATTGAGAAAAATGTCAAAAATCTGCTCCGTGTGCGTTTAATCTCCAAAACTATGCTATGCCTAGCCCATTTATTCACATATGGCGAGAACGTTTTGGTTGGTGCATTGGTCCTATTGCATATATAGGGGAAACGACGCACTCACAGCACCTGCTAATTTCTGCATCAAGCTGAGAGCTTCAATATGGAATCTACACTGCTTATTCAGTCTTGTTTCCCTGTCGGGTTATCGAAGTTAGGAGAGGAGGGGGGAAGAGAAAAGCGGTTACCTGCAATGCTCTGTATCCACCCTTCAGCCGCACAACACGTGAGCAGAAAGCAAGAGAAGGAGTGAGATTAAGGAGAAAATGAAGACTAGAGACAATGAGGAAGGTTGATACTGCAAAAACATAAAAAAATAAAATAAAATAAAAAGCAAAGGCTGTGACAGGAAGCAGTGTGTCCCAAAACCATGGTGACAGATGAACATGCAACTCTGTGGAAAGGTCCAATATCAAGGTGGACAAATATTTTTTAAGATGTTTGCAGAAACTGGTGTGAAATTACAGCATGTAATTAATGTTTCAAAATGTGTGGGTTTTTTAGTTTTTTTACCCACTGTTTAATCTTTGTGGTTTCATTTGCAACAGTGTACTCAATGTCGATTCCAAACTTATCTTTCTGTTAAATATTTCCTTGACAGCAAAACAACACTCGAGCTCCTACTAGTAGGTGTTCTACACTGTAAATGTAGAACTGAAATTTCTTTTAAGAATATCTCAGCATCATTACAGTGTAACATATTTACCTCTCTAAGGTCATTGAAAATCTTTTGCAGATGCTCAGAGCCAGGTTAATCCAACTGTGGAGCGCATTGTTACAGCTCATTACATCTGGCCTCCTGTTTGTCTATCACTGTGTGTGATCCATCTGCCTGTGAATGATCTATCTGCCTGCGACTCCGACTTCAGATCATGTGTGCGAGGCAAGCCGTTTAGCGGCTTCTACGCCGACTGAGTCACCAGCTCCGTTGCACCCTAAAACCCATTTGTTTGTTCTGCATTTCTCACGCAGAGCAAACCACAGGCAGCGCACAGCTCCACATTTTACCTCTGAATCATGGAGACTCGTTATTTTCTTTAAATGTTTGCTCCACCCCCTGCAGTCTGTCTGCACCCACGACATACTCCCTTTAGGACGATAGAGTTGATCTTATCCTTATGTGAAGTTGCAGGTCGATATTGCGCCGTTACGCCAAGTTAACTTTTAAAATGGACCAAAGTTCCTAACGGACTGGGGTCTGTTTTCCTGGTTTTTCTGCTCATCATCTCCCGACTTTCTCGATCACCACTTAACCTAAACAGAAGCACGCTGTGCAAAAACTAAAACCCATCACCTGTGACAGACTGTGTGCGGAGAAATATGTGGTTGAACAATGTGAAATAAACGAAGAATCGAGGTCTAGGATTTTTCCTCAGGCATTTTTAGCCCCTCCCCCCATTCTAATCATTCCAGGTATATTTGCAGCTCTAATTCTAACGAATAATCTAACAAGTATTAAACTTGGCTACCAGAGCAGCTTTAATATGTTGGAAAGACAAGCACAGAGGAGTCATGACAGAGAGAGGATGAACTGGGATAGCAAAGCAGTAACTTTACTTAATAAAAGACGAATGTTTGACATTACCAGACAGTCAGCCAGAAACTCCCTGGATCAAAAGCTTCTGTCGCAGTAGAATGAATAACCAAAAACCTGACACTGTTTAATTGCATGCACTGAAAGTAGATTATATAAATACCAAAAGGTTCACAGTATGACCTCTAAGTTGGTTTTATTTTAAGTGATTTGTAGACATTAATCTGTAAAAATGAGCAGAAAATTAATAAAATCCTCTTGCAGAGCTAATTCTTCTATTATGAAAGGATGATAAATATTTCCAAAAAAAAAAAAAAAAGTCTAAAACAATCCACCCAGATCGTACATAAGCTACAGAAATGCCAGCAGTCCCTTTGAGTGATGATCTATGCTCCATGAGCCGTGAATTTGGCTTATTTTACTATTCCTGGCAGATACTTGAAATATTAAACGCTCACAGTGAGATGACATTATGACTAATCATCCAGGCAAAGATGCACTGATCTTGTGGTTTGCTTGCAGCGTTTTAAAGAAAGATATATTAACTAACTCCCCTTGAGAAGACACCAGGATGACAAGTCAATAGATGAAACTGGAAGGCAAAGAGGGAAATCACAATTACTGAGATCAGGTGAACCCAATTTGAGATAATGGACAAAAATATAAGCCATTATACCGTAAGGGATATTTTTCCCTCAATCTATAAGCAGTTAAAGTGGAATCCAAGACTATTTTTATCTTGCATATTTTGGAAATGTAACAAAAACTCAAACTGATGAAGACAATACAAATTCCGTGGATTCATAATTTTTAATTTATTCTTTGCGAATTCTAGCAAAGACAACATCATAAAAACTGCCTAAAAAAATAATCACTCATTTTGGCATTTAGCAAATTGAAAAAAATTTTTTGGTAATCACTTAAGCTAGTTTTAGGAGAATTTAATGGAAAGAGGAAGTTGACAAAAAAAAAAGTGAGCAGTGACAGTGAGCAAAATAATTGATGGGTCTGCTTTTTAAACATTGTGTTACCCTACTGGAAAAAACTACCAACTGTGGTGTGAAGAAATGCATCTCAAGAATGAAGTGTCAGCCTAAGAAAAAAAGAAAGAAACTAAAGAAGTTTTTGGGTGTAATTTCTGAAAATGTGGTCGTGAGAACATGCATTACACTAAAGGCAAAGAAGGGATATATATGGACAAAGTGAGGAGAGTTAGTACCTGTTGGTGTAAAGTACGAGGCCCTGTAGCAAACTGGGAGGACAGCAGAAAAGAGTAGAGGTCACAACAGACGTTGTAGGCACACAAACACTAAGCCAAAGCAATGCAGCAAAAGAAGCCATGTCAAAAGTCCAGGTGAAAGAGCGGGAAAGACTTCCGGCGCAGCACATCAAATCCCAAAACCCAACCAACATGAAGAAATACCTGTCTCGGCTGCTGTGCGGAGTTCATTTGTGGAGGTGGAGGGGTGGCAAAAACAAGAGAAGGTGGTTGTCCGGGGCCGTATGCAGCCTGGAGAGAGTAAAAAAAACAAAATAACTTTATTACAGAACTCCAATTTACTCAATCAATACATTCCACCCAGAAGGTAGGCCTCACCTGGGTTAATCCAGGAGACGGGGAGGGATTTGGGACAGAGGTGGGTCCCGTTATAGGTTGTGGTGGTTTGTTCATTTCACGTTCTTTTATTCGTCTGCATTAGGGTGGCTGTGTGTTGCCAGCCTTTGAGAGAGAAAAAAACAACAACAAATGACAAGTATTTCAACCTCTAAATAATGTGTTTAAAAAGGTTTCCAATTAAATCACAGTTATTACAAAAATAAACTGCCTATAACTGAATAATTCAAGGCATGGGCGCAACATGTTGCCCAATTATATTTGTGGCAATGATGGGTAAGAACACCACTGTATGGACACATCTCTAGTGTGGCACCACCACTAAGCAAAGAGGGTGTGGTCTGTGGGTTTTGCCCAAGATAAAACCACCACCACCTCCCACACATGCATATTGTGTATCCAAAGCATTAAACATAAACACCAGTTAAAGTAAAAAACATTAATATAAGTACAATTTAGGTTTTGTCCATCCAAATCTTTACAATGGCAAACGGGGGAAGCTACTAATTGCTGGTTCTAATAGTTTAAAGACATATTTAGCTGACAGAGTAGCTGTCAGCTAAATATGTCTTTAGCTGGCAGCTAAAGACAAATTCTAACTTGCAGTAAGTTTAAGAAAATGGATACCTCAGGTCAAAGGGCATTTACTGTGTTAACAGTGTTGTGCTAGGTCCATGTGGGCAAATAAGCTGTACAAGTACCGTGAGTTTATGTTAAGGTCGATGAATTTTCAATTAAACACAAAAGAAAAGCTTATTAACATTTTAAAGATCGTACATAACAACAACATGAAGGAACTGCAGAGGAAAAACTGATGTTTCGAACAGGCATGACATTCTGACACAGGAACCGTCGTTAGCTGCTAGCTAATGCCATGCTTTAGGGGTTTAAGCCACAACTCTACCATATGGTTGTGAAGCCTGCAGTGATGGATAGCCGGGCGTGCGAACCCTCATTAAAGATGACGGGTGTTCAACGAAAAGATTATTATGTCTTAGCAAAGATGTGGGTTAACATGATTTTTACCGACCCGCTAGCGTGGCAGGCGCTCGTAAATCGTAGCTACCACCCTGCGTGCTAACGTTACGTGTCCCGCTACCACAGACATTTTCTGTAGTTACGCTACGTGGCTCAGTCCGCATTTAACCCCGGAGTACATGGTGTTCAATTTGGCACGTACTAATAATGGGCGACACGTTTTGTCGGAAAACGCGAGAACGAGGAAACAAAGTGTTCCCGAGTAAAGGGGCTGACACGTTCTGGTTACTGTGGAGCTATTGTTGGTGGACGTCAGCTAGCCGTTTAGCGCTAAGAGTGATATGAGCAAATTAAACAGGCCCAAAAAGCCCCACGATCAAATGAACCCATCCAATCTATCATTCAATCACGTCCTTTGCAGATAATCATTTCACTGGTAACTTCGTATAAAACAAAGCTTTGCAACAAAGGCGCTGTCTGCACACATGATATAACAGGGTTAACACCAAAACGAGGTAAGAAGTAACTGATGAAAATAACCGGTGAAGATTAGCCACCAACTGTCATTTCAGCGAACCTCAAGATAACTTCAGTCAAACACCGCGAACAGCAACTCAAAGTATAAGCACTCAATTAATAAATGTTAAACTGAACTGACTGCAAAGGTTTTTCTCTGAAATAAAGCAGCATTCATGTGCTTGCTACCTAAGCGAATGTGCTGACAGCCGGCAGGGCCTGCTCAACCTGCATGCCTTTGACAAAACTAATACCTAGCTCGAGTGAACGTAAAGCTAGCATCAACAAGGCTAACCGGCCTAATTCTTACCAGGTACCAACAGTGTCAGGGCTGTAAATTGGGAACTTGGGGAATCAGCCTCTGGTCAGTCTTCTGTTGGTGAAAGTTTGTTTGCTTGTCCTTGCAGCAACAGACGAGTGAAGCCCTTCTTGGCTATTGACTTTAGCGAACTAGTTGGCTAACCGGCAGATGGGGTGAGTGCTACTGATGTCACTTCGGTTTAAATCCCAGGATGTTCAAAAGTGACAGTGGTTTAAAAAATATATAATAATATCGCTCTTCGGGAGTGCTATTGATAATTGCGATAACTCCCAAATAAGCCTCTGGACTGGAGGTCCATGATCAAGGCGTCGATGGTGACGGATTGCCGGTTAGATTTGTACTCTCTCGTACGCAAGGCTTAGAGAGAGGCCATAGTGCGATGTTTCTGCTGTTCGGAGCCGGTGCGCCTCCAAGTCGCATGGGTAAGTTCCGGGGAAATTACAATTTGATGCCGGTTCCTTGGTCATGTGATACTGGAGAGTAAATCATTTGAGGAAGCGTACAAGAAATATCTTCACTGTATAAAATGAAATTAAAAAAAGATAATAGATGTTTGAAAAATAAATAAATAATAGCATACAGTAAATATGTTTTAGTCTGAGCAATGGAGGGTTCAAAGGATATCGAGTTTGGTTCTCTTTTCTGCTATTATTTATTTATTTTCCGCTCTTCTTTTTGTAAACCTAATTTGTTTTCGAGCAGCAAATAACCACTGGAATATACAAAATGCTGCACCATTATAGAGGCAAAATTATATTTAAAAACAGAAGCAAAACAAAATTTACATGAGACAAAAAAATCCACAAAATATTATGAATAATATAATAATAATAATAATAATAATAATAATAATAATAATAATAATAATTGATAATAAATGTTATGGATAATTATCATTAAAAAATGGTGATAGTACGTAAGCTTGAAATTATGCTTAAAAAGTAATCAAAGCTAAATTTATTCAATTATCTTAAAAGTTAGATTAAGAATAATCATTTTTATTATATGATCCCACAAAGAGTTATTAAATTACTTGTTTCACTTGTCTAAACTGAACTGCAGAGGACTATAACGCCAAAAGTAAGTAAAAACATAAATAATAAAAAAAAAGTCCAATATGCTTCAGAATTGAACTAACAGTTTGTTTTACCTTTAATATTATTCCTATTTCTGGATTCATCTATTTGCATTTTCCCTCTGTAAATTATCCAATTACTGATTTGTTTCTCAAATTATTCTAAAAAAATGTAGTTTTGTATTTCACAATAATTTTGCAGTGGGATAAAGCAATAATAGTAATCAAATATTTTAAAAATATATTTATTTATTTATGTGTCTTATTTCAGTGTGCATCACTGTTTTATTATACATATATAAGGAGGAGAGTCTTTCAGAGCATGCCAGGAGAGGAGTGCACAGACTGGACCAGCTTGATTTTCAGAGATAAAAAGCGACCTAAGCATATCAGTGATACAGAAGTCCTCTGGCTGCTGCATGTTGCCAATTTACGTATGCTACATTAGGTTCAACGTTGTGGTTTCAGTCTGATGAATTTGAATAAATATTCTTGAGTCCTCATGTCCGATTCGGTCTTTGGAAAAAGGTTGATCTGTTGGCTTTATGCAGTGGTGTGCAATCATGTTGGAACAGGAAGGGGTATTGATATACTGAAGCATTAAGGTTTCCTTAACTGAGTCCAACACCTGAAAGACAATCTCTCACTATAATCCACTGATGTAATTCTGTAATTTTACAAAGCCTTCCACTTTGCTGCACACAATTATATTGATGCTGATACACTAATTGTTGGCTGCTTATTATTCGGTAGTGAGTAAATTGAATCCCAGAATTTAACACACAGGTTTCATCCTATGAAGGCACCATGTTTAGTGACCCATTCCTTTACAGAAGTTTGTAGAAATATACATCCCTGCCCCCTGGATTTCATAAACCTGAGGACATGGAAGTGATTGGAACAACTGAATTGAATTACTTTGAGAGTGACCTGGGATGTTTGCCAATAAAGTCTGCAAGCATTCACCTAAATCTTTTAAGAGGTGGAGCAAAGTTTCTAGAATGATTTTAATTTGTCAAATCCAAAGCCTAATGAGTGTTCAGCAGACAGTTTCTCTTTGCCAGAATTAATTTGACGGCACTCATTGAATACTCAGGAACAAACCACAAACAAGATTTAAGATAATACAGTGAAGGACATTTTTCCTTGGTCAAAGACTGAAAGAATGGACCTCAAAAACATAGCTCTTTCGAAATCAGTACCTTGAAACACAATTCAAATGTTCACCTCTTTAGATTCACAATTCAAATTCCTTCAGGATAAAAGTTTTATAATTTGCAATACCAAAATTTTAAAATTTCAAGGAGTTTAAAGGAAGACTTTCAAAACCAGAAACTCGGTGCTAATTGTAAAGCATGTTGGCGGTAGCATCCTGCTCCTGCTGTTTTGCTAACAGTGGCACTGATGCAATGCACAAATGGGTGGAATGATGAAGTTGGTAGGACAGCCTTGTTTTCTTCAACTTCACATAAACTCAGTAGCGACACGGTTGAAACTCGGACAAAATGCCTGTGATCAAAGAGAAACTTGCTATAGAAAATGTAACCAAATATTAAAAAATACAGGCTTATCTGAGTGAATAATGATATATAACTTAGAAGTGTTAAACAGAAACCACATTGTCCACAAAGAAAATGTTTGACAAGTTTTATTTGGGAAAAGTCAGGCACTGAACAAAGCAAAGTTGAACCGTTAAAGTTGGAAGTTGCAACAGCTACAACGACTTGGTCACATGGAAACTGATTTGAAGTTTGTAATATGTATGTGCTGATTGTGCATTAAAAAATAAAAACAGGCAGTAAGATCAGTTTGAACAAGGCGATGTGATTTGGGAGGTTGAGTGTAGGAAGTGTAGTTGAATCACTGGTGTCCAACTTGGGTGGAAAACTGTCAGTGTCACTTTTAAGGTTGCTGACAGGTATGGAAAGTGCAAGATTTCTCCAGATCTGTTGAGAGGAAAGAAATCAGTATATATTCAGATGCTGAACAGAAATGGATTCCACAAGCAATACATTTTCTTTTTAATAAATTGCAGTCCACTTAAGTGTAACTGAGATTAGCACGAACCTGAAGCAGTGTCAGCGCATTGTCTGAGTGAGGACATGGCGTTCATGTACTCTTGTCCCAAAAACTGCTCATAATTTTTTCCTGCAGTAACTTCCTGGAGACATTTGGTGGAGTCCTTGAAGAGGAGGTTCTTTCCATTGGTGGACTGGAACATTCTGAAGGTAGAATCACTGCCACTGGCTCCAAACTTGGTCTGTAAAGACAATGCAAAATAAGGTTTTCATAATTGCTGTGTTTTACTGTACTGTTTCATTAAGGTTGCATTGCTACTGACTTTGAGATTTGTAACGTAAGTTTTCTAATCTATGCTCCGCTTTAAACAAAGTCAAATTCAGCCTTATACATTTGAAGCCTTTAAGTTCATCACTGACCTGTTGGTCTTGCAGGATGCCGACCACTTTTTCACGAATATCAGGCCGAGTTACCACAGCGTGTGCCGGGACAGCAGCCAAGTGACAAGAAACAAAGTCCTCGACTGGTACTGGATCCTTTCCAGGGCAGATCAGCTGGTAGTCGGCAGAATTCACGCCACGAGCCCAGTCAGGACCATTACCTTTGATGAGAAAAAAACAATGAAACATGGAGGGATGCAAAGGGATGCTGAAATTTTCCAGTTAGCAATTCGGCAAAAAGGCAGCACATAATCAGGTCAGTTCATGTGTCTTACCATCACTGTTTTCTGAAACGATTGAGTGTTTAATGAAGGCAACGTCACCAGCACCCTCTACCAGACATCTGCAACAATAATCCATACATGATTCTATTCTAAATGAATCGTTCCTGAAATAGATCTCAAAGTGTTAGCATGATCAAAAAAAAAATAAAAATCCCAAAGGCATTCAAAGCTTTACAGGATCACTGCTGAGTCTTTGGTACCTGAAAGCTCCAGCATAGCCGTAGTACTGCTCTTCAGCACTGGCTTTGCACTTGGCTTCATCTCCCACGGCTTTGCCGCTGCCTTTACACTCGCGGCAGAATGGAGAGTTGGCTTCGGCTCCGGGGGCACAACCGCTGGAGAAGAAAGTATCTGCGGAGAATCAGAGGATCATCCAACAGTTGGACTAAGAACCTCCTTTTCAACGAGGGTTCTTATAAAGTCCACAAAGAGTCCTTCCACTGAGTTTTCTTGTTATTAGGACAAATTGTGTACCGTGCATTTAAATGTTATATAATCACTTTGTATTGTACTTTTTCCCAGTTGACTGTTTCACTTACCAAACTGACAGTTGTTAGTCTGGGCATAGATGTGACCCATCGGGATGTTCCAGCCAGCTGTCCTGCCAATGCCTGTGTGGCAGGATTTCTTTCCCTGCAGATTTGCCCAGGTCACCCCTGAAGACTTCTTTACCACAGCGACAGCATAATAAGAGGAGGCTGTGTCTGTGAAATCAAAAGGAGATTGGTTCTAGCAAAAAAAGTCTTAAAATATTGCTTCAAAAGAGAACATAGTGACTTAGTTTGTGAGAGACCAGTGTGAGTAGAGGATTTAGATAAGTTTAGTGACCTCCTGAAATAAAATTTGCCCATAAAGAAACTTTTAATGCTCACAGTTTTTCTGGTCTTACACAGCCCACTTCACATTTATAGCCCTGAATACATTTTTTTTTTACAATCTGTTGTCTCCTTCTAATTAGTAACTATGGTTGCATTTGAATCTCAATATAAATACATCTAAACACATAAATTATGGAAGAAAGACTACTAAAGGCAACAAACAGGTCGACCCATCGGGGGGGTTTCCTACATCAGGACAACCAAAGGCACATTTGAAAGATTTAACTGCTGTGAAAAGTGATTCTACAAAATTCAGACTCCAAGGTCCTGAATACATACTGTATGAATGTTCTGCTTTTCAGATTTTCACGTAGGAAATAAATTAGAATAAACATATATCCTTTATCTTCTACTTTGCAATTGTGTTGGCTTAACACATACAATTAAATTGAAGACATTGAAATTTATGATTATATCTTGACAAAGTGTGAAAAACTTTCATTATTCTTCATTACCCAAACTACAAAAATCAAAGTTTTCTCCAACAAAATTGTTCTTAGTTCACTGACACCAGCCAGGCTTAACTACATACTGAAACAACTGTAAAAGTAAAAAAAAAAACAAGATAGTTTTAGTACCTGGAGAAGAGCCACACAGTTCTGTGGAGAGACAGAGAAAGGTGAAAACATTACAACACAAAAGTTCTCAATCCGTCAGTGTTCATGTGTATCCGTAGGCATCACACCTTGCTGGTACTGCTCCACCATGGCAGGAACCAGACCACACTTTCCAGCGGTGTACACCTGTCCACCGTCCACTGCCATTGCATCTGCCTCTTTGCGCTGTGGGACGTTTCAAACAAAGCGCGCTTAGAAACAAAACAAAAACGTTCTCCTTTAAAGTAACGTGGAACATATGTCTTCCTGGTTGTACCATAATCTTCTTGAAGCAGTCCTCGACGGTCGGGGCGTTCTGACACTCAACAGAGGCAGTGTCTTCAGTCACGCTGTTGATGCTCCACGTGTCGCACTTTGCAGTCTCAGCATGGCCCACAGCGCACCATCTGATGCTAGAGGATTCAGGTCCTGCGCTCTGCTCTGGAGAAGGAAGTTAAGCAAAGACCGTGTGTCAGACATGGCTGACAGAGCTGGGTAGAAGTGTGGATCTTATTATTTCTACCGCTATGTTTTTCCTCATTTTTACCTTTCCTGAGGGAGTGGATGATGCTCACGTAGTCAGCACCCAGATACAGGAAGGAGTCTGTGTTTGGAGGAACGGGCACCAATTTCTGTGTTGAGTCCTTGAACATCAGATCCTTGGCAGGGGCGTATGCCTCAGAGGAGAAGAGGTTGAAGTTCTGAAGAGCAAGCGAGTCGAATCACAATGAAAATACAGTTTGAGTCAGCTGATTCACATGCAGTAATTCCTTTGTTCCTTCCTCCCATAGGAGGGATTATTTACTCTTTCCTTAAACTGTGTTAACTTTACCTGTACTCCACGGAGGCTCTCCCAGATTAATTTAGCCAGCTCTGGGTCCTTGCGAGTGATGACGGCGTGAGCAGGCACTCTGGCCAGGTGGCAGGCTTTATAGTTATCAATGGGGGCTCTTGTGTTATCCAGACAAAGCAGCTCATAATTGGACTTCTCAGAATCTAAACAAGGGAAATTTAAAAAAAAATCTTACTTCTGTTTATCTAAATACATTTTGGATTACCATTTGAGGTAACACTTTATTTGAAGGGGTGTGCTTAAGACTGACATGACACTGTCATAAACATGACATAACACCTGTCATGAACATAAAGAAGTCTTTATGAATGTTTATGACAGTTGTCATGAAGTGTCATTTGGTAAATAATGACACTTTTAAAGCAAAGTTGCTCTAAAAGTTGCATTAAAAGTCCATTAAAAGTGCCAACTTTGCATGATTTTGTAAATAATGACAATTTAATAATGACAAAACTGGATCGTCAGTGAAAATTGAATTCATTAGAGCTGAACAACATATTGAGATGCATGACACTGACCAGGTACGGTGAGGTGCTTCACGAAAGCTACTTCGCCTGCATCTTCAACCAGACACCTAAAACAAAAAACAAGTGAAAAACAGAAAAGCAAACAGGAACGACAATGTGGCCACCTGATGTGAGACGAGAACTCATGGTGCATGTCAGTGATTGATAAAGGGGCGTTGGGAATGTGTGAAGATACTATCAAATACTAACTGGAAGGCTCCGGAGTAATCGTAGTAAGGCTCCCTTTGGGACCTGGAGCAGTCTCCCTTGCACAGTTCACACAGCTTGGAGCCCCTTGTGGCCCCTGGGGCACAGCTTGCTTGGAAGAAGGTGCTCACCGCTGGAGAAAAACCAAAACAAAACATAAATTAGTTAACTAACACAAACAAAAACCACCACCTTTTCAATTCTTTCTAAACATTTTTGAAAACTGAATAGTCACATGTAAAGCCGTTACAAGGTCCAACTTTTTCAGTGACACTCATCCTTACATAATCTGTTCATACTTTAAAGTCCAGAGAAACTAAACCTTACATAAATGTAACTTTTCATTACATTTTCACACATTAACTTTCACTTACTCATGCCCTCTCAGACTTAAAACATTATAAGCCAATGTGTCTGCTGTCTTGGTGCTGCATTAATTCAGACTAGTTGGTCCCTTTTCAGCTATTCTCATACAACTCTGTTTTTTTTCTAGCCAACACCCAAATCTTCTCAAAAATTGGTCTCAAAGTTTGTTACATTTCCCCAAATTGTAACCTAAAAGCACACAAACACACTCAGAAGGTGTTTGCTAACTTTTACTTCAGGGCTAAATTTACAGGGAAAAAAAAAATAAAAATGAAGCCCTCACCCTCCTCAATGGGTTTGTCCTCAATGCCAGCCCACTGAATGATATTCTGTGAAATCAGAGTTCCAATGGGAATGTTCCAGCCGGCAGATTTCCCCAAACCGGTGTGGCAGGATTTCTTCCCTCCAAGGTCCCTAATGCCAAAGCCAGTTCCCTTCTTCACCACAGCCACAGCGTAGTAGCAGGTGTCAGAAGCTGAATGTGTTAAAACAAGGTGTGATTACAGAGGTCACTCATTAAAACTGCCCTATTATGGCTGGTAAAAACAGCCGGTAAATGTACGTACTCTCGCCGTAGTCTTCGGCAATGATAGGGTGGAGATCATAGTTGTTCAGTCCTGCTGTGTAAACATCTCCCCCATCTACTGTGATTGCATCTGCTTCACTTGCCTGTCAGAAAGGAGCAATTCAGAATCAATGTGTCTAATTTTGTGTATTTTATCCGAGTGGCAATGAAATTCTGAATTTGACCACAAAACAGAGAACTGTTATTATTTCAATAGTAAAACGAATGTATTTGCAACAGTTTTGCCCTCGAAAGTCAGTGTTTGCCCACAGTGAAACGCTTTTAGGAAAACAATTTCCTTGGTTTGTTTTGTGGCCGTCAATAACTTTCTTTTTATGTTTTGTTAAACATAAAAAGAAACCTTCTTATTACAAAGAAGGTTGGAGATGCCTTCTTTGTAATCAGCTTCGCTTTTAACATGGTGCCACAGCAGTTAGTCAGTGTTGGTGTTTCTTTTTTTTTTTTGTCTTTAAATACTTGTAGAAATTGAGAAAATGGGAGAAGGTGATGTGTTATTTAATTATAAAATAAATCTAAACCTGTTTCAGTATTTTTTTATTAACCTTGTCATTAGTCTTTGCAGGTCTCTTCATGAAAGAATGTACACAGCCATTTGTTTAATATAATTCCTGTCATTCATTTCATTCAACAATAACAGTGTACTGTTGTTATGCCAGCACTCCTTAGGAACCTATCGATGACGCACAGCTATCGCCATTTTAATAAACATTCATTAGTATCAAAACCACAGCAATAACTGTTCAACAAGTGGCAGATTCTTGTCTAGAAGCAAGTGAAAACAATCATGCATTCATGTACACGGGAGCACACAAGTGATGTTCGGGTTCTAAAGAGAGTATTTCTCACTTTAGTGAGCAGTCTGAGCCATTTTGAACTGCTGATGGTAATTATGAGTTAACGTGACATTAAATGAGTGTTATATCCTCACCTTGATTGCTATAATGCACTCAAGGGTGCTTTCCTTTTTCACGCAGGAGAAGGCTTCAGATGCAGCTGCAAGATCCGTGCACTTCCTTAATTCTTGATCCGACTTTACGCACCATCGCACCTTCGCAGCCGGGGCCGCCAGCACGGCAGCTGTAAGTAAAGAAATATTTCTGTAAGGATTAGTCAACCTCAAATTAAAACTTGTCTTTTTAATTGTAAAGGTCCTTTACCAAGGCATCCAAGCAGCACCACAAGGAGGAGAGACTTCATGCTGGTGGACTGTGGGGTCTCCTGACCTGTCAGACAGAGCAGACTTTCTGTAACGGGGCCGTGGCTTTTATAGCAGAGCCGACCGGCGCTGGCCAAGAGATAAAATACCACAGTTTGCTCAGGTTTCCTAATGTGAGGGCGCCTGTGTACTTTGGTGTGCTGATACACGGGAAAACAGAGGCCTGACCTAAGTTTCCACATAATGGAATTTCACATCGCTACAAATCAGTTCAGATAACAAAAGTAGCCATGTTTTCCACACATCTGGAGAAGTGGCTGTCTTTTTTTCTTTTTTTTTCTCCCAAAGTTCACTTCACAGGATTTAGATTTTTTTATGTTATGTTGATGCTTTAATTCTAATCCACCCTTCAGATGGCGTTTGTGGTCAAAACTGTGAATAAGCTGGTCATCACCTTTGCACATCGGGCAAAATGTATTTGTTAGAGACAAAACAAGTAGCAAATTGTCATCAGGCCAAAAAAATAAAAAATCTGTTCTCTTTCATCACATATTTAATATATGTACATGTGTTTTTTTCTGTTTTGTTATTTTGCTATTTATTGTGATAAGTTCCAGGTTAATTTAGTCACTTTAACATTTTCCTGAAACAGTTTTACAAATATGTCAAATATTGTTTACAACATCAAACAAGGCTTTGTTTATTTATTGCAAAAAAAACAACAACAAATGTTTGCATATGCTTTACTCCCGTTTGAATACATTTTATGTTGCTAACACATTTCTTTGGTTGAATCAAGAAAGACTTCACAGAGAAAAGCAAAAAAAAGGAAAAAAAAAGTATATTTTAAAACACTTGACATGTTTATAGTTGTGATTTGTACCAGCTGGCGACATGTTTATAAAGTCAATATTACCAAATGTGCCAGATAAAATATTGCAAAATCTCTTTTGCAATGTATTCCATGCAATGGTGCAAATTTGGAAAATCAAAGATCTTATACTGCACCTGTGGATTGATCATTTTCACCATTATTTCAACAACCTCACATCAGATAAGACGGATCTGTGGTATGAGACAATAATCCAATTTATCTTAATAACCAATATAGCTAGTTGCTTTAGTGCTTTTAGTGTTTGTTACTTTGTGCATCTCGTATTCATGTTTTCATACCATATATGAGGTTTTGATGCTAATGGGACAATGAGTGTTATTTATGTCTATTTGTCAGCTATAGTTTTTGCAAAATTTTATCACAAAATGAATGCAGAATAAGGAAGATTACCAACTAATAATTTTACCTTTACTTGTTTTAACAATTTCATTGAAATTACAAAATCTGGATGTGATGTGATGCTTCCACAAACAAAATTCTCATTATTACTTGTGATAAGATCCAGACACAAATAATGCTGGATCAGTAAAACATTTCTCACAGGAACTACAAAGAAATTGGCAAAAAGAAATGTAGTTATCTGCGAACACAAACAGGTTTTGCATGTTTTTGTCAACTTGTAGGGAGCGTGAAGGACTAATAAGCACCACAACAGAGGGGAAACTACAGAACAAAAACATAACGCTGCAAATTCCTTTCATTATGCACTAACAAGATATGTGAAAACAGACATCCGAACATTATGTAACAATTTATTTGGATAGCTTTGTGAAGATAAGTAGTTCTTTTATTTTGCTGACTAAGCAAAGCCTAATGTTACCCTGAACTTCATCCTGTCATGACTGCATCCTCAAAACGGACAGCATTTCATTTTCCTTCAGTGGCACAAAGTGCAGCAATCATTTTAGAGTTTCAGAAATTAAGATTTTTCCTCCAAAATTAAATGATCAGTTGATGTAGAGCTGCAAATCTCACTAAAAGTCACAATTAGGCTCTTGGAAACTAAACAGCTTTCAGCAAAAAAAGAAAAAAAAAATTGCCATAAAAACATATATATATGCCCATATATACGTATATATTTTATTTCAAAGATTATATTGTTAAAGTAGCTTATCGGTACAAAGTTTTGTTTATTTTTTTCAATTATTTGACATTTTTTTATACAGTCTGCCACTTTTCAATTTTAAAAAGAAAAAAACAGAAAACTTTATTTGTGTATTTGTGAAGGGCAAAGAGAAATGTGTGGTGTTGCAATAATATGTTTCATATTTCAACACGACAAGGCGATCTCAATCAATCTATACTCGTGTTTTGACTCTACTGCCAACTAGTGGTTACTTGCGTCATTTAATGAAAAATGAAAAATAAAATCAAATTTGAACTAAAATATATCCAAAAACTTGTGCTTGAATGACCATCAAAAGGGACCCATGTGTTCAGTGAACTAAATGATGGGTTGATGAGAAGGGAGATGACTGAATTTCAACTCTTTAGCCTTTGGAAAATCCCATGCTATTTGCACGACCACAAGCAAAACGTTGACATTTAAAAAGAGGCCAAAAGAACCCAAACGAGCTCCGGGATGGTTTAATTACAAAGAGAAAATGAAACTAGCAAATTTTGTATCACTTTGCTAAAATATGTAATATGGGGTAAGTAAATGTGATATAGCTTCTTGCAGTTTTTCTGCAAGACAATAACAAAAAACCCCACTTCCAACTTGTGAAAACAATTATATTTTTGAGCTGATTATGTCCCTTCCTTTCTGTCGCAGTGGCACAAACTATGACAAACTACCTCGTGTCTCCTTATGCAATAACATGCTGTGTATGTATGACATGGGTTTGAGAGTCATGTCATATCTAAAATTAAGGCATTAAAGTCTTAATTTTAGCTATGACAAAGATAGTCTGAGTTTTGTTGTTGTTTTACTTTACAAAACTGGCTGAAGACTAAAGTCGTATTAGGATGTCAGCATTTTATTTTGTTTTCCATCTGAAATTTTGAAAGTTATAGGATTAAAATACAAGCAGAATTTGGACTTTTGAAGAATTGACAATTTTCTGATGCTCTTCACCCAGTGAGCAGGCTTTTATCTGCAGAAGGTCAGACTTGTTTGGCCAGAAACAGTCTAAAGTGCAGCAGCCAATCACTGCCAAGTGACTTTCAGCTGATCCAATCTGAAGCCACCAACCAATCAGAAAGGACTGTGATGTTAACCTTTGATACTGACAAACCGGGGGTGTCCTCAAAGCTTTGTCTGGGATACTTTGTATCACCAGTCTTTTCTTTGGTTGTGTCATGGCTGTGCGTCATTAAGCAAAAATGTAGCAAAAGTGAGTCGATTTTTTTTTTTTTTTTTAATCTGTGTTGAAAGTCAGATATTAAATTGTTGTCATTTATTCTTGTGTGGTTGCTTTGTCCCTTTCTAATCATATTTTCTCTTTGTTCCAACATTTAGTCTTCCGTTTAGTCCTTAAAACTGCAAAAGTATAAAAAGATAGTTCCAAAGGAAAAATCATATTTCATCAAATTTCATGTAAAACAATGGCTCACACCTCTTGGTAGATTTTCATGCAACTCATGTTGCAGAAAAAAACAAAATTAAAACATATACATAGTAAGTGAAATTTAAATCCAATCTTGAGAAAACCACGCCGCTACCAGATGATTGACTGTGATAGTTATGGGATATGGTTGATTTTTGGTCTAAATCTATGTTTCTCCAGCAGAAAACAAACCAGCATAGTTTTCTTCTTTAGTTTTTGTCCCCACTACACTTTCACTGCAGGTCTCTGGTGGAGAGGAAGGACATTTTTTGACGGGCCCTGAACAAAAGTTGGAGCTTTGTAACGGGATGATGCTAAGCATTTAACACTCCCAGCATTCAGTTTCTGTCACGTCCAAGTCGGTTGTTTGTTTTTTGTGAACACAACCGGAGTTCTGTACCAGTAAATTCTGTGGTAATTTGCTCTTATGTCAGACTGTTGTCCTGTCTAAAAAGTACCCAGCGCCTTTGAAAATGAAACAGGCCCGCAACGTCACAGATCCCCCACCGTATGTAATAGTGGGCCTGGTGTGCTTTACAACGTACACATAGGTCCATTTTAGCATCATCTGACCAAAATGTAAAGTTCCTCTATTGGTTTCAGAATATTCATGGTGAGTTAAAACAAAAATGGCTTTCTCATGTCATGCCTCCAGTTGGACTGTAAATAACTTCACGATCAAATATTATGGGCTAGTTTAGATCATGTTTGTTTGGCAGATTCCTGTTATTTTCATGTTTCTTTGCCCGTACGAGAACACATCCCTCAGTCGTGATCCGTCTTTTGCAGATGAGTTTGTTTTGCGACCTCACAGATGGCTCTTACTTGGTCAATCTGTGCTGACACTTCACTCAGCAGTGTAATGATGGCTCATGATAACACAGTCAGTAACATCAATGTGTTGTGAGAGGTGAGAGATTGACATTTACCACAAATTGCTTAATAACCTCCTTCACAGCCTACATACCTTATATTTTAGCTACACTAATGTTCAACGATGATTTTTCTCATAAACTCATTACCACATGCTGTCGCAGCACTTTATTACTTATCAATAATCATGTTTTTAGTCTCATCCACAGCAGCCAACAGAACAGAAGCTGGTTTTCTAAATTTGGGGGAGTTCAGTATATTCATATTTCTGCATTCATGCTTTTGCTTTTAAAAGTACTTTATTAAAAGTTTTGAAATCAAATGTGTAATTTTTTTTATCAACAAAAATTCCTGGCTAAATACTAGGTATTCTCTTCTGTTCTCAATGTACCAAATGTGAGTAGATATGATTATCTATAAATGTGTCCATCTGGATTTTCATCTGGACTTTGGCTAGGACATTGCAACACGTGATTGAATCTAAACCATTCCTTTGTTGCTTTGGGTGCATGTAAGGCAAACCTCCACGCTGGATACAAGTGTTTTATAGCCTCTAACAGGTTTTCTACATAAATATTCCCAGAAAATTCCTTCAACAAGGACAAGCTTGTCACTGCTTCTTATTAGAAAACAAAAAAACATTGCACATTGAAGAGGTAAAAAATAAGTTTTCAGTCCGTTTAGCCAGGTATTTGTTTAAAGTGTCAGATGTTTTGTGTCTTAAATGGTGCTGTTTAATGAGTCAAATCGAACTGTCACAGTCTGATCATCCTAAGGTCCACCCATGATAACAGCTCAGGAAAACACTCCTGTCTTTTCGCTCAGAAATCACAGGTCGAAGCTGCACATAAAGTTGAGAACAAGCACATACTCTCACTTCTTATTGAAAGAGCTGAAGCTGAGTGTAAATCTGTGGATTAAAATTCTTTACAACCATTAATATAATTTTATTGAAATACCTTTTTTTTTCCCCATTTGAGGACTGTTATGTTTATCTAATTCTCTCCAGAAAGAGTTTTCACCATGATCGATGTTATCTCATGATCCCTGAACTGATTTTCAGGTATAAAATGAGTAACAGATTACTCTGAACTCAGATCCGAGATCACCTGCTGATCGGACATTAACTTCTATTGATTCCTTCTCAGAACCAGCAGAAAGACTGAAATATGATCAAGGGCAATGGCTTGTTACACAACCAGACAACCCCTCTCACACACACACCGGCTCTAATTGCTGCTGTCCCAGTTACCTCATAAAACTTCAACCCGTCAAAGATATTTAAAACGGTACCTTTACTGTAATGATATAGCACTAATTAAGGCCTCCGAATCATTTGTATTTCAAATATAAAGAATGCATACCATACACACAGTGTTAGTAAAGCACCAGTTTAAAAAGAAATATTCATGAAATAAAAAAGTGTAATAATTTTCTATTATCTAAATTATTCCTTTTGAAGGTACCATTCTCCCCACCCCCACTTTCCACAAAGAGCAGGAGGTGAAGAAAGGCACGTCTCAAACTGTAAGATCCACACAGAGAGGGCAGTGAAGCAGAGTCAATGCACTCATCTGTTTGTGCAGCTGCAAGACCTTTTTTTTTTTTCTTTCTGTTAACTCTGACCTTTGCCCCAATCTGACTGATCGTTGATAATATAGGTTCTAGCTTTTATTAAACGGGCAAGTGTTAACAAAACAAGTGAATAATGATGACTGAGGATGACCTGACCAACGACAGAGAGAGGCTATAACCAAACCTGAGCCTGTTATTAAGCTATTACTCGTGTTCTGCAGACTCCAGAGTTAAAACGAGCAGCTTAAGAAAGAAGATGGATTAATTAGACACCTAAAGGAATAGTTTCTACCAATGGCGCATGTAAGCAATCACCTTTATCATCGTTTAGGACAGTTTCTTTTTATCCTTTTCTGCAGAGGTACATCTGGGACTTTTTTTTTCTCAAGCTACGACCTTTGACTTTAATGTGAAATGAAAAAAAAAAAGAGTGAAACATGCTTAATTTAAATAAACATTCTCCACAAATAAAAATATCAAAAGCGTGGCTTCCAGCCGACAGCGGCTTCCACTTAAATTACAGGTCCAAGCCTTCTGGGGTACGTACAGTATTTAGCAGCTTTAGCCGCTCAAATCGCTCAGTCTCATTAATATTGGATGCAGCGTCTCTGTGAACATTAGTTTTAAAGTCGTGCCACCGATTCCCTAATCAAACGCAGATCTGGGCCAGTTTAACACACGACTACGCTTTGATTGAACCCACTCCACTGCGTGAAGGTGAACAAGCCTCTCCCAATTTTGTCCACACATAAAATCCAAATGAAATAAACTTTGAGGTGGTAGTGTGACAAAATGTGAAAAGGTTCAAGGGATGTGGATACTGCGAAACATCCAAAGAGTGCAGAAAACACAAGGATACAATTTAAGGGCTACATATCAACACCCTAGATGATTAAGTATGCAATTTTAGGAGGATCAGTCTGAGAGATGAAGGGGGAAATTTCTTTACAGAAATCTTAGGCATGCAGAGCAATTAAGAAGAGCGTGCTTTACTTAGATAATGCCACAAAAGAGGTGAGCTTAAGATGAATGATATTATGTATGTAGTTAAATTTTGGAAAGTGCAAGTTGAAAAACAGCTGGTATTCGTTTGACTAACAACCCTCCTCTCCCACTCACCCTTATCTGTCTTAGAGAAGGGAGGGCATAAGTGAGAGTCTGTATTGTAAGCTCAAAGAATGCACACCGAAATGAATCACGTTGAATCGGACTGCTTCTCTCGTCATTTATAAAGTGTCATAAGACAATCCACAACAGAGAGTTAATGTTTCCCATTAAGCCAGCCTTATGTAATGCAGTAATGAAGGTTTATTCATACTCAAAAACAGAGCAATTTGTTTTCTCCAAGGGCAGCAAGAATAAAAGAGATCGTTCTGTTCTTGCTGCTTGTTCCAAGCACATTACCTGGGCAGAACCTCCGTATTTGACGTCTGAGACCAAACCTGTACAACTTCTGCAGTAGGAAGAACCCGTGAGGACCTCCCAGGAGTATTTCTGTGTCCTGACCTGTATGACATGTCCTGACTTGTTTTTGACACTCAAAAAAGACATTTTTGTTATTGTAGAGTATGTATTCAGCTTTAACCTCAGTCATAGTCGTATGTCTCCGTAAGCCCCAAGCAGATTGACGTTAATAGTTTCCAAGTATTTAGCTCCATTCCATCAATCGCTTCTTTAATTTGGAATTTCCCAGTTCCTACAAATAGAAAGGAAGGAAAGGAAGCAAAGATTTAATCAGGACAATGTGTTCATCAAAATGGTTTGGTGGAAATGAAAGTGTTTTGGTTTACACCATGGTCAAACAAATTATTTGATTTACTCTACTACTCTAATGAACACGTTACTTTTAACTATCGTGTTTAAGTTCTTAAAGTGTTTTATAAAGAGACGTAATTTTTTCTTTTAAAGCACATCTCCAGTTTTATCTCTGGTGAGACCAGCTTTGTAATGCAGCTCACGCATTTTATCAACCGTCCAGATTTCAGGGTGCTCTACATAAATTTGCAAGTTGTCTTCACTGGAACAATTATTCCTATGTTTTAAACTTACCTCCTTACATCAGAGCTGGCACAACCCTGTATGGGGCTCCTAAGAAAATAGGATTTGAGGGGTCAGTTCTTCCTATTATTTTTCACTGCGATGCTAATGTCTTATATGTATAAGCCATACTTAAATATTTGTGCCACATATATTCATTTTACAAAACTTTTCAGATTCCGAGCTTCTATGAATTCAGCTTGAAACAGACTTGACAAGCAAGAACGTCCTCAAACATCTCACAGCTGAAAGTGGGGAGCGGGTAAAAACTTCCTTTAGGCTAATGTCAAGAGACCTGCTTCACCGCAACACTAGCTACTAGAATAAAGAGTAGGATGTCCTGACTTTTTCCTCAGCTACACATCACATTTTTGGTTTAATAGTAAACTAAGATTTATCTTTTTTTCAATTCATGATTAATCCTTAATATAGGATTTCCATTATGTGAAACCTGCGTACTGGAAATTTGGGACAATCAGACTGCACAGATGGCAAACATACAAACATGTCATAAGTCTAATAAAAACAGGTTTTTATATATATATATATATATGCGTGTATAAATAAAACTACACGACAGGTGGGGTGGATATTTTTTCAAGGTTCTCCAATGAAACGTTTATGCTTGAGAGGGCTGAGCTTAAGCAATCTTCATTGTGAAATAGCTGATTGTTATCAGAAACTGCAGGTCACACCAAGCAGTACCAGTGGGAAGCAGACGGTCAGAAACTAAGGGAAAGGTTTTTCTTAACTTAGGCTGATCTGAAACTAAGTGTGTGTGTGTGTGTGCGTGTGTGTGAGTTTATTTAATACAAAAAAACTGTCTGATGTAACGTTTCTGGCATATTTCCAGATACTAAAAGTATTGGTGAACGCTTGTGATGGATAAACATTCAAGATTGCTTCAGATATTGCTGCAGTAATGTGGACTATCAGCCACATTCCAGTCTTCGGTGATCGCTATGGAGGAGAGCTTTTGATCAGAAAAAACCCCCAAAACTGCTACAGCTTTTAACTTAAATGTGAAGGTTGTCGGTAAATCCACTCTTACCTCTGTTCCTACATTAAATTATGCAGATCTTCAGACTAGACTCCCTGCACTCTCCACAAGATTAAAAATATTTTAAAATTTTAAAATATTTACGTACAGATTTTAAAACCTGCAGTTTTATCCTAATTAGTGGTTTCTACATTTGTTGTTGATATTTAAATTTACACATTTTTCGTAGCAAATCTTAAAAATTTAATTTTTGGTTTAAAGTGCTAAAATATTTGATTCCTTATACAACCACCTTGACATTGGTAAAACGATCAATACTTAAAATCGAGCAGTCCAAATGAAGAACAGAGTTTTGTTAGCTGGATATTGAGTCTCCCTAAAACTTTTCTTGAAACATTAAGCATCTCTTTGGAGTTGCATTTTAACCTTTTGTTTAAAAAATATTTAAGAAAAGATCAAGCAGAATATCTTGTATTTTGGTGGTTATATTTTCAATATGAGCATGTTTTGTTGGCATCATATAAAAAAGAAACATCGACTACGACTAAATGTCAAGTCTCACTAAGCTGTCTCTGCTCGTCGTAGGTCCGACCACCTTCTTTTATTATTCCCTTCTGCGATAAAAAAAGGAGACATCTTTATTTTACTTGCAATTTCTGGATCTATTCTTCAAACACTTCTGCTTTCCAAAGTTCCAAAATTCGAAACAATGATGGAGAAAAAAAAAGAAGAATGAACCTCCCTTTACTCATCCATGTAGAGAAAAAAAAAAACAAGGAAGAGCTAGAAAATAAACTCTGACATTTAATCTACATTTTGGGAAGTAAAAGTATTTTTGTACAAGTCTCTGGTGGCCCACAGTCAATTAGGGATCTGTTATCCGAGGTTTTATGAACAGGTGAAAACAATGTGCTGCATTAGTCCAGAATAGACATTGTTTAGAAAAGAAACCGAGGTGCTCATATCTGAAGCACCTTACTGGCCAAATTGTTGAGCGATACAAAGGCATTAGACTGTCAGCAGAGATGAACAGTATTTAGACAGTCAAGGCGGTCCATCCTTAAACATCAGCCCTGTCAAAACAAGCAGAGTCTCCTTCAGAACTGAAGGTTGGCCCAGGTTGTTGATGTGTGAATCGGTGAAGTCTGTTAGAGATACAGAAGCAGAAAAGTGGATGTTTCTGGGATGGCTAGTTCCTCTCCTGAACAAAAACAGTCTCCTGTGGACAAAGCCCCGCCTCCTGTAACGTGATGTCATAGTCCAAGTGGGCGAGCTTTCTCCTGGGGAAGTTGGTGACGAGTTCAAAGCGTTCGTTAGGGTAACCCTGGGACTGGACGTGTCTTACCAGGGCCTTGAAAGACAGAGAGGAACAATGTTAGCTAGTTACAGATAAAAGTTTCGTCTTTATTAAAATTGATTGAATTTTCTTCAACAACCACAGACGTTAATGTCAGTCTGAAAGATGAGAATCTTAGAACATCAATTTTTAAGACAGAATCTCAACTGAACTCGGGTCTGGATATCTAAACCTATGAATGAGCTTTTATCCAAGACAAGAAAGTGTTGCTCTGTTAAAGACTGCTGTGCTGCTGGAACGTTGTCTCAAGTCTCTGCAGCCTCTGACAAGTTTTCTTTTCCAAAGGATGTGCACTGTTGGGTTTCCACCACACACGGTGTTCTTCATCATGACCAAAAAGTTCATCTTCAATATCGACATGTTTAATGTGTCCCCTCCACTTCAAACATCATTATACAAAAATGCTAAATACATTGAAATCCGTGTCTGTAATATGACCAAACACTGAATAATCTTTGGGACATATTTTCATAAGTCAGTAATAATATTTATTGTGGATTGAACTCACCAAAAGTTTAGCTTTTGAAGACAAGGAGATCTGCTCTCTCTGCCCGTCTGGGTAACGAAGCATCAGCCTGGCTTTGGGGCCTTTGCAAAAACAGAAATAAAAAATAAAATGTTACATTGCAGCTGCAGGTATAAACAACGGTTTAATCCAGGGTTAAAATAATATATAATGCAAAGCTTAATTACAATATTATTAACTTGGGGGAGAGATAAGTAAATAAAAGCAGGATACAAGGGGGGGAAAAAGACAAAGGAAAAATACAAGGACTGGACAGAGAGAATGAAAACAAAGAAATAAAGGTGATAAGCAAGTATACAAAAGTTATTAAAAAAGACATAAGAAAGGAAATAAGAAATGACAAAATTTAAAGGATTGCATAGACAATAAATCTGGAAGTACTATTTTCTACATGCTGTACACTTTAATTTTTAAATAATCTTCCACACCAGAAAAATGTTTAAATTAATCCTGCTCGTTTTCTCTTGGAAGTCAAAATTGGATCTGATAATTAAGTCAGAACTGGGTACAGAATCTTGATACAAACCAGAAAACCAGTGTGGCTTCCTAAGTGTGGGGCCAAGTAGCCAAACTACTTAGTAATTCAAGTTGATAAGGACATAAAGAATGTCTTATTATGTTTGCTGCTAAGTAGGTACAAACTATCAGAACTACAAATAAGCTGGATTCCTCCTCCACACAAATTTCAGTATGCTTTATATGACCTCATGCTGAATCTGACCTCAAGGTTGGAAGCAGACCCCCAACTTTTCAAAACAAGATTCTGACTTAATGCATTCTATTCAACTTCAATGTTTTACTTGGAGCTAAATTCAGACTTCTGACGGCGATATTGTACAAAATCACTCTTAAAGTTAGCGTTTCTTCGTACCATTGTCATCAGGACAGTCCACGTCACAAGTTGTGGTGCTGATGCTGGAGGTTGTAGCAGCTTTGGCTTGCGAGGCGCAGTGATTCCCTCCGGAGTCTGCTTCAGGCGGAGAATGAAGCGGACTTGGAGCTGAGGGCTCCAGGTGGTTCTTTTTGCTCTCCTCTTTTTTGTGGCTGTGATTGTTTTCTTTGTACGGAGATTTTCTGTGGGAGGAAGTGGAACTATCGGGATGTAGACGCTGCTGGGCGGTGGCGACCGCAGCGCTCGGTGTGTATTTGCTTGTAGAACTTTTCTCTTCGTGCGGCGCTGGCGTTTCACTGTCTGAGCCGTCAACGGAAATGGGCCCCTCGCTGTCCGAGAAAGGCTCTGCGTCGGATTCGTCCTCTGATCGGGGCGAGTCGGGCGCTTCGGGGACGTTTGACGAGTCGTAGTGGGTCTCCTGTAGCGACGCTCGGATCGCCGCCTCCAGCTGGCTGTCTTCGCTGGCGTCAATCAGACTCTCCTGGGGGAGAAAACGCAGTGAGCAGCTGGAGAAGACGGATCAAAAGGCAGCAGAAATGATTTTTGTTGCGTTTTTTTTTTATTTTGAGAAATGACTGACATTAGATCAAGTTGATTCTGTTCAAAGCAACGAAGCTCCCAAAACGGTTGCAAGCCCAAAAATACGAAATATACAGAAAAGAGAAAAAGATTGAGCTGGATGGGCAGCATGGCGCTGATGGGTGAGATGGCACACTCACTGAGCGCGCCCGTTTGGCAGGAGGGGCGTTGCAGGTGGGCCCGTCCAGCTGCCCGTGCTCTGCCAGGAAGCCGGTTGCCTGCTCCATGAACGACGCCACATCCAGCTGGTTCCACTCCACCATTTTTTGCCCTGAATTCGAGGAGGTTGAAATTGAACCTTAATAAAAATATTTTACATTTAAAATAAAGAGAGTCCTAATTACATAAGTTACGCTTTCTAAGCGACTGCATATCAGGCTATGTTAAAACTGTATGTGCTGATGGCCAATTGAGACGTTTTGCTATTTGGTATATTTTTTTAATGTGGGGGTTCACAGGACGTCCGACTCCCGTGAGAACACTCTACAGCCCTGAAGAAGATGTGGCCTTATTTACTCCTGTATTTACAAATGGAAGTAAATTTGGATGCTGTACAAGTCACCATCAACTCTGAAGTTGTTTTGCATTCAGAGCGAACAAAATTATAGCTGGCTTCATTTTTGCAGTAATCTTCATAAACACTGTTGTGTTTCTTTTGAAGGATCCAAACTTTGGCCAAAGCTGCTAGCAAGTTAATGTGAAAAGCTTTAAAAGTGGGAATAAAGACAAAGAGCTGAAACCTACAACTCGAAACAACCGTAAAAACGTACAGGAGTTCAATACAGCAGCAGTCACAACATCTGCCGTGCTTGTTTTGTTCACTGTTACAATTAAGGAAAATCAGAATATTAAATCCTTTAAACGTGGAAAATTATTCATCAAAGATTCTCACCTGTGCGTGGATCAAGAATTGAAATGTAGGGAAACTTGTTGAGCTTATAGAACTGGATGTACCGTTGTCCCTCTTCGCTATCGTGATAAACCTGCCAAGATAAAAACTGTACTGTAATATGCAAACACACGAAAGAAAAAAAAGCAAATGAAATCTGTAAGGTGTGCATGAAAACCAAGAACAAGATTTCCTCTCCTGCTGCTGACAAGCTACAAAAAACATGTTTATATCTTTTATAACAAGAATATAGGCATGTTTGGCTTTCTCACAATTTCTGTTCAAACATGTAAATCATCCACTAATGATAAATGCAATGAAACTGACCCTTCGATGCTGAAACTGCACTGGTCAGTAATGAAGTTCCCATAACCTGCGTACCTGCCAAAATATGAAGTGTTCTCGGATGATGTTCTTCACCGCGTCGTTGCTCCACACATCTCTGTTGAGGCACTGGCAAGCAAAGTCCTGAACATTTTGTATGTTGATCATTAGCCACTTATTTTCAAGCTGTCCACAGTCTTTAGCCTAAAAGACAGAGAAAATAGTCAAATGCCATCAAATATGTTTCAACGATTTATCAAATCAATTTTTAAATATGAATTTGAGAAAAAAAAAAAAAAAAAAAGATGCACTTGAAAACTACTTGAGCCCCCAAACTAACTGATCCACAAAACAACTGTTGCAGAGTAAAACCACTGGATGTTTTTACATAAACATATCTTTTCTACGCCACATCTCTTAAGACCGCTGGAGGGATCATACATAACATAAATGTCCAGTTTCACTTCACTCCTAATCTTACGAATAAACAACGACAGAATTAAATGACAGTCTGCCGGGTTTCACTTGGCTTCCCACCTGTGATCTTAACAGCCATTGTTAGAAATTACACAAAAAGTCCAGTTAAACTGAAGAAAGGTGAGGTGTAGAGTGACTCCTCACCGTCTCAAAGCTGCCTTTGTGCATGAGCTCAATGGGAGGACGGAAAAGGTCTGCCAGAGTGCTCAGTTTCTTGTCCACTGTTCCACCGTTACGCAGCTCCTGTTCCTGTCGAACTTTTAGAGAACAACATTTCAAATCCTTATAGCAAGTTATTGCAATACGATTGAAAAATTAAGAAACTTTATAGTCAATTCCTGCCGAGAAGAATTAAACTGTGAAAATGTTTCACATATCAAATATTTTAGGATATAAAGTACACACTCGTTTCTGTTTGAAAGTCTCGGAAACCGTCAAATATAGACCGAGCTGGCCGTCTTCGCTTTGGTACTGAAAACATGAAAAATGCACAGAAAAAAAGAAGATATCAATAGCTGTAAGGGACAACATTCTGGTCATTTGGTGGAAAAATAAGAACCTCTCCAGTACCTCCAAACAGAGGTTCAGGCTCCACTAAAATGTCCTGCTTCTGAGGAATGGGTGCTCGTACTTCACTGAAATATTAAATGACATATAGACAAAAGCAAAACGTTATTGTTAATCGACACATTTTCATTCAGAGCTTTGATATACCATCTCCATGCAATAAAGATCTGTTCCATTCTGACGCTAAAGACGACACAGTCAGCTTTACTTCAGCCTGTGGAGTTAAAACATAAGCTCACTCTGTAGGGGGCGCTCTGCTGCTCGATGCTGCTGAACTGGAGCTGGTGCTGGGCTCCTCTGGCATCCCACCTCCATCCAGGAACATGGTCACCGCCATCTCCAGGTTATTGTTGCATGCTTCCAGCATGTGTTTTCCAACACTCTCTGTGGCCCCTGACACAACGACAACAGATCAAATTTAACGAGAGCATGAAACATTTCACTGTTCAGAAAATCTATTGAGAATTGATCAACAGCTAATTTAACTCTCTTACATCATTTTAATACATTTCCAGAAGGGCAGATGTTCATTTTGGAAATATTGATAAAAGCAAGCGAGAAGAAAACGTATGATAGAAAAGCCACTAAAATTGTAAACGTTTACAATTTTAGGGAAACAATTTTAATGGAACACTCTGCAACTGCCCAAGTTATTAATTTGATAATGGATGTTATGGCACTCTGAGATTTATTACAATAGAATCACACTTCGATTACACATGCTTTTTTTATATTGTACATATTTAGTCCAAGGATCTGCTATTATTACCTGTAGAATAAACTATTGGATTTTCTTTCCCCCTATTTAAATAAATACTAAAAACAAACAAACAAACAAAGATAAAGAATTAGAATATAAAAGCAGCAATACTTAAGCAAGATATTTATTGTATTCTGATCAATTTTGTTGAGAACACTTATTAAGTATGGGCTTTGTCTATTCTTAATCTGTACTGCTATCAGTCTTTACCAAAACACTCTTGGAAATATAAACAACTTTTTGTTATCACATATTTTTTTTACATATGAAAACCTTGTTGGTATGTGGAGGATTAACTGGAGAAAAATCATGTACATACTGCCATGTCTCTAAGGTACACCTTACAAGTTGTGTTAGGCAATAGGTGGGGTTATGTGTTTCGGGAAGGACAGCAGGAGCAACAACGAGTTTTTTTTAAGTCTGACGTTCAGATTTTATTGCGAATTTATAAGCCAGTTACTGAAGTTCATGTAAAATATGCACCCGGTTTCAAAGAAATCTGAAGGAAATCATAAAAACGAAAAACTCTGGCTATTTTATGCAAGTCACTCGAAAACGTCTGGAACGGATTTAAATCATCCATGTCGAAAAATATGTTGTAAAGTGGACACATACAACAAATGGATTGTTTCAATAATTGTTAAAGCGTCAAAAACCCAACAGCCAGTCGAAGTCTTCCGCCTGTACTGCGCATGACCGTTTCACTTTTCAAGTCTGATGGCCCCTGTTCTCACTCTACTCTCCTCTTCAATAAATAACTTAAAACTGAAACACTGTACATCATCTCAAAGCACTTAAAAGCTATTTCGTACGAATGTGTTGACTGTCTAAGGCAGAAGCGGTATCTGTCCAGGTATTTTAAGTGACGGCGACGGTTAATATGACAGTAACCCAACATGAGGCCGGAGATGAAGAAGGGGAATGTTCTACAGCCGACGTCCATTCCACACTCACGGAAAAGAAGCCATCCAAAGAGCAAAAAAAAAAAAAAAAAAAATATTGTCGAGACTAACAATGTGTTGAGTGATATCACTTTAACAGGGAAACAAATTGTCTGTTGAATGAGTAAGAAATGCAATTTTCAAAGCAAGTAGCTGTGTAAACCCTTCACATGTCATTTTATCATAGTTTAGCTGAAACTGCCTCTGCTTCTCCACTCTGCAAAGCATTGACAGCGAAGGAGCCACAGCGACACTAAAGCGTCCATTTTCCTTGTCTGCGCGCTGCTCCATATATTTTGTGGTAAGAGAACTAGTGCCTTATGACCCCCCCAAAGCAACCTATTATTTATTAAGCTTAATGTAAGCTTATTTTTACCTGTTATTGCTGTGAATTGTTGAATTAACCCGTTCACCCCCGGAGCTGAGGTGTCTCCGAGCGCCGCCATCTTACCGCCACAAACAACAACATACAATGCAGCGCATGCGCTTTGTGGTCTTTTTCGCCTCAACGTCTGGTGCGGCGCGAACCCACTGCACGCTGGTGCTGCATTCTGGATCATGTAGTCATAATATGTTTAAAGCATACAACGGACTTTAAAATGAATAACCATCACTAAGAGTATCTTTATACTCTTGTGGCTCTTATTGTTTCTTATGGATTCATATAGTTACACAAATTGTACTGCCCATAAAATAGAGACTGAAATGTTAATGTAAACTAATTAACCAGAGTAACCTTAAGCAAACTGGCTTACAACTACAGTTATTTCCTGATTTTATGGTCTGAAGTGTAGCTTAGAGTTGGATAGTAATAGCAGAATACAATCACATAATTTCAAATCAAGCTTCGAAAAGGTACTAGTCATGACAAGTAATGAATGAAACTACACATTTTCTTCTTAAGTAGTGTAACTTTATTCTTATTTGCATATTACATTCATTTTGCAAAGATCATCAACTCATCAGATCTGACAAGGAGCTGAAAGCAGTTTGTTTTAATGCTCCTACTTGACCAGTGAGGTTTTGTTCTGTTCCTTTTCAGAATCTCACGCACATCTGTTGTGCTGCCTGGCACAAACACAATAAAACATCACTTTACAAAGGGAGGGTGATGATGGCACAGGCCACCTACATTATGAGATGTCCAGTATTTACAAACAGACAATGTGGCACTTCCAATTCAGTTTGCTATTTCTTTTTATTTAGGTAAACTGACTTTAAATTAACAATCACATTAGTAATGCGTAACATCCTTGCAGATAGTTTTATATGGTTCCATAGCTGCTATATGGGCTAAAGGTTTTGATAGGATCTCTAATTCTTAACATGAGGTTTTAAAAAGGCAGTTGCTTCCTTTGACAATTTGTTGCCATTTAAATGACTTACTCTATGGTATAAACTAGTTTTATTCTGACATTTTTATGTCTACAAAAAATTGTAGGCTTTAATTTGTCAACTAAAGCCCAGTGACATAGACATTAGATGACAAGAGAAAGTGAACTTAGTTTAGCACTTTTAGTATTTGTTTTCTGATAAGTTATTCTGTGATCTTTTATCCCTGAGGTGTGACATATTTTTATTTTAAAGATGCATCACTAGTCAGTTGGACCAGGGAGTTATTCATGAGCACCTAAGACTTATAAACAACAAACTTGCCAGATAATGTTAGATAGATTCGAGTGGTCTTGTCATTATTTGATCTAAGCAACTATGATTTGTTGATATTCATAAATTCTAATAGCAGACTATTCATATCTAAATGAATTTGAATGTTTTTGTGCCAACACTGAGTTTATTTTGCATTTGTAAACACTTTTTGATCGGTCCAGCCATTAGAATATACATTTAACTCTGATACAATCTACATTTTATTGTCAGGTGTTTAAATAAAATGGATGAAACACCTGTGACCAAAGCTGTAATCAGAGGCTGTTTCAAGCTTTAATGCCTAACAAAAAAAAATAAAATGTGACAGTACCATGGATACCATCTGTATGGATAGCTTTTGACGTTATCGTGAGTTTTACTTTGCTGCAGGGGTCTTTAATCAGCTGTTAAACCTATTTCATAAAATATTTGAAAGAATAGACAAGGCTGCCGGGAAACAAAAGATGTCCCTTTGTTACGATGTCAGTTTATTTAAAATGATACAGAAAAAAAAAAAAAATTTGTTCTTTAAAAGACTGCATTAGCCACTTTTCTAGCCTGCTTTTAATTATCAGATGTTTTAAGGCTTCACTTTCTATGTTTTTTTGTTCTCTAGATCAAGATATTAAGTAAGCTGAAGCAGAAAACCATATTTGTTGATTATATATATATTTTTTCATCTTGTTACAATTTCCCTTTAAATTTTTGATCTGTAACTAGTCTTCTCTTCAGGTTCAGCTACGCTAACAGCATCGAAGTGGTAAAACATACAAAATGAAAAAAAAAAAGAAGAAAAGAAATCCCCAAAACAGTAATATCTGTCTCCCTTTCCGGTAATATAAGAACAGTGCAACTTCATTGATGTGTTTGGTGAGAACGATTCCTTATTTTCCTGACGGCCACAGCAGGTCTGGGGCGCCTAAATGCATCCCACATGCAAACAAATTTGAAACAAAAAGGGAAAAAGAAAAAAAACGAACAAACTACAAAGTGCAGAAGAAACACGAGGAAATGAGCGTAGGGTTTTTTTTTTTTTTTCCCCCATTTTCACCAGTTCCGCCTTAATAAATAAAAGCTTGAAAACAAAAGCACTGATTGAGGTTTGCATGAGTGCATACATGCATACATGTACATGTAGAGTGAGTTCTGTGCTGGAATGTATATCCTTTTTGGAGTGACATTATGACATTGTGAGGCCAATATGTTTGAGGAGGTGTTTTAGTGGGCAGGGCAGGCAGGGAGGTGAAACACTGAGAGGTTTGGCAGGTGGGTCGTACACTACAGCTTAGAAGCGAATAAAGGTAGCGTCGATCTGGCGCACAGTGGGCAGTGCCAGCATGATCTTTCTTCTGTACTGAGGATCTTTCTGTAGAGGGTTCCGCTCCAGGTACACCGTCTCCAGGGACTTGGCATTCTTCAGCTCGTCAAGATCCGACCAGTTGTCTATCTGGTTATCGTTCATCTGAGGAGAGATTCAAAATACGACGCAAGCATAAGTGAAGAAGTTTGACTTTTAGTGACTTTCCCAATTTGTATCAGAAGTATAGCAGTTTGGAGCTTTTGGTTTTTAGATAATCAAGTCAGTGTGTTCACACCGAAGACAGCTTCTGTTAAAAAAAAAAAAATGTTCAGGTGGAGTTTTGGATTGATACAGAATCAGGGTGGAAGGGTTGAGTAGACAAGACATGAGATGTAAGGGTAAGATGAGATTGGAGAGGAAGTGTAGTCTACAAAGCAAGAACAGCAGCACAGCAGCATCAGAGTCTAAGTGAAAGAAGAGATCTTCCAGTGACTGTCTAATCTGAAAAGTACACTGATCAGCAGAATCTGATAAGATATTGAGGACAAAGCACAAATTGCTTCATATTTAAAGCTCTGAGTGAATTTTGATTGCTAGCCCCCGATTCAAAACAGAGTTCAACCAGGCACTCCTTTGGCGTATAGAGGGACGAGCCACGAGACATTCAAGCATGCGCTCCTGCCAGAGCTCTCGAGATTTACGCCACACGCCTTCTTTACCGTCACCGACTCAGCTGTATGTTCTGATATGGATGCTGATAATGAGGCCTTGCATTCCCTAGGGCTACGCTCACAAGGTTTTCCCTTCCGTTTTCTGAGAATATTTCTGTATTTATATATAGCCTTCCTCTTGTTTTGAAAACAGCAGTTGGTTTATTTGTTGGTAACATCCTATGATTGTTAGGTAGTCTGAGATTAAAACAATCCAAGAAGCTTTGTAGAGCAAATTTACCATCACACACGGTGTTTGTGTTCAGAGGTAAAAACTCTGGACCAAAAATGTTCTACAGTAATAACCTTCATTTTACAATATTAGTTACCTTATGGGCAAATGCAAAAGAAAATACAGGTTGCAGCTGCCTAAATATGTTCATTTTATGTCTCAATAAGCAGCAGTAAGTCACAGTCTGTTTACAGAGGACACACAACTCGACTAAGGCACATCAAGTTGATTTTCCAACACTTGTTTCTTGAAGTCTCGGGTAGCTGTATATTCAGCCATATTCAATAAATTAGAATATGAGGTACGACAGGGCCGTTTTTAGAAAAGAAGCAGACGAAATAACGCACCGAACCGTGCTTTACCACTCAGTGAAAACAAGAGGCTAAAGTCATATAAATGTTATCTGAAAGCTAAATTGTAAATACTATTCTTAACCTCAAAACTATCCATACCCAGAATTCCTGCAGCTCTGTCAGGTGGCTGACGTTCTCAATTTTCTTTACTCGATTGGCAGCAACGTCCAGCGTGGTGAGTTTTTTCTGTAGAAAAAAAAAAAAAAAAAATACAGTAATGAACATTTACAAAATGCTAACGTGTTGGGACTAGCTGTTGGGACATTTGTGCGCCATTAAACAGTCTGTCATGTGGCCCTTATTGGTAAACAGAAGCTTGCATAACTCACGTTGTTCTCCAGGCCCTCTATGACCTCAATGCCATTGTGGCTCAGGTAGAGTTCTTTCAGGTTGACCAGGTTCTGTAGTCCCTCGATTTTAGTAATCCGGTTACTCTGCAAAGGAATACGCAGGAAAGTATTGATCACTCCACTTTTAACATTCCTGAGGTGCTGAAAATACTTTGTTTGCAGGTACCTGAATGCTTAAAACAGTCAGGTTGTGTAAACTGTCCAGATTCTGAAGCTTTGTTATTTTATTGGTTCCAAGAAACAAACTCTGCAGTGACGAAAGAGCGTCTAGGTTCTCGATGACCTGCGAATACAAGACATGGTCAAATTAAAATGACACTGTCTTAATTTACGGATGGTTTAAGAATGCAACTTAGACAGACTCTCTTTGACTTACCCTAATACGATTGGAGCCCAGCTCCAACATTTCCAGACTTGTGAGGTGGTCCATGTTGGAGATGGCGGTGACTTTGTTGTGAACCAGGAAGAGTTTTTTAATTTTGGTCAACTCCTCCAAATTCTCCATTTTCCTCAGAATGTTAAAGGAAACGTCAAGCATCCTGTGGGTAGATTGTCACCAAAAACATTTATTAAAGTCAACATCAGATTGGTATTTTCAGGCTTAAATACACATATTTTCCTCTAACCACACTTACTCTAATTCTTTGAGGTTGCTCAGGTTCTCTAGTTTGCGGATCTGATTGTCGTAGAGATCTAGTTCTTGTAGCGAGCTCAAGCTCTCAAGGTTTTCTATCTTTTTGATGAGGTTCTGTCTTAAGGATAGTGTCTGGAGAAGCATAGAGACAAAGAACAGAAAGAAAAAAAACAGTCATTTTGAAGAAAAAAAAAAAACTCCCAGAATATGATCTATTTTTATAGATCAAAAGAGTACAAAAATAAACTCAGTTTTGCGTACTGCACTCACATCTCTACTTCTAAAATCAATAAAACCTAAATATTCAGCTTGCTTACTTTGGCCTTCTGTAGAACTTCCAATCCTTCGATTTTTCCAATACGACAATGAACGAGATCAACATCCTAGAAAGAATAGGAGAACATCAGCTGACAATGCACAAGACATTAAAGGTATGAATTTATATGACAATAATAAAATAACGGACAAAAAAAATTGTTTAAAGAAAACATCTTCTAACCTCTTCTTCTGGGTCCAAGGTTATGGTGTCCATGTCAACAGGGGACTCTTCTTTACCTTCACAGAGAACAAAATTACACTTAGGAAAAAAAAAATATGGAAAGGCAATATAAATTAGCATAGAAAAATTCAACCCACAGGAGCTGCTTGGCCCCGCTTTTAATCAACTATGTGATTCAGAAACATAAATAAATCAGTTCCTGGCTGTTTATGTGGGAGCAAAGCGCGACTCACTTGTGCCTGCGGTCTGACTGGGGTCCACATCGCCGTTGATACTCCTTCTTCTGGTGTCATCATCACCAGACTCTTCAGACTCACCTCGTCGGTCCACTGACATAAAGAACAAGATTTATTTTGTTACAAAGCAGCAGAGCTTTTGCATAGATGCACATAATAAATTGCATGATGATTTTACATGTCGTTCAACGTCAATCTCCATTTCGGTTACTGCGCTCATTAGGTGAATCTGTGACTGCTCTCGTTGCTCCAGTTGGCTGCAGTAACAGCTTTTTATTTACTTTGGATTACAGTTTTGAGAATAGTCAAAGATGACGTGACTATGCCCAAAAATTATCATTCGTTGTCTATTTTTAGCGACAGAACTGAAGCAGTCAGAAAATGTAAATACTTTAAATTTAACAAGTTTCAGTGCAACCTGAGTCAGCGCAGAATTTATACTTTCAAAAAGCTGCAGCTCTCCTAATATGTAGCTCTCACACTTGAACCTAGTATCAGTTCAGGGTTACCCTGATGATTTTTAAGAAGAAATATAATGTTTCTTACAACTCTGGTGAAAGTGTTGCCAACACACCTACTGAGAAATGAGCGGATGGCTCGAGAGGCACCCAGGGCTGGCTGAAAGCTACTCGTGACCATTACATTTATTATGAGAATACACGGTGTGCCCTGTGTAGCATGCACTGGTTAAGTGTACGAAAAAGTTAACATTTCACCCCCCACAGACTTAAAATAGTGGCTTAAGGATCACTTGATGTAATGTCTCGGCAACATTTCGATTCTTACCAATTCGTTAGCGAAGATAAGCAATTTCAAATTTGCAGACTCAGACTGCTAAACATGCTAGGTAGCTCGGCAATTGACTGGACTACAGCTAATGAGCGAAAATCGAAGCATATTAAAAGCAAATACGGTCCGAATAATACAGGTATTCGTGTTTCCTACAACACTGCACTAGCATATACACCAACAACCGTGCATAAACACAAACTGACCAGATGTTAGATAAATAACGTCAGCTAACGCCTTGTGTTAGCTAACAAACCCAGGATGAAGGTCTGGGTCTTTCAAGAATAACGGGCCACCCAGACCGCCAAAATGTAACAACACACAACCTGTTTTAAATAGTTTATACTCTCCCCAAACCGTACAGCCAGATCACGATGACTTCTTTGAACATTTTTATACTCACCTTCCATTTCTTGATGCTCTCCAACAGACAGAGAAGCCATGTTTCCTGTAAACAATCCTGACAACCGCTTGGCCAATCCTGTGGAAGTAGTTGCTGCCCTCGAACAGAAGAGGACGCTGTTGCTAAAAACAAAAAAACAAACAAAAAAAAAAAACACGATGAGTAAAGACAACAGTTCTCCGGTGCATTTTATTCAGTATACTTTCATATTTTAACTATTAAATGTAAGTGTGGGAGATAATTTAAATAATAATTACATTGCAGTTCAAAGGTATTTCTACACGTTGTCACATTAAAACCTCAGAATTTAATAGGAATGTTTTGATAGAGACCAGAACAAAATACTTCAAAATTGTAAAGTGGACTGAAAATTATAAAATATTTTGTTTCTTCTTTTTTTGTCACTTTGACAAATGAAAAGCTTAACGTGTGCAGCTGTTTTGGCTCGCTTGAGTCAATACTGTATTTCTTTTTGTGTATCAACCTTACACTTATTTACAGATTCAGCCCATTCATCTTCGCAAAATAGCTCAAGTTCAGTCTGAGTCTTTTTTATACCCTCTTGTGTAGAAGGCAGGTTGAAAAAGCTTCCCAATATTAACTCTCTTCCCTTTATTCGTTACTATCTCCCCAACATGCATGCTGTTTTGTTGCAAAACAAAAACAAGGAAATACTTTTTTCCTGAGATAGTTTCAGCTAGAAAACACTCTCTGTTGACATGATGCGTGTGTGTGTGTATGTGGTGTACTAACTTTAGTTGTTTTTGTTTTAATCAAGAGCAAACTTGTTTCAAAGTTCGACCAACACCTTCATAACTTCCCAGTATTCAGTAGTGCCCCCTTTTATCATATCACCTTAACAAAAAGACAGTTTAACCGATTTCTCCTTGACACAAAAGCTTTATCTTTATTACAGAACATGATGTTTGCTCCACAAACCTGTTAGAAAGAATTTTCACCTAACCTTTTAGAAACTCTAAAAGCAAGGTCTAATTATTAACGGGTCACTTAGTCATTCTGTAAAACACAAAGCAGGTCAGAGTAGAATAACGGCTAAATCATAAGTTAAGGAATATTGGTTATGCGAACATATCAGTACGAATTTCACAGCAACAGCTTGAACAGGATAAGTTCCTGCGGTCAGTAACAATATAACAGAACAAAAGCCTTACTGAATTTCATAAAGCTTAACTGGTTGCCTTCTAAAAACCATTATTCTCCCACAGCACTTTGTTTATACAGGCACTTCCCATCTGCATAGCTTCCCCTTTTAGAACACGCCTGCACAAGATCGAGGCCCTTACAGTTGACCAAGGCCTAATGAAGACATTAGGATCCAAACAATTCTTCCTTATCACTTCAGAATCTTTCCTGAATACCACTGGAATGGTAATACACATTTTTTCAAAGCAAAAAAAGAGCTTTGCATATGAAGTTTTTTTTTTTCCCCCTGTTTGTACATGTTTTTCCTGTGGGTTCTCGTATTTCCTTCAGAAATCCTGTGACAGGTTTGCTGGGCAATTCAAAACAAACTTTACATCAATAAATGAGATTGTGCGTTAAGTAGTTTTTGATTCTTTGATGGGTTTTGATAGCTTTCACCTCTAGGCAACACTTAATGTGGAAAACATCATGTTTTACATGTTCTAAGTATACACACAAACAGAAAAACAATTACTGCTGCAATGTTCTCTTACAAAAAGTGTACGTGTCAGAGAGAAAATATCTTTTCGGCTCACACGTTTGTAAGCAGCTTGTATTATTTGTCACAGACTAAAAACCTTGAAGCAAGAAAAAAGAACAAAACAGTCATTTATTCTTATTGATAATTCATCTGTGTCGCAATGGCACAGATGAAACCTTAATGAATAACATTAAGGTTTCTTCGCATGGGTTTGGGAAGCAAAAACTTTCCGCTCCTCTTCTGTGTTTCTTTCAAGTATTTCAGAAAAGAACGCCTCCAAGCAATTAACCTTTAGTTCTCTCCTGGCTCCTCCTTTTTGCTCAGGGCTTTACTGATATTTCTTTGAAAAACCTTAAAGAGCCAAGAACAAGTTTGTGTTGTTATGTGAACTTACATGTTTTTTTTGCTGTAGCACTAAGAGAAGAGTTGCAATCATCACTTAAGCTTAGAAAGCAGAATAAATAAAGATAAAACCATGTATTTGCATGAGAAATAATATTTTTGTTGATAAAGGAGAAAGCGCCTCTATTCTTTTTCATCAACAAAATATTATGTCTGCTATATTAGGTATCTTGGGTTCATCTTAACACAGAATACATGGATGTTGAATTAACTTTAACTCTTTCATTTCTCACAAAAAATATGCATGATTAATACTTAAAGGCAAATTAATTTATCCTACTTAGCTTTCACTTTCACCCACCACTGTCTAAAAATATCCATGGGAGGTTAATAGCGGATTCCAGATTGAAGGTAGGACAAACCAGAACAGCTAAGGAAAACAATACCCGCTTCTGAAAAACCGGAAAGTTCTAAAGACAGAACAAAAATTAGATATTTAAAAAAAGAAGCACAGGATTTCATTGTTTTTTTCTGCTTACTGGACTTACTGGACTGTAGGAACAAATCTTTTGAAGGAGTTTGCATAGTCGTGTATGTGTGAACAATGTAAGAGAAACAAATTGCCAGAAGTGCAAATTTTAACGAATATGTGCAACCTCTGATATATGGTGGCATGTAAATAGCTCCAGAGCCAATAAACTGTTTTTGCAGGGCGCCATAAACAAAGCACAGGAGATAACCCACGACTACCAGCGCTGGTAAATTCACCTCTCACTGCACTTCAGGAAAGAAATATTGTAAAGGTCAGCTCACTGAACACCGGACTGCAGGACTACACAGACTTCGTATTTTCAAAGACAGAGAAATAATATGAAAGTGGAGCAACTCTAAATACATTTTTGTGTGTGTGTGTGTGTGTGCAAAGAGTCATTGTTCACTTTTAGTCAGGCTTTCACATTTGGTCTGTGTGACTCATCTTTAGTTTTATCACCTCTTTGGTATTCAGAGGAATAGGTGAACCTGGAGAATCCTGAGAGCCAATAAGAGCCGCGCTACAGGGCTGTTTTAACATAATGTCCGCGTTGCTGAGAAAAGGGGCGGGGAGTGTTCTGTGTTGTCAGTCCCTGCCTGTCAAGCAGCGTCTTTTAAATGTTGTAGTTGATGTGCTGGACTAATTCTTTGCGCTCTTCTTAAATGGCTTAAAATAACCCTGGCTATCTCGAACCTGTTAGACGCTTCTAAACGCTGAAACTGTTTAAATTGCGACGGACAAGGAGCAGTCGTCACAGAAATGCGTTTCTTTACTTTTGTTTTCATTTTTTTCAAACATTTATCGACCGCCCTTCCTCTTCACGTAGGTAAGAAACTCAACATCGCTTTTCATTCGGTTAAGAGAATAAACTAGCAACGTGCGCTAAATCTTTAAACTGTTTAGGAAATATATATATTTTACCTTAGACATGACTGGGTGGGATAGATGTTTGGATATTCCAACGATACCTTTTCAAAAGTGACGGCGGCAACAGTTGTTGAGATTTTGTGCACGATGCGCGGTGGCGTTTAATGTGTTTACATCAGACTGAGAGTTCAGTCCCAGTATCATCCTTCATAAAACAAACAAAAAGTACCAGATTAATGTCAACAAGCGAAGTAACCTGCATAGATGGTCAAAATCTCATCTGTTCTGTTGGACTCACTGGACTAATGAGCTACATGACTAATAAGCTACATGATGCAGTTCATTTTAAAGGTTGCTTTTCTTAGGAAAAAAAAAAGAAGATGCAACAAAAACAGTTGCATATTGGAGCATATTGCTTGGGAGCTATTTGTTCAATCAGGACTTTTGCTTTTACTGTTTGTTTTTACTCGTGCAGATCAGCATACATACAGGAGACATTGAGGTTTTATGTTATGTATTGGAAAAAGACCTAGACCTAAAAAAATAAATAAATAAAAAAAAATACAGCTGCCAAAACTGCAAAGGCACAAAATCTCAAACTCACTACCTCACTGAGGTGATACAAGTTGCATAGATGGCCAATAGTTTATCTGTTCTGTTAGACTGGAATTACATGATACAAATGCAGCTATTTTTAAATCTTACATTCCTTAGGATAAAAAAATTATACAACTGTTAAAGCTACAGGAGGCGCTTAGAGCCTATTATTCAGAATGTCATTAGGACTTTGCTTTTACTTTTTGCTTTGACTCAATGTTGAAGCTAAAAATGATCTGATCTATTTGTTTAGATAAGAATAAAACACCTGAAAAACTGTACATTTCCAATTTGCCAATATTGATCAGTAAGAATATTTTTTAACTTAGTTATTTTTAATCAAGAATATCTGATTTTCAATGCTTATATCGGATTTTTCCCCTTTTTTATTCCTTTCCTGTGTCCTTTCAGATGCCATCATAGTTCAGATCCAGCAGTGGGGGGTGGTAGGAGCTCAGCATGTCACGGAGCAAGTTTTGCTCAATGGAATTTCTCTCTCAAGCCCAAGCTGGGAGGTCCAGAGCATAATTAAAAGCATGTCCGCCAGTGACCTCCTACCTGATGGGCTCAGCAATAACCAGACTTCAGTTCTAAGTAAGATGACCCTGATTTTGTGCAAACCAGATAATTATGATGCAGTTTCATAATAATCTGTGCATGTTGATACTCTCCCTTTAGGAAATCATACTGTCCTTCGCTCTCGGGAATGCATCATAGAGGGTTCTCGGCTCCACTGGTCTGATTGGGTGTTTTGTGACGGCAAGGTCTTCCTGACCCTGGAGCACAACGACACATGGACAGCCCATGCGCCAGAGGCAAGGGCCCTCAAAAACCTGTGGGACCAGGAAGTGGAGCATTCAAAGTTCGAGAGACGTCGTCTGCAGGAGGGCTGCATTCAGCTGATGAAGGAACTGAAACTTTCGGAGGAAGAGTCAGGTATTGTTTTTTTGTTTTTTTCAGACTTTTTAGTTTTAGAGAACTGTAGCAGATCTATTTTATTTGTCTCCTGCTTTATTATTAAGAATCTAAGTTGTCCTGGTGATTTATAAAAGTGCATCTTTCCATAAGATGCAGGTCATGTAGTCAGTTTGCCTTTTTGTGCGCCTGGAGCTCTACCACCTGTCTTTTTCAGAAATAAAAAGATCCCGTTAACAACCAATATCATAAAACCTACTCAATGTCTACTTAATGAGCATTAGCATTTGGTTTTGGTTTTACCTGAGTAAAACCAAAGTCACCTGAGTAAAACCAAAACCAAAACCAAAAGCCCTGATGATCGGAATGTGAATAATAGTTCCGAAACTACAGGCTCCTCTTACTATATCTTTAGCTGTAGTTATCTATTGGTAAAAGGACCTAGTAGTCGCGCTTTTGAAGTTGCATTTTTTTTAATTCTAAGACATTCAGCATCTAAAATGAGCTACATTTCTATCATATTATTCCAGTCCAACAGAATAAACGAGTTATTCACTACCTATGAAACTTGCATCATCTTGGTTGCTGACATTAATCTGCTTAACTGTTTGATGCAGTTGAGTATGATGCAAACAAATGAGACATCATTACACATCAGATTTTATGTTAGAAAGTCAGGGTATTCAGGTTTGCATGGATAGAAAAGGGTTTGTTGAAAATGTACAAAATGAAAGTAGAAAAGTAGTGACATAAGAGTACAAACAGCATAGTCTGCTGTTGTTGACAGTCATAGTCATTTGAAATGCTGTTTTTCTTCTTCTCTGTTTAGTTCATGGAATTGCTCTGCCCAGATTTCTGATCCCTATCTTGGCTGTGATGGCATTTTTAATGCTAATTATAGTGACCATTCTTATCTCAAGAGGCCCTGGTGAGTGAACAACCTTTTTTTTTCTTCTTTTTTTCCTTTTTTTTTTTTTTTAAAACTTAGCATTGCTCGTCATGATACAGAAAAGTACAATTGATGTTCCCATATTGTCAGCCAATGTCTGCGTGCGTTCGTCTTGACTTCGTTTTCGAGTCTGAAGACTGCTAGGCTCACGAAATACACCGCAATCTGACGTGTCTCATCAGTATGGTCTTCCATAGTTCAAGGAAATGTAATGTCATGTGCTTTTGTCTTTGTTCACAATCTGTTTAGGTCTAATTCACCCTGGAGGTAAGAAAAACAAAACTCCTACTGTTTTCTCTCAAGTTTCTGGATGCTTCAGCTGACATTCTTAAAAGATTGATAAAAAAAAGTTAAATATTAAATGAACTAAAAAAAAAAAAAAGAACACATAGCCTTTGGACGAGTATGTTCTACTTGATGTTTGTGGGTCGGTCATGTGGTTTTTCTTTTCCATCCTAATTATGTATGTGCAACGTGACCTCAGTTGCCCCTGTGTTTTGCTTGATCAGCAAGTTACATAAATTTAAGTAGGTCCAGCGATGAAAGCTCTTTGAACAGGTCCTCTGTCAAGTATTTACATTTCTTGCTTGCTAATGAAGAAATAAAATAGGATTGATGTTCTATTTATTTCATTTTATTTTTTTCAATTGCAGGGGTGATCGGCTCCATTATCCATTACCCCAAAGATGTAACTCACACTGATGAGAAGGAATGTGGTTACAGAGCACTGTGACTCAAAAGGCTCATGAATACAAAGTTGCTTGTGAATGGATGTTTTTGTCATATGTGTTATGTTTTTCTTATTCTCTTTATTGCTTATGCTTATTTTTAAAAAATATTAATTGCTTAAAGAAAAATTAACACAAGTGTTTGATGCAGTAAGTTGTTCACATTCTTGTCAACACCAATAAACTCCTCACACAAAACTTGACATGTTCCTGAACACCCAATAAAAACGGTGCAAACTAATGCCAGCTCTCTCACTGTTCATCAAGGATGTTTCAAAAACTAAAGATATATTTTTGCTTTTAAAAAAAAGTGCATTTTAAAAAACATGTACTGTTTTTGAAGTTGTTTTTCTATAACACTGTATTAAATTTCATCAAATGAACTTAGATTTAGTTAAAGCAGAATATCTATGCACAGTCAAAACAACAAAAGTCTCCAATTACTCTATCAGTGATAATATGTAAAAGGTTTATGAGCAAGGAAAACATTTTCAGAGTCCAAATGTAAAAGTTAATCATTTATGCAGTATTCCTTACTTATGAGTGCGTTTTAGTCAAATGTTGGTTTTCTTGGTCAATGGCTGACAGCGCTAACACACACACACAATGGTGCTCTGTGAAAATGCATGGTTTGTTCTAATTGAGAGGATGAAGGCAGTATAAAGAATTTAAAAAGCGCGTTTGTGGGATTCCAAGATAATTCATGTTTATTAGGAAAAGTTGGACATGAGCAAAACCCAAGTTGTCAAATGTTAAAGTTTCTTCATGGCAGATTGTTCTCTTTTGTTTCTGCACTGTCACTCAAAAAGCAGCCTTTTTGTGATAAATAAAAATTACATTAGAATATAATTTAAAAGTTAATTTCAGCTATTCAATTAAAGTAGACCACATAGATTTGTTGCAGAGAGAAAAATATGAAACCTTATTTCTTCCAATGTTGATGGCCATGGCTTTATGGCAATTAAATCTCTAAATTTAGTTATTGAAACATAGAATATCCTTAAAAAGAAGAATTTATAAAACAGAAATGCTTAAATTCTTTATAGAATTGTGAAGCTACTCCTATTAAAATTTGTCAGGGGTTTATTAAAAGGCATAGTCTGCAGCTGGAATTGATGAGGCATCACACACATAAATCCAGGATCATATGGGCTTACTGTCAAGTTCTTTGTCCCTCCTCACCCAGAACCAATGTCAGAATTGTTTTAGCTAGGCTAAGAAATAAAAAAGGAGTGTCGTTATTAGGTTCAAAATCTTCTTTTCACATCTGGGGTGGAGTGGAGGGATCAGTATCTCAGAGTCCAGTATGAGGTGATTGTGGGAACCATGTCATCTGCTGGTGTTTGTGTGCTAGGTTATTTTAGCACACTTGAAGCTACCCTCTGCTTGAAATACTGATTTCATTTTCAGCTAGACTTAGCATACCTGTACTATGACCACAGTGTAACTGCGCTTGATTGGCCTAAACTAATAGATAAATATGTAAAAAAAATTAATACGTAGAATCTATGGAGTACCATTCAAAGAAATAAAAAGTCACCAGACGTCAATTAGTTGAATAATAAAACTCCAGTCCTGGAGGGACACTGCCCTGCAACTTTTAGATGTGCCTCTGCTGCGCCACAACTGAATAGAATAATTAGATCATTAGCAAGTTTGTGGAGAACTTGACTACACAAGAAGTTGAGCCATTTCATTCCAGCGTTTTGTACATGTGGCACATCTAAAAACTGCAGGACAATGGCCCTTGAGGACAGCAGTTTGACAGTCCTGATCTAATCAGAGAAATAAAAAAAGCAAACAATAGGTGGCGATAGAGTTCAAGAGAATTGGTTTGTTTTACAGACGTCAGCGTCGCAGGAAACGGCAACTACCAATCAGAACTCCGCATTTGTTCTCGATACCGTGGCAACAGCCACATGTTAACGGCAGCGTCTCGAATGAGCCAATCACAGAAGCGAGGAGTGGGATTTAAATCGTGTGGCGTCTTCTGCACGAAATTCAAATTTCAGACGGAGACGAGACCTGGCGACAATTGCACGTTTTTTCTGCGAGCACAGTTTGTATGTTTGTTTTTAATCTATAAATCCGATAATGGATACGTTTTCTTGGTGTTTTCGATGATACGGCGATTCTGTTTGGACATGTTTGTTTTGAACAGACTAATTATGTTAAATTCCTTTCGTGTTTTATGCGGGGTCACAAATGTATGAAAACTGCATGTAACCTGGTAGTGTTGGGCGGGATAAATATTTTTCTTTAAGTGTCCTCTTGACTCGAGCTGATCCAGCGTTGAATTTGTTTTGGCTAGCATTAGCATGGGGTCGCCAAGTGTCAAATGTAAAACGAAGCTCGGGCTACTAACATGCATAAAATCGACATTTTCTTTTTGGTTCACGCTCAGGAATGTCAAATCCTGGCTCAAATGGCGCAGTTTGGATTTGAGAACGACATCACCGGGATCCTGAAGCTGGACATGCCGATTACCAACGCTCCCATTGCGAGGTGGCAGAGAAAGGCCAGTTCATCCAACACGTCCGGCGTGAACACGTTATCGCCTGGAAAATCTGGTAATATTTCGCTAAGTTCATCTAAAACTCCAACCAAAACGCCAGGTAATTGAAGCATTGTTTTTATTTTCGTGCAGAGTTTAAAAGAAAAATGTGTCAATGAGGGCGTTTGCAAATGTGTGCGTAATTTCCTCAGGCAAAAACAAGAAAACCCCATCAAAGATGGGAGGCGATCGCTTCATACCCGCAAGGAATAACAAACAGATGGACGTGGCCAATTTCCTGCTTACAAAAGAAAATGAACCAGCTGATGCAAACCCTGCTTTGTCAATAGTAAGTAGTCTGACAGATTTTCTTTTAAAACTTGAAGTGGAGCCTAGGATTTTATTGTTCACTAATTTTCCGTATTTATAGGAAAGCCAGAAAGCTTGGTCTGTGACACTGAACGGATACAACATTGAAGATGCAAAGATCCTGCACCTAGGAGGGAAGCCACTGAATGCACCAGAAGGTAACTGCATGCAAGCTTGGGGTTTTTAAGCAAATTTGACAGGGTTTAATTTCTATTTTTATTTTTTATTAAGGCTATCAAAACAACTTGAAAGTCCTTTACAGTCAAGTTTCGACACCCGCCTCTCTCAAAAAGAACAGATACATATCTTCTGCTCCTGACAAAATCTTAGATGCTCCAGGTCTTCGAAATGATTTCTGTAAGAATGACTATTGCACCTTTCCACAAAACGCAAATCATCCTTTTATGTTTGGCATTCGTTAGTCTTCCCCCCTCCTCTCTCTTCCAGATTTAAATCTGCTTGACTGGAGCAGTCGAAATGTCCTCGCTGTGGCACTTGACAATAGTGTGTACCTCTGGGATGCCTCACAAGGAGACATCACTCTACTTTTGACGATGGAGCGTCAGCAGGACTACATCTGCTCACTGTCCTGGACCAAAGAGGGAAGCTACCTGGCTGTTGGAACCAGTGATTGCAAAGTTCAGGTAAGTGTTGCCACGGATGTGCGTTCTAGGCAAACGTGCTCGTCGGCACGTGGATCAATATATGCATTTTTCCTTTCAGTTGTGGGACGTTGAAAATCAGAAACGCCTGCGCAGCATGATTAGCCACACAGCAAGAGTTAGTTCTCTGAGTTGGAACGATTATATTCTCTCCAGGTATAGTAGCTCTGACACTTGAGTGAACCTAAATTGGCCAATTAGCTAGAAAAGTACCAGAAGTAACTCAATTTTCTTCTGTATTCATTCCCCCCGTCTTCTCTCAGTGGCTCCAGGTCAGGATACATCCACCACCATGATGTGAGGGTGCCAAACCACCACATCTCTACACTTTCTGGTCATTCACAGGAAGTGTGTGGCCTCAAGTGGTCGCCTGATGGACGATACTTGGCTAGTGGCGGCAATGACAACTTGGTGTGTTTGTGGCCCCGCGTGCAGGAGGGAAGTTCCAATAGTGATGGACAGTTAATCCGTCGCTTGAGTGAACATCAGGGAGCTGTCAAGGTGAGGCTCTTCTCTGCACAGTACTGTATACTCTAAACATTCTTAAAACATCACTGGTATGTAACTTTCATACAAGTAACACCTTGTAGAAGTAATTATCCCTTAAACTCTAAGATTTTGTCATGCATTTTTATGTCGACATGATATTGCATAATTGCTACTTCCCCCCCCCCCCGAAGAGCTGTATAGCTCCATATTGCTCTGGAGCTGTACTAATCCACATCAACTTTTCAGATTCATTTAACATCAACTTTGGTTCTATTAAGAAACGCATTCTTTGACATGAATAGTTTTGCAAGCTATTAAATGTGTATTTCATGTCTTGAGCTGTTGACTTCTTTACTGAAGTATCGTCATGCATTTCCATTAAAGGCTTTGGCCTGGTGCCCATGGCAGTCGAATATCCTTGCCTCTGGCGGCGGCACCAGTGACCGCCACATTCGTATCTGGAACGTCAACTCGGGCTCCTGTGTCAATTCTCTTGACACTCAGTCGCAGGTAACTGTGTGTCTCTAAACGTTTCAATGTGCTGTTTAATCGTGTTTTTCCTAAGTGTACAATCTGTTTCCTAAAATTTCAGATCTCATCACTTGTGTTTGCACCCAACTACAAGGAATTGGTCTCTGCACATGGCTTTGCCCATCACAATGTTGCCATTTGGAAGTATCCCTCACTCTGCAAGGTTTCGGAACTTAATGGTAAGTGAGAAATTTGACTTTACCCCTGTCTGACAGCAGGTGGACTAAATGAATAAACTGTACTTGATCTCAATCAGACAATTTGACAGGTGCTGCGGTTTTGGTATTCTCTTACTTTCCATCCTGGCATTTAATAAAAGTAATCTGCTCTGGAGCTCTTCAAGCCTTAGCAACTTATTGCAACATGCTTCATTTGAAAAGGGACATGACTGTTTCTATACAAATTTGCTGATGCTTTCTTGTGATCATATTATCTAAGGAGCATTTCTGACACTTTCTACTGGAGCAGCATTTGAAAGAAATGTTGTGAGAAATTTGCTCACAATCTTCTTGCATAACTTTTTTTATTTTTTATTTATTATTTTAGGCCATGACGGTCGAGTTCTCAGTTTGGTTTTGAGCCCAGACAATGCAACTGTAGCAACTGTTGCTGGAGATGAAACTATTCGTCTATGGAAGTCCTTCGAAATGGATCCTGTAAAGAAGAAGGCCAAGGAGAGGCTGGTCAATTCGGCTAGCAGCGTCATTCATCAGTCAATCAGATAACTTCCCTTGTTTGTTCTTTTATGTCATAGGTATTTTTGATTATACAAATGTGTATGCAATTGTTTAAACTGAAATAAAGCTTTCCACCCAGTTGCTATTATTGGGGGACTTTATGGGTGTTTACTATGTGTAGTTCAGAGAATTGGTAAAGTGTGTGTGGGAGCAGAGAATCGTTTAGCCTTTACTTGTTTTATTGGCATGTACCTTGTAATTACTGAACTAAGGTTTTAATGAACTATATTTATCAAATGTGTGTGATGCATATTTTTCTGGATTCACTTGTGACTGTGCTTATGATCTTGACTTTGGTTTAATAAACTGCATATTTTTTTCCAATAAAAAATGACCTTCTTCAGAGATGCATTGGATTGAGCAACTTTGCAATAATTGCAAAAGTAATTGGTTTAATCTCAACTTGCTGTGGAGATTTCATGTCACACACCAGGACAGAAACTTAAACTTCAAGAAAAATATTTTCTTTAACAAAGTCTGCAGATTTCCACAATAAAATTAAAATGGTGTATTTGAAGACAGACTTTCAATGTATCAGTTTTAAGAAAATCTTTCGCAGGAAGGTACTGCCAATAAGACTGATGTGGACAGCACAATCTCTTGTCGGGATGGCAACATCAGAGCCAATCAAAAACCTGGTTGTGTGCTGGAAATGCAACTGTTTACTACTTTTATTGAATCTCAGAATCTGTCAGATTAAATTAATTCTATGGAATCCAACCAGAACCCCCTTATTCTATTTTCTTAACACTTTTTTTTGTTCCTTTGATTGTAAGGTATGTAGAACAAAAGAATTTCTGTACACTTAACACCTGTGTCCCATTTTGGACTTCCTTCCATTATAACCACATACAGCTTCTGCCTTCAATATATATATTTTTTGCAGTCTGTTAATGCTGCATGTCTCCACTTTGAGATAAATTAATATAAAGGAATGAGTTGATTTTATATCGGCTTCCTTCTTTTCTTGTTAGGTTGTCACTAATGTGGAAGGTTTTTACCGATCACAAACGCTAACTTTTGTCAACATAAGATTGTGTGGCTTGTATTTACTGAAGTTGGTTTGACTCGCTGCTCAAAGCTGAAAAGTTTAAACGTCTTGGTAGAAAATGTTTGAGTTGATGCAAATGAAAGAGTAAAATTTGTTTTGTAATAAAGCCCTTCTCAGTGAATGTTATTTCCCTTCTTTTACTTTCAAATTAAGTGTAGACACTCAAGACTTTCGGCTTCAAGAATTTATTCATTGATAAGATTTGCAGTGTGCTCGATGTACATCCTTTTTTCATCCCGTTTAAAAGACTTTAATTTCCCCCCCCCAAAAAAAGAAAATGTATGTCATACTGTAGTTTAAAGGTTTTGTTATGAAACCTCATTTAAGCAGTTATGATTGGTGAGGTTTCTAGGATTCCAAAGTGCAAGAATTATTCTTTTGTTTTCCCCGGGAAATGCTGCTTAAAATAGTTTTGCCTCAGAAATATACATTTGTTATTGTTTAGAAATCCTTTTCACAGTGTGTGTGTTTGTCAAACGCATTACTCTAATGTGGAGCTGCAGCACAGCCTATGTAATGGTTTAAATTTAGCTTTAAATCATGTCAGTTTTCATTTGACATTTTAATTTCAAAACAAGACAGGTCTGTATGTTTTATGTTTAGCTGTATTTTGATTATAGATAGAATCTTTGCCGATTCTGTGCGATTTGGAAAAAATGATTACGTCTGTGAGCTATAGGTTAAGCAATGATGCACCAGGTAAAGTTTGAGTCTCAAGGGTAGAAAGACTTTTTCCCACTTTGGGATATTTTATTTCCACTTAAGTCAAAAGGTTAGATGTAAAACTTTGTATTTTTATGACCGTAACAGCTGCAATGAAAATCAAATAAATAAAAAACCCCACAAACATCAGTAGGTCTATTTTTACAGCTGTTTGCACTAATCATTAAAGCTTAAAAAAGACTTAATTGATGTCATGCCCTGTGTGCCAAGAGACCGATCAATACACGGTTTCAAAAAAAAGTGAAGGACATGTACTATTGTCACTATTAAAGGCAAATAAAGCATCAATACTGTAATATACAGTATAATTCCATAGTTCTTCATATAAAAAGAGACGTGGCCTGTTGCTTACTGAGTGCACATAATCACTGCTTTCTTAATGAAACAGACCTTTATCTAAATTGAGTTTTATTTCAAAATATAAATAAAAAAGGAGAAAAAAACCTAAATATTTGACATTTATAATGAAACACTTTTGGATAAAGGTTATAATATTTACACATGTTTAGTGGAAACATTGCCATCCTCCCAAGCAACAAAAGGCCATGTTAGCCAAACAGGGCTGTAGGTCAAGCCTGAGTTAAAGAATACTATCAGTGACAAAAATGAGCACCAATTTCCTATTCAGTGTTCATCACAGTAAACAGCTTCCGCAACAACTCATGAGGTGTTGCATTCAGAGATCACTGGCAAAAACAGTCTGCCAATCATATCCCACAGGGGGTAAATATTTAATAAAATTAGATTATGTACAAATTATGTAGTATAGAGGTAGCATATTGAACTCTTGTGCTCAAATATGCTACTAAATATAGATCGTGGCATATTTGAAGTGCTAATATCTAGGAACTATTTATGCCTCCTTTTCCCCAGAGTCATTTAAATTTCCTTCACTTTCCCCATGACTATATTTCCATTTTCACATGGGTGAGCATGCCCATTCGTATGGGGTTTGCCATTCATCACAATGTGTCCGTTGGTGGAGCCGTTCTGGTTCGGCTTGTGGTCTGCCACTGGAAGACGGTTGCCCTTTATGTAAGCCTGCACCCAGAAGTTGGAGAAGAGGAGGAAGAAGAAGACGCCGTACATCCAGATCAGATGGATCCACAGCGGCATCTGATAGTCGCACTTCTCCATGAAGTAATACTGGCTAATGTGAATAGCGATCAGGACAAACTGGGTCTGGAAAGCAAAGGGGGAAACGCGTGTCAAAAACGGGCTGAACGGTACGACATGCGTCGAGCTCAGTTGAATTAATTAAGCTGTGTCAAGCTAAAACATACCAGCTGGATGCCTGTCATGTGCTTCTTCCACCACAGATACTTCTGGAAGCGGGGCCCTGCAGCAGAGAGTCCGTAGTAGGTGTACATGATGACATGGACCGTTGCATTCACCATAGCATGGAACGATCCCATTCCTCCAGCTTGGGAAGGGAAAAGCATCCATTTGATTTGGTTAATTTTATGAAAAACGGTTTTGTTCTTCCACAAAGAATTTCATTGTCTCTGGGAATTGACTCGTACAACAATGGAAACCAATGTTTCCGACCGGTCAGTGTGCAAAGTGTGTGTCCTGGGTCTGCGGCACTCACCAGGCGTCAGCGCAACACCCCACCACCAAGACCAGGGCATGAAGGAGTGATGGAAGACGTGGAGAAACGTGATCTGGCTCTGCTTCTTTCTCAGCACAAAGAATACCTTGCGGGAAGAAAGAGGGAGCATGCTCCATCAGGCGCAAATTACGTTGCACATATGGATTTTCTGTGCATGCTAAAAGTGAGATAGAGGATGAGGGGATGTCCTTACTGTGTCGAGGAGTTCCACGAATTTTGAAAAGTAAAACAGCCAAGCGACTCGGACCATCTGCAGGAAAGAAGGTTGTTGCTGGGTCAAATATCTGTGGCATGTTGCTAATCAGACGCAATATAGCTTGTCACATGAACGTTTTTGAACAATATAAAAACATGACTAAGCAATTCTTTGGTCAGTGTTAAATGGGAATGAACAAATAAAATAAAAACTAGAAAATGCTCTAGTTCCTTTTGGTGTTGGTTGCTTTGAATTTGATTTGAAATAAAAATGATCTGAGTTCATTCTGTCTGGAATAATTTGCTCCTTCAGTGGGAAACCATTTTATCTCAGTGTCTCATAAATCTGACCCTCTACCACTAATTCAGGTTATACTGGCATACTCGTTAAGCGTGTTTTTGGGAATGAAATGTAGTAGAAACACAGACAGATCTGCTTGTTTTGACCAAAATCATAAAAATACGATTGCAGCTTTTTATTGATGCTCAGGGCTAATAAAGCCAAACCTTCTATTCCAAACCTTCACAGTTTAGGTCTTATACATTTTCTAATCTTTTTATGTTGGATAAAAAAATTTTAACACCCATTTATTTTTCTCCCCAAATTTATTTAGATTCCTCTGTTAGACTCCAGCAAAGAATAAAAACAGCTTAATTTTGTTTAGATTTTTATTAAAAATCTCATCATTGTAACCTAGATGTGATTGTCACATGGTACAACAGCAAATTTTTTTTTTTTGTCACTTTTGTACTCTTCTACATTTTCATGGATAGCTAAGGCTAGCCATGATTTTGGGGCTAAGCGTACAACAGCAATGCAATGACTTACCCTGAGCGCTTGTGGGCTGGTGGTGACATCAATAAGATCACATTTCCATGTGAAGGTGGTGGCCCATCCAGACATCATGAACTGAATTTGCAAGAACACATCAGCAGACAAGTCATTAACCAACTGATCGCTTTCATTTGAGATAGCAGATCACAATTTTCTTCTTGCTCTCTTTTTCCTTTTACCTCATACACTATATAGGCATTCAGTAAAACCATGCTGAGGTTATAGATGATCATGGCTCGGTTGAGGCCGAACGGCTTGCGGTTGGCCATCATGCGTGGGCCGACGTACAGAGAGAAAACGACATAGGCCAGGAGGATGCTGGTCATCTGCAATGGGCTCTGCATCAGAGGGTAATCCTTCACTCTGGCATCTGGAAAAAAAAAAAAAAAGCAAACATGCCCTTGTCACTGTTTCATTTTGACCACATCCTGGCAAATGTGGATAGATTTGTGGGGAAATCTCTCTTTACTGGACATTTTAGTATTAAAGATGTCCAAGTTTTCACCTATAAGTGAAGATGCCAGTTAGAGGTATAAATCAATTAAAAACAGAATAAGGGAAGCACACACTTACCAGTTCTGGATATTATGTAACCATGGAGTTTTGTCACGCTTGAAAAAGCTTCCCGGAGCATGGTGACGGCTCGCCTTTCGCTCAGCCAAATTTCTGAGAAACACGTCAAAAACAGAGAAGATTCTATCCTAAGAAAAGGAAATTGAGGTTGTCAGGAAACATGGATCCATACGCCTGCTTCCCTATTGACTGAACAAACAAAAGACAGCTGCTCAGGCTCACCATCTGCCCTGGAGTGACTCTGACTACAGTGCCCTTTTAAACAAATACACAAGCAGAATGTGGACAAAAGGTTTCTTGTGCAGTTACAGCTGCTTCTTCAAAATATAGGGAGGTTTAAGGGAGGATTGTGAAACATCTAAACATTTGCTGTAAAGACAATGACATAGTCATAGCTGACAGAGCAGGTAAAACAGGTGAGGTGAAGGACTTGCCCCATGTGGCTACCAACGAACTGAGGTATAAGGCGGGAGCCTGAGACGTTTTAATCTAGATCAAGTTCCCTTCAACAAACTGTTAAACTGTTTGTTACACACACAAGTACAGGCAGAGTGTGTTGAAGTGAAACTAAGATCATGTTCTGATTCATTAAAACACAAACATTTTTACCAGAAAAAAAAACAGAGATGGTGAGAATGATACACAAGTTTAGATTTTTTGTCTTTGTAGCTCACCTAAAAACAAATCTTCAGCAGTCCAGAGAGGATCCGGAGCGGGCAGCGCTCAGTCCAGAGGGTCCGGCAGATCAGAGGTGAGAGCGATCGGGTGAAAACAACGGGCACACACAGAGCTAAGTTGTGAGTGGGTGTCAGCCTCCTGCCTCCTTCAGTGGTGAAGTTGTTTCTCTAAAAAAATGAAAGACAAAAAAAAAAAGAAAAAGAAAAAAAAATCCAACAGTAGCTGCAAGTGCCGGCCGGTGAGAACCAGAAAGGAGTGAGTGGCAGCGGCTGATTTGCTGTGATGACTGTGGAGCTTGACTCATTCAACTCAATTTAAAGCCTCATGGCTCTACTACAGACCTTGCAAGTTTCAGAACCACACCCTGTTTCAGTGCCATGCTCCACCCTCCTGTCCTGACTGAGCCTGGCTGTGATTGGGCTGCTTCATGAATGGTGATGAAGGGGACGGGGTCACAGAGGTTGGAAGCCTGGACTTGAGAAACAAATACCCACAGGGGGATATTCTCTTTATCAATAAATAATCAGATTAGGATTTAAAGGGCTCCTTTCTGAATGGTGAAAATATATGGGCTGAAATTTAAACAAGACACTGTTACTGCCAAAGCAAATCTGCCAAAGCAAATCTATTTTTTTCCAAATCTGTCTCTTTGAAATGAATTGGGTTAAAGGTCAAATCAGAGCAAGCCATTCGACAGACCAACGTGACTTTTTGGAGTTGCCCATCCCCAGTTGTGCTGCAGCCTCAGAGGTGGGGCGGCTACCGGACAGGTTCTCCGGCGCCTCTGGTTTTACCTGTTTCCCTGGCAGGCGAGATGGGCGTCAGCTCTGGATGCTGCTCGAAATATCCTGTGCAGCATGTATCCTTGACGCGGAGGTGGACTGGAATGACAGGCATCTGTTAGCGAGAAAGAAGGAGGGAGGGAGGGAGGGATGGATGGAAGGATGGAAGTTTGGAGAATTAGAGGAATGCTTGCCGGCTATTTACATATTGTGAAGCACGTGATGTCCGTGTCGCTGACAGCAGGCTTAAAGGACCTTAATTCACTTAGTGTGAGGAGACTATTTTGTACGAACATAGATGTTTACATACAACCCATGAAATGACTTTAATTTATTTTTTACCTCCTTCTTTGGTCAGTTAGACTTTCAAAAGATATTTTTCTGCTAAAGGCGTAAAAAAAAAAAAAATATATATATATATATATATATAAATTCTTTTTTAAAGGTTGACATTTACATACGTGATTTCTAAAAAACTTTGGAAAAGGCTAACAGATGACGCCATGGCTATATGCGCCTCCGGTTAATTCACAGTGTAAGACTGCTTCCTTGTGATGTCATGTGAAAGGCAAAACAGGTCAACCGTGATATCAGTAAGAGTACCTGGACAAATAGTCCTGGTTTGTTCTTAGATATGTGATTACCTTAGATAAGATGCCTTAAGGTGCCATGTTCATCTGTTCAAAGAATTATACAGAAGCATTTCAGCCTGGGAATGCCCAGTCGGTTTTGGCAGGAAATGGATTGAATTCATTTAAGTCGCATGTATGTGGATTTTAAAGCAAAAGACCTTATGAAGATGCCAATGGAGGGAGGTAGCAGAGTGTCATTATCCACAATGAGAGAAGTCCTGTGACAACTCTGACTGACAATGTTGGTACAAGACTAAAAATAATCTCTCTAAAAAAATAAGACAGATTATAGTTCGATAACAGAAACTGGTAGGCTGATGAAACTAAAACTCAAAAGTTTGACCATAATAACCATTTATGCATTTGGAGGAAAAAGAGTGAAGTTTATATGGTTTAGAACAAAATCCCAACTGTATGAGTGTGTCAGCATGATGCTGTGGGGATGACTTACTACAGGACGGACCGTACGTCACAGCGTAGATAGCATCGTGAGGAAAGAACACCACTGCCTATACGAACCTGACTCAGTTAAACCGGTTCTGCCAAAATTGATCAAAACAAACAAAGGATCATTTCATGTTTGAGGAAGGAAACTCAAAACATTTTTTGGTCCAAATCATTAACTTCATCAAGAAGGGCCACTTAACAATAATGACATGTACACCAACTGTCTACTTTGACGAATGCAATAAACAAAAGTCTCTCTAAAATTCCTCTCTCTCAGTCTTCAGGCACTTAACAAATAGAAATAATTTATGTTATGCTATATGACTAAAACGGAAAAATGTTGTCCTCTTCACCGTTCTGTGTTTGATTCTTGAGACTTTCTTTAATAAGTTATACTTCCCTAACAAGAAGTCAGACTTTCTTGTCATACTTTAAATGAACATCTTTAGACAATATGTTGTTCAACAGGCACAATTTTTTCTTGAAATTTGATCAAGAAATTTTAACAGGTGTAAGAGAAGTGAGGCACATACGCCAGTAAAATTGGCCTGACGATGCCAATTTTACCTGCCTTCTTAATAATCGCTTTAACTCTAAATTTCATTCAAGATTTCAGTTTCACTCACTGACGTTTGAATAAACTGAAAATGAGATGTCGCTTTCACGGCTAGTTATAAGTGAGGCTTTTTTTTTTTTTTCCAGCACTCTTCTGTTCATTCATGCCAAGAAAAATGAAATGTGATTACTCGAGCTTTTTTCTGACATGCATGTTTAACAACCAGTCAGGCAAAAATGCTGGCATCGTAGACCTGGGGAAGAACTGCAAAAAAACAAGCCAAAAAAACAATGGACATTTTTTCTCCCATATTTTAATGGGTTTCCTCATAAAGGCTTAAGAAATTAACTGAATAGAAATTTAGTGACATCATTCTGAGCTGCTATGCCATTCTTTCTTGTTTTAAAGAAATGAAATGAGAAACATAAAATAAAATACACGAGACAAAACTCTGTTTGTTTTTCTTGTGGCTGCATAACATTAATTTAAATAAAGTATTTGTCCGACTCCAGAACCCAACTCCCCAAAACCAACACAACAGAGTTGCATTCACCTCGTCAGCCCTGACCAATGAATGGATGGCGTTCTCGAGATAAGCTGGTTGCTCCCAATTAGGCCCATTGTGAGAAATTGCACTGAATTAAGCTGAAAATAAGATGTATAGACCTGCATGTGAGCATGTGACCCATAGCATGTTAGTTTAGGAAACTCCTGTTATCTAACATCACGTTCACATAGTCACCATGCCTCATCAGTAAGCCAGTGACACTGACATTCAAGGAATGCATTACTCTGTGGTGCTTTTTTGTTGTTGTTGTTGCATAATAAGACACAGTGTTGTGCATCCCATTGTGAAGAATCCATTGTGAGGAAATATTGCAGTTTTTGCGATGTTTCAATTATTGCCAAGTTTCAACTTTTCTGACCAAAAGTGCAAAAGCATTTATGTATTTGTTTATTTAACGGACACAATACACGGGAAACCTTATCAAAAGATGATTGGGAGAAAAGAACTTAGGAAATTTTCAAAAAAAATAAGCATGTTTGGTATCATTTTAAAAATGTATTTATCTTGTTAGTTTTCCTCATAAATCAGCAAAAATAATCCCACAAAGTCCAAAAAACTAGTTATTGGACATTTGTTTTTGAATGTGAGTGGAATATTTCATTTACATACGGATTCACAACCTCTTCCACTTGGAAATACAATTTGGTGCAATGCTGCAGTGGTCCTTAACCTGTTTGCACAGTCTGAGCACACCTGTCTGTGCAGCACTAATAATGTTACACTAAGAATTACAGCAGTTTTAAAAAAAAAGAATAACAAATACTTTTTTTTCCCAGATGCAAGATATTATTATTATTATTATTATTATTATTATTATTATTATTATTATTATTATTATTATTACAAAATATTCATGATAGGAAAATGTAGTGACTCAAAATTGCGTCACTCCAGATTCAAAATTGAGTCTGGAGTGACTCAATTATGAGTGATTAAGCAATAAAGAGCTATGCAGCATTATTAACTAAGACATTTTTTGACACTTGTATAATAAAGAACAGACACCAGTAAGTATCTGCATAGTATTGTTGTAACTTTTCATTCATTCTTTTTTCATTCTTTGTGTTATTTTATTTGTTATTAATCTGAACATATTCATTCATTAATGAATGATTGATGGTTTCGCATTATTTTCTGACAACAAACATTGTGATCATAACTCTGTCTATTTTCATGTTTCACTTTAAAGTTTGTACATACAATAAGAATAACGTACCAGCTCAAAATTGCTCTTTTAAGAAATGTTCCAGATTTATTTATTTATTTATTTATTTATTATTATTATTATTATTATTATTATTATTATTATTATTATTATTATTATTATTATTATTATTATTATTATTATTATCCATCCATCCATTTTCTTGCACCCTTGTCCCTTAATGGGGTCGGGAGGGTTGCTAGTGCCTATCTCCAGCTAACATTTCGGGCGAGAGGCGAGGTACACCAGAGTTTAACTCTTTGTCTTAAAATATTTTACAATTATCACAAGAATTTCTTGACCAAAAATTGAAACTTTATCCTGTTGAACACCTTGAACTTCCAGACAGTCCAGATTGACAGCTGTCCTTCAAATATTATCTTCCTAGTTCATGTTGCTGAACCCTTGAAAAATACTCCAGATTTTGTATTAAAAAATGTAACATATTGTTTAATACAAAGAGTACAATATTAACAAAATAATTATGTTGCATTTTTAGTACAATTTTTTTTAATACAATTTAAAGAATATATAATAAACAATTTCTTTCTGTCCTAATAATTCAGTCGAATTACATGTTATTGGGTTCTCCTCATCCTCCTTGAGTTAAAATATACAAATCATTAGTATTTTTTTAAACGATATTTCAGGTTTCTTTTATCTGAATTAAAATTCATCTGTAATTTCTAACTATTGGACATTTTCCACGGATTGAACTGCACACACACACACTCACAAAAATAAATAAAAATTGCAACAGCGACACGTAGTGGGTGAAAAGGATACAGTTAAACAACTGAACGCAGAATAATAACTGGCGGACGTTCTTATTTTTGTAAACTTACTTTTATGGAAGATTGCGTGGAAGTGGATTCAGAGATTAAGATATGGGCGTCCGACTTGACATATGTAAAAATAAAAAAATTAAAAAATAAAAATAAAAAATGGAATTCATCGTTTACAGCTATAGAAGGTGCAGCAAGAGGGCGTATTTTGTTTTAAATTATGAGTCTATATTATTGCAATGAACAACTCTATCGCTATTAATAATAATGATAATAAGTAAACAAAGGTTCGAGATTACACACGCCTTTGTTCGAACCTCACCCTAACTAAATATGTAACACTTTAAAACCTGTCTTCAATGACCAAGCAGCCTTGGAATCGAGTCGGGACTGGAGAATTAAATCCTTCCTGCGCACTCATCAGGCTGTTGTTTAATACGCCCAGATTTGTGAATGAAAGTAGATGCGCTTGGTTAAAGTCTACGCTCCTGCCGGGGTGACAAGACTCAAGGAGAGGCGGGCGGCAAACGTCCAAGTCCGGGCTTCTCCATGCAGTAAAAACAGCGCACCCTGTGGGCGCCAATGGGAAGGTGGAACAACAGGTAGGCGTCTTCTAACGGCGGCTCTCAAACAGTCAGCTCTGTGCACGGAAACAACTGGACCGAACCGAAATTGAGACCAGGACCCGAACTTCGCGGAGTGGGACCCAATTATTCTGTATAACATAGAAGGTTTTTACGCTTACAGTCGAGTTTTTTTTTTGAGAAGCTCAAGAGGTCCGAACTGAAAGGCTTACCCCCCCCCCCAGCTCCTTTGGAAATTTGGGATCAGGTCAAGTCATATCAGGAAAGAGGTGCATGAAATGCTGATGGTAAGAGTAAATTCAGTAAATGCAGTTTTTGATTTCTTTGTCTTTTCTTCCGCATTAGTTGGGATAAATATTTTAATTCGTACTCAGTCTTGCTCTGTCTCTGTCCCAATAAACGTTATCATGCCATCGCTGTTGTTGCATAATGTAAAAAGTGTTGCAATATCTTGACTATCCCACAGTGTGACTCAACAATAACGCCTCCGTCGTATTCTTATATAAGTTTCCGGTCACTTTTATTTCCTGTATGTACATTATTTTTAGTTAATAAATGTAAACAAATATTTTCTTTAATTCAGCCCATGATAGTATTTGCTTGTTTAGGGTAATATTTTGTTACCCTTCTAATAACCTCATTCTTATCTATCCTCACAGAAGCTGTTTTGTCCTCATCCTTGAACTTGGCTCCCCACTGGGAGGAAAAACCAGGACACTCTTGATTACACAGCTGATCCCCCCCTCCCCCCCAGAGGTCAGACTTTCACTGACCCAGATCCCTCAGGAGCAGGACATGGATGTTCTCCGGCGATCTTCTACGTTCGCCTCGGAGGTCCTCGATGTCTTCGACCGGTCGCTGACCGAGAAGGAGCTAGTGTCTCAGTCCAAAGCACTTTGCAGAGACTATATTCTATCCAGGCTCAATCAGAATGGGCTGGGTTGGTCCAAGACTGAAATTAACTTCTCTCCCCCAAATGGAGCGCTCGCCGAGGTGTCTCTGGTGCTTCTTTGTCTTGGTGAGAGGAGTTTTGGAATAATTGAGCTTTAAATCTAACTGTTTCTGTAGAGGGCCATTTATGTGTAGATGGACCGATCCCAGAAATTGGAATTGGCAAAATTTTCTCTTGATCGGCTCTGATCAATACATAGAAATTCTATTTTTTTTCTTTTCATTAAATGCAACAATATATGGACCGACCAATATGTGTTTTGATGCACTATCATGAGTGTAGCAAATGACAGATAATGGTTAAGGTGGTTAGATAATGCACAAGCGAGGATGCTCTCGTAATCCTGTCATTTAATGTTGGTTTCAGAACTGCTACCTCTACTTAGGAACATCCAGCAAACCTTTTGGCATGTATGTGTTTATAGTCCGTTGAAAAAAAAAAAGATTTTGCAATCGGTTAAACCTCAAAAATCCGTAAATCTGTGTCATCTCATCACTTTATTATCTGAAGCTGTCTCTGAGCCTTTTGGCACTGCTATTCTGTCTTTTTGCAAAAAATGTAGATATAAACTGACCTTGAAGAAATGAATTTGAAAAAGAAACCCATTAATTTTCTTCTTAATAATAACAGTAGATAGAATAAAAACACCTTAAAATCAGTCTCCTAATCTTTATCTGCCAGATAAAAATATAAAATACATCTCGTATATCTTAAGGGGGAAACTGTGAGAAATAACATGTACAACTACAAAACATAACGCATGTGAGATGCATGAAAATGGACTGAACAGCCTTTCAGACTTGAATATAAATAGATTTTTCTCCCACATATTTTCTATCGGCTATTTTCAGACATAGGCTTGGAGAAACGGATGAGTAAAAGACCATGTCTGAATCTACTCGGCGTCTGTTCTTTCTATTTACATTTCTGCACGCAGTTTTATGTTTAGTTTTGCCGATTTATTTAAATTTTACTGCTTGACAGTGTTTTGTCTCTTTCATGCTGCTTTAATGTTTTTTTTTTTCTCCCTAACAATCTGGTGTCCCTCTCTGTCTCTTGTTTCTAGGCGATGAGTTGGAGTGCATACAGCCCAGTCTGTACAGGAACGTGGCACGGCAGCTTAACATTTCAGTTGCCATGGAGAACGTGGTTTCAGATGCCTTTCTCGGCGTGGCAACAGAGATCTTCGCAGCAGGTATGCCATGACCCTGGAGGAGGAGGATGAGGAGGAGGTGGCGGTGATGATGATGATAATGATGATGATTGTAAACACGCTGTTTATTAAGTGTGTAGGAGCTCTGCCAGCACAGGAAGTGACTTGCAGTTGAAATTACAGATGAAGGCAGTTAGTGTGATTTAACACCGGTGACTCTGCAGTTTTCCTAGTTTGCAAGAGAGGGACTTTCAGTAAGAGAGAGTGGGTGAGTGGATAAATCAGTCATAGGTGGAGGGGGACATTATCTAAAAAAAAAAACAACACAGTCGTACATATTTTAACTTCATAGTTAAGAAACTTGTAAAGTTATACTTTGACTGAATGAAAAAGTTTCTAACTTGGGTTTTACAGCATGTTTGCCTTGAAAGAAATTCACAGGACTCCACAAATACTAGATAATGATCCAAGCAAAGTGGCCCCAGAGGAGAATGGTTATTTATGAACATCAGTCATAATTTTTCAAGCTGATCCCTTTGTAGACAAGCGACTAATTTGGTTCCAGTTCTTATGTAATCCTAAACAAAACCATTTTCCCCGCTAATTTATAATGCAGCCTATTGAATTATTACATAACTTCTCATTCAGATCTTGAGTTTTTAGAAGGAAATCTTTATATTATGGCGTTTCCTCAGCATGCTCTTTTTTCTGTCTGTTATCTTTGAATGCAGTAGTCTTGTGAGACATCATGGACCTTTTAAAGTTCTCTATCTTTGTTCAAATTTAAGTCTCAACATAGGACATCATCAACAACAAACACATACATCCAGTATATTACCCCCACATTACCCATCCCATTAACATTTTGGCCTGGCTCAACCCTACACACGTCACAACAAATAGCACAACATTTGAGAAGCAATTTGAAAATCCCTTTCAATTTTTTACCTTATTTTCTCTCATTTTAGAAGAAAAATAAAGTGTCCTTTAAGCTACTTGGTACCGAGGGAGGATTCTGTGACTTCCACTCCAGGGGAAGTTGACGTCTCCTGAGCAGAGATGTGAAGGCAACAATTTTCCCTCTGGGTGGAGTTTAGTTGTATTGGTGTCCCAAAGATAGCAATCAATGGACAATGCTCTAGACAAAGTCACATCACAGAAGACATTGCTTAAAAATGGCCAGTCCAAAAATTAGGAAGTCCTGGACATAAAAAAAAAACATGCGACTTAAATGACAACCTGAGCTTAAACAATGTTCACATTTATCTTCTATTTCTGTGTAAATCTTCAATAATCTGAATTTGGAACAATGAACCGTGTGTGCTTCCTTAAACTGAATAAGTGAGGCGAGCACAAGAGGAAACTTAATTAATCTTGGTGAGAACATTTTTCCACCATTCATCAAGAAAGTTGAGGCTTAGCTCACGCTCCCATGTGGCATGATTTTGGAATTTGAGTTATTAAATTCCAGGATGAGGCTTTATCTGTGAAGTACCTCCTTCATATACTTTGGCAATGTTGACAAATTTTTGAGCCTTGATCTAAATCTGAAATGCACATGGAGTCAAATGGTGATGGGTTTGGGAGTCAGTTTTTACGTTACGAAGATCCTGAATAAAAATGCTGTGTCATTGTATTTACACAAATATTTAAATCAAAAAATGTCTAACATGATCTCAATTCAATTCAGTTACACAATATTTATTTATCCAAAAGTGAAATTAAATGTTGTCACATATCATCCAAGCATCTTCAAAACATTGTTGTGAATGGTGATGCTTTGTGCAACAAGGATCCCCAGTAGCTGTCAGTTTTCTAACAAATGTTTGCCAGGTGTTTGAACCTGTAAAGAGAAAACTGAATGACATCACTACTTTTTGACTAATCTGGGAATTAATTTTCTGACCGTTTGTGAGCCTATATAAAGCATTGTTATACAATTTCAGATTCAGCTGATCTTCGGATAAAAAAACAAACAAAAAATACACTGACTTTACAGCAAAAATAAAGTCAGCTGCTGATGCAGCTGAACAATGGGAATTCTACAACCTTGATCCCAATAAGCACCCACTATTCAAAAAGGGAGTCCATCAGAAGAAACATCTATACTTCAGAAGTGACAGGATGTCATATTCCACAAAATGCTCTTCAGCTTGCTAATTTCTGTTTGCGTGCAAAATGTTAGACAAATGGTCCACATAAGCATCTTTTTGTACATTTGTTTCATGGAAAAGACTTCTTGAGTGAGAGAGGCAACAAATGAAAGGTGCGTGAGGATCTGATCAAATGCTGAAAAATGACCTCCGTTGTCGTTTCCTGGACGTGCTCTATAGGCTCTCTGGGGGAAATAAATTATGCAATCTCTATTAGGTTTTTCTTGTTGATACGAATCTTGAGTTCGGTTTACAGGTTGATATGATTTCTGGGTTTCTCAACAACAGATGTTCCTCGTTCACTACCAAAAACAGTGCTGACATTTTGAAGTTTCCAAAGAAAACAATTCCATGTTCTCTTTTGTAAGCCTCAGGGATAGATTTGAGGAATCCGGCTGCACTGTGATGAACATGCAACATTTGGCTCGATGCCTGGATGTGCCAAAAACAGACTTTCTTAATATAATTTTCATGCCTGCGCTCTGGCCGAATGTCTCCCCCACTCTGATGTCACAGGGCCGTAATTTGTGGAAATGGCGTGGGATTCCTCTGAAAGAACAACAAACTCGGGAGCTTGAGTTGCACTTTGCCTTTTGAGATCAGTTGAGAACTTTGATTAAAAAAGGAAACGCACACCCAAAAAAAAAAATAATATCAGACGTACTTTTTCCTTTCCTTTTGCTTTAAAAGTTTATTTTTAGCTTTTAGGTATTTGTTAGCATTCTTCAGCCCAAAAAGAAATTGAAGTGGCTCTGTTGTCCTCCAGTAAAATCAACATGGCTCGTCGCTCCTTCGTTTATCTTCTTCTGCCTCCCACTCCTGTTCAATTTCTTCCCGCCCTCCTCTTTTATCCCTGACAATCTCATGTCTATTCTTGGCCTGCTTCTCAGTAGGGACTGAGACATGATGTGCTCGGACAGCGTCCATGGACACTTATCTCATTTAAGCTCACCCACGGCTCTATCCCCTTATAGGCACCGTCAGACTCTGCAGGTCAGCCCCATGGAACATTCATGACAAAGCAAGCGGGACCAAAAGAGGCCAAAGACATTAGCCTTTAGCTGCATTCTTGAATGGCTATTATGAGAGGGCCAGCTTCCCTGAAAACTGTACCTAGAACTGACCGCGTGGCTGTAATCGTTAGGTCAGGCAGCTCCTTTTGTAGGCTTCAGTTTGTAGTTCTGTGTCAAAGTATTCATTCCCCATTTTACATTGTGTCCTATATAGATTTTATTTGATAAACCAACACAAAATGGAGCATAATTGTGAATCTTTTTTTCCATTTCTTTCTTAAATAATGCTCAAAGAATAAAAAAAATCTGTACACTGTGGGCTGCATTTTTATTCAGTTCTTTAAGTCAGTGTTCTGTAGACCAACATTTCACTTGCATCTGCAGAGTTTCTGGGTATGGCTATGGGTACAGTTCAAGCTTCATCAGATTAGATGGCAAGCACCTGCTGGATAGTAGTTATTAAGTCTCGTCACAGATTCTCAATTGGATTGTGATCTGGACTTTGGGTAATTCTCTTCCTCCTTTAAATTAGCTTCGTTTGGGTCTGGCCAACTTTCCATGATGTCACCATCACCTTGCTTCACCTGGAGTATCATGTGTTTAGTGTGAAATGCACTTAGCTTTTCATCACACATGGAGCTTTGTTTGTTCATTAGTAGAAATGAATGGTGTAAAACATAAAAAACCTCTTGTAAGAACAGAAGCAATGCAGATAACTGGTTCTCTAACAAAACTCTTAGGCCTTCGTGAAACAACCGCCTTTATACCAATATAAAATTACACACAGGTAGTCTGTTTTGAAATGAATAATTCGGTTTTTTTTTTCTGAAATCAGTTCTTTGCATTCTTTGTTTATGGGTAAGTAGAGCTAAAAGCAAATGCATGGCACAATTTATTGTGCTTCTTTGTGTCCTATTAAATCAAAAATAATATTTTGGTTGTAACATAACAAAATGTGGAAGAGCTTTTACGTTATGTTCTTTTCCACCTTTTAAGCTATGGTCAGTGGCATCATAATCCCAACCTCTTTAATTGACAGCAAGGCTGGCGGTTTGTATAAGACCTCTTATCAGTCACATTAACTCAAATTACTCTGGTTTGTTGACCTGAACCTGCCGTTTTATTTTTATTTCAGTACAAGGTCCAATGGCTGCACAATATGAAAACTCAGAGGGGAGACGGGTTGTTGCCTGGAAATAAAGGATGGCTAATGTTGTAAATAAAGGCTTATTGATTCCTGTCCAGAAATTCAGCTTCCGTGAAAAGGAGAAACCGATGTCCTTTTATTTTTGTTTCTGGTCCATTATGCACCCGGCACAGTGACTGTTGGAGAGAATCGGTATCGTTAGCAACCAAAACCTGTATTCCAAGTTAAACACGCAGAAGCACGGGATGAGATCAGCAGCAGTGTTTTCTTAGATCAGTTCAGTTTTGGCTGTATATACACAGTTAAAATCAAACCTACTGCACTAATGTCTTTAATGCTTTTATTTAATTTTTTTGTGCTGTAGGTATAACATGGGGTAAAGTGGTTGCCATGTATGCAGTAGCTGGAGCCCTGGCAGTGGACTGCGTCAGACAGGGACATCCCACCACAGTGCACATCATAGTGGACAGCCTTGGACAGTTTGTCCGCAAATTTCTCGTTCCCTGGCTGAAGAGACGGGGAGGATGGGTGAGTCTGTGGTGTTTTTTTGTTGTTGTTTTTTTGTAATTTCTCTGAATTGATTCAGAAGCAAGACTGCTGCTGTGTAACTGGCCCTCATTTACAAACCCTAAAGGAAGTTGCTAAACTAAGAAATGTGGGTTTAAATCAATTAAACAACCTTATACTACACTTTTGATGCACTGCCTTGCCTTCTTGCTAAATTATTTACATAGGACTGAGAGAAGATGTCGCACTGTTTGTGAGGGAGAGGGGTGACTGTAAAACTGCACTTTATCAACCATGTTCATTTCATAAAGCTACAGTATCCAGCTAAATGTTTATGAAATAAAATCAAAACTTGACCTATTTGTAGTCTCATCCCACTACTGGCTACCGTACACAATATTTAAATCTGTTATTTTACGTCTTTAAAAGTCACAAACAGTGACTTTTAAAGACGTTTAAAATCCAAAAAGTGATTACCATAAACATTTGGTAGATTTGAGAAAGTCTAAAGATGTTCATGAATAAAGAAAAAATATGGCACAACTGTACAGATTTTTTTTTCCACTGTAGGAAAATCAAGGATATTTCTATTCTACTTTAAAGGTACAAAGGTTTTGCAAAACTCAAAAATGTTTAATAACCTCAAAAACCATCAATGAGCACTGTAAAAATATTACTACAAAGTACAACAAAGGTTTGACCCAAAGTGATTCAAAATGCTAGCAGATTTAGGTTTGAAAACCTTAAATGAAAACAGCATTTAAGAAATAAAGCACTTTCTAAATCAGCAAACTTCTGGCATCACTTTTTAAAATAAACTCCGCTTTCCCTTTCCATCAGGCAGAGATTATGAAATGTGTGGTGAAGATGGACTGCACTCCTGAACGTCCCTGGCTGTCATCAGTCATCGACTCCCTGAAATATTTTCTCACTACTGTGTACGTCTACATCATGAAGGAGCAGTGAACTGGTGAAAACATAGGACTCAAATCTCTGTCTTGTCGATGAAAGGTGAGACGGAAATGCTCGCTGTGCCTGATGAGGATTGAGCTTTCCCAGCTCTTCCCTTTGTGTTGCTGAATGGTCACTGACAAATGTTTCATCAGCAGTGTCATGTTTTGCACAAGCCTGCGAGTGACTACCCTTCTACCAAAGAGTAGTCGCCTGATGTTTTCAGCGGAGAATTGAGGATAATCTTAATATTTAACAGCATAAATGTTATTTTTCACAACGCGCTCCACCTGTTGTACGCTTCTTCTCACTGTTTATCAAATTGCAGTAAACACTCCTTCTCTGATTTAACGCAAGGCTGTACTTACTGCCGATGTCCTGTGGGAGATTTGCTCTTTTTAGAATGTATATTTCCAGAGGAGAGCAGAAGGTGACTTCTGGATTGCTAAGCTAGCTGGTAACATTACCTGAGAGGTTTCTGGTGCCTGCAGAGGATAAGATTTCACCCTGCTGAGTCCACTTTCTCTGAGCAGCATTTGGCTGTATTGTTTACATTTCAGGAGATGAAACTATTGTGCTTTCGCCGAAGCACAAGCTGCGTCTCCCTTCAAATCCAGCTCAAAGTGACGATGTAAATGTATACATATTTTTTAATTTAAACAAGTTTTTTTTTTTCAGCCATGCCCATTTTTTTTAATAACTTTTAGATGATTTTCACAAACTACATGATATTTTTTGCTTTACTGACTTCAGTTTTGAACCTGTATATTTTATTTATGATTTTAAGATTATTTATATATTTGGTGATAAACAATTGATTCCACCGCAGCATAAAACCTGCCACTACAGCAAGCACTTCAAGATGAATGTGTGTATTGGGTTTAAAGTACAGTGTTATTTTTGCAACTGTGTCTGCTCTATTTTTTTTAAACCCACAATAAATTTCAACAAATGCTTACCTATACTTATATGGCCTTTTATTTTGGTTCTCCAGCTGTTAAAAATAATTTTATTTTGTAAGAACTTGATGAAGCTTCAGAGTGGTGCCTAAACATGTCTCAGGAATTGAAAAGTTCAAAGATTAATGTGCTATAAAAGGTTTTCACAAATCTAAAATTGAGTCATTCCAAATGCAAAATGCAATATTTGATTCAAAAACAGTAAAGTTTACCACCTTTTTAATATTTTTACAATTGGTCTGATAAGGCCAAAGCCATTGTTGCAGACATCTAGTGTGAATTTGACAAAGTTTCCATAAGAAATATTTAAACTGAGAAACATTGGGATGTTCGAAAATGTGTTCATTAGTTGGGTAAATTAAACTGTTAAGGCTTTTCTTCACCAATGTTTTTCTTTGGAGGTCTTTGCAGGAATTTTATTTGTAAAGTAGACAACAGCATATGGTTTGAGGCCATTTCAGTCTTAAAAGCTTTTCTGGCAAATTTCAGATTTCGACTGACTTATGGTTTTAGTTATCAATCCCTTCCAGTGAGTAATTCGCTGGCTCTAATCAGAGACAGATGACATCCAGGCAGAAGAATAAGCCAGAGTTCCCAGTGCAGGTGTGTTACTGGTCACATTAACAGCAAGCCGTTAGTTACCATATTCTTTATCACGTATGACACAACCACATGGTCTGAAGTACTCACAATTTTTTGCAAAAAAAAAGACTGATTTTCTAATATAGGCTGCAATCATTACCCATTTACAGTTTGTAAACTCTACATAGGTCTTATGAAAATTTTTTGGTTGAATGACTTAACATTAAGAAAGTTAAACGCTCCGATCTCGGGTTTTTAACTTAAAATACCAATTTTTCTGTCCTAATCACCTTTTGATGCAGGCTTAAAATGAGGCCATGTGCAAAACCTAATTTCTTTTGCTAATTTAAGTCAGTTATCAAAACGAAAACGTTACCGTTTTAAGTTTAATCTTTATTACCCATTAGAACCACGTAGATTCAAAACAGGGACATATTTATTTTTTAAAAATGCATGACAAACTCCCTGAGAAAGAAAAGTTTTCGGACCCACACTCCTAAGATGTTGCTCTGACAGGTGTGGGGATAAAAAGCAATGGCAAGGCCGTGGCTGGTTGAGTCAAGATGACCGGGTGTAAGTGATGTGCAAGTGCTGAGTGAGCGGCTGGTTGTCAGTTGCCATGGAAACAGTCTGTTCAAGCTTCCCGTCTGGTCGAAGTTGCAAGACTCTGCCAATCTGAAAGAAAAGAGAAAAGTAACAATAATCAAAGTGACAGAAAGCAAGTTATGTGCTATATAAGGAAAATATAGCATTCTGAACGCTTATGGAGGCTTTCGGAATACAGTAATATCAGCTCATTTCTGGGTATAAATGATGACTGATCAGTTTCACCTGTTGTACATGGGGCTCTTTGGCAAAAGAGATTCTACCCAGGCTTTGAGACTGCAGCTTGAGGTGATTTCCTGTCAGCTCCCCCTCTTCAACCTCCACCAGACCTACATAAAAACACAACATCCAGCCTTGAAACAAGCCATGCGAGTAGGGATATAGCGAAGGCATGAACAAGAAAAGCCAAGAGACGAGAATATCTCTGCAGACAGAACACATTCGTCCTGTGTTGAGACAAACTGAAAACTGTAAATTCAATGACTTGAGAGCAAAGAAAAAGAAAACAAATGACAAAGCGGCCATTTTTAGTGTTTGTTTACATGTCTGTAACAGGCTCTAAATCAGAGCCAGTTATACCTGACATAACTGCTGCAGAATCTCATTCTGCATTTCAATATAATGGCATTTGTGAGTTCCAAGTTTTTTTGTTTTTTTTTTTAATCAGAAGAACGTAAAACGGCACTAATTATCAGAAACTTGGTTGTGTTTAGTTACTGCCTTACCAGAGTTCTGTGCGATGATGAAGGCCACTTTGTTTGTCCCCGGCTGGATTCGAATGAAACCGCATTCTCTGTGAAGAGGCTTATTGGACTCCGCATGAAACGCGTTAAACCTAAACAAAACAGTCAGGAATGAGCTGGAAATATGATGGAAACAAGTTTAATTCAAAGCTGAGTCAAAGTCTAGCTCTGCAGGGTTAACGTACGTAAAGTTGATGACTGGTTGCCCAACATGACTGAAATGCAGCTTTTCAGTGTATCGGAAAGGTTTTATGGTGGGGAAGGTTCCTTCTCCGGGTTCGTCGCTCTCCCAGGTACCCAGCAACCAGCTGAGAGGCTTGAGGACGGGATTCAGCTCCACCGCTACTGAAAATAAACACACACAGGTCAAGAGTCCACTCTCAATAAAACCCTGGTAAACACTCCCTGTGTGATGTGATTTTTAATTAAGCGAGTGTGTGTGTCCATGCTCTTTATAAAGCAGAAAATTATTTTAGTTTGCCTTCAGTAAACACGGCCCAAATGCTAGGGTTTAGATTCTTTACAGAAAAAGGACGAGGTCTCTGTCAATATGGTCTACAAATTTTCCATTGCATAAAAGGATCCAAGTTATTTTAACAGAAAATAGAAACACACATAGTGTGGTTACAAACATTGTTCAGATGGTGGCAACAGTTAAGATTGAAACTTAGGGGCTCAGAAACCGAGTCTGGTTCTCAGGGCGAAAAGAGAATGAGTTGAACAAACATGATACAGAAATGCACGGAGAAACTAAAGAGCACAATATTAATCTCAGTGTGAAATATTTCATTAAAATGATTGGACGAATTAAAAAAAGTCTAATTTAAACATCATAATGAAAATCCGACAAAATAAATAGTCTTGGGACAATTAAAATAAATTTCCTGCAGAATCTGTATACTGGTCTGAATCCAGAAGATGGCAGTAGAGTACTGTATGACGTGGATGAAAAACACTCGAGGAAGAAGAAACTTATGGCAGGAAGACGACTGAATCCAAATAAGACAAAAAAAGTAAAATTAAATCTGCCAAATAAAACGAGCAGTTAAAAAAAGATGAAAAGTCACTTGACATGCGCAGTTCACAGTATACATAAAGCGGCGGTGTCTTGTTTGTTTATGTTAAACTCCAATGCATGCACAAAGGTTACCTAAATGAAGTGCATGGCAAAAGTAAATGTAACAAGAAAATAATTGCAAATATTTTATGAAAATCAGTAACTTATTTAAGAAAAAGTCTAAAGATTTTTTTAACAGTCTCAACGACCGAGATGCCGTGTCACTGTGGCAAATCATTTAAGCAGTAAAACCAAAATCCTTTAACATTGTTTCATTTATAGTTTAACCTTAATTTAAACATGACTTCCGGACTTACCGTTGCCATCAGTGGGAGACGCCATGGACAAATTGAGCTTCTGGACGGAGAGTATGAATCCTAACAAAGGACACAAATATAAAGCGAAAGACGCAAAGAGGTAGGACCTGTTTTGACGCAGCTAACGAGCGAGCACCGCATGGACTCCTGGGAAGTGTAGTTTGTCGGCGGTGACAAGGTGCATGAGATGACAAACTAAATGAGCACAGCTATTAATAATTAGTTGAATTAGAATTGAGCTAACCAAGTTGAATATGATTTAAATGTTAAATCTCCAAGCTTTTGACTCAAACAAGTGACAGTACTGTTGCCTCGCAAGAAGTTCCTTGGTTTGAATCCCAACCAAGGGTCTTATTGCAATTAATTTGCAGGTTTGCACGCAGGTGTGAGTTCTCTTAAGGTTCTCCAAAAACATGACTTTCTTTGGGTGCTTAGTTGAGTTGCTCTGTAATGAACTGCTGGTCTGTCCAGGGCGTACTCTTTCTCTCACCCACCTACTACTGGATATAGGCAACAGTTAACTCTGTTGCTGCAAGGATAAGCAGTTATGAAAATAAGATAGTTGGAACAGTTTGCTTGAGATATATATATATATATATATATATATATATATATATATATATATATATTTTTTTTTTTTTTTAAATATCAGGACATTGCAGCTTTTCCGTTTAACGACACTGGAGCATTTCAGT